>NC_047086.1:130791909-131427909 GCF_902459505.1 Geotrypetes seraphini
ACATATTAAAAACCAACAGATTTTGGTAATACATTTAATATTGTTGGACAAGACATTAGACAAAGGGATTGGACATACATGAGTAAGTGGGTAAGAGGGGAAAAGTTACAATTGTAATATTTAGTGAAATTACATAAAATGGAAAATACATTAGGTAAGAATGGGATAGAAATATAAAAGGTTTTTGTTGATTGTTATGAAAATACTGGAAATTAGAATATATTTGTTATAAATCAAATGCATCTTGAAATAAATATGTTTTTAAAATTTTTTTAAAAGTAGTGATATCTTTTTCAAGTTTAATAAAATTTGGGAGGGCATTCCACAAGGAAGGTGCTACAACTGAAAACATATCATTTCGTCTTGTGCCGATAACCCTCAAAGACGGGATTGAAAGTAGATTCATTGAAGACGATCGTAGGGAACGAGAAGAACTGTGAGGGATAATCATTTTTGATATGAATAGAGGCTCATTAAAGATTAATGTTTTACAAACCAAAAATATTACTTTAAAAGTGATTCGATGGGAGATAGGGAGCCAGTGTGATTTAATAAAAAGAGGGGTTACATGATCATATTTTTTTGCTTTATGAATTAGTTTGATTGCGGTATTTTGGATTATTTGGAGCCGTCTCTTTTCTTTTTGGGTTATATTGATCAAAAGGGAGTTACAATAATCTAGTTTTGAGATAATCAGTGAGTGTACTAGTATATTGATTGATTTAGAATCTAGAAAGGAATCTAGAAAGGAATCGAATGCATGGCTTGGAAAACCAATATTAGAGGCTACTTCTTATTCTGATTTTAGAAAATCGTTAGAGACACGCCTGTTTGACATGTTTACATCTTAGTTGCGGTATTGTTTAACTTATCCTTCCTTTTTAACTGATGTATTCCAATGTTTAATTGATCTACACTGACTGTATGTATTTTTCCCTTTGTTGTGAACCGCTTCGAACCTTCGGTATAGCGGTATACAAAAATAAATTATTATTATTAAATACAGACCTGTCTTTGCCCATTCTAACCTAGGCCTCCTTTTACAAAGCTGTCATAGCAATTATTGTGCTGGCCTGCGCTACCGGCTTTTGTGAAAGAGGGGGGTTAACCAGTCAGTACTGAATATCGACTTAACTTGTTCACTTGTTTTACAGTGTTCTCCTGGACTTTTCTCTGGTAGAGTAATCAGCACTCAATATTCCAGATGTAATGCCTGATGATTTTTCTAGTTTTATGAATATAAAGCTTTGTCTTTGCAACAGCACTCTGCTAGATTAATACATTTCCACAATTATCATTCCCTGCTTTAGGAAGTCGAAACCCTGGTTCTAGGAGGACATTGTCACATTTTTCTCCTTTATCAGCTTTTTAATCAAACTAGCTTCTCTCTTTGATTCATTCTTCAGCCTCTTTGGCACATTTCATTCCCCCTGCCTTATTGAAAGCTTGTTAGCCTTTTTTTTTTTGCCTATATTTTAGGACATTTTTAATCCTACTCTGTCAGCCTGTTTCTTCCCTTGGAGGTGGAAACATTCCATGATTTGTCTTCTACTTAACAATCCTATGCTAGACAAATCGATCCATCTAGCTATCATCCTATTTCGAATCTGCCTTTTATGGCAAAGTTGTTAGAAAAGGCACTGGTATAACAGGTTGCGCATATTTGGGATTCTTCTCTTGCTTTTCATCCGCAGCAATCAGGTTTTAGAAAGGGTTATAGCTCAGAAACAGCTGGCTGAAATTGGTTCCCATAGGGATAGCTTTTAAGGATGTTCTAATTGTTCAATTAGATCTTGCAGCCACATTTTATGTATTAAATCACTTTTCTTTTTTGGCTAGAATAGAGGAAATTAGAAATACAGATGTTGCATTAAATTGGTTCCATTCATACTTTTCAGAATGAGTCTATTCGTTTTCTGAACTATTTTCCCTCACTCATGAGGTACCTCAGGGGTCAGTTCTTGCCTCCAACTATTTTTTGTTTAAATATTTATCTCTCTCTACAGCAACAGCTTATTCAGGAATTAGTGTCTATTTTTATGCAGATGACATTCAATTGGTCATTGTCCATGATTCTTGAGACCATATTTCAACAGCACTTGCCACTGAAATCATCCAGAATTGGGCATTGGCTTCAGGCCCATGTGTTTATTTTAATTTCCCAGAAGTGTGAGGTTATTTGGATCTCTACGACAGTCACTTCCATTTCAGCCTCTTCCAGAGGCTGTTATACGGAAAAGCATCCTTCAGGGATTCAAGACAAGGTTAGACAAGTTCCTGCTGAACCAGAACGTACGCAGGTAAGGCTAGATTCAATTAGGGCACTGGTCTTTGACCTAAGGGCCATTGCGTGAGCGGATTGCTGGGCACGATGGACCACTAGTCTGACCCAGCAGCGGTAATTCTTATGTTCAACATCATCCTATTGCTATAAAAGACTCTACAATCTCTCTTGGTGTCATTTTTGACTCATTACTTTCTTTAATGCCTTATATGCGGGAGAATCAAAAATTAAAGGCAATTGTTAAATTACTGGATCAAAGCTAGTAAAATGTAATATATGTACTCATACATTGCCCGTTGGATAGTTTGTCAACACATACTGCAGTGCTCAGCCTTTAGTTGTGTGGCAGACACAAAGTCAGAAACATGGACGCTCCATTGCACTAACGAAGAACAACGTGGAGTAGTGCACTTTCTTTGGGCAGAGGGAATGAAACCTGTGGAAATTCACCAGTGGATATTGATTCATGAATCAATGAATCAATGAATCAATGAAAGGTTTATGAGTGGATAAAAAAGGTTCAAAGTGGGAGGAACAGGTGTAACTGAAAAAGGTCATTCTGGTCGCCCGTCAACATCACGCACACAAGAGCACATTAACAGGATAGATGCGTTGATTAGAGAGGACCGATGGATAATGGTGTCTCAATTGGCTGCAAATCTGGATATCATAATTCATGATGACTTGGGCCACAGGAAAGTCTGCACACGATGGGTTCCCAAACAACTTACTGATCCGCACAAGCAACGGCGTGTGGAGATCGTGATCCGGTTCCTGAGACAGTTTGAAGAAGATCCGAGTATTCTGGAGAGAACTGTCACCGGCGAAGAGACACGGCTGCATCACTGCAACCCAGAGAGCATAAGACAAAGCATGATGAAGTAAAGGAAGCAGTGCTCACCTGGCTTTGGGAGCAGCTGAAAACTTCTTCTCTGCAGGAACACAGAAGCTAGTTGAACGATACAACAAATGTGTCATCTTGCATGGGGACTATGTGGAAAAGTGATATGTTCAATTGCTCACAATTATTTCTATTAAAGGCATTAAGGCCCTGATTCTATAAAGGGTGCCTGCCTAATGCTGAAATACCAGCTTGAAATTTCTTTGATACTGAGTTTATATGATGAAATCCAAATTTTGTTTTGATGCCTCTGCTTTTTGTGAGGAAGTGATAAATATGACAAACTCAGTCTATTGTCACCACTTATATTAAATAACATTGCCTCATTCTATGTTTTCTGAATTTATAAGCTCAACACCATCATTAAGCTATCAGTTAAAGGACATTCTCTCTTGAGCCTAAAGTAAAGAATGGACAAAAATAAAGAATGTCAAGTTTGGCAGGCTTTTTTTTTCCCCCTCATTGCATCATGAAACAACCATCTGGAGGAAAAATTAAAGTGACTTCAGTAGCAGAGAAATAGCTGCTAGCTGTAAGCATCAGTTACTTTTATTGTCCTCCTTTCCACTATTTGCAAAGTTTTAGAGAGTAAATGGAGGATTTGAGCAGCAGAATCGTCTTTATCTCTCCGTGTCTTAGGGAAGCAATGAGAATGCTATTGAACCTGATAACTCAGGAGGCTAACTGTTCTGCAGCTCTGATGTTCTAGGCAATTATTTACCATTTCCATGAAGGTCCTTAATTCAAGCATCTCTCATTTCATATCAACTTGCCGACTTTATGGTGTCTCATTGGGGAGCCTTCCTGATACCAGCGTTTCAGCCTAGATATGTCTGTGCCTGATCTGTGTGTATTGTTCACCTGGTCAGTGCTTATAGAATTTCAGTAAGGCTTGTGATTACTCATGCACAGTTATCTTCTAACAGCCAGCTTCTGTGAAGCAGATAAACAGAATAGGACCTCCATGAGCCGGTGGCATATATAGACAGAAATATTTGATGTAAAGTGAGGAGCAAGCTAGGTACATGAAGGGGAAAGTAACATTTCTCTAATCATTTCTTCCATCACATTACAACCCCCTGCCTCTAAATTAGAATAAAAGACACTAGAAGAAAATCTCACAGGACGCAGACCTCACGGACACCAAAGACTTTGCAGATCTTAACCGCACGCCCTTTAAAATATGCTCATCTTAGGGGTGAGTGGGATCCATGAGGTCCCTGGGAATTAAAATGAGGATCTCTGTGGACCCTACGCCATGGCTGCTTTTAGTTCTATGAGGCCCTCGAGATTCTCTTTTTAACTTCTACCTTTGCTGGCTTATTTTCTGTTGGTTGTTGGAATTGCTGGTACTGGATACTGGAGTCTCACCGTAGTTTTCTCTTTTGCTGTGTCCAGCTTTTCTGCACCCCAGTGTCCCAAATACCTTTTACCTGGAGGCCCCACAGAGCTAAAATGCACAGCCTTAAAAAGAAAACGGATCCTGATCACCCCCCAGATGAGCAGAGTTTTAAGGGCATGTGGTTAAGATCTGCGAGGTCCGCATTTTACCCAGTCCCAAATCTCACTATGGCATTTTAGATAGGGAAAAAGAGGATGTGTGACCCCTACCCTGTTCCTCCTACTGCCCCACCCATTTCTGCCTCAAGCCCCGCCCCATTTCATCCCCCCAGACCCACCTCTTTCTGCCCCCCAACCCCAGCCCCACACAAACCTCGACTTTTCAGAGTGAGTCTGGAGTGCATCTGCGCATGATGTTGCACTCATGCGCACATGTGTGTTGTCACCAAATTGCACCCCCGCATGCGCAGATGCCCTCCAGACCCGGCCCCGATCTCAACACTTTTCAAAACCCAAAGTGCCGAGTTTTGAAAAGCTGTCAGGACACCTGGAGAGTCCTCTAAAAAGAGGGCATGTCCGGGTAAACCCAGACATCTGGTAACCCTAGAAAAGAGAATTTTAAAATACCAGATAAATGTGTTTGGAGTGACTTTAATTTGAACCGTTTTAGAACCAATGTATTCCACTCTTGAACTGAGTTGTAAATAGTTTTTTTTCAGTGACTCTTCAGCCAAGATAAATATTCCAGTTATCAATTGCACCCGAATCTCAACTTGATTCTTTAAGCAGTTAAGTGAAGGACTGAGTGCGTGTGATTGAACCCTGGGATTGCAGTCCGCTGGCCTTCTGGACTTGCTCGGCCCCAGCCTGCACTCAAGCTCGAGAGTGACTTTAAGAGAACAGCCCTATAGGAAAGAAGTAAAACTTCTCCTTTTCTTTTTGTAAGCCCTGGTGGCAGGTGCCTGACCAGCAGAGCTGGCTGGAGCCTGCAATCTGTGTGAGCGTGATCAGGAAGCCAGGGCTACATACCTTTAAATGGAACCCAGATGTTTCTTTTTATGATTCTTAATGAAAAAAAAATACTGTACTCAGATTGTAATGTCACTTAAGGAAAAGCAAGTTCCCAGGGCTCTAAGGAGCAGGGATAAGGAGCGTACAGAACATGAACAGTATACCAACTTTGCAACTTATGCTGGTAATCTCCTCCTAAGGAAGATATGATTGGCGAAACAGTCAGCTTGGTTGAGAGCCATCTGAGTCAGCAGCTAGGTCCCCTGCTTGAGTATCATTCTTTAGAATATTATGTAATGACATGTTAAATCGCAATATTAAAACGTTAACATGTTAAAAATGTTGAATGATTGGTAAAGAGGAGGTTTCTTAATCAATGATTGAAAGTTTGTAAGGTATGTTCTATTTTTTTATATTGAGTGAATGGACTACCACTGAGGTCTTTTATCTTTGTTTTCTTATATAGAAGATTGTAGACTGTTAGCTCTCATTTTGGGCTG
The DNA here is from genome assembly GCF_902459505.1 of Geotrypetes seraphini. Lineage (NCBI taxonomy): Eukaryota > Metazoa > Chordata > Amphibia > Gymnophiona > Dermophiidae > Geotrypetes > Geotrypetes seraphini. The sequence goes on from NC_047086.1 coordinate 130,797,947, forward strand.
GTACTTGTGACAGGGACCCTGCCAACCCAGAGCTTGAACCTCAGGAATATGAGTCTTGTCCTACCATCCACTTAGAAAGGGAAGGTTTAGAACCCCTGAAAGAAATACAGAACCTAATTAGAAGTCCCAGTTGTAAAACTACCACTTTAAAGTCTGCAAAAGCTAAGTCCCAGTTTAAGGGTGCAGGTCCCTTTAAATCTTCTCCTGTCCCACCTAGAGGGAGGGGGTGGGGCCCTGGAGCACTTTAGGAAGCAGCTGTGCTTGCTAGGGGGAGACCCACCACCTGGCCAAGGAGAAAGGAACCAGCCCAGTAAGCCAAATGTGGAGCTGCTAAGAAAACTGCTTGAGAGGAAACATGAGCAGGTAGAAGTTCCGGATATTGAAATGCAGGACTGGATTCAGAAAAAGCTGTCTGTGACCCACAAGGGGAAGGCATGGACTGGCAGTCTGCTTTTGAAAAGCCGGGTAATGCTGATGAAAGCATAGACTTTTGAACAGTGTCACAAGATGGAGGAACTGTGAGTAATATTTTTTTTGTGAAAGGACTGAAAGCTGATATGATTTTTCCTTGCTGCTTTATTGTGTGAAAGGATTGTTTAAAGCAAATTAACCACCAAGGATAAAGCCAGGGAAGGAAAACTTGTGCTCCATGTGAACTTTTTGCCAAACGTTTTTTTTCTTTGAAGAAAACTTTGCTCTGTTTGAAAGCTACCAGTAAGGACTTTGTAAGGCTGGGAGCTGAGCTGGCAAAAAACCCTGTCTTGCTAAGGTCAGAGCTGGGAAAGACAAAGAAGCATTTTTTGAAATGTTTTTTTTTCTTTTGTCTAACCCTGTATGCCATAGCAGGGTTATATGAAGTGTGAGCTCTGCTCAGGTTGCTGAGAACTGTAGTTTTGCTCAAGCAGAGTGGGACTATGTGAATTTCTTTTGCAAAGTGTTTTTCTGGATTTTGTTTTCCTGTTGGCTTATGTGTTTGAAAATCCTGAAAACCTGACATCCTGACAAAGAGAAATTGTTAGTGTTTTTTTTCCTAATGCTAATAAATCAGTCTTGTTTTCCTTCCCAAGTGTCCTGGTATGCCTGGGGCGATACCGGGGGAAGGGAAATTGGGAATAAGACCACGTAGCCATCCTGACTTTTGTGATTGTAGGACCAAGCACAGGCCTCCACTCGGCCAGCCGCAGGTCCCTGTCACATATTTAAGGAAGAGCAACTCTCTCACTAACAGACACTAAATAGTGAATTTGAATATTGGCCCTATAAAGATAATTTTAGAAAGGCTTTCTACATTTAAATACAGTTTTACACAAAGAAAGCATGTTATACTTTTATGTGGGTACAAACTAATGTACAATGTCTCCAGCGGCAATCATAGTTTTTAAAAAACTCCACGCCTGTGACCCTCTCTCCCAGGCTCTATTGATGGCCCACTGGCTGCACATAGCCAAATGTGTCTTCAAGGGCCTGATGCTAGCGTTAAAATCCTTGCACGATATAGCGGTAGGGCTAGGTGACAACCAAGCTCCCTCCATATGTGCCAAACAGGTCCCTCTGCTCCCAGGATGAAATGCATCTCAAAACGCCCCCTGGTCATGCCCTTCAACTGCAAACCATCAAACGACATTCCTACTCCCACTTCATACTGAGCCACTGGAATAGATTGTCCCTGCAGATCAGATCCCTTGAAGGACACCTCAACTTTAGGTAAGCAATAAAAACATACATCTTCACCTAATTCCTCTGCCTATGACCATAGGATTACAAAGAAATGTACATTGGTACTAGATCTCAGTATATGTCACGTTAGGATAAAAACTTGTATCAAAAAATCTTGCACTGTAACTATGGCAACTTTAACCTGTAAACTCTATATAATGTATATTGGTATTAGATCCCTAGTATGTATCAAGTTAGGTAGGATAAAAACTTGTATGATAAAATTTGTATTGAATCTATGGCAAATCGTAACTTGTTAAATGTAACTATACATTATATATGTTTAACCTGTAACCTGTTCTGAACTCTTTAGGGAAAACAGGATAGAATGAATTAAATAAATAAACTGAGCAGAGTTTGTAGCTTACATGATTTTTCAAAACAAAGTATATGTATAACCCAGCAGACATACATGTATATATTTACACCTTCTCTGGTTGCATGTGTAAATGGCAATTGGAGAAGGGAAAGAAAACACATAGAGAAGCATAATAAAAAAAAATTTCTAAGTCCATTTTGGTACTAAGGTGCTAGTCGTCCAAAGTCGGCAGTGTCTAAAGTCCATTCTCGAAAAATACATCCAAAATATTTTTTTTTGAGAATTGTCTACTTCTATGTCCAGCCGTTTGATCGTCCAGACTTCTAAGTCATCTATCTTTATACTGCATTCTCATCCAAAAAATCATCCAAGTCCAAAACGCCTAAAACAAGACCTTTGGGACATGGGAGGGATCAGTAAAGTGATGGACTGGCCACCCAGACATGGCAACAGAGTAGTGAGGCATCTTTCAGGGTGCCACATAAACATCACACCATAACTCTCTTATAGGTCATGGTGAGCCCCCCCCCCTACCTACTATACCCACTTGCCTACCACCCCAATAGCACTTATGGCTGTAGGTGCCACCTATATGGCAGTACAGTAGGGTTTGGGTTTTTTTTGGATGGACTCACATTTTCACCATGAATGCAGTGGTTAGAGTGGCTTATGAGTCAGGGTCCTCCTCTCTATGGTTCACTAGCTCACCCCCTAGACTACTTAAGCCACTTCTGTGCAGCTCTACATGCCAGGTGCTGATGTTCTAGAGGCAGGTATGTACATTTTTATGGTGGTGGGGTGGGTCAGTGAACACTAGGGGAGTTTATGGGAGTCTGTACTTTGTCTCTGCAGTGGTTATCTGGTCACTTTGGATACTTTCTGGGCACTTATACCTGTTTTTAGATCGCCTAAAGTCACAACATATAAGTTCTGTCTAGCCAGTCTAGTTAAACTTTCGATTATCGCTGCAGGACGACTAAGTCTAGGTCGACCACCTCCCGCCCTAACCACTCCTCGAAAAACACCCCTTTTCACTCTGGGCACTTGGACGACCTGTCTTTTTGATCATCCAAGTGCTGATTTAGGTGGGTTTTTAGATATATTTTTGTTTTGATTATGAGCCCCATACTTTCTTTTTATGTGTGTGTCCAAGTGCTTTTAGTCTTTTACAAGGGATGTTCAATAATTTATCTCCCTCAGTAGGAAAGAAAAGAGATTTCAAAAAATGTTTGTTTTATTTTTCAGTATAGTCCTCTGATAGCTCCAAACACTTAATCCACTTTAAATGCAATGACTTTAGCCACTTTGAAAAGAATTCTGTTTGACCTTCAAATCAGGATGTCAAACCAGTATGTCACTTGAAGACTGCTGTCCACAGAGAGATTTCTTCAAAACTAAGAACAGGAAATAATACGAGGGTGCTAGGTTGGGACTGTAGGGTGGATGGCTCAGCTACTGAAACCTAAATTCTTGGATGGCAGCCTGTGATTGTCATGACATATGCACTGGCACATTGTCGTGAAGAAGCAGCATGTCTGCTATGAGTTTTCCTCATCTTTTCTCCTTGATTGACTCCTGCCAAATGATCATTGTATTGGCCAAACTCTCCCCAGTTATGGTTGTCTTGTGTGGCATGAACTCCAGAAACAAAAGTCTTTCATCTTCACAGAAGATAGTTGCCATGATTTTGCCTTCAAATTTTTCTGTCTTGAACTTTTTTGGGGTGGGGATGACTTGTGCTTCCACTGCATTGACTCCATTTTGGACTCAGAAGCTCTGTGATAGACCCAAGTCTCATCTCCAGTCACCAAACAATGAAAAAAAAATCACTTGGGCTTCATGGAGCATCTCCAAGTTCTCCTGACAGCATTGGAGCTTAATAGCCTTCAGACATGGCATCGGCATTCTTGGAACTTAGCTTGCACTAACCTTGGACATACCCAACTTTTCATGAATTATTTTCCAAACTGTACCTGCCAAGATGCCCATTTCTTCAGCTATTCAGGAAACCTTAATTTGTCTGTCTGACAAAATTAAATCCTTGACTTTCTTGCACATTTCTCTAGAAGTTGCTTCCACAGGCCGTCAAGTGTGACAGTCATCTTCATTGGACTCTCTGACCCACTTAAACTGCTTGCTCCAAAATTTTACTTTGTAGGATGATGGGGCAGACTCACCATAAACTGCAGTCATGCATTCATGGATCTCCTTTGGCTTTTTCCTGTCTTTTGTGAGAAATTTTATCACTGAACGGTGCTCCAAATTTAGCAGTTTCTTTGAATTGCACGAGGACTCTCCTGACATCCTGTCTCTTGAAATGCATGAGCAATCTTAAGATATGTCACAACATGCAAAGACTTGTTTTAATGCGCTTGCTGCTTTCTTTCATTCTCAGGTAGATTACTGAACATCCCTCATGTAAACTTAATAATCCATCAAATCTAGGAAAACATCAATATGGTATGCATCCTATTTCTCACAGCAATTCCTAAACTTGTCTTGGGAGACCCCCAGCCAGTCAGGTTTTCAAGATATCCCTAATGAATCTGCATGAGGCAGATATGCAAATAACAGGTGACAGGCATGCAAATCTGCCTTAGGGATATCTTGAAAACCCGCCTGACTGTGGGTCCCCCAGGACAGGTTTAAGAACATTGATCAGGTATTCTTCATATGTAATCACATTAAAACATGAGATTACACTTCTCTGTCATAAGAGATTCATATTCCTTCATTTCACACACAGAATTCCACCAAAAATTTACATCTAACAAGGCTTTATTTTTCCAGTTACAAAGTATCACCAACAAGGCTAGTAACAAAAGAAAATTTAGAAGATATGAAACTTCTTGGGGGTGTGGCTTGGCTGCAATACAAGATGGATGGGTGATTCTTCAGCTCTTCCCTCAGCAGCACTACTCAGCAAATTTGTTAGCACAAGAGGTCAAATTTACTTTCAAAAAGTAAATATTTTTATTTGTAAATTCTTCTACAGCAGATATGGCTTCAGGAAGACAGTTCAGATTAGAGACAACATTTTCTGTGGGGGCCTCAGCTAAACGAGCTAAACCAGACTCACCAACCCCCATCTAAAGTGCCACTTCCTAAAGATACTTCAGAAATGTTTGAACAAGTGTTACTGGAGCTGAAATCTATCAGAGATATGCTTCAAGATAATACAACTGAACTAAAGACAGTAAAAGAAGTTCACAATTTCTCACAGCAGTTAAAGGTATGTGATGCCAGGACTGGACAATTAGAACACCGGCTTTCTGAGGTGGAAGGCAGTTTGAATAAAATTCAAACTGATTATAAAGCTGTGGCACATCTAAGAAATTGGAGGATGCTAACAACAGAAGTAGGAGAAACAACATTAGAGTATTAGGGCTACCAGAATGGGTAGAGGGCACAAATGCCATTTCTTTTCTTGAAGATTTCTTACCAAAACTGCTCTCCCTCAATTTGAAATATCCATTAGAAATTGAAAGAGCACACCGCCTTCCATCAAGGACTTCTAAACAGTCAAAATGGTCCCAGGCCTTTGATATTCAGAGTACTGCATTTTCAACAGGCTATGGACATTTTATCTAGCGCAAAACAAATGAAGTCGTTGAAATGGCAGGAAACAAAAATCCATCTTCTGCCGGATTTTGCTAAAGTTACTGCTGGCTTGAGAAAGCAGTTTCTGCTCCTCCGACCTCAGCTGCAACAGTTGGGGGCTAAGTATGAGTTTTTGTATCCAGATGTTATGAAGATCAGTTATAATAATAAAACCAGTCACTATGATGATCTGACTAAGCTGCAAGAGTATATTAATCAGCATGACATAGGGAGTGACAAGGAAAGACTGGATTTATTTTTGGATTTGTTTATTTTGGACTTTTAATGGAAGATCATACAAAGGTCTGGACAAGGTATTAGTTTTAATTTCTTGGAACTTAGTTTTATTTTTTCTAATGAAAGAGTTGTTGGTAAACTTTTAATAGGTTTTCAGAGAGCCAATGGATTACAGGATAATAAGTGAAGGGGGCAGAACTTCAAGTTGCTTTTGCTTTTATAACAACAGTGAACTGCATATGTCAATCTCCTAGAATTGCCTGTTCTTTCAGCTTCAGCTCACATATTCTGAATGGTGTTTCCATGGAAATGGGGTTGGCAAAGCATGTGAGCTTTCAGTTTGTTTGGCATTGCTTATATCATGCTATTTGGTATAAATATGATGAGCACAGCTCAGTTTGATTCCATAGAGAATATCACAAACAGTTATGCAATTCTCAGCAGTGCAAACCATCTTCAGAAGAAATGCTGCCTGCACTGAAAGATTTCCTCTAACATCTAGCATCTAACATTTATTTATGAGGAGCAAAAAGACTGAAGGAATGCGACCCAAATGTTGGTGGGAATTCCATTAGAAATTGAATAGATGATGGCCCCACTTCATCTCATCCATATATTGAGCATCAAGCTTCTTAGAATATATAAGGACAATATTATTTTTCATTCAACTTGGGTGATGTTAAAATTTATATATGCTTTAACTCTTATTCCAATACGGCAAACCAACTGTCAATCCTGTAGGGGTGTTTCCTTATTTGCACCTGAAGGTTAGGCCTCTCTGACATCATCAAGCCTGGACCATTGTCTGCAAGAAATCTTTCCAGCATGAACCTTGCAAGAAGAGAGAAAGAAGAACACATCTTTGCTGTTTCTGCCTGATGCATTCTGGGTATGTACCAGAATGGTATTCTAGTCAAGGACATCCATCTATGCCTTCATGCTTAGACTGTGTGATTCCTGGGGGAGTTATACTCCTATCCTGTGCTTATCTTTCAAACGGCGCCTGTGTCTCCCAGCCTGTATGAGACTTTACACAGAAAGGCTATTCATCAAGTTCTGTTTCTGGATTGGTCCGAGGAAGTCATCTGACGTGATCCAAGTGAAAAGGTGCTAATTATAATTAGTCTGTGTCGGGATGCGAGGGAACTCACATCTTACCACAGGTATTCTCCACGCATCTATTTCTTAATAATTAAGAACTGAATAGTTACCTCGTGTGACTCTCTGCCTGAGAGAGAGTGAATCGGACCTTAAACAGATCTGAATTCCATCACTTCAAGGAAACTTGGCTGCCAATAAATTATAGCTGTACCAGTGGCTGACGAACACTTGTTCCTGTAACCAAAGGATTTTCTACGTCTGCTAAGCTCAGAAGGATAATTCCGTCTCCCGAGGGCAAGGCCTAACTAGATGGTGAGATAAGGAATTTATTATCTTTAAGCTGGGGATAGATAAGTGCATCCGATTGTGATATAGGATAAGGTTTGGAAAGCTACCTTTGGTGATAACTGTAATCAATTTGCTGCTAATCGGGGATTATTATTATTATAAGGAATTGTTTAGTGTGTGTTAAGAAGTAATTTTACTTAGTTATTTAATAAGTGTATTGTGATAATTATGTACTGTGTTTCATATATGTAAATCGGATATTTTATGAACAATATTTAGATATTGCTGCTGGCTTGTGAATTATATTTTTCTATTTTCATAATAAAAATATTTCTCATTAGCCTGGGCCTTGTGTCGTATAAATAGACAAGAAATTTGGACCTGGCAGAGTTTATGGTTTTCCCTAGACAAAACTAACAGACACATAACTTGTTTATGTAACTGATTAGTCTACCGTAAATCTTGCTACAGTCCCTATGGTTGAACTCCAAGATACAAATTGGCGAGTCTAAAATCCTCTGGAAACATTGGTTGCAGGCAGGCATTCATATTCTAAATGATGTAATTCTGAATGGGAAAATGGTAAATTTATGACAGTTACAACAATCATTTGGCATATCAAAGTCGCAAGGTTGCAGTTGAAGCAGACCATTCAGAAGGGGTTCCCTGACTGGCACAACTTAAAAAAATCAGTACAGCTTGCCGGGTCTATGTTTCCAGACAGATTTTCAAGGGCATCAGGCCATTAAGTGGTACAAATTAATATCTGAATATTTGGTGAAAAAATCTAAAACAAGTTTAAGAATCAGCATCAGCATCTATGAGGCAAACTTGGTTCTTTTTGTTATATAGAATTTTTTTGGACACCTGTTCGTTTACAAAAGTTGGATAATTTAAAGTCTAATAGATGCTGGCACTGTCATCTTGATGTAGGGACATTAAATCATCTTTTATTCTATTGTCCGTTGATAATCAATTTTTGGAAATCAATTTGGGGCAAAATTAATAGGGTATTAGGTGTCTCTATTCCATTGTCTTATGACATGGTTTTATTTGGGACCTTGTTGAAACCCAAGAGTCCAATTGATACACATAAAAATAGACTTCTTATTATTATGACGGGGGTGGCCATGCAGTTAATAACTAGAAATTGGAAGAATTGGGATAGGTTGAACTTTTCTTTTTGGTGGGAAACACTTTGTATTATAGATATGAAAGAATAATAGCAGAACAATCTGGAAATAATAAAAGGTTCAAAGAGATTTGGAGTACATTGGAGGAATTTATCGAACACCAGAATGATTGAATCCTTAATTCCTAGATTTTCTTAGATTTCTACACACATCCAGTTAGGGAGGGAGGGAAAGGGGGGAATAGGGTAATTGTTTGTAAGAATACAAGTGCTGTTATTCAATATATCTGAATGTATATTTCTTTGCACTTTTTATAAGTTTTGAAAATCAATAAAGAATTTTTTAAAAAAAGAAGACATGAAACTTCTTTAGAGAGGTTATCACTAATTTCCAATGGTTTTGCATACTGTTAACTAATTTTTTTGAATTATCAGATAAAGGTATAACACACACCATCTACTCCTCCATGCTGTGTTGCTGTTCTTGTAATAATAGATCCCTGTTGGCATATTTTGATCAAAGGGAAGCCCATCGGATAGATTTCTTTGGGTAGCCTCTCTGTTTTATTCTATAACATGCATGCCTAATTTGCATAGAATGCAACTCCACTTGGTGTGTGGTCTTGGGGTGTGTAGTCATGGGAGGGCATGGGCATTCCCAGAATTTAGATGCAGAGTTATAAAATGCTGCCATTTACTCCTTTGACAAAACATATAGACTATGCATCATTTCTACAAATTGCCACTCAAATCTGAACCATACTGAATCATACTGATACCATAAAATGAAAAACCCATTCCAGGTGATCAAAAGCTTTTTTTAGAGTCCCACAAAAGAGCCAGCATTGGAACCTCTTGACTCTCGAAACAGAAATAAGATTACAAATGAGTCTATGTTACACGTTAAACCTCCCTTTGATAAATATAAAAGCCATCTTTTCCTGGTTTTGACTGGAATAGCTGTTCAATTGATCACAAAAAATTGAAAAGCCATGATAGATTAAACTACACATTTTGGTGGACAAATGTATGTAATACATACAAATATGAGAGAATGAATGCAGAATGTTTGGGGTCAAGTGTTTCATTTAACAAAGTATGGAGTCCATTGGCTTTATTTGCTGCTTCACATTAATGGTTTATTTATTCTTCTTTAAGTTTTTCCTTACACATTTGGGGTGGGGGGCAGGGGGGGTGGGGGAGGGAGAGGTAATTGAGAAATTTGTATTAATTATTCATATCAATGTAATAAATAAAGTTGTCTTGTATTATTAATAATTGATAGATGGGTGGGTGGGTAAAGTTATGGTTCTATATACCACTTGTATAAAATGGTGTAAACTCTGTAATATTTTTCTGTATTCAGTCAAATGTACTATACTGTTGTAGTTTTTAAAATAATAAAATTTTTTATAAGCTGAAACAAATGAGTCTAGCATTATCTAATGACTTCTGCCCTGTAAAGCCAGTTTGATACTTATGAATCATCTTGAGTAATACCTTATTAAGTTGTTGAGCTAGTATTTTTGAATACATTTTGAAAGTTACATTTATCAAAGAAATAGATCAATTGTTAGCTACATAAGCAGGATCTTTAGCTTAGGTAAAACCATTATTTTCATTTTTGTAAGCATATCAATGCTGACGCCTGGCCCTGTTCAAAAACCTTTTGAAACAATATCTTAAACTTGAGTATAATTATATAATATTCTACAGTTGTGAATATCATGACCCAGAAACTTAAGTGAAAGAGAGTAAATGGTCTCCCGATTTGTGATTTTGATATCAGTCTCTAAGCATTCTTTTTGAGGTGTAGACCAGGGATGTAAAAGTCCCTCCTCGAGGTTCGTAATCCAGTTGGGTTTTCAGGATTTCCCCAATAAATATGCATGAGATCTATTGGCATACAATGAAAGCAGTGCATGCAAATAGATCTCATGCATATTCATTGGGGAAATCCTGAAAACCTGACTGAATTGTGGCTCTCGAGGAGGGACTTTGACACCCCTGCTGTAGACTGTCCAAAGAAATCATTAATAGATTTAGAGTGGCATTTTATAAAGGACATCCAACTCAGAATATGGACATCACAAATGGAGGCCATTTTCTCATATGTCTTAAAACAGCATCTGCTAACATCCATGAGAAATGGAGATCTATGTAACACAGTAAATGACCGCAGATAAAGACCTAAATGGTCCATTTAGTCTGCCCAGTGCCATAGTAAGGGGGACAGGGGGAACGGTCCACCCCAGGTACCATCTTGTTGGGGGAGACGGCACCGTCCTCCTCTCCACTCTCCCACTCCTTCCCCACTACCGGGAGCGTATGCCCCTTCCCTTGAACCTCTTTAACATTCACAACACGAGCAGCAACCCCAACCTGCTGCTTGCACCAGTGTCAGCTCTTCCTTTGATGTCACTTCCTGGACCCGTGCCTAGAAAGTGATGTCAGATGAAGAGCCGACGCTGGCACGAGCAGCAGGTTGGGATTTCTGCTCACCCTGGGAACGTTAAAGAGGTACAGGGGAAGAGGAGGGGCATGCGTATGCGGCAGGCAGGTGCAGGAGAGGAATGGATGGGGGTGGGGGTGAAGAAGAGGGCGGAGGAGGGGCACCACCAACCCAGGCACCTCTCACCCTCACTACGCCACTGAGTCTGCCCAATCGTTACATGCATTATAAATTCATGATTAAATTGTCATATATTTCTATTTAAATTGATTAAATTATTTAAACTGTTTACATTGATTGTCTTATATTCATGTTTAAATTGTCTTATATGTCTAGGCCATTGAAATTTGCCCATTACATTTCTTAGGTTACAACTACTAGAGTTGTTGAAGCTCATTCCAGCCTATCTAAACCATCCCAAATTACTGGAATTTCCAAAGCTCTCCCCATCCCATCCCAAACCGAATAGCCATATACAGGACACAGACTTTTCACCCATATACAGGACACAGACCCTTCACTTTCTGATTAGAGATCCTTTGTGTTCGTCCCATGCTTTTTTGAATTCTGTCACCGTTTTGCTCTCCATCACCCTTGTTATAAGGACATACTGCAGTTTTAGACATCCATATCCTAGCTGTATAAAATTAGACATCCATATCTAAATGCCAGGGCCCTAGGTAAAAGATCTATATAATTTTATACAATATTCTTAGAATTGCTTTAAAATCTCATCAGACAATACTGGGGCATTATACCCATTTATAACATATTTTACTCTGTTATGAGTTCTTAAATACTGAGCTAGGAGACATCTACTTCTATTTTCTCTGTCATAATGTGCTTTCTGGGCAAATGTCATCATACCAACACACATACTAAGAAGTACATCATATTTCAGGCAATGTAAAGTCAACACCATTTTATGCCTTCTTGTATTTATATGTTGTTGCTCCAAATTCTTTCTCTGTCTAGGTATACAAGTTCTTGAGTTTGTTTCTCATATACCCCTATGGAGAATGTGATAATAGCTCCCCCAATCATTGCTTTGAGAGCATACCACAAGGTGGCAATAATACAAGTATCATCATCAGAGTCTTCTAGGGCTGTGGCAACAACGTCATGGAAACCCTCTTTGTTGAGAAGACTAGAGTTGAATCTTCAGCCAGATGGTGACCAGATATCTTCAGATCCTTCTAATGGGTCTGCATGATCTAATACTATAATCAGGAGAATCTGTGTATCCTTAACCAGTAAATAATAGAAAGTAATCAATTTCAGTATGGTCTGATTTGGTAAAAAGAAAAAGTTATGGGGCTCATAATCAAAGAAAAAAAAAGTCTAAAAAGTGGCCTAAATGGGTACTTGATCGTCCAAGTACCCATAACCAAAGCTGGTTTTAGACATATCTAAAACTAGCATAGGCCTTTCCTCTGCCTCTAAACGCATAAAGCGAAAAGAGGCATTTTTAGAGGTGGGTGGGAGGTGGGCCGACCTAGACATAGTCGTACAGCAGTTATAACCAAAACCAAAAACAGGCTGCCTAGTCGGCACTTATACGTTTTGACTTAGACCAAGTCAAAACAGGTATAAGTGCCGAAAAGGGGGCCGCTGAGCTGATCGTGGCTGCAGCGATGAGCTCGGCGGCCAAGGCAACCTGCCCACCCCCCACCGCAACCATCGCAGCAGGAGAGATGGCTCATAAGTAGTCTCAAACTCGCAGCTCGCCAGGTACTATTTTGAGGCCCTCGGGATGTTTATCATAATAACAAAAGTAAAATAAAACAGTTTCTTGATCATATGTCTCTTTAGCTATAAATTACAATATTATTATTATGATTTAGTCAAAAGGAAAGATTTATCTATATATATAAAATCAGAGGTATGTATGTGTGTATGTGCCGCGATCATGCAAAAACGGCTTGACCGATTTGAACGAAACTTGGTATGCAGATCCCTCACTACCTGGGATGATATGTTCTGGGGGTCTCGCGGCCCACCTGCACACATGGGCGGAGCTACAAACATAAAATCAGATTTCACCCATTCATGTCAATGGAACAAATGTAAAAAGCTGCCATTCTCACAGTAATTCAAAAACGGCTTGACCGATTTGAACGAAACTTGGTATGCAGATCCAACACTACCTGTGATGATATGTTCTGGGGGTCTCGCGGCCCACCTGCACACATGGGCGGAGCTACAAAATAAAATCAGATTTCACCCATTCATGTCAATGGAAAAAATGTAAAAAGCTGCCATTCTCACAGTAATTCAAAAACGGCTTGACCGATTTGAACGAAACTTGGTATGCAGATCCCTCACTACCTGGGGTGATATGTTCTGGGGGTCTCGTGGCCCACCTGCACACGTGGGCGGAGCTACAAACAGAAAATCTGATTTCACCCATTCATGTCAATGGAAAAAATGTAAAAAGCTGCCATTCTCACAGTAATTCAAAAACGGCTTGACCGATTTGAACAAAACTTGGTATGCAGATCCCTCACTACCTGGGGTGATATGTTCTGGGGGTCTCGCGGCCCACAACTCTATGTTGCTTGCTCAAGGGCGGGTTCACCCAAGAATTTATATGTTCTTGCTCCTGGAGGTGAAACTAAAAATGTTGTTTATAATCAAGTTTTGCGTTAGTTGTATTGTATTCATTTTGTCAAATATTTCACATTATAAGTTGAATATATGTGTGTGTGTGTATGTATGTATGTTCCAGCATAACTCTTCAATGCATGGACAGATTTCAACCAAACTTGACATACACATTACTTACTATCTGAGAACAAACACTGTGAGGGTGGGAAGGGGGGGATATGTAAAAATGATTGAAAATGACAGATTTTAGTATCTACCCCATAGTGTTTTCGGGCTCACAGATGAATACTCAGCATAACTCTGAAACGCATGGAGAGATTTCAACCAAACTTGGTACACATATGACTTACTATCTGGGGAAAAATATTGTGCAGGTGGGACGGGGTAAAATACTGTGGGGGTGGGAAGGGGGTGATATGTTAAAATTATCAAAAGCGACAGATATTAATGTCCAACCCATAGTTTTCGGGCTCGCAGAGATGAATACCGACACTCCTGATGCCGTTTAAGTCTAAGTTCAGCCCCATAGAGAGGGACATTCCTTTGGGACATGTGGAGGGTAGGGGGTTGGGACATGGGGGTGGGGCATATGGGACATGTGGGGGGGTAACGTGGGGGGTGGGACATGTGGGACATAGTGGGGTGGGACATGTAGGGGGTTGGACATTTTGGGATAAATAAATATCCGGGCAACGCCGGGTAATCAGCTAGTAAACTATAAAGAGTTTTACTTCATGCAAAATTGTCATTTCTTTAATAAGACATTAACTATTGTTTCTGAGGCCCTCCAAATACCTACAAATCTAAAATGTGGCCCTGCAAAGGGTTTGAGTTTGAGACCACTGCTATATATTGTATGGAGACCTGGGATCCTTCTGTTTCTTCCTTAGATACCAATGAGAAATGAAGATAGGACTGACTTATAGTATAAAAATTGTATGACATTTTTAGAGTCTAACAATGTCACCAGTTTTTAGACATAAACTAGCCATATCCTCATTCTGTACGAGCACACCCAGTTCTATAATTCCTAAATTAGAAAGTGGTACTGGAAATTCAGGAAGAGGGCAAGAGGCCCAGAAGATACAGTACAGACCAGTAGTTATAAAGTCTTATTTGGTCTATCTCCCAGCTACTTAGTGGATTGATTTGCCATTGTTCACACAACTTGTATGCGAAAATTTCACGGTCTTTTTAATTTTCTTTTTGTAAAAGGTTGTCATTATAAAAATTTTCAGCAACGTCTTCTCGCTTTTCAGGCAGCACTCGGGGATAAAGACTTGAGTTCAGAGTCCTAATACCATTTTAGAAAACAATTGAAGACATATTTGTTTCCTAAATAATGATCATTCTTAATGATTATATGGTTTTTAAAACTTTGTTAACCGCATAGAACTTACAAGGTTATGCGGTATAGAAGTTATCTGTTATGTTATGTTATGCAGTGTTTACCAGGATATGTAGATGAGCAATGAAAGTAAGCAAACTGTGTTTATCTGGATAACATGGTGAAGGGTAGCTAAGGTTAGAGGTCTCACATGTGAGAGAAATGCACATAGAAGAAGAAATCAGCAATTTGTAATTTTTCTGAACCTCTGGAAATATCTGTGTTAGCAAGCAAGCTGCAAATTACATTATGTGTATCAGATCCAATGGACTTGTATTTGGTTATGGTATTATAGACAGCATCACATACATTGTATTAACCAATGAAAGGCTGTTTATGGGAGACAGTCTTCCAATCATAGCTGCAATCGAGGATTCGTCCTAATTTCTGTGGATCTGTATTAAGATGTTTGGAATTTAGTAAAATAGAAAACAACAATTAAGGTTACTACGAGTAGAAAGCAACTGTTACAGATTCTTGTTTCTATGCCTTCAATGTCTTGCAATCTACTTAGAACATGACTTTCCTTAAAGAGAAAAAAGTATAGTGATTGTATTCATCAGCTACAATAAATTGTGGCAATCTATTTCTTGGCATGCCTATTACTGGGAGCCAACAAGATTGCATTTCATCATGCATAAGACCTTTTCTGTAGAGCAAAATGCATGCATTCCACGCTGATAGATGACAGTGACTAGTTTAGAATATTGAACGTGAAATAGGATTAATGTTCAGCCATTTTGGAATGATTATACTTGTCAGCTAGTTTCTTGTATGCTCAGATTGAATTCAAGTTCAGATTTTGTGTTGAAGAATATAGCAAATGAAACAGTTCAGTGTATGATGGAGGGCATCTCTGCAACTTCGAGTAGATAGCATGGGAAATAACATAGGGGTCCTTATACTAAAGAGGAAATGGGCATAGCATATCCTTACACGAGTCTTTCCTGTGTATTAAGCCCATTTCTAGCAGGACTCTCAAAAAGGGCTTTTTTTTTCCTATTAGTTTCACTAATGGCTATGGGGTTCATAATCAAAAAAAAAAAAAGGTTTAAAAAGTGTCCTAAATGGCTACTTGGACGATCAAAAAGGCCTTTCCCCTGCCTCTAAACGCACAGAGAGAAAAGAGGCGTGTTTAGAGGAGGGGAAAGGGGAAAGTGGGGGGAGGGGGTGTAGGGTAGGGGGTCACCGGGGCCAGGAGGGCTTGGGCTCCCTCCTGGCCCAATCCAGTCGGGGGGGGGGGGGGGTCGCCGGGGCCAGGAGAGCTTGGGCTCTTTCCTGGCCCGTTGTGTCAGAGGGGGGGGTCGCCGGGGCCAGGAGGGCTTGGGCTCCCTCCTGGCCATATCGAGTCGGGGGGGGCACGATCGCCGGGGCAAGAGGGCTTGGGCTCCCTCTTGCCCTGATATCGTCGGGGGAGGGGACACGGTTTGACGGGGCAATAGGGCTTGGGCTCCCTCTTGCCCCGATGTTGTTGGTGGGGGGGGGGTCGCGGTTCGACATGGCAGGAGGGCTTGGGAACCCTCCTACCTGGATCATTGTAGGGGGGATTCTGTAACCAGTGTTGTTTTTGTCAGATACCGGTTACAGAATCCAGCTTTTAGGCGAAGGACTGGCTCCTCCTTCGCCTAAAAGCCCTTCTGGTGGACGTTTGGGGCTTAGGCGTTTTTTTGGTTCATTATGGCCAAAAAATGTAGACGTCGTGGGGGTGTACTTGTAGACGTAGTGGTGATCTGAGCGTTTAGTAGAGGCAGGCCATAATCAAAACAAGGATGTTTGTTTTGGTTATGGCCACTTTCCCTGCTTCTGCTTTGAACGTTTAAGGACTTAGGCCAAAAAGGGACTTAGACGGTTTTTTTGATTATGTCCCTCTATGTGCTAATGTTATCATTAGTGTACAGCACAACTCAGTGGAAAACCCATATTGGATTACTTTGCATTGGAAGTTTAATCTGGATGCCTCAACTGGGCATTGTGATAATAAATTTTCTTGTTTCTACCAAGATACTGAATTATTCCTTTCCCACTGAGTTGTGTCATTTCTGAGTGGGATTTTCTTGACCCTCTAAGGTTTCAGAACTCCTGGGATCGGGTCTCCTGAAGCAGAGATCAAAACGGGGGCCACGTTGGGACCCCTTAAGCCGCATTTGAAAATAAGTGAACACAGTGTTGGCAGTGTTTTTGCTAAGTAAGAGAAGATACAAATTCCCCACATGTGGAAGCATTCTAAGAACTTTAACCTTCTTTTTTAAGCTACTTAGAGTTTTAAAGTGTGACCTGGACTTATGAAGTTGCAATGACTGGAAGGTGAACTCTTTTTAGGGAGGTTTAGTAGCCTTCCCTTCAGAGTTTCATATCTTTGAGATTTTTTATATAGTCACTTAGGTCACACTTTATAGACTAGTTTTCATTGAAGCCAGTTTGTTGGTGTATTTAAAGCTTTTTTCTGGTTT
This sequence comes from Geotrypetes seraphini, assembly GCF_902459505.1. NCBI lineage: Eukaryota > Metazoa > Chordata > Amphibia > Gymnophiona > Dermophiidae > Geotrypetes > Geotrypetes seraphini. The sequence goes on from NC_047086.1 coordinate 130,815,236, forward strand.
CTTTTTTGTTTTGACATTTTTAACCCTGACTTACTCATAAGGAAACGAGTCTCAGAAATATAAAGCTGGATGACCCAAAACAAGCTGCAACTAAATGCAGCAAAAACTGAGCTCCTCTGGATATGGAGAGGTGACCCTGAACCCACTCGCCTGTCAATCTCTTGGGAATCAGCACCCTAACGACTAAAGACAAAGTACACAGCCTAGGGGTGATTTTTGACGGTGACCTTTCGCTCTCTAACCATATCTCCCAAGTAGTATTCTACTACTATCTCCGGCAACTACGGAAAATCAGATGATACTTCTTGGAACTGGACTTCTCTCAGCTACTCTACACATTCGTCCTCTCCTGTATGGATTACTGCAATGCACTCCTAAATGGGCTCACTACCAAAAAAAAAACCCTTCATTGACTATGAGTACAAAATGCCACCTTCTAACTCCTGAAGAATCTCTGCATAAGAGACTCTATCAGCCCGGCGCTGTGCACTGCCCACTGGCTGCTGATTGCCAAACGATGTATATTCAAAGGCCTAGTAATGGCCTACAAACTCTTCCACGACATGGTACCGGCCTATATGGCCTATAAAGTTCTGCTCTGTACCCCCGAATCAACCGCTTTGCTCACAAGAAGAAAAGTGATTATGTGTGCCCTCAAGATGCACCCTCCACTTTGAGAACACCCCAAAAAAATCCTACTCGCACTACTTATTGTGCCTCTGGAACAAACTACCTACCCACATAAGATCATTAGACAGTCTACTGAACTTTAGGAAGGCAATAAAAACTCGCCTCTTCCCCCTGACCCTCTTTGAGAGTGTGTCAATCCAAATTTCCCAGTTAAAATGCCCCAACTCTCCACTGTCTCGAGTCTCAAATGCTATGTGCTTCATCCTATGTCTGACCATGACATGATTTCTCATACAATGTTCTTCCACACTCTGTCATACTGTTCACCACACTCTGTCATATTGTTTGCCATACTATGTCGTCCATGCTACAATCTCTCATGCCATATCTGCCACACAATGTTTGCTGTTCCATGTCTCCCATGCTATATTTTGTCATGTACACTTGCCTTACTAGTTTTGCCAAGTTGTATCATACTCTGAGATAATGCGAACTACAGGAGGAACTACAGGAGGAGCAGCGCTGATGGTGCTCGGCACCAACTGCCAGTTTCACTAGTGGCCAGATCGGGAGCCCTTTCCAGCAGGTATACCCCTCCCCCATCTATACCCCCATCTATACCCCTCCCCCATTCCAGCAGGGGAGAGAACTACAGGAGGAGCAGCGCTGACGGTGCTCGGCACCAACTGCCAGTTTCACTAGTGGCCAGATCGGGAGCCCGTTCCAGCAGGGCACCCGACACCATCTTCACTCCTCCCCATTCCAGCAGGGGAGAGCTGACAGAGGAGAGCTGCAGTCCGATGCTCAGACCAATGGTCGGTTCGGGAGACCGTTCCAGCAGGGTACCCGACACCATTTTCACTCCTTCCCCATTCCGAAGGGTCTACCTCTGAGGATCTCGTATCATGTGCGGCAGCGGTGGAAATTACCTTGCCAGAGATGTCGCCTGTTCTTGGAGGAAACTCGGGACCCAGATGATAGCCATTGGAACTGGGGTTGACGGCAGTTAAAGAATAGAATGGAAATGGTAGTTGAAGTGAATTGGGGTGGAGATGGAGGTGGGTATGGAGAGGAATAGGGATATGATGTATTCCGGAAAGGCATTTAAGATCTGGTGTTAAATGATCATAATAATTACAAGTCAAAGATCTTGATGCTTTTTTGGAGTGTGTTTCTGTTTCTCTCTAGGCTTATTTTTATCTCTATTTTGTTTACTTTAATTATTATTTTAATTCTATCTTTAAATTATTTATTCATTACTTGGAATATTTCATTTCTATCTCTATCTCTACCTCTGTCTTTTTATTTTTATTTTTCATACTGTTTCTTCAAGTACTTTAGTTAGATTGTGAGCCTTTGGGACAGTTAGGGAATTTCCAAGTACCTATCTTATTTATTTAGTTTTTATTTATTGTATCTTTAATGCATCATTTTTGTAAACCGCTTAGAAACCTCACGGTTATTAGCGGTATATAAGAATTAAATTAAATTAAATTAAATACTATGTTAGCTATACTTTGTAATAATATGTTTGCCATGCTATGTTTTGCTATACTATGCTTGCCGTGCCATGTCTCATCATACCATGTTTTGTCATATCTCTGTCAGATAATGTTCGCCATGCAATCTTCTACCAACTATGACTGAGAGTATAATGCAGGGGTTAGAGCTACAGTATCAGCACCCTGAGGTTCTGGGTTCAAACTCATGCTGCTCCTTGTGACCCTGGCCAGGTCACTTGATTCCAAGAATGATTTCAGAAACTCAGAAATATTAAGATTGGATTTTTCATGATCTCTTATTAGAGAACCATCCATCTGTGATGAGATTCTCAAGTATTGAACCCTTACCCTTATCTTCAAAATATCTCTCATATATTTATGCAGCATATCAGTATGCATATCAGTAGGAGCCACCAAAAGGGATTATGGAAAATTTAAGAAACATAGGGTATTCTTCGGTGTCTGGTTTCCCATATGCTCCACCTTCCTCTGCATGAATATCTTATCTTGGAAGCATGCTGACTCAGTTTCTGTGAATGGACCTATATCAGTTCTTTATTGCTAACATTTGCATTGGAAATGGACCGAACTCCAGTTCTTAAACCTCATTCCCGCTATGGCGGGGTCAAGACCTTAGAGCAGGACAAGGCCCGAACAACTACCACGTGCGCACTGATTCAGTCCCCACAGAGTGTCAATGGGGTTATGCAGGGTTCTCAAATATAGAACCAAAAGTGGAATTCTCAAATTCAATAAATGATACTAAATAACATTTAGTGTGTCCAGAAAAATTATCTTAGGTTTCCATTAAATGTGTAAACCACTTATTATGTACTGATCTGGAGGGCGGAAGACCTCAGACTGGTTACTGATCTTTACAACCAGCTAAATAGCTAGATTGAACCACGTTGTAATCATCAGTCTCCCACCACCTCCATAATTCATCAACTATTCATAGAATATGCCAAATAGTAGGTATACACTTAAAATTTATAAATTAATGAAGGCATCTGAACAACTTATCTTCTGGATGAAGAAACATTCATTCAAAATGCTGATTCTAAATGCTGATTCTGACGGGCCCGTTTTGCTTACTGCTTCATCAGAGAATCAGTATCAGAGATCAGAATGGCAGGGCACTTGAATATTAAGCTGCCCAACTTATATTTGAGTCAACCATTTTTCCTCCTTTATGGGGGGAAAATGGGAGTCTTGACTTATTCGAGTATATATGCTATTTCCTTCCTTTCCCTCTAGCGGGACCCTGCCACATGACCTCTTTCTTCTGCTTTCAATATTAACTGGTTCACCTTTATCCACTTTTTAAATTTTTCTGAGATCTTCAAAATGTTCTAATAAATTAGTAAGGCAAAACTTGTCTTTGCTGAAACCATTCTGGCTCATTCCCATTAAGTCATATCTATATGGTCAGTCATTTTTTTTGATTATAGCTTTACCCATTTTGCTTAGCAATGACATCAGACTCATCAGTCTATAATTTCCCAGATCACACTGGAGTGCAAAAAACAAACAGAGAGTGCTTGCCCTTGTGAGAGAACAACACCAAAGAGACAGAAAAAGGCAAGGGAGATGTCTTAAATAACCAATGAAACCTCTATTATAGAAATGTCCCAACTAGGATCCAAGTTTCGGCATCTACGATGCCTTCATCAGGAGACACTGAGATGGAGTTTCATGTGTACATATGCGTTAGGTCGCTGCAGTGCTTGGAACTAAAATCTAAGAGAGAAAAAGCAGTGTATCATTTGATGAGATGGAAATATCTTCCTGGAGCAGAGAGAGATAGGAGAGGGAGAGAGAAAGAGGGAGAGAGGGAGGGGAGAGAGAGGGAGGGAGAAAGAGAGAGAGAAGAGAGAGGGAGGGAGAGAAAGAGAGAGGGAGAGAGAGAGAGTCATGTGATATAGAAGAATACAACTTACATACTGCACATAATGCAGAGAAGAACAGAGAGAGAAAGAGAGGGAGGGAGAGAGAGAAAGGAGAGAAAGTGAGAGGGAGAGAGAGAAAGAGAGAGAGAGGGAAGGAGAGATAGAGAGGGAGGAAAGAAAGAGAGAGAGTCATGTGATATAGAGGAATACAACTTACATACCGCATATAATGCAGAGGAGAACAGAGCAACATCTGAGTCTCCAGAAACATCCAAAAGCTGTACACTCACTAAAACTTCTCCAACTGCCCTTAATTAACTTTGGAAATCCCACTGCTTTCATCTATATATATAAAATCGGATGTATGTATGTATGTGCCGCGATCACGCAAAAACGGCTTGACCGATTTGAACGAAACTTGGTATGCAGATCCCTCACTACCCGGGATGATATGTTCTGGGGGTCTTGCGGTCCACCTGCACACATGGGCGGAGCTACAAACAGAAAATCGGATTTCACCCATTCATGTCAATGGAAAAAATGTAAAAGCTGCCATTCTCACAGTAATTCACAAACGGCTTGACCGATTTGAACGAAACTTGGTATGCAGATCCCTCACTACCTGGGGTGATATGTTCTGGGGGTCTCACGGCCCACAACTCTATTTTGCTTGCTCCAGGGTGGGTTCACCCAAGAATTTATATGTTCTTGCTCCAGGAGGTGAAACTAAAATTGTTGTTTATAATCACATTTTGCGTTAGTTGTATTGTATTCATTTTGTAAAATATTTCACTTTATAATTTGAATATTGTATTTTTTATTAAGCTGTAAAAAAATACTTTCATTCACCACTATAAAGTATCTTTAGTTGAATCCATTTACAGTGTTATTGCTATAATTAAATACCCGTGCAACGCCGGGGCATCAGCTAGTACTTGAATAAAACATTTACAGGAGAAGATCATTCTGTGACACATTATCCTATCCTTGACTTTTTGTACGAGGAACTAAACCTGAGAGATTGCCTTTTGATTCTAACATCATAATTCTCACCAACTCTGGCAGACAGCTCAACATTCTCCGAGAATTTCCAAAACCTTCACAGTCTTTATCTTCCCTTCCTTGTCTGAGGTCATCATCTGCATTGGGGCTTTTTAATAGAGCAGAGCCTGTCTTTTGTGCCCTGCTGCTAAGCTTAGTTTAATAAAATGAAACAGAATTATAGAAATAGAATAACAGAAAATAAAGAGTTACTTTTCTGCTTCCAGCAAAAAAATGATTTTGACTTTTCTTTCACCTCTGTTGAGTAAGATTACCTTTCCATTTCCAGAGACGAATTATTACTCATCTGTAGCATTCTGAAATATACATGCAAACTGAATAGTGCAGGTGGCGAAGATGGGGGAGCCAAATTGAATTTTCTATTGGGAAAAAAAAGAAAAGATTTGAATGGTTCTGTTTGTGATCCTTGCACTGCAGTATTTCAGTCTGCCTCATTTATACAATCAATAAGGTGCAATACAGCTCACATTTGTGCCGATGTCCTTTGTATACAATTTGCACTCGGTATGATTAAGAGAAAAAAGAAATGCCTAGGGTTCAGAAATATCTGAATCAAAGAAATTTAAGTACCTGTATGTATGCAGTATAGATTGGGAGTGGAAGCGGGGAGGGGGGGGGGGGAGGTATGGCTTGGGTCTTTTGATTTCACTCTGTTTAGAGGAATTGCAAATTGGAGGAAGGATTCCGCAATTCCTAACTCGACTGCCTGAAGAAGGACTGTAAAACTACCTGGAATATATTCTTTCCTTATAATCTGTAGCAAATGAAAACACTAAGGACCCCTCTTACAAAATCACGGTAGCGAGTTCCAGTGCAGCAAATGTGACACAGTCCATAGGAATTGAATGGGATGCATCACATTTGTCACAAGGGAATTGCTAATGCTACTTTGTAAAAGGATCCCTAAATTAATTAAAAGTGTCAGATGTTCAAAAGGGAAAAAAAGATCCTAAGGTAGACTCCTAAATGGGTGCTTTATTTTCAGCTGACCTTAGGAGCCTAAGAGCTTGGAGTTCAGAATGATTTAAAGAACCATGAGTCAGCACTTAGCTGGTTGAATGCCAATTGGACTTAACCAGGTAAGGTAATCAAACAAATAGAACCACATAAAGCACAGTTCTGTTTATGCCATTCACCTTAGACCAGTGTATCCCAAACTGTATGCCGTGGTACACTATTGTGCCGCCCAAGATTCCAGGTGTGCTGCGAGATGCCGAGGAGGAGGAGAGGCGCCGGCTGACTGGCTACAGGATGTGCCTCATATAGGCACATCGTATAGGTGGTGTGCCGGTGCCTCTCCTGTCCACGTCTCTTCCCTTCCAGCATCCCCACTGGTGGCTCAGGGCCCCATCTGGAGGGCCTTCCCACAAGCGTGGACGTTGATATGACGACATCATGCATGCGTGTGACATCACTGCGTCAATGTCTGCGCACTTCTGTATGCCCTCAAGCCGTGGCCACCATGTTTAGTGTGCTGTGGCCACCACATTCAGTGTGCTGTGGTTTTGCAAAGTTTACAAGACACTGCCTTAGAGAGTTACATCCTGAATATCACTCTTAGCTGGCTACGTATGCCAGAATATTTAATGCTGGTGTCTGGACGTGGCCTGGCTTTTAATATCCAAGTAGTGGACCCCAAAAAAAATCACTGGCCACAGCCAGCTGAATGCCTAACCCTACATTTTCAGCTAAAAGTAATCTTAATTTAAGAGTCTAAAAGTTATGTTTATAAAATTTAGGCTTGCCAGCCATTTGCCTAATATATGACCCTAGGCCATGATTCTATTAAAGAAACCTAAAGTTAGGCGCATAGATCAGTGTACCCAGTCAAGCAAGGCAGCTAACGTAATTATTTAGAATGCAAAGGGCTAGATTCACAAAGCAAACTGATTGTGTACCGATCGGTTGCGGGGCCTCCGCGTGTGCGGATCACCGGACTTGATGTACCCAGGGTCTGATCTGGAGATGGCAATTCTTATCTTTTAATGTTCTTAACCCCTTTGCAATCCGATTTTACTTCGGCCCAATGTACTTACCTCTCTGCCGATCCGATTCCAATCTACGCATGCAAATGAGGGGTAGAACATGCAAAGTAGGCAGGGACACAATTCACAACACAAATTTTGCGAACCGACTGGGCTGGCCGATCGACCGATGAAGCGACTGCTGGGAACCAGTCGCAAACGTCCTTTCTCACTCTCCAGCTCCATTGCCGCTCTGCTCTCTGCCCTTCTGCCTTTCAGCCCTGACTTTCAGCCTCGCCGCCCCAAACTCCCCCTGCTCTCTGCTGCCCCGACTCTCCTGCTCTCTGCCTCCTTCCTCGCAGTGCGAGCCCGCATGTTTAAAGTGGGGTTGCACTACGCAGTGCAGCCCTGCTTTAAACACGCGGGCTTGCACTGCAGGGAAGGCGGCAGAAAACAGAAGAGTCAGGGCCAGTGAGTTTCAGCCGAGCTTCCTTGTGCATGGAGAGCACCTGGCGCTCATCCCAAAACTGTTGCAAACTTTTTGATCGACAGGGAGCCCGAGTTTGAACAGGGGGAAATTTAGCCAAGGCTGCCGCCGGGGATCGCCCTTCTAGACAAGTAGTTGAAGAGACAGGAGAGTCGGGCCCCCCCAAAAAAAAACCAAACACAGCAAAAATGTTGGACTTCTTTTGCTGTCAGGGCTGTAAAGAAATACATGGAAAAAATAAACATGTAAATAAAAAAAAAATAGTATGCATTATTTATTAAATGACCCTTGTAAAATAGTCACATATATAGAAATATGTCAACTATATACCAACTGTAAGTACGCTTATGATTCTCACTGAAAATGAATCATGATGTTGTATGAACCTGTTCTGCTTACTTTCACAGAGACTTGGCATTGAAAAAATCGTTATGTCACAGTGAATTTAAAAGCACTTCCCCTGAAGAAGCCGCTGACAGTGAAACAGACTGGCCTCCATCGGGAGCAAAAGTGAAGTGCTTATTTAAGTTATTATTCCTTTAAACAAAGAGGAATACACTGCTGAATTAGAAGTACCTCCCCCCCCTTTACAAAAATGTGGTAACAATTTTCAGCACTGGATGGCGCGCTAAATGCTCTGCGCTGCTCCCGACGCTCATAGGACCTTCTAAAAAGCACTATCGTGGTTTTTTAAAGGCCGGGGGGGTGGGGGGGAGGTAAATTTGCATTCCAGCCAAGCCTTTTCCATATGTTAGCTGACATTGTGATTAGAAGCAGACTAATGTGAAAATTGAAAATAACGATCAAAATAAGTAAAAATAAATAATGAAGAATGAATAAATTATGATACAGAGGGGTTTTTTTGATTTATGATGACACCCTTGAACCCTAAAAAAGGTGTCTAGTGTGAATAATTGACATCGGGTTGTTTTGAGGTCTTTTTCCTCTGTTAATAAATCCAAGATCATTAAGTTGGTGTGTTTATCTTTTTTGGGGGGGGGCCAACTGTAAGTACAATACTTCTGACTATTAATTATTGAAAGTTGCTTTAGTTACAATTTTGTTTAAAAAAAAAGTTTTTTCAGGAGCTAGGATGTAATACAGAGTAGCTTACTCTCACATAAAGCAGCTATCATGGGCTCAGTGGTGTAGTAAGTGTGGGAGGCACCTGTGGCAGAAACGCCCCACTCTCCTTCCTCTCTGCCCCTCCCCCCACTCCTTCTGTACCCCCTTACCACACTCGCACCATCCCTTCCCACCTCATATCTCTTGAAATCTTCGCCAGCGCAAGCAGCTTCTCCAGCCTGCTGCTCGCGCTGGTATTAGCTTTCCATCAGATGTCACTTCCTGGCCCTGTGACCTGGAAGTGATTTCAGAAGGAACCAGGCCGGCGCTTGCAGCAGGCTAAAGGAGTTGCTCACGCCGGTGAAGATTTTAAAGAGGTATGGGATGCAGGGAAGGGAGAGTACAAGTGTGGCATGGAGAGGTGCTGGAACCCCCACCGAGACGGTACCTGGGGTGGTCAGCCCCCCCCTGCCCCCCCCTTACTACACCGCTGCATGGGCTCTTTACAACAACTGCCTGCTGTAAAAACACAGAAGTTATTAGTGTGGATCACACTAAAATCAAGTCTGCTATAAAGCCAACACAAATTGGGGAGTGCAAAGAACGGAGATGTGATGACAAGCTGAAAATGCAAGATCTTTATTAGCTGACCTGACATGGTTGCGTTTCAGCACAATGCCTGAGTCAGGAATCCTAAATGATAAACATAATCTATATAATTTATTTATTTAAAATATTTATAACCCGCAACATCCTACTATTCTGTGTAGGGTACAATAAAACATACATGGAGGGGCATAATCAAAAGAAACGTCTAAGTCCATTTTGGGCTTTAGTCGCTAGTTTCCCAAAGTCGTCAGTGTCTAAAGTCCATTCCCGAAAAATAAGTCCAAAATATTTTTTTTTCAAAAATCGTCTAATTATATGTCCAGCAGTTTGATCGTATTCTTTATTGTATCACAGCTCTTTTTTTGTAATTATCAAGCTAACATGTTAAAAGCAAACGCTTATCATTCACAACAAAACAACATTTTGTTGTGAATGATAAGCATTTGCTTTTAACATGTTAGCTTGATAATTACAAAAAAAGAGCTGTGATACAATAAAGAATATTATCATTTTCATCACAGAATTCTAGTGATTTTCTCCCTACTAGTAGATTTACAGCAGTTTGATCAGCCAGACTGCTGTCGTCTATCGTTATATCCCATTCTCGTCCAAAAATTTGTCCAAGTCAAAAACGCCCAGAACAAGACCTTTTGGACATGGGAGGGGCCAGCAAAGTGATGGACTGGACACCCAGACATGGCAACACAGTAGTGGGGCACCTTACAGGGCACTGCTGCGAACTTCATAAAAAGAGTGCCATATACATATCTCACCACAGCTCTCTTAGAGGTCATGGTGAGCCACCCAAACTCTCCCCCCCCAAAAAAAAAACCCCCACTAGACCCACCTGTCTACAACCCCAATATCCCCAAACTTCTTAAGCCACTTCTTCATGGGTTTGTGTGGGGAGCTTTTTTTTTACCAATTTTTATTTCAAATTAGGTGGTTGACAGAAGAAAAGTAGGTGCTTACTTCCTAAATGGAATGCTAGCATAATAGTTTCACTATAGCGTATGTGTTCTTAGTTTCTCCTCTAGCATGTGTGTTATTGATACCAGTCATAAATTCTCTGTAACTTATGTGTTGTGGATCCTGATGGTACTGTTCAACTAGGCCTACTCGGCGTACTGGTTTATTTACTTTTCTTAATTCTAAAAATTGCCGTTATAAAAAATATTTTGATTGATCTTTGGCTTATCAAGCAGGTAAAGTTCAAGTATGGTTAGACGACCTGATTCAACAATCTGCATCTTATTGCACCTTTAGAAAATTGGTTAAGACCTATTTTTCAAAAAATTTGTTACTTAATTGATGACTATGGGGCTCATAATCGAAAGAGAAAAACGTCCAAAAACCAGCCTGTCAGCACTTGGACGATCATCAGTCAAAAAAGTTCAAGTGCCGATAATCAAACCGGGTTTTGGACGTATTTCTAAATGGCCTAGGCCTTCCTAGTGCTGCTGAACGACCATAGCTAAATGGGGCGTGTCAGGAGGAGTGTTGAGGGTGGGATTTGGGCGGGACGTGGGCCGGCTTAGACTTAGTCGTACTGCATGTATAACTGAAAGTTATACAACACAGGATCGACGGAACTTGGACGTTGTGACTTAAACCATTTAACATAGTCTAAATCACAAAAACCCATCTAAAGTCACCAGTTAAGCACTGCAAACACATAATACAGACCTCCCACACACTACCCCAGTGATCACCGACCCCGCCCCATAAAAATATTAATCACAACTTGAAAATTATGCCTCCAGAACATCATCACCTGGCAGCCTGGCATAGAAAAGCCTAGTTGTGCTGCACAGAGGCATCTTAAGCCATCTTGGGGGTGGGTTAGGGACCCATGGAGAGGGAGACCCATGCCCATAAGCCCCTGTAATCACTGCATTGATATTGAAACGTGCACTCCCCTTTACACCCCTAAAACCCTTTTTTACTGGCATATAAGTGGATTCCTGCAGCCATAAGGGTTATTGAAGTGGTAGATAAGTGGGTCTAGGGGATTCTGGAGGTGTTTTGGGGGGGCTCACCATGACCTATAAGGGAGCTGTGGTGAGATGAAGACATGGCACCCTTTTTGTGAAGTTCACAGCAGTGCCCTGTAAGGTATTCCACTATTTAGGTGCCATGTCTGGGTGTTCAGTCCCTCACTTTGCAGACCCCTCCCACATCAAACAGGGTTTGTTCTAGGCATTTTTGACTTGGACGAAAAGTTGGATGAAAATGTGGTATAAAGATGGACGATTTAGCGACTTGGACGATCAGATCAGCAGGACGTATACTTAGACGATTTTCAAAATGAAAAAAAATTTGGACGTATTTTTCGAAAATGTGTCCTAAGCTGTTTTTTACTGTGGACGACTTGTGACTTAGACAAAAACAATCTTAGACATTCCTTTCGATTATGCCCCACCACGTCATAGTTTGTTTTATTGCATTTTTCACTATTGAAATATTGTAGTGCTTTACTGTGTGCTTTGTATCATCACTGGAATGTCCAGTCCTCTTATTCTGTGATCAGGCCTAGAACTTTTTAGGTGTTGGAGGTATAGAAAAATAAAGTTATTATTATTATTATTATTCTTGTAACCTGTTCTGGGCTCCTTGGGAGGATGGGCTATAAAACTAACAAAGGGGTCCTTTTACTAAGGCGCATGTGCTAATATTTAGCATGCGCTAAAATGGCTAGCGCGCCTTAGTAAAAGGACCCCTAAATAAATACAGTCAAACCTTGGTTTGCGAGTGACGAGGTTTGCGAGTGTTTTGCAAGACGAGCAAAACACGCCTGCAAACCTTAACTCGCCAAACAAGCGCTGTCCTGATAAACGAACACGTACGCACATGTCGCATGTAAGCACACACGTTGATGACGTGCGTGCTCGCATGTGATATGCATGTACGTGACTGTTTATCGGGTTGGTGCTCATTTCAAATTGTCAGCCATGTCGTACTAGAAGACCCTCCCCCTTGCAGTCCTCCATCGCCTCCATGCCCTCCTACCCCTATCCACGGGCGGCACCCTACCGGCACTCTGCTTTCATGCCCACCCCGAGGAGTGTTTCTCCGATGGCTATGACAAGATGTGGACCAACCCCAAACTCCTCCGTAGAGAGCAACAAACATGTCCCCTGCCAGTGGCTCCATGACCAGCACCCTTCCCGATTGCTACCTAAACCCGGCCGACGACTTGCACATGCCCATCCCCGTCTACTCCTACTTCTCCCTTCCCCGCTCCTTCAAGCACGTCCACTATCCTTTCCGGTTGCCTGCTTTGCGCCGAGGACTCCTCCCCTCCTCCACCAGCAGCTGTACAGGGATCCCGAGACAGGTACGGGTTGTGGAACGAATCAACTGCATTGCCATTATTTTCTATGGGGAAATGTGCTTTGATATATGAGTGCTTTGGATTACGAGCATGCTTCTGGAACGAATTATGCTCGTAAACCAAGGTACCACTGTAATAGGTAAAGGGATTCGATATACTGCTTTTTCTGTGTGGTGTTACAATCAAAGTGGTTTGCATATTTTAGACAGGTACTTATTTTGTACCTGAGACCATTAAGTGTTAGGTGACTTGCCCCCAGTCACACGAAGCTGCAGTGAGAATCAAACTCACAACTTCAAGGGGGCTGAGGCAGCTGTTGTAACCACTAGGCTAATAATAATAATAATAACAGTTTATATACCGCAGGTCTGTGAAGTTCTATGCAGTTTACAATGATTACAGAAGTTACAGGTTGAGTGGAATAAACAAAGTTCAAAATTAGTAATTAACAGTTCTAGAGATCATTTGTTGAGGACTAAGATTGTATAGGTCGGTTATCTAAGCATTGCAGGAACAGATGTGTTTTTAGGCGTTTCCTGAATTCCCTATAAGTAGTAGGCACGAGCAGTTGTTTTAGATCTTTGCCCCATAATGCTGCTTGATGTGAGAAGAGATGTTGGTGATGACTTTTAAATTTACAACCTCTAACCGGTGGAGAAACAAAGTTCGGATGTGAGCTTCTCGTAAATCTGGCAGTTGTGAAAGAGAAAAAGTCTGTTATATATTTAGGGGCTAAGCCGTAAAGTACCTTGAAGCAAAAACAACCAAACTTGAATTTCACACGTGCCTCCATCGGCAGCCAGTGTAGAAGTCAATAGGAAGGTGTCACGTGGTCAAACTTCTTCAGTCCACAAAGTAGCCTAACCGTTGCATTTTGTACCTGTTGCAATCGCCACATATTCTTCTGGGAGAGTGCCAAGTAGGCGATGTTACAATAATCGAGTTGACTCAGTATGAGGGATTGTACCAGAATTCTAAATGATGAGACATTGAAGTAAACTCTGATGGACCAAAGCTTCCAGAGGGTGAGAAAGATCTTTCTAATCAAGGAGTCTACCTGGTCTTTCATGGTCAGGCTCTGGTCCAGTGTTACTCCCAATATCTTCATAGTGGCTATTCCTCCACACTCATCTATGTTTTAGATAATCCCTTAGATCAGTGATGCTTAACCTTTTTTTTTGAGTCACGGACCCCTTTAAGAATCTGATGAAAGCTATGGACCCCCTTGCCCAGAATTATTCACATAAATACAACTTTGCATGCAATGAATATAATGTACTTTATTTATCGAGATTTGATTGTCTCCTACATGTATAACACACACAAAGCATTATTAAACTTTAAAGTAAATAATCTAAAAAAAAAACACTCCTTTTTTTACTGAAAAAGTAATGGCCTCTCATTATAATTATGAAATACAATCCTCTTGTGCAAATTAAAACAGATCTACTACTATTACGTTTTCTACTACCATTATTACTACATCTACTCTCGTTATCTGTGAGAAAAATCAATAGTACCGGGCTGTATAGTGAATATAAATGTTCTTTTTTATCTGACCCTCATGGACCCCCTAAAACCCATCCATAGACCTCCTAGGGGTCCACAGACCCCCAGGTTAAGAACCCCTGCCTTAAACCATCCATAGCGCTTGTGCTCACGCCTAGGTTGTTAAGGAAACAATGTAGGTCATCTATATGCATGTATGTGCCGTACCTATGCTCCTTTTAAACCTGGCCTATGAATGATTACCATCGCATCTAGGCATATGCTTTCAGAATAGTGCTTAGCTGGCACCTTGGCGTTGAGAAGTGTGTGGTGCAGTGGTTAGAGCTATGCCTTAGCACCCTGAGGTTTTAGGTTCAAACCAAAGCTGCTCCTTGTGATTCTGAGTAGAGAATGACACAGGGACAAGTTTTTCCCCATCCCCGCAGGAACTCAATTTCCTCATCCCTGCAAGTTTTGTCGCTGTCCCTGCCCTATTCCTGTAAGCTCTGCCTTAACCACACAAGCTTCAGACACTTATGATTTTAAAGTGTTTGAGGCTTGTGCAGATGAGGACGGAGCTTAGGCATTGGTGGAATGAGGCACTATGACATCACAATCTGAGCTATAGAATGTTGCTTCTTATGATTTTAAAGTGTTTGAGGCTTGTGCAGATGAGGACGGAGCTTAGGCATTGGTGGAATGAGGCACTATGACATCACAATCTGAGCTATAGAATGTTGCTTCTTATGATTTTAAAGTGTTTGAGGCTTGTGCAGATGAGGACGGAGCTTAGGCATTGGTGGAATGAGGCACTATGACATCACAATCTGAGCTATAGAATGTTGCTTCTTATGATTTTAAAGTGTTTGAGGCTTGTGCAGATGAGGATGGAGCTTGCAGGAATCGGGAAGGGACAGGAAAAGAACTCACTGGGACTGGACGGGAAAATGAGTTCCTGTGGGGATAGGGAAAAAATTTGTTCCTATGTCATTCTCTAACCCTGGCAAGTCACTTAATCCCCCTACATTGCCCCAAGTACATTAGATAGATTGTGGGCCCACCAGGACAGAAAAGGAAAATGCTTGAGTACCCAAATAAATTCATGTAAAGTGTACTGAGCTCTCCCAGGGGAGATTGAATAAATAAATATAAAGATTGAATAAATTGAATAAATAGATTGAATAAATAAATATAAAGAAGGCAATAATGTTTGCATGGCAGTTATGAAAACAAATGATTAGAATACTGGTATAAAAATAAGATTTTGCCCTCCCCCTTCTGATTTCCCCTTTTGGGAAAGGGGAACTAAAATACCAGATCCAAATATCGAGAATGGTTGATTTTTTTTTATGTCATGGGTCCATCCATAGTTTACAAATTTAATGTTTTTGGTTTGGGGTTTTTTCACATAAAAGACTGGATTTGAACTGTTTATATTACAAATTGACAACAACAACAACAAAACCTGGCTTGGTTTGCTCTGAGGACTGGGCTGAGAACCACTACTCTAAAAAAAACCCCAAAAAAACATTTTTCACTGTTTCAGCTGCTGATTTCCATTTGAAAGCAAAATCATTCCAAAAATATTAGATTAACATATTAGCTAACAGGACAAAGCTAATTGAAATGTGTATAGTACTCACAGTTGAAATATGCTGATCAAGCTTAAGAAAATATGTTATCCAAGCAACTGGCATCTATCTTTACATATTTTCAAAGAACAGTATGCCATTAAATTTCAAATAGGCAACTTTTCAATGAATTTTATATGGATTTCAAGCAGCAGCGAGAGACTGAAGAGTAAACATTCAGCCTGTGGTGGTCAGTGCATTTTTTAAATGTTGACAGCTGCAGATAGAATTAGCTTCAGATATTCAGCAAAAAGCCATGTCTGGGCACTGGCACTGAATATCTGAGCCTAATTGTTAAGATGCTGGCTACCAAAACTTATTGTAAGTCCCAGCCTATTTTTAGCCGGGGTCTGCATAAGACAGTTATGCAGGCCTTGGCTGAATATCGACTGGGACCCGCATTTAAAAAATATTGCTGTGTCCCTCTGAAACTCCCCTCCTCAAAACAATCCTCCTTCCTCCAGCCTGTGACAGGAAGATTCCCCTCCTCACAGTTTTGGTAGGCCCACCTGGGCCTACATTTGCTCCTTCATGGTCCAATGAAAGCACTGGGTTAGGAATGAGGCCCACTCACTCCTGCCTCTTGCAACAGCCTCACACAATGGTTGCTGTGACCTCTCATGGTAGCTTGGGGTATTTGCGTAATACTGAGAGGCTGCCACAATAGGTCATCGCAGCCATTTTCATGAGGCTGATACAAGGGGTAGGAGCAAGAGGGCCCTTTGCTCTTGTTCCCATTACCCCCAGTTGACCACCAGGGAACTAAGGTAGGCCTGTGAAGGGGAGGTAACCAAGACAGGAGAAAGGGGGATCCTACTGTCCTTGGGCTGGTGGAAGAGGGAAAGGAAGGAGGGTTTTGTTTCAGGGGGTAGGAGGATTTCAGAGGAAAACAGCAATATTTTATTTATGTGGGTTTAAGTTTATTAGGATTTTATATACCGCCTATCAAGGTTTTCTAAGCAGTTTTACAATCAGGTACTCAAGCATTTTCCCTATCTGTCCCGGTGGGCTCTAACGTACCTGGTACCAGGTATCTAACGTACCTGGGGCTATGGAGGATTAAGTGACTTGCCCAGGGTCACAAGGAGCAGCGCAGGGTTTGAACCCACAACCCCAGGGTCCTGGCTGATATTCAGTGCCGAGGCCCACCTACCTAAATGGGTGAATTTAGAACAGTTTTTGAGCTGTCCTAAATTCACCCACTTAGCTATGCAGGTCCCAGCACTGAATATTGCTGACATCTTCATAACCCCCGGTTCCTCCCCAGTACCATCCCCCCCTCCCCCGTACATCCTAGACCTGCCCACTTTTTATTGATCTGGTCAAAGCTGATATTCAGCAGCACTGCTTTGATAAGTGTTACTGAATGTTGACAGTTTGGTGGGCAGGAGCGATTTAGATTTAAGCAGCCTCTCTGCCCTCTTAAATCACTTTGAATATCGGTCAGTGAATCTTTGTTGTATGAAAGGCGCTGCACTAGTAAGGGGGGAAGGGGTTTTTGTGACTAACACAGCAGGTGCGCAGGGAGAGGGAAACAGAGTAACACAGGGATCTCAAAGTCCCTCCTTGAGGACAGTAATCCAGTCGGGTTTTCAGGATTTCCCCAATTAATATGCATTGAAAGCAGTGCATGCACATAGATCTCATGCATATTCATTGGGGAAATCCTGAAAACCTGACTGGATTGCGGCCCTCAAGGAGGGACTTTGAGACCCCTGGAGTAACAGAATCTACTGAAGACTCGAGACTGTAAAATAAAACACAAACTAACAAGAGATCAGTAGGAGTTATCTTTAATCAGAAGCAATGAGAGAAATCACTAGTCAGGGAGGCAGTCCCGTCTAACGAAAGGGGAACTCTCTAAAAATACAGCTGCTTTTATACACCTATGACTGACCTGTCATTCTGGCTGCACTAAAAACAAAACTGCCCAAAAATGTGGAGAGCATTAATTTAGAAAACAGACGCTAGAGAAAGTCAGAGTGTCACGAAGGCACCTAGTGGTGGATCACCAAGTTATCTCTGTCATCATCTCTTATGTTCTTCATTATCCTTATCACAAATAAACAGACACATCATGTGCCCAGTTCTGCAGTATTAGAAGAGCTATGGGACACATTTAAGATGCAAGGGCGAGCTTTGTGGTTTCTGCTAGCCATATTTATTAACAGCTTTATATCTGAATCACTTCTTGTCTGAAAAGTTTAACTTTTTCCCTTCTATTTCTTACCACCGAGTTACTGCACGGATAAAACCCAAATGAGTTCTACAGGAAATTTGGAAAAAAAATTACAGTCAAAAAACCCTTCGACTAAAGCTGAAACATAAGCTTTCTGGTGAAACATATTCGAGGACCCTGTAGAGCACAACCAAGAAGAATAGCTACCCTGTATAGTGGAGAATTTATGAAGCACATCAAATGGATTTGGTTTGACTGTTTTTGTTAAAAATTGCAGTATATCAAATAAAATAACTGTAAGTGTGCGATTTATTAAACAAAATCCCGACGTGGCCACGTTTTGCCCTCAGGACAGCTGTTGCTTTGTTATCTAAGTGCTGCTTGATTTGTGTCTATGAGCTTTTTGCTTTTAGGGGGAAGTGTGCAATTATCCTCTTCTATCATCTACCCCCGACGCAGCCCAAGGGCGAAATGTGGCCGCTTTGGGGAGGGAGGGGGTTGTTTAATAAATCACACACTTCTCCATCCATTTGATCTGCTTTGTGTCTTCGCCTCGTCTTGTGTTCTTTTAGTGGAGAACTTAGAAAAGGCAAACATCACAGCCATGGAATAACAACAGAGCTGGAAAGCGAGATTTTTTTTAAAAAAGCCCCAAACCGTAAGAGATGACAATCGGATTGGATTGATTATTTGATATATTTCTATTGACATAAGTATTTAGTGGTGCACAATAAAAATAACACAATAAAAATCATTTAATCTATACAGGGGAATTCTATATATGGTGCCAAAAATTAGGCAATAGTTTTGTGCTGAGTATTTGGTGTGGAAAAGCATTCTAAGGGATGCAAGGTACAGAAACAGAGTAGAAACAGCAGATCAACACAAAAACACACTCACACTCACATTTATAGAACTACTCCTCCCCTCCCCCTCCCCCTCCCCCTCCCTTTTTACGAAGCCACATTAGGCTTTTTATTTTTCTCGCCGGCTGCATCGGTATTAGCTCCAATGCTGATAGGAATTCTATGAGCTTCGGAACTAATACCACCGTGGCCAGCAATAAAAAAGCCTAATGCGGCTTCATGGGAGGGGGAAAGGAAGGAGGGGTTTGTTTCAGGGGGTAGGAGGAGGGTTTCAGAGGAAAACAGCAATATTTCATTTATGTGGGTCCTGGTTGATATTCAGTGTCGAGGCCCACCTAGTTAAATGGGTGAATTTAGAACAGCTTTTGAGCTGTCCTAAATTCATCCACTTCGCTATGCAGGTCCTAGCACTGAATATTGCTGTAATCTGCATAACCTCCCCCCCCCCACCCCGCCATTCCTCCTCAATGCTGTTCCCCTGTACATCCCAGACCTGCCCACCTTTTGCTGATCTAGTCAAAGTGTTTCTGTGTGAATCTGCAAAAGTGGAATGGCCATGGAAAGGGCATAAGCAAATAGGGGGCATTCCTTTAAAATTTGTGTGCTGGGATTTGCAGCTGCTTCTTAATTCTATATTTGGTGCTTTGAGTTGCATGTACAAATTTGGGCATGTACCCAATTGGTGCATGCAACTTAATTGAAGAATGAGCCAATTAGCACTGAGAATTGGCTGTATAGAAAGCAATTGTTGCTGTTAATTGATGTCCCTTTTAGGCACAGATTCCATGCCTAAATTTGTGCATCAATTCAAATTAAATTGATGCACATATTTAAGCATGGAATCTGTGCTTAAAATGGACATCAATTAACAGCAACAATTGCTTTTTACAAAGCCAATTATCAGTGCTAATTGGCTAATTCTTCAGTTAAGTTGCATGCACCAATTGGGTATATGCCCAAATTTGTACATGCAACTCAAAGCACCAAATTAAATTGATGCACAAATATATTCAAATTAAATTGATGCATAAATTTAGGCATGGAATCTGTGCCTAAAATGTATGCACGATGCCAAAAAAGGGGGTGTGGAAATGGGAGGTCATGGGTGGATCGGGAGCATTCCTCAAATGTATAGCTATAGAGAATAAAGGACATCCATGCCTGTTAGGCGCAAGGATTTGCAGAACATTTCAGTTGGTGCAAATAGGCATGCCTAAATTTAGGCATGCTCCCAGGCAAAAGTGCTATTCTATGTATCGTGTCTAACTTTAGGTGCTGTTTCTAGAATACTGCTCAGCAGGTTGTTGTTTTTTTTTTAGGGGTGCTGATTATTTAGGTGCCGTGTATAGAATGTACTTCTTGGTTTCGGTTGGTGTAATTCTTAATGCCCAAAGTTGAGGACAGATCTCAGTGCTACATACTGTGTTTCCTCAAAAATAAGACAGGGTCTTATATTCATTTGTGCTCCAAAAAACACACTAGGACTTATTTTCGGGGAATGTCTTATTTTTATTCATGTACAACAATCATCTCTCCCTTCCTTTCCTCTACCCCAATTCTTCATCTTTTCTTTCTCTCTCCCTCCTCCCCCCCCCCTGCAATTTGGAGCATCTTTCCTCGCCTCTCACCAATCTCCTTGTGCAACAGCTCAGAGGCCTCCCAAAACAGCAGCAAAGCTCTGAACGGGCTGCTTCACAGCCTTCCCTCTACTGCATCACTGTTGACTTCATCAGTGACGCAGCAGAGGGAAGCCACGCGGCAGAGGGAAGACTCCGGTGGGGAAGGCAGTAAAGTAGCCCATTCAGAGCACTGCTGCCACTGCTGTTTTGGAGGTTTCTGGAGTGGATGTATGTCAGGCTCATGGTGGGAGGGTCGGTGGGGTTCCACTGCACAGAGGGATGGGAGGGAGGGATAGAAAAATGTTGCAGAGGGAAGGCCCAGCTATGAAGCAGCCCATTCAGAGCTCTGCCGCTGTTTTTGGAGGCCTTGGAGCTGCTGCAGAAGGGGATGAGTGAGAGGTGAGGAAAGATGCTGCACATTGGGGGGGGGGGAGAGAAAGAGCAAGGAAAGAGGAAGAATTTGGGTGGGGAGAGGAAGGAAGAGATGATTGGCAAATCAGGCAGCACTAGTGTCAGGGAAGAGTCGGGGAGTGTCAGGATGGCTTCAGGGGTTGATCTTAACTAGGGGTTATTTTTGGGGTAGGGCTTATATTAGGAGCATCTTTAAAAATCATGCTAGGGCTTATTTTCGGGGTTGGTCTTATTTTCAGAGAAAAACGGTACTAGTCTATAAAGGGTGCCAATCCCTAAATGCCCGTTATAGAATACCATTCAGTGCCGATTTCTTTGTGCCATTTACTGAATCCAGTTCTTAATGTCCCTTAACCATGGCATGCAAACTAAAAATGAATTGATCCAGCAGCCAGATTTGACACACCATTGGCTAATAACAATAAGAACACTCCTATTTCCAAAATGAAATGCAACTCATCCCCCCCCAAAAATTACAGACCAATAACTTTTCTACCTACAAACTACGAGCTATATTCACTGCAAGAGATGCCAACAAAATATAGGTTTACATTAATTCTAACAGTATTGTGGTAACAGAGCAGAAATAACAGGAGAGTAGCATATAGAATAAAAGAACAGCTTCTGGTGTTAAGAAAAGTAAAAATCCCAGTGTAGCATGGGCTGATTATAAGAAATTCTTTGATAGCATTCCACACTTCTATATAACAAATTGCCTTGAAATATACAAAATAAGTTCTGAATTGAATGACCTCATGAAAATGTGGGAAATCACACTCCATCTATAGTAGGGGTGTCAAAGTCCCTCCTCGAGGGCTGCAATCCAGTCGGGTTTTCCCCAATGAATATGCATTAGATCTATTAGCATACAATGAAAGCAGTGCATACAAATCAATCTCATGCATATTCATTGGGGCAATCCTGAAAACCCGACTGGATTGCGGTCCTCAAGGAGGGACTTTGAAACCCCTGATCTATAGTATGAAAATAGTATGTCATTCCAGTGAGCAGCTTTTCAGGGAACTCCTTGTCACCACTCTTGTTTTGTATAGCACTTAAAACTGAGTATAGTTCTTAACTCTCTGGGTTATGGATTTTGCTTTAATCCTAGATCAGGAAAAGACACAGAGGTAACATCATACCTGCTGCTTATAGATGGCTTGAAGCTCTCCAGTCTTAGAAATCAACATTTGGCAGAATAATTCTGTTTAGTAAAAAAGTTTTGCAGATGACATCAGGATGACTCAGTCTGGACAAATGGGCTAAGGCAACCAAAACTGTGCAAAACTGAAAACATCTCTCTGACTGATAATTATGCCATTAATGTACTTGAATAGGAAGGTGTATATATAAATATCTAGGAGTCAAGGAAAGAACAACAATCTAGTATAAAGCACTGAAATGACTAGCAAATTTTAGGAGATTCAAATTGATACAGGATACTAACAGGATATTAACAGGATACTAACAGGATATTAGGCATGATAAAGAAAGGAATCACGAGTAGATCAAGGGAGGTCATAATGCCGCTTTATAGAGCAATGGTCAGACCACACCTGGAATACTGTGTCCGACACTGGTCTCCATACCTGAAGAAGGATATAGCACTACTGGAGAGGGTGCAGAGGAGAGCGATGAAGCTAGTAAAAGGTATGGAGAACTTAAGCTACAAAGATCGCCTCAGAAAACTGGGACTATTCACCCTTGAGAAGAGAAGACTGAGAGGGGATCTGATAGAGACTTTTAAATTGCTAAAAGGGATCGACATAATGGAGCAAGCTCACTCACCAGCAGGGGGAAAGGATGGTGAGCAAGAAACAGCGTTATTCACATTGGCAAATGTAACCCAGTCTCGGACCAGCTGAGAGGGGACACGGCCAGGACAAACGTCAGAAAGTTCTGCTTCACACAGCGAGTAGTGAACGCCTGGAACTCTCTCCCGAAAGAGCTGGTGGAGGAAACCACCATTCTAGGATTTAAGGGAAAATTGGACGCACATCTTCTTGCAGAAGACATTGAGGGATACGAGTGACCATTGTATTCGCCAGGGTGTGCCTGGCTGAGCCTCCGCGTGTGCAGATCGCCGGACTAGATGGACCCCAGGTCTGATCCGGTGCAGGCATTTCTTATGTTCTTATGATTCTGAATGTATTTTAACATGAAAGGTTATCAAAGCAATGCTAAGATTCATAGTCTTGTTAAAGGGCTCTAGCTCAACTTAAACTACCATAACACAGTGATTATTATGTCACCACAAAGTACATATTCATATGATGCAAAACATGCAAATGCATTTAAAGAAGCTTGTTACTATGTAAATCCAATAATGCAACTTGCAGTAACCATCACAAGTCCCATTGTAAATAGAAAAATAATCTCTGCCTAAAGCTCAGAGCTATTTTACTATCCAGGAAGCATCAGGCCTCAAAGTTTCAAATTTATTAGGTGTTTATCAAGGTTACCTAGGTGATTTTACAATCAGGTACTCATGTATTTTCCATATCTGTTCTGGTGAACTCACAATCTATCTAATGTACCTGGGGTTATGGAGGACTGAGTAACTTGCACAGGGTCACAAGGAGCAGTGTGGGGTTTGAACCCACAACTCCAGGGGGCTGAGACTGTAGCACTAACCCCTGCACCTCACGCTCCTCCAGTTTAGTGCATGCCTCACTCATTAGAAACATTACACCATCACTGTACTAGAAAAGTATTTAAATCATGACCCTTAGAAAACCGTGAAGAGGTTATGTAAATCTAGGACACCTCATCCTGACTGATTAAAAGCTGGATACAAGGAAGCTGAATATAGTTGCAAAAGATTTCATAAAAATGTTTAAGTGGGAATTGAACCTGGATCTTTTGGCTTAAAGTTGACAGCACTAACCACTAGGATACTCCTCAAAATCACAGCTTGCTTTTCTCATAATACCTGAAGCTGTCTTTTGATTTCGCTTTCAGGGGAGAAGGAGGAGAACAGAAAGCACCAAGGGGATTAAAGTGTCATGCCTCAATCCCTACAGTGGTCACCAGCTCAATCATAAGAACATAGAACATAAGAATTTCCGCTGCTGGGTCAGACCAGTGGTCCATCATGCCCAGCAGTCCGCTCACGCGGCGGCCCTCTGCGCCCTAACTGAGACTAGCCCTACCTGCGTACGTTCTGATTCAGCAGGAACTTGTCTAACTTTGTCTTGAATCCCTGGAGGGTGTTTTCCCCTATGACAGACTCTGGAAGAGCGTTCCAGTTTTGTACATCGGATGTGATTGAAAGAGGTCTAATTTAGGATGTCCTTCTTTTTTAGACTTTGATGTTTATTCCCATTCAGTGTTTGCTGTTGGATATCCTGATTTTAGGTGCTCCTTATTCCCACGCAAACATCCACAACAAGCCTCTTTGCTATTTGGACATATGTACTGTAGCACTGAATGTTCCTTTTCTGCTTTTGCAAAATCAGGATATGAATGTTTCAGGTACACGGACGTTCATTTGGGCAATTTGAGACATCCACATGCTTCAAAATTAAGCTTCATAGTGTGCACTCTTAACAACTTTTGTTTCCAACTGGGAAAAAATGAACATGAAAATGAAACATTTTTGGCTGCCCATCCTTAGTTTAAATGCACATAAATTCATTCTCCCTGATATTCAGCACATAGTATGACAAGCTGGAGGAAATTTGGATAGGTACCATAAGGGGCAGGAGTGAGAGGGCAGTCTACCTGCCCCTAATGAGCACCACTGGATTACCAGGGATAAAAGTAGGCCCAGGAGGACCTACCTGGATGGCTTTCTTGCCTCCTGGAGGAGGAGGAGGGAAAGAGGGGCTCAGGGGATCTTTTTTTAAAGTCATGCAAGTGCCGGCTCAATATTCAGAACCAGCACCCACAAAGCTAAGTGGCCTAATTTAGGTCAGCTTTTGAGCTATCCTAAATTAGATTGCTTAGCTACGCAGGTGTTGGCACTGAACTAAGCTGGCACCCACATAACCTCAGGTTTCTCCCCAATGCCACCCCTTACCTGCCCACTTTTTAGTTGGGTGGTCTGTGGGGATATTCAGTGGTATTCAGGCAATGTGAAGCGAAGTGGGCAGGACAATATTATATGCAATTGGTGGATATGTGCCAGACAAGCTGATTTTTGGACATTTTATCAATTTATTTTTCACATTCATTTTCATAACACTGTTAATACATTAGAATTTTTAAATGAATGTAAATTTACTTAACAGGTTAATTCATATGTTAATGTTTTAAATTGATTTAGCGTGCACAACGTTTGCTAAGGCACACTAACAAATTGAGAATCCCTTGTACTCAGTTGTGTTAAGCAGCTTAAGTGGGTTTTACTATATCATAGGCACTAGCATGTGCTCAGGCTAATTTGTACTGCAGTAATACTAAACTAAAGGCAATGGAAACAAGTATACTAAATCCTAAGATCAATCGTTCTAAAAACTTGTAGAAAAAAATGTTTCAAGGGTTCAACTGAACTCTCAGATGCCTGCTATGGTGAATCATCAAAGATTTCTGTCCAGAAATGCAGGAGAAGATATTCATTGAGTTCGTTGTGAATTTTAAATAATACAAATCGTGTATCAAACCAAAATATTAAGTGAATAAATAAATCAATGTCAAAAAGTTCAAAACATCGCACTTATCTTAATAGTGGTTTTCTGGTTTTTTCAAAGTGCCAATGTTGTAAACCCTACGGGGACCCATTTCACCATTTGTGGCTTCATCAGGGGTCAAATCTATAACAAAATTGTAAAACAATCAAGATAAACTTAAAACACTTTAAAAACATTACTAATGTAACTCTTGGATAGAAAACTTAATGTATAACTTAGCTACAATCAGAAGACAAAAACTTACTGTGCAGCGTAGCCCTATTAAAGAGACAAAATGGCGTTGACAGCCGGCAGACGCCGGCGCATGCGCTTTTAACTGTCATCTCAGCTGTCTTGATGACGAACTACTGGTATATTCGCGCATGCGTGCTGCAGTAAACACGAGATATAACTCTAAT
This sequence comes from Geotrypetes seraphini, assembly GCF_902459505.1. Classification (NCBI taxonomy): domain Eukaryota; kingdom Metazoa; phylum Chordata; class Amphibia; order Gymnophiona; family Dermophiidae; genus Geotrypetes; species Geotrypetes seraphini. The sequence goes on from NC_047086.1 coordinate 130,841,001, forward strand.
AACTTAAGGAAAAAATCTAAAAATTAAAGAAAAGGTGTCCAATCTACAGCAGTGTTAAGTCCTTTTGGTTTCATCGTATCCAGTCTGTATATCCAACGTATTTCTCTTTGAAGTAAGCGTCTTTTTCTGTTTCCTCCTCGGATATTTGATATTTCTCTAACTATACAGAAACTTTTTAGATCTTCAAATTTATGATGTAGAAGAGTACAGTGCTCCACTAAAGGAGCATTGAGTCTATTATTTTTAAGATTTGATTTGTGTTCTACCATTCTGGTCTTGAATGTTCTTGTAGTCATACCTACATAGAGTTTATTACAAGGACAAATTATGATATAAATCATATAATCTGATGAACACGTCAAAAATTGTTTCATAGAATAACTCTTTCCATCATTTGGATTGATAAACTCTTTCTGTGAAACTGTCACCGTACAGACTTTAGTGCAAACAATGTGTGAATGAAATGCTCTCACAGCTTGACCGCTGAGGTCCTAAACGGAAAAAATATGTTTATCTAAGGTTGTGTATGTGATACCGTACAGGTACTACATTTCCCACATCTGAAGAAACCTGTAGGTAACAGCTTATTTGTTTTGGTCCAATCGATGTCATTTACAGGGGAGGATAATATTTCTTTTAAGTTTCTGTCTCTAGAGAACGCTATTCTTAAGTCCGTTTTTTCAAAGATTGAATTGGTTTTAATTATTTTCCAGTTGTCCTTTAAGATGGTAGCAATTTCATTCCCTTGACTGGAATATTTTAATACACAAGTCATCTTTTTTTCTTGAGAATTGTCAATGTTGTTGATATTAGGAAAAGATTTATCTTGCATGAGCCATTCTCTATGATAATATTTGGCTCTTCTTAGAGAGTGCTTTAATACATCTTTTGGATACCCTCTGTGTTTTAGTTTTGTCATAAGCTTTTTGGATTGTTTTGTATAATCCTGTATTTTGGAGCAGTTGCGTTTTAACCATAACAGTTGCGAAAAAAGCAGGTTTTTTTTTTTTCTAACTATAGGGATGACAACTGTGGTAATTTAAGAATGTATTCCTATCTGTAGGTTTGACATAAACGTCAAATTCAAAATGAGTGCCTTCTTGTATGATCTTCAGATCTAAATATTCTATATAACATGTAGAATATCGCATAGTGAATTGTATGCTTGCATCACAGCTATTCAGCCATTTCAGGAAACTTTTCAGGTCTTTCTCTGAACCTGTCCATAGCATTAGAACGTCATCTATGTATCTGTACCATTTCTTGATGTACATTTCAAATGGAGAGTGTTCTACCCATAGTTTTTCAAATTCAGCCATATAAAGATTCACAACCGAAGGAGCGAAAGTCGCTCCCATAGCAACCCCAGTTTTTTGCTTGTAAAAATGTTGCTTATATAGAAAAAAATTATCTTTCATCGCTATTCTGGCTAAAGACAACAGGAATTCAGTCGGTATAAAATGTGGTCTTTCTCTTCTGTTTAAAATTTCTTTAATTGTATCTAAGGCTTCTTCCTGGAAGATAGAGGTGTATAGAGAGGTAACATCTAGGGTTACTAGTATGAATGGAAAGAGATCTTCTAGTTTCTCCATTATATCTTTTGAATCTTTGATATAAAAGCTTATTGTTGTAACCTCTTTCTTCAAGAACTCATCCACAAATCTGGAAAGAGGTTCCAATATAGATCCTTTTGAGGACATTATGGGGCGACCCGGAGGGTCAACTAGCCTCTTATGGATTTTCGGTAAGATGTAAAAGATTGGAACTATTGGATTCTTTTCATTTAGAAATTGATAATCTTTATATGTTAAGAAGCCCTCCAAGAGATATTTGTTGAATTTGTCTTTGTAGTCTCTTGGTGAGATTCAATGACGATCTTTCATATGTTCCTACTTCTCCCAATTGTCGTATGATTTCTGCATGGTATTTTTCTGCATCAGAAACAACTATGGCACCCCCTTTATCTGATCTAGTAATCACTATAGAAGTATCATTTTTAAGTGCTTGTACAGCTAAAAATGATTCTTGTTTTAAATTATTATAGATGTATTTTTTATTTTTATTCTCTTGCCATACTTCCATGTCTTTAAGGACACATTGTTTGAATGTGTGTACTGCAGGATCTAGAGGGATAGGGGGATACCATGTGCTCTTAGGAGATAGAATGGTGTGATCCGTGAGAGTAGGGGAATCATTGAAAAAGACTTGTAATTGTAATTTTCTAATTAATTTATCTAGGTCTATACGAAACTGTAACTGATTGAACCTTGTTGACGGCACAAAAGTTAAGCCAAATGAGATAACTTTTTCTTCTATGGTAGTCAAACTGCGATTAGATAAGTTGACTACCACTGATTCCTGCAGCCAGTGTAGGGTTAATTGCCCCTATATCAGTGGTCTCAAACACGCAGCCTGGGGGCCACATGCAGCCCACCAGGTACTATTTTGAGGCCCTAGGTATGTGTATCATAATCACAAAAGTAAAATAAAAGTTTCTTGATCATGCTACCACTAGGGGGTGGAATATTTTCAGTCGCTAAGGACAGGTATGTTCCCTGGAGTCCTGCAGAACTTGCCTGTCCCTCACAATTGAAAAATGTGACAGTAAAACAGCACCCTCTATTGGTGAGACTGTGGGTGGAGGACTCCTGCTCAGCTTAGAGGGAACACTGAATCCAAAAGGAAAGATTTATAAACTATAAAGAGTTTTACCTCATGCAAAATTGTCATTTCTTTAATAAGACATTAGCTATTTTTTTTCTGAGGCCCTCCAAGTACCTACAAATCTAAAATGTGGCCCTAAAAAGGGTTAGAGTTTGAGACCACTGCCCTATATGGAGAGATAATTCCTAATGCCCAGTGCTAGCACCATGAGACTATCTGTAAGGGTCATTGTGGCCATTTTGATTTCTGGAGCTTGACAGAATGAGTGCAAAAGGGGACTGCTCCTCTCTTTGCACAGTACACCACCAATGATCAACTTTGGATAAGGCTTGGGGGTGATTAGCGGTCTGAGGTGGGGATGGAGGAAGGAATTCCTTTACAGGGTGTGGGATGGTCTTTGGTCAAGGAGGAGCTTATCTGAGCAATGTGATCAGGGGGTTAGGGAAATACATTAAGGGGTTTGCAGAGCTTAGAAAAGCACATTGGGGGAGGGGGGTGGATCAAGGAAGCACATTAGGAGGGATGAAGGCTTGCAGAAGCATATGGGAGGGGATTGTGGGATAGGGAAGTTGGTCAGGAAACTGGTCATGGGGTGGGTCAACATTGTGTGGCACCACTGTATCTGTACATATGACAGTTAACACAGGTTCAAGCACTATCTGCCCTATACAGTAAACATAGAGAAGATTCAGATCTGTCCCCTCTGCCTTTACCACTCTTTAGTAAAAGAGCCCTGAATGTGAACCGAGAATGCATAGGGTTACCAGATTTCATCTGTATAAAAAGAGGACATGTAACCATGCCCTGTTCCTCCCCAGTCCTGCCCCCACACAAACTTCATTTCTTCTTCCCCAAGCTCGGGCCACATCTGGAGCGCCTTCAAGCATGCACAGATAGGAAGATGTCATAACCATGCGTGCATGTGTGTGATGTCATCACATTGCATCTGTGCATGCTTGGAGTCCCTTCAGATGCTGCCCCAAGCTTGGGGGCCTTCCAAAACCTGGAAAAACTTCCAAACACGGGTTTGGAAATCCCCCTCTCTGGAACCCAGACAGTCTTCTAAAAAAAGAACATGTCCAGGTTTTTCCAGACATCTGGTAACCCTAGGAATGCATAGCTTTACAAAGTCCCCCATTAGATAATCTTCAATATATGAGTGATGTCCTATTGTGGTTAAAAGATGTGAATAGAGAAGTTGTCCAGTGATTAGAGCAATTTAAGAATCACATACACCTTGGTTTAGGAATAAGCAACTCCCTAGAAGAGCATCAAGTTCTAAAGGTATCAAATACCTAAGTCAAAAGCAGAGCCTTCTCAGGCTTATTTTAGGTCCATATTCATGTCCTGCATCAACAAGGTGCCACTGTGACACTATGGATTTCCTCTGTTCCTCTTCTGGTGCTCCAGTCTTCAGGATCTCTCTCACTTTACCCACCAGGATCTGCTCTCTGGCCTTGCCTCTAGATGCCAAAATCTTAGATGGCGTTCAAATCTTGCTGACTTACTTTATGATCCTGAGCAAGCAATTTACCCTCCATTGCCTCAGATACAAATTTAGGGCTAGGTTTACCAACCTGCTTATAAATAGATGTTATTTAACGCAAACTCCATTATAATTTACATTGATTGCATTAACTCACATTAAATGCTAATTAACATATGTTAATGAATCCATGCAGGTTAGTAAATTTAGCCCTTTGATTGTCAGTTCTCCGAGGACAAGGAAATACCAGCTGAATGTAACTCACCTTTAACTACCGATGAAAAACGGTGAGCTACAAATGGAAATAACAGAGCAGAATTAAATAGTCAATGTTCTAAATGAAGACAATAAAATAGCAGAGTGGTCTAGGGACCTGTACTGAGACGAGTGATTGCTAACTTATTTGTAAGTGATTGGGCAAAGGGAGAAATGGATGAAAGGAAAAGGGAAGGTACTTGATTTACCATCTCTCTGTGGTTACAGTCAAAGTGGATCACAAATTGGAATAAATTCGGTATATGGTATCCAAATTTGGGTGCCTAAAAAATGTGTACTGAGGGCAGGATTCTGTTAATGGCACCTAAATCGGCAGGCACCCAGAAAAAAGGCACCGGCCACGTGTCAATCATGCTTAGACGCCATTTACAGAATCGCACCTAATGGCACCTATCAAAAACGTAGGTGCCAGTAATGTAGGTCAGGGTTTTACTGGCCTTCATTGCAGGCGCCTGCATTCTTTAGTAGGGTTACCAGATGTCTGGATTTCCCCGGACATGCCCTCCTTTTGAAGACATGTCCGGGGATTGGGACGGCTTTTCAAAACCCAGCACTTTGTCCGGGTTTTGAAAAGCTTCCTCGAAATCGCGTCAGGTGGGAGGGCATCCGATGACATCATGCACGGATTTCCTCCTACAAAATGAGAGCAGGTGGGGGGGGAGGAGCGTGGCGTGGCTAGGGTGATGTTGGGGGCATGACGGGGCATAATGGGGCAGGGATGAGTGCCATGCGATTGGTGCCTACCTTTTATAGAATTGGGTAGGTGCCTATCAGCCAATAAATTTTTTTTTATCAATTATGAGTTTGTTAAATTTTAAGATGATATGGGCAGTTAAGATGGGTGCCTAAATCAACACTCAATGGTGCCTAACTTTAGGCACCTCTTATAGCATCTGGCGCTGAGTGCTTTTCTATTACAGCGCTCTTTGTTGGGTGCTCTTAATAGAATGGCATATAGGCCGGGATCTGCACCCAGCTTTTAGGTACAAGGATTTAGACTAGCTGAACCCTGGTGTAAATTTTCCATGTATAAATTAAGCACAGACCACCCTAAATTCTATAATAATACACACATCTTTAGTTAATGCCCCTGACCCACCCAACCTCCTCCCATAGTCAAGCCCCCTTTTCAGCTGCATACTGAAGAATTTACATGTGCATCTTTATAGATTAGGGCTTACCAAGATGTGTGCAAATTCAAATTGCTACCAATTAGTACCCCATTCTCTGTACTAAGCTCATTGTATCTGGGTCATAGAAGGTTATATAACTTACCCAGAATCACAAGGAGCTGCAGTGGTTTTCAGGCCACTGCACTATTGGGCTACTCTTTCACACATTCTGATCTTATGAAGTTATCAGAAAGTAGGTGACATATTGGAGATAATTTTATAAAGGATTTTTTTTTTTTTTTTTTGCATAAATTCACATCATACATCTAAGTAAGTGTGGTATAATTAGGCATAAATTTATTTAAGTTATTTATATAATGCCTATGAATGGAGGTTGTCTAAGCAGTTTACATTCAGATACTCAAACATTTCCCCCTATTGAGTGACTTGCTTGGAGACGGAGTCACAAGGAGCAATGTGGGGATTGAACCCACAACGTCACGCTGCTGAGGCTGTAGTTCTAGCCACTAGGCCACTAGGCTGCAAATGGTACTTTTTTCCTCTTTACACAGAGGCAGAGTGCCACTCTTCCCAACCCTTTTTGGACCTTGGTTACTCCCCATGTGGATACCTTTGTACCCTCCTTTTATACAGATATAGGAAGGAGCCTCATTGGCAACCACCTTAAAAACAATCACCAAAACTTTATACTGACTTTGAATAGAAATCTGCAACCAATGTAATGATATCAAGAAAAGTGTAATATGATAAAACTTCCCTGGCCTATACCTAATGGTGGCATTCTGCATTATTTATAGAGACTTACATTAGTTGTGGTAATATCAGCATATAAAAAATTGCAATAACCTATCTTTGACAACAAGAAGCTCTGCACCACTACACCAAAATCCTCTACAGGCAACATCCACTTTATTTTACTAAGTTCATAGAGCCAAATAAAGCCCTCAAAACTTACATCTACACTGGCAAATCCACCTAAACTCAACACCTGATCCTTAATCAGAAACACTCTTGAAAATCAAGAGTCACAGTCAACTGTTAGACCATGTGGTTTCAAAACCATTATTTCAGTTTTTTTAAAGATTCAAGGTGAGATGGTTCTCAGCCATCCAGCCCTGAATCCTAGACAAACATAATCTAATTTTCACTAAACCATGACTAATCTGAGCATCCATCAGAAAAAAAGTTGGATGTCATCTGCATAAATCCAATGTTTGTAGGAGCTTATGTAGAGGCTTCAAATACAAGTTAAAGTATAAGGCTGGAAGGACAGAGCCCTGGGGAATACCCACTAATCATCAGGCCAATCTTAAAAGAAAAACCACACACACAACCATGGATCTGAATGAATCAAATAACTACATACTGGTCGCCAACATTCCCTTCATCTCCAAGATCCTTGCCAATAACATACAACTGTACCTACTGCTGGGCTCAAACTGAGACACCTTAATCTTTGAACTACACAACTGCCTCTGGGAAATAAAAAGCTGGATGCCCCAAAACAAGCGGTGAAATGCGGTGAAAACCAAGCTCCTCTGAATAAGGATAGGTAATCCTGAACTCGCCCTCCGTTGATCTCTTGGGAATCAACTACCCTGATGGCCAAAGACAAAGTACGCAGCCGAGATGTAAAAGTTCAGACGCTCATAGGAATTCTATGAGTGCCAAAGCTCTTACTATCATGGCCGGCGATAAAAAACCCCCACTAACATAGCTTCATAAAAAGGGGGTTAGTTCCGTGCGCAACCTAATTGTTTTTAATTGGCTTAAATGGCATGGTCATTGACCATGCCATTAAAAAACGATTAAAAAACATTATTTTAATGACCAATTTAGGTTGTACATGGATATTGACGTGGCACCTATCAATGCCTAAGTCAAGACGTCCTCCAGTGCCTAACAATGTCTACCTGAAAAGTAAGCATGGCTAGCTGTGAAGAATAGGCATGGTTGACTTAGGCATTGCTAGGCATTATAGTTGGGTGCTAGTAAATTAGGTCAGGAAACCTTGGCCTAATAAATTGAAGCTTACCACAAGGAAGCCTTGCAATGCCTAAGCACCACTAGGCACCACTATGCAAGATTCTATAAAGGACGCTTGGTGTAATTGATATCCAAGTGGAGTAGCACCTACAAATTAGGTGACAAACACCATTTATAGAATCAGCCTCTTAGAGGCTAATTCTATAAACTGTGCCTATGTTAGGCACTACCAGGCATCCTAACCATAGATACCTAGAGACACCTAACATGCCCCCCATTTTATAAAACCGTGTTAGAATTTTTAGCGCTGGTTGCAGCAGTAATAGCTCCAATGCTCATAGAATTCCTATGAGCATTAGAGCTGCTATGCTGTGGCCGGTGCTAGTAACCACGCTATGGTTTTGTAAATGGGGGAATAGTTCTGCGCATAATTTAATTGCTTTTAATTGGTTTAAATGGCATGGTAATTGACCATGCCTGTAAAAAATGATTTAAAAACCCCATTTTTGATGACCAATTGAGGTTGTACATGGATATTGTCACTGTGCTTAGCAAAGCCTAAGTCAAGACTCCCTCTGACACCTGACAACACCAACCTGAAAAGTACCCATGGTTGACTTACATGTTGCTAAGCATTGTAGTTAGGCGCTGGTAAATTAGGCCAGGAAAACCATGACCCAATATACCAGCGCCTACCACAAGGATGCCTAGTGATGCCTAAGCATGCCTAGGCACCACTCTGTGTGATTCTATAAAGGACACCTAGCGGTTGATTGACAACCGTGCAAAGCTTACAAGTTAGGTGCTGTTAGGCACTGTTTATATAATCAGCCCCTTAGTACATTGCAATGTGAGTACGGATAGTGCAGGAACACTCACGCTCCACCCATAACATGCCCCATCAAGCAAATTAGAAACATTCTTTAGCCCATAGTTAGCGTGTTCAGATTTCCTGTGCTTCATTTTTTGTTGTGTTAAGCATGTGATAGCACCTAGCTCAACTTAGTTAAAGGACCACTCAAATGAGTGAAGTTAAAATATTCCAACAAAAGCTAAATTAGCAACAGCCCACTCTCTATCAAGGAAGTTCATTTTATGAATACTACTATAGCTCTCCCTCACTATTTGCAAATTTGATTATTCACGATTTTTTTTTGCTTCTAAGTTTCTTCTAATTTTCATCTATTTACAGGCTGCCCGAACCTCCCCGGACCTTACCTGGTGGTCTAGCAGTGACGCAGGGCAGGAGCGATCTTCCTACACTCCTGCCCCAATTAGAGCTGTCATCAAAATGGCTGCCCTGAGTTACCATTGTAGTCTCAAGACTACAGCGGGAACTCAGGGCAGCCATTTTGATGACGGCTCTGCACAGGGCAGGAACGTAGGAAGATCGCTCCTGCCCCGCGTCACCACTAGAACACCAGGTAAGGTCTGGGGACGCAGGAGGGAGGCGGGGGTGGGTCAGAGCCAGTCCCAAAACTTATTCACAATTTTTCTGCACCTAACCCCCGCGAATATGGAGGGAGAAGTATATAAATGTTTCTTCTAAAATGTCACATGTGACTAATATTTCATTAACCACTTAGCAAACATTACAATGAGCACAATTGAGCTTGTCTTCTTCAAAAACACAGACATTTGTGCTATCACTGGGGCTTCTTCTAAATATATTTCATGCCTACTTGATCTTAAACTTAGTCCTAGCAAAACATTTATTTCCCATAACAGGGCCTATTATATCCCATAACAATACCAATAGAGTAAGAAAGGTAAAATATATGAGAATAAAGAGCAGATTGTGGGTTACCATGGCCACCATAAACTAAAGCAAATCCGATAAAACCATTATGAGACTGGAACAGGCTCTAAAATACACTTGTCCTTTAGTGATGTTTGAGTATACACTTCTCCCAGAGATGACCTTGATATTAATATTCTTCCGAATTTCCATTACAGAAGAAAGTCTGTGAACAAAACTTATCTTTCATCCTTATAATTCCATAACTGCTCTCCCTTTGTAAGGTTATTTATACGGTACACAAGAGAGATGGCTTTTATGGTTTTCTTTTCCCTAGTTCTTTGTCATGGAATATATAGAAAATCTGAAGAACCTTTACTCTTTTCATAAGAGTGAAGCATGAGGGATATTTTGCCCATTAATATGCATATCATCAAACTGGCTAGATTTCTGCAAATTCCTTGGATCTTGTAAATAAATTGATTCCTAGACACCTTGGCCCTGATTCTATAAATGGCAGACTCCTTGATCGGGACTCCTAAAGAAGTGGGCTCCTAACGTCTTTAAAAAAAAAAAAAAAAAAAAATTGGTTCAATTGGCACTGTTAATTGAACAGCACTGTTAAAAAAACAAAAATGATTTAAAAATTTTTAATTTTAGGTAGGTGCCAACATCAGTAGGTGCAGTATAGGAGTCTACACCGAGGCACCTACCAGAGCCTAGCAGTGCTTACCTGAAACGCTGGCATGGTTATGGGCAGAATTTGGGCATGGATAAAATTAGGCACTGGTATTTTAGGCCAAGAAAACCCTGACCTAATATACCGGCGCTTAAGTTGTAGACACTTAGCAGCATCTAACGTGACTTAGGCACTGCTAGGAGTGATTCTACAAACAGCGCCTCACTTTGAATAATACGCGGTAGGAGCACCCGTTTACAAATCCATAGCATGGTTTTTAGTGCCGGCCGCGGTGATAATAGCTCCGACTCTCAAATGAATTCTATGAGCGTAGGAGCTGTTACCACTGCAACCAGTGCTAAAAACGTTAACGCAGTTTTGTAAAAGGGGAGGTCAGCACTGTCTATGGAATCAAACCATTTCTCCAAAGACTTCTCTGGTGCCATGTTCTTAGCCCTGTAAATTCTGGAGAACGTACTCTGGAACCCTTGTTGTTTTTTTCCTTCTTGTTGAATTATTGGACTTACAATCCTGAATCCTTGCATGACATTTCCAGTTACCAAGCATACTCTAGAGCAGTGGTTCCCAACCCTGTCCTGGGGGACCACCAGCCAGTCGAGTTTTCAAGATATCCCTAATGAATATGCATGAGAGAGATTTGCATACCTGTCACTTCCATTATATGCAAATCTCTCTCATGCATATTCATTAGGGATATCTTGAAAACCTGAATGGCTGGTGGTCCCCCAGGACAGGGTTGGGAACCACTGCTCTAGAGATCCTACTTGTCTAATTAGAGATCCAGTTCAGAAAACAAAAAGTCACTGTGCCTGGAAATGTTTGGGAACCTCCTGAGAATACTAACATATTTGACAGAATATATGATGGCAAAAACCTGTATGGTCCCATCCAGTCTGCCCAACAAAATAAACTCATAACATGTGTTGTGATGCTACATATGCCTGTTTGACTTGCTCTTGCCATTTTCAGGGTACAGACTGTAGAAGTCTGCCTGGCACTAGCCTATCTGTTCAGCCACAATCAGGGCACAGATCATAGAAGTGCCCAACACTGGCTTTACTTCTTAATTGCTAGTGTTGCCATCTACTCACCGCTAAGCTTGTTTGTTCCATGCCTTCCATACAAGATTTCTTTATGTTCATCCCATGGATTTTTGAATTCCATTACCATTTCCTGCAGGAGGGCATTCCAGGCATCTACCAGTTTTTCTCTAAAAAATTACTTTCTGATGTTATTCCTGAGTCAGCCCCTCACCCCCCCCCTCACCCTTTGTAATCTGAATTCATGTCCTCAAGTTTTACCACCTTCCTTCCTCTGGAAAAGTTTGATGATACCCAAGAAGCATTCGTTTTCTAGGTAATTAAGTACAGTCAAACCTCGGTTTGCGAGTAACCCGGTTTGCAAGTGTTTTGCAAGATGAGCAAAACACTCAGCAAACTTTTGATTCGCAAACCCAGTGTTGACTCGATTTGCGAGCACCCCCCCCCCCCCAATAATCAGCATCGCTCCTCCCCGCTCACAAAGGCCCCCTCGCTCAAACCGGCACCCCCCCCCCCCATGTGCGAACCGCCCCCCCCCCGCCCAAACAACTTAAACTTAACCCCCCTCCCCGTCTGGCACCGGCACGCAGGGACAGATCGTGCCGGTGCCTAGAAGATCTTCCGGCTTCCAGCATCTAATTCTCCCTCTTGCCGAGAATCTCGGTTCGCATGGAGGGGGGGGGGTGGTCTTTGCGAGCGGGGGGGGGGGAGTAGTGCTGCTGGCCTCGGGAGGGGGGAATGTATCAAAGCGAGTTTCCATTATTTCCTATGGGGAAGCTTGCTTTGATAAACTAGCATTTTGGATTACGAGCATGCTCCTGGAACAGATTATGCTCGTAATCCAAGGTACCAAAAAAAAGCACATGTATAAATGTATACTGTACCTGTTTTTTTCTGACAGTATCCTTTCAAGACAGACAGACAAATGTACATATTTGTCTTCTTTAAATAATTCCTTCCTCAGGAACATCTCTGAAACCTTATGGGCAAAAGTAAATATACATTTTACCATCTATAAGGTCAGCAATAATTCAAACCCTATGTGCATAGAGAAAAATACTGTATTTTGCTCATGGAAAGGGCTTTCACTATTGTCCTCTAGAATAGATTTTAAATAATTTATACAATTACTTCATGTGATTTTGCAGGTATCTTCTTATCAGTCTGACCAACCTGTTTAAGCCTGCATTTCTTTGACTGGCTTTTACTGATCAATGCATATTTAAATTAAATATAGGAAACCTTAACTCCTCTTTCCCATCTTATCTTTACTACGGATGAGATTGCTTTATTAAGTAATGTGGTCAGATGCATCTTCAATGACAGTATATCACATAGATGAACGGTGGCAGATAGCACAGTTGCAGAGCAGATGACCATACAGGAAGCTCCCATGTGAATTTAGTATAATAAGATTCTGAGTTTCTGCATTTCAGCATATGTAAAGGACATATTTATGACTCCAGCCATGAGGAGCTGAACAAATGTGGCTTGTTGGTTTAATCAACAATAGTCCATCAATTCAGATACACTGACACAGAAGCAACACAGGTCTCAGCCTTTCAAGGCTGTGTTGATGTAATTGACATTTTACTGTTGATAATATGGGCTCTTGTTACGCCTCTTAAAAATGTTTTCAGTCTTTTTATATTCTCTTTTGCCAAACTACCACAGTTCAAACACTGAGACAATGTTCTGAACCTGCCCCTACACTATGGTACCGATTTTAGAAGCATTATTTGTGCTTTAAACATTCACAAACTGTCTCTTGATTATTCATATTGTATGGATCTGTACATCTCAATTTTACAAAGCCATGATATGAATATTCATTGTGGGTTCAACTTGGGTGGATTTAAGAAAAAAAAAATATATATATATATAGATGTTCATTTCCCATTGTAGAAGTGGAAGGGATATCTATGTCCTGTGAAGAAATAGGCTCTGCACTACAGTTTAATTAAAAAGCTTTTTTCTTGAATGCCCAGAGTGTGGGCTGTCTGTCTGTCTGTGCAACCCTTCTCCGGAACACACAGCCCAGCTCTATCACACTCCTTTAGAACATAAACAGAACTGCAGGCTTCCCAGCCTCTTCCAAGATTAAATCTATTTTTCTATAAAGTCAAACCTATTTTAATTTTTCTCCTATTAAATAAAACTGCTATTTCAAATAGCTCAATTCTATTAAACTGCTTTTTAGTTGGTCTCTTTTTAATTTAGTAGCCTCACTAAAGAAACCAACTTAAGTTTCTCACAAATGAGGAAAAACTGGGAAACAGAATAAAATTCCTAACAATCAAGTAACTTTTTATTCTGCCTAATTAAAGGCTGAAGCTATCTTTGAGGCTTTTCAGGATCTTAAGCAAAGAACCTCACACAGCCCAGCAAAATCACTTAGAAATTTCTCAAAAACTGTTTTCAGTCACAGGCAACCTCTTTCAGCCTTTTCTCTCACTTTAAAACTCACACCTGAATACTTCACTGACCATCTCGTTTTTCTAAATTTTCAGAAAAAAAAATCCCAGAAATGCTATTAATTCACTCCAGCAACATTACTCAGCACAGCTCTGACACAAAACTAAATACATTTTTTCTAGCCAAATTTACCCTTAAAGAACCTCTCACAATAGAGAAGCACAAATCAAACTTCATTCTCTCTCAAAGCTGGTCTCCAACCACTGGCATAGTAAGGGGTGCAGGGGGGAAGGACCAGGACCACCCCGGATGCCATCTTGGTGGGGGCACTGGCACCTCTCTGCACCACTACTCCACACTCACACCCTCCCTTCCTCACCCCCGTACCTCTTTAAAATCTTCACCAACACAAGCAACTACTCTAGCCTGCTACTTATGCTGGCCTGGCTCCCTCTGAAATCACTTCCAGGTCGGGGGGGCCAGGAAATAATGTCAGACGGAAAGCCAATGCCCGCATGAGCAGCAGGCTAGAGAAGCAGCTTGGTGAAGATTTAAAGAGATATGGCTTGGGAAAGGAGAGCGCAGTGTGGTGTGGGGTACAGAAGGAGCTGGAGGGGTGGATTGTGGAAGGAGCAGCGAGGGTGGAGAAGAGGGCATGGGGCGCCACTGCCCCAGGCCCCTCCCATCCTCGCCAGGCCACTGTCTCCAACTAATCAACTTTTTCAGAATCCACACACTCACTATTCCCAAGCTTGGAACTCCATGTGCACTCATACTATTATTCATGCACATCAACACAAAACTAGCTTTATCTGCCTCTCTCCCGCTGTCTGCACCCAAATGTTTACCTCCGAGTCCAATTATAACTCAGGGTTCTGCAAAAATTCAGCCTCAGCCATGTATGTAGCTCGGGCTAGTTCAAACCCCCTCTGGTGCGTGTGCATGTTTAGTGTGCATGCACATGTGCGGCCTGTTAGGCCCTCTCAGGCCAGAAGGCCTTCTTGAATCCTGGCCTCCCACAGCTAGGGTCCCAACACTCTACTGCTACCTCGACAACCCTTGGGGATACCCCAACACACAAACTGGGTGCTCCCCCCCACCCCACCCCGCATCCAGCATGCCTCCTCCTCACTGTCAGGCCCAGCCAAGGCGTCAATGGCTTACCTTTTTTCTTCAAGACCTGGCCTCTGCCTGAACAGGTCCCCAGTAGCCTCTGGAGCTCTCTCCAGCCCCCACCCCGAATCTCAAGATAGAAAGTTATAGATACTTGTCAGATAGAATATAGTACTACATATTTTCAATGATATAGTTACCTGGTTTGAAAAATAGATTCTTGGAAGAACAGCAAAAGGCAAATCTGACAAAATACAGATCATAAGGGGTTTGGATAGCTTTTGTGGTCAATGATATAAGCTGGGAAAACAATCTTTAGTTGTTTTTTTTTCCCCTCACTAAACCAATCTATGGTAATACAGTACCTATCTAAGCTTGATTATGCTTTTCTTAGACTGTAGGTAGTAAATCCCAAAAGCACATTCAATTTGGCATAAGTGACATCTCTCATCAGTGTAACTGTACTGTTTAATTTCAAAGAAATGTCATACATCCTATTTTTAGTAGCAGCACCAGACTGCTTAATATTGCTGTGGAGAGATAAGAGATGCCTATTTTTTAAACTTATTAAAATAATAAAACCAGCAACATTGCATTGAAGACTGCTTTATGATGTTATGACAATGTTATGACTGCTTTATGATGTTATGAAATACATATTTTTTTCAGTTTCAATTTGTCCACCTGTACCATTCATTAGATAGGACTGTTATCTGAAAAAGAACATGTATCTAGCCATTTGGATCATGAAAGTGTTGCAAAGTGAATCTGACTGGTATTCAGAAAGAAGTTTGAGATAATCACGCATTTTCCAATGAAGACTGGAGGGGAAAGCTCCCTCATACAACTGTCTAAGAAACACAAGCTCTAAAGCAGTGTTCTTCAACCTTTTGACACCTATGGACCAGCGGAAATGAAATAATTATTTTGTGGACTGGCAGTTGAGGAACACTCCATCTAATCTCCGCCCCAGACCCTGCCCCCATAATAGTACTAATTGTAACAACATTTTTTCCATTCATTTCTCATATATATACACACACAAAATATAATTGTATTACCAGACAGCAGATGTAAATCAATCACTAAATAAAAAAATAAAATCATTCCCCCTACCGTTGTTGTCTTTGTTCCTCCATGCTGTGTTTTGCCTTCTGGTCTGCCCTCCCCCAGTGTTATTTTTGGGCTGGTCCATGGTGCGATCAACGCGGTGTCTTCGGGCCAACTCCCAGAGTGCTCAGTGCACAAAGCTGTGGGCAGCGGCTCCTCGCGCGCGCTCCATGCCTCATTTGGAAGCCTTCCCTCTGACGTTGTGACGGCAGAGAGAAGACTTCTGGTTCAGGCACAGGACCTGCTTAGGAACCTTTTCCCATGGCTTTGTGCACTGAAGCACTCAGGGAGCCAGCCTGAAGACGCCATGTTGATTGCACCATGGAACGGCGGTTGAAGAACACTGTCTTGGGCCCAATGGATGAGCCAGCCCTATAGACCGGCAGAAAATGTCTGTGGACCGGCAGAAAATTTCTGTGGACTGGCACTGGTTCACAGACCGACAGTTGAAGAACACTGCTCTAAACCATTTATAATGATCCTGTTAGCCAATGTGGGACCAGTTCATTGACTCACTGTCAAAATAGAGATGAGCTTTGATTCCAGACAGGTTGATGTAATGAGGTACATAAGCTTACTTTTAGTTCATCTTATTCTGCATTAAATGTTAATCACAATGTAATAGGAGTTTCTAATTCATAGTAAAGAAGTAGGCCATTGGTATGTTTCCATTAGTGATGATTAGTAGCTCTTTACTTATCATTTTCCAGCAGTTCTGTATTTTGAGTAGACCCCCATAGGTGTTTGAAGTTGCTCCTATGTGTGCAGCCTATCCGGCAGGTGTCCAGAGTGTCAGGGTTCATTCTGTAAGTGTACTGTATACTGAGGTTAGTATCTTGTATGCACCTCTAGAGATCACAAAGCATCTGATCCCTTGGACAGATCTGAGCTGAGAAGGGTTCCAGTGCAGCTCATATCAACTGATGGGCTTCCCTTGACCTGACTCTTCACTGTGACATCACTTTAGAACAGTGGTCTCAGACTCACAGCCCGCCATAAGAACATAAGATTTTCCTCCTGCTCCCGAAGAGAAGACCGTCAGTGTCGGAGTAGAAGGATGTGGGCACCTCTCCTGCTCCAGAAGATGGGAGTCTCGAAGGAGCAGGAGGGACCGGGCATCCCTCCCGCTCCCAACTATTTTAAAGGTACCAGGGTGGAGGCCCAACTGCCTGGGCTGACCAGGGGTGGGGCAGATATTTTGCGTGTATAATACACGCAAATTATCTGTGCCATGGAAAAAAATGAATAAAAAAGACAGGCAAGCCTGTCAAAAAACCTGCAGACCTGTCGGTAACTCAGTTACCTGCAGCTGGTCACCGCCCAATAGCAGCCTTAGGCCCCGGAGCATCATCTGATGCACAGGGAGAGGCCTAAGGCACTGATTGGCTGAGGCACCTCAGGATCCTCCCTTTGGAGGGGCCGATGCACCTCAACCAATCAGGGACTTCCTTAGGGAGGAGTCTAGGGAAGTCCCTGATTGGCCATTGTTTTGGACAATCAAGAACTTTCCTAGACTCCTCACTAAGGAAGTCCCTGATTGGCTGAGGTGCCCCGGCCCCTCCAAAGGGAGGAGTCTGAGGCGCCTCAGCCAATCAGTGTTTTAGGCCCCTCCCCATGCATTAGATGATGCATCGGGGCGTGGCCTAAGGCCGCACTCGTCGGCGGAGGAGGCTTGGAGCAGGAGGCATTGAGAACCCCTCCTGCTCCCAACAATATTAAGGTACGGGGAGGGGGTGCGCATTGCCCGGTCCTCTTGCCGGCTTCAGAGGAGGCCTGGAGCAGGAGGGAATGAGTACCCCTCCTGCTCCCAACAATTCTTAAAGGTGGGGGGAGTGAGCGGCCCAGCCCAGATTGAGCGGCAGGCAAGCAGGGAGGGAGCGGGTGTGCCCGGCCTGGCCCAGCCCAGTGCTATTTAAGATGGCAGGAGGGAGTTGGCTTCCCTCCTGCATTGTGTTGGCGGGGCATCGGCGCAGGGGGAATAGGCATCAGTGCGCAGGGGGCATCGGTAGTGCGGGGAGCATCGGTGCGGGGGGGGAGCAGCATGAGCCGCGATTTAAAAAAAAAAAATTTAACCTTTTTACATAGGCCAGGGAGCCCGTGGTTTTAACCCAAGAGTTAAAACCAGGGGCTCGCTGGGCGGGGAAGAGCAGGAGAGCTTCGAGGAAGGGCAGGAGAATGGCGATGTGGCAGGAGAGACTCGAGGAAGATTGAGGCAGAGCAGGGCAGCATTCAGGGCGAGCAGGCAGGAGAGATTGCAGGGCAGAGGGCAGGGCTTCCAGTCGGAAAGACATTTTCTACTGGTCCCGAGCAGTCGCTTCTTCAGGTGATCGGCCAGCCCAGTCGGATTGGAAATTTTGTGTAGTGAATCGGGTCACTGTCCAATTTGCACGCGTTTCACCTCATTTGCATGCACGGATTCGAAGCGGATCGCAGGAGAGGTAAGTGAATCAGGCCAGATGGAAACTTGATAGTAAACCGATCGGTACATGATGGGTTTGCTTTGTGAATCTAGCCCCTAGCCCTTTGTTTGCTTCTAGTCAACTGTATAAACAGCTTCGGGGTAGCGGCGAGAGTAGCTCCGCCCACCCCCACCGCATCAGCAGTAGGCGCCGGGCCCCTCCATAAAAGGAGGCGAGCCGACGGTCAGGCCACTGCTGCAGGAGGTGAGGACAGCTCACTAAGCAGCGCACGAGGCAGGAGAAGGCGAGCGGCAAAGGCAGGAGAGGGCAGTGAAAGCGCGAGGAAAGGCGAGGGCGAGCGGCAAAGGCAAAAACAGCTTTGGGGTAGCGGCGAGAGTAGCTCCGCCTACCCCCACCGCATCAGCAGTAGGCGCCGGGCCCCTCCATAAAAGGAGGCGGGCCAACAGCGCGCAGCGAAGGCGAGCGGCAAAGGCGCTCGCCTTAGCGAGATCGCCTTTGCGAAGGGCCTTGAGAAGGGCCTAATCTAAACTCTTCATTCTACCACTCGATCTAAACCCTTCATTCTACCACCCCATCAATCACACGCTTCCTCTTTTCTTCCCACACCCACACACTTTCTTACACTCTCAGCCAGATAATTAATCCTCCCTTGAACTTCTCAGACCCTATATAAATTTAAAAAAAAAATAATAATAATTTTAATATCTTTAATAACTCTATCTTCATCTTTCTCCTTACATACTCTCTGACATCTCAACCTTTCTCTTTACAGAAATAAATCCCTCTAACTTGGAAATGGCGGGAAGGACACGGAGTACCAAGGCTACTATCAAGATCGACACTCCAGCATCCAGAGGGACTCAGGCTCATGAGGATACCCAGCACACAACATCAAATCCAGAGCACGCAGACCGACCCCCTCGAAAGGAACGAAGAGTGGTAGTCATTGGTGACTCTATGCTAAGGGGCACCGAGGGACCAATTTGCAGGCCTAATTTACAATCAAGAGAGGTCTGCTGTCTCCCTGGAGCCAGGATCCAGGATATTATCACTAGCCTGGACAAAATTCTAAAACCTAATGATCATTTTCCCATGTTTCTCATCCATGTAGGCACAAACGACACTGCTAGGAACGACACAGAGAACATCCCCAGAGATTTTGGAGCGCTGGGAAAGAAGCTGAAACAGACAGGAGCACAGGTGGTCTTTTCGTCAATTCTTCCAGTGAAAAACGGAGGCAGAGCTAGAGAAGAGCGTATTCAACGGACTAACGAATGGCTCCGAGAGTGGTGCATAGAAATGATCTTCGGATTCCTGAACCACGGCGATACGCTCCAGGGACTGCAGGGACCAGACGGACTCCACCTGACCAGAAGAGGTAGAAACGTATTTTGGACATCGATTGGCCCGCCTACTCCACAGGGCTTTAAACTAGGTAAGTTGGGGGAGGGTACATACTTATATCCCAGAGCAGTAAGAAACCACCCTGAGGAGGCGAGTCGCACTCACACTACCAAATCTAAGGTAAGTACCAATGATATCCACAATAATTCAGGGAGAAAAATCACTGATAATTTAGGAGCCACACTAACTCATAAAGGAATCTCTTCACAGATATGGAGGGCTATGTATGTTAATGCACACAGCTTGGGCAATAAAATTCTAGAATTAGAGACTGAGATAACAAACGCCGATCTTGACGTGATAGCGATATCCGAAACCTGGTTCACGGAATCGCATGGGTGGGATATGGTTATACCAGGGTACGACCTACTTCGTTGCGACCGAGTGGGTAAATTGGGGGGAGGAGTAGCGCTATACACTAAGGAAAGCATCAAAACCACCAGAATCACAGATGTTAGATACACCGGGGAATCCATCTGGGTGAACCTGGCCAGAGGAAATGAAAAATGCCTATACCTTGGTGTGATATATAGACCTCCCAGGCAACAGGAGGACAAAGACATAGAATTAATCGAGGACATAGAGAACATCACACTGCGCGGGGACTCAGTAATGCTAGGAGACTTCAAGATGCCAGATGCAGATTGGAACACACTCTCCGCGACTACGGGTAGCAGCAAAAGAATATTAAACTCCATAAAGGGTGTATATCTCAAGCAATTTGTATTGGAGCCCACCAGGGACCAGGCGTTACTAGATCTAGTTCTCACCAACGGAGATAGCGTCACGGAAGTCTCAGTAGGAGACACACTGGCCTCCAGCGACCATAATATGGTGTGGCTCAACCTCAAGAAAGGTTTCCCTAAGACAAACACAGCAACAAGGGTTTTCAACTTTAGAGGCACAGACTTCAACCGCATGGGAGATTTTGTCCATCAGGAGCTACATAAACAAGCAAAATCTGACAATGTGGAGGACATGTGGACGTCTCTGAAGTCCATACTACACGAAGCAACAGACCGATACATAAAGACAGTAAGTAAACGCAGGAGAAACAAAAGACCCCAATGGTTCAGTAAAGAAATTTCAGACCTAGTTAAACAGAAAAAAGACGCATTTATCACCTACAAACATTTAGGCAGAGAGGGGGCAAAAGAGGACTATCTAGACAGATCTAAAGCTGTCAAAACAGCAGTCAGAGAGGCCAAACTCCAAATGGAGGAAGAGCTAGCACGGAAAATTAAGAAAGGGGATAAATCTTTCTTCAGCTATATTAGTGACAGGAAAAGAAATAAAGATGGGATAGTACGCCTGAAGAAATTGGACGGTAACTTTGCAGAATCAGATTCTGAGAAGGCAGAACTACTAAACCAATGCTTCTGTTCAGTGTTCACCCGCGAAATGCCGGGAGCTGGTCCACAGCTGCAGACGGGAGATAACCAGAAAGACCCGTTTCAAGATTTCGAATTTACGCCCAGTAGCGTCTACGACGAACTATCAAGACTCAAAGTAAACAAAGCCATGGGACCGGATAACCTACATCCCAGAATGCTCAGGGAGTTAAGGGAAGTCCTGGCTGAACCATTATCTGTTCTTTTCAATCTTTCCCTAAGCACAGGAAGAGTCCCCTTGGACTGGAAAACCGCTAACGTAATCCCACTCCACAAGAAGGGCTGCAGGACAGAGACAGCAAACTACAGACCAGTGAGTCTCACGTCTATAGTGTGTAAACTCATGGAAACACTGATCAAACAGAATATTGACACAATCCTAGACGAAAAAAAACTGCGTGATCCACACCAACACGGGTTCACCCAGGGAAGATCCTGCCAATCTAATCTGATTAGCTTTTTTGACTGGGTTACTAGACAACTGGACGCCGGAGAGTCACTGGACGTGGTATATTTGGACTTCAGTAAAGCATTTGATAGCGTCCCTCATCGAAGATTACTGAACAAGCTGAAATCGATAGGATTAGGAGACACTCTAACTACATGGGTTGGGGATTGGCTGAGTGGTAGACTTCAGAAGGTGGTGGTGAACGGTACCCCATCTGAAGCATCGGACGTGATCAGTGGAGTGCCGCAGGGCTCGGTCCTGGGCCCGATTCTATTCAACTTATTCATAAGAGATATGACGCAGGGACTTAGAGGAAGGGTATCACTGTTCGCCGACGACGCCAAACTTTGCAACATAGTAGGCAGAAGCTTATTACCTGATGATATGACATACGACCTACTGCTTCTGGAACAATGGTCGACTACTTGGCAGCTAGGCTTCAATGCTAAAAAATGCAAGATAATGCACCTGGGTAAGAGAAACCCGCGCAGAA
This sequence comes from Geotrypetes seraphini, assembly GCF_902459505.1. Lineage (NCBI taxonomy): Eukaryota > Metazoa > Chordata > Amphibia > Gymnophiona > Dermophiidae > Geotrypetes > Geotrypetes seraphini. The sequence continues at coordinate 130,862,818 of NC_047086.1, forward strand.
CTTATGTACTAAATGGTGAGACCTTGGTTAGGACCACGGCGGAACGCGATCTAAGAGTGATCATTAGTGAGGACATGAAGGTTGCCAATCAAGTGGAGAAGGCTACCTCCAGGGCAAGACAAATGATGGGATGTATCCGCAGAGGTTTTGTCAGCAGGAGATCTGAAGTTATGATGCCGTTGTACAGAGCCATGGTGAGGCCTCACTTAGAGTACTGTGTTCAGTTTTGGAGACCACACTACCGAAAGGACGTGCTGAGGATCGAGTCGGTGCAGCGAACGGTCACCAGGATGGTCTTGGGGCTCAAGGATCTCACGTATGAAGAAAGACTAAAGAAATTGTGGCTGTACTCACTTGAGGAAAGAAGAGAACGGGGAGATATGATTGAAACGTATAAGTACATCACGGGACGCATCGAGTCAGAAGATTATATCTTCTGGCTCATGGGACCCTCGACCACCAGAGGGCATCCGCTGAAAGTCAGAGGAGGGAAGTTTCATGGCGACTCCAGGAAGTACTTCTTCACCGAAAGAGTGGTGGATCATTGGAACAGACTCCCACTCCAGGTGATAGAGGCCAGCAGCATGACGGATTTTAATAGAAAATGGGATACTCACGTGGGATCTTTCAGGGAGTAAACTCAGGGGGGAGGGATACTTGGAATGGGCAGACTTGGTGGGCTATAGCCCTTTTCTGCCGCTTTTTTCTATGTTTCTATGTTTCTATAAGTTAAATACACTGAAAAATAGTGCCTGTCATCTTCTGTACTTGGATTTACTTCACACATATTATTAGTTCAAGGTGAGTTACATTCAGGTAGAATAGATATTCCCCTGGGTTTTACAGTCAAGGAAAGCAACTTTGTAGCAGAGCACTTAGGTTCTCAAGCCAAATTGGGAAATATGTTTCACCTAGTTTATAAAAGCAATGAAATCACTCCAGCCCCCAGCTATATACTTCAATACACATGGAGATTTATATGATGCAGTTTTCGAGTCTGGGTGTTTAGGCGTGAGCACTTTCCCCAGCTAGAAAGCTAGTATAAATGATCACACCTAGAATGAGGAAATATGCCCAAATACAATGACATACCAATAAAAGGTGTGTGTGTGTGTGGAGGGGGGGACGCTGATGAAGGCGATGAATCCCGGGGTATAGGTAATAAAGGAGTACATTCAATGTTGACTCTCCAAATAAGATCGAACATACAATGCAGCATGTACTTTTCACCAAATCATACACGATCCCCCTCTTCTATTAAACTGCGTTAGCAGTTTTTAGCGCAGAGGGACGCGCTGAATGGCCTGCATTGCTTCCGACGCTCATAGGAATTCTATGAGCATCGGGAGCAGCGCGGGCCATTCAGCGCGGCTCACCATGCTGAAAACTGCTAGCACAGTTTAATAGAAGAGGCCCTATGTATTTTCATTTACTTCCCTCCCCATCCCCCCCCCCCACACACACACACACTTTTACAAAACAATAGCACGATTTTTAGTGCCAGCCTCGGTGGAAACAGCTCCGACACTCATAGAATTCCTATGAGCGTCAAAGTTGTTACTGCCATGGCCAGCACTAAAAACTGTGCTATGATTTTGTAAAAAAAAAAAAAAAGGGGTGATGGTTAATGAATTAACTATGCAATTAATTTAATTTATTCCACAGTAGGGGAAAGGACCTCAGAAAACCAAACTGCAGATTTTAATAAAGCTTACATCGGTCAGTTTCCATCAGTTCCATTCTCATTCATCGGTCCAAAAAGCCCTAAACAGTAAAACCCTGAATTGGAAGTGTTTTGCAAGACAAGCAAAACATTTTATAAAATTTTAACTTGATATACAAGCAATATCTTGCAATACAAGTACATACATTATACACACGTCACATCATCACAATTGAACCGATGGTTCTTCTCTCTCTGACGCAGCGAGAATTTAGTGACTGTTCTAAATGAGCAAGTCTTGCAATACAAGTGCGTATAGTATTTTGTATTAAAGTTTTTGGGTTGTGGAACAAATCGTCTGAGTTTTCGCTATTTCCTATGGGGAAATTCGCTTTGATATACGAGTGTTTTGGATTACCAGCATGCTTCTGGAACAAATTATGCTCGCAAACCAAGGTTTTACTGTATTTTTCTTTTACATATACAGTATTTTCTTTTTACTCATGTACTTTTTCTTGCTCATTCAAACACATTTGACATTAAAAAAAAATATTCAGAATTTCAATGTTGCAATTATATGAAATGTACTTAGCTTTATAATTAATTCCAAACCAATGGGTCCCATTTCACCCAATTACACAGGCTTCTTCAGGGTTGCTAGAACATAACTAAAACAACAAGAATTTCTTGTTATTATTAGTACAAACTTATAATAACAAAGTTATGTTTGCCAAACATTAAAATCTGAATTTACTGCAAAAAGTCTGAACTTACTGCAAAAGTTCCCAGGACGCTTTCAGTGGGAAACTGACAGATGGAAGCCTTATCAAAATCTGCAGTTCAGTTTTCCTTTCCCCTATTGTGGTATAAATTAAGTGATTCCCAACCCTGTCCTGGAGGAACACCAGGCCAATCGGGTTTTCAGGCTAGCCCTAATGAATATGCATGAGAGAGATTTGCATATGATGGAAGTGATAGGCATGCAAATTTGCTTCATGCATATTCATTAGGGCTAGCCTGAAAACCCAATTGGCCTGGTGTTCCTCCAGGACAGGGTTGGGAACCACTGAATTAAGGGATCCTTTTACTAAGGCGTGCTAACCGATTTAGCACACTCTAAATGAGGGGTAGGGAACTCCGGTCCTTGAGAGCCGTATTCCAGTCGGGTTTTCAGGATTTCCCCAATGAATATGCATGAGATCTATTTGCATGCACTGCTTTCAATGCATATTCATTGGGGAAATCCTGAAAACCCGACTGGAATACGGCTCTCAAGGACCGGAGTTCCCTACCCCTGCTCTAAATGCTAAAATGCCCATTATATTTTATGGGTGCCTTAGCATTTAGTGCACACTAATCTTTAGTGCGCGCTAAATCAGTTAGCGCGCCTTAGTAAAAGGACCCCTAAATTAATTAACTCCAATAATTAATTCATTAAATGAAAATACGTGGTGTATGGTTTGGTGAAAAGTGCATGCTGCATTGTATGTTTGATCTTATTTGTACAGTCATGACTGGAAGTGATCAGCATCCTTCTGGTGTTACGATTAAGTTTAGTACATTCAGGGCTAGATTCACTAACCTTCTGATCCGTGTCCGATCCGTGGGCGACTGGAGACAGGCCGACCAATTGACCAACCATCTTCATGCAAATGAGGGGGGAGGTTGGAGGCACGCCCCCCCCTATCCGAGGACACGGATCGCTGGGTAGCGATCCCGGCGCATGCGCAGACCATCTACTTTGCCCGTAGATGGTCTGTGCATGCGTTTGCTGTCTGGGTTTTTTTTTGTTGTTGTTTTCCTTTTTTTTTTTTACTCTCCCCGACTCTCCTCCGTGCCCCTTTCCGCTTCCTTCCCCTTCTTGCCTCCGGGGCTGTTCTAATCCTGTGCGTGCACGGATCATCTTGATGCCTTTGCTTCTGGCTGGCAGTTAGCTTTGGGTTCTTTACAAGGATGTGAGCCTAGAATGAGTTTTGCATTGTGCTGTGCTTTTTGCAGGAGAAAACCATGAGCCCTGGAGCTTGCTTTTTCTTTTTTCCTCTTGGTAGTTGAAGCATCTAGTTTTGTTAAACCTGTTTTAACATTGTATTATTTAAAGGAGAAACTATTTTATTAAGGTGCGCTATGCATTTTTAGATTCAAACAGTTTTTATTGATGCAAATATCATTAAATACAATAAATACAACATCAAAAGACATCAATAATGCATCAGTTATTAATATAATATAACCGCTAATGCATCCATACACTAACATGCACGCGTTTAGTGCGTGGTTAGCGCACGCTAAAACGCATAGCACATCTTAGTAAAAGGAACCCTAAGCCTAGAAACATAACAACTGTAAAACTCATTTAGCCTGTCCACTTTTGGAGTGTATATCATTATTAATGCTAGGAAAATTTAGAGCAGTGTTCTTCAACCGCCGGTCCGTGGACCTGTGCAGGTCCGCAGAAATTTTGTGCCGGTCCACAGAGCTAACACGTCCATTGGACAGAAGACTGTTTTTTTCAGCCGCCGGTCCACAGTGCGATCAACGTGGCATCTTCGGGCTAGCTCCCTGAGTGCTGCAGTGCTCAAAGCCATGGGAAAAGGCTCCTAAGCGTGTCCTGCACCTGAACCGTAAGCCTTCTCTCTGATGTCACAACATCAGAGGGAAGGCTTCCAGATGCGGCGAAGATGCCACATTGATCGCACTGTGGACCGGCTCAAAGATAGCACTGGGGGGGGGGGGCAGGCCAGAAGGCAATGCACAGCATGGAGAGAGAGAGACAACAAAGGTAGGGGAAGTGCTTTTATTTTTTAATTTGTAATGCAATTGTTGAATATTTAGATGGGGTAATATATGTATTTGTCATTGAATATAATTTTGATTTAATTTAAGTGCTATTATAGTGTAATATGATTGTATAATATGTTGCACTTATTTTTGGCTTCAAAATAAATAAAGATATTTTTAAACAGGGGGCAGAGAGAAAGGGGGTAGATACTGGATGGAAGGGGAGGAGAGTGAGAGCAAATGCATGAAGAAAGAGGGCACATGCTAAATGTAAAAGGGAGAAAGAGAGGGCAAGCACTGAATGGAGGGGAGAGAAAGGGGAAAAGCACTGGACGGAAGGAGACAGAGAAAGTGAATAGTTAGAGGGTTAAGTGAAAATTGGAGAGCTAGGGTGAGGGAGATGGAAAAAAAATGCTGTAGATAAATAGAAGGAAGTAGAAGACAATATAGTAAGAAAGAATTAAGGACTAGATTCACTAAGGGCATGGATCGGATCCGATCCATGAGCGATCCGATCCGTGTCCGGAGGGGCTGATTCACAAATCGCCCTCATGCAAATGAGGGTGATCGGAATCACACCACCAGCCGACTGCACAGATCTCTCTCAGGCAATTCCGACGCATGTGCACATGCGCTGGCCCTCCGTGGTAGGCAGAGCTGCAAAAAGAAAACTTTTCTTGAATTTTACTTTTTCGCCCACCCGTGGTTTTAACCCGCTTTAAACCCGTGAGTTAAAACCACGGGTTCGTGCTGCGGGGGAAGGCAAGGAGAGTTAGGGCAGAAGCAGGGCGGTGAGTTGGGGCAGGAGTCTCAGGGCAGAAGCAGGGCAGCAATCGTGGCTGAGAGCAGGAGAGCAGGAAAGTCACAGAGAGTGTCGGGGTAGAGAACATGAGACTCAGGGCAGAAGCATGGTGGCGATCGTGGCTGACAGCAAGAAAGCAGGAGAGTCGGGGCAGAGAGCAAAGTTGGGGCAGAGAACAGGAGACTCGGGACAGAGAGCAGAGAAGCAGGATCAGGCCAGAGAGAAGGGCGGTAGAAGGCAGGGCAGTCGGAAATGACCTGAGCGACTGGTCCTCAGCAGTTGCTTAATTTTGGATCGGTCAGTCCCTCATTTTTTTTTAGTGAATCGCTGCCTGCCTACATTTGAATGTCAAATGATCTAACTAAACCTGATCGACCCTCCACAGATCTCGACGCATACAACATCTATTAACCTTCTAATCTCCCTGGAAATGCCCAGGCCAACTCTTGTTGTAAACCGCCTAGAACTGAAAGGTATTGGCAGGATAGAAGACACCAATGTAATGTAATGCACGGATTGGAGGATGATCGGGACAGAGGTTAGTGAATCGGATCGGAGGGAAATCGGATTGCAAAGGGGTTGCTAAGTGATTGGGACTTGATCAGTGGGCTTAATAAATCTAGCCCTAAGTCTGGAGAGAGGCAGAAAAAAATATGAGAGAAAAAAGACAAGACAGGAAGTCCTGGCAAGAGAGTTCAGAGAATACAAGGAAAGCACAAAGCAGAGACTGGGACCTGCCTTTTTCTTAAATATTGGGCCCTTAGCATTCACTTTGTTACAGTATGCTTCGCTTTATAGTGACATATGAAGGCCTCAGGCAAAAACATAGCTTGAAGTTTATGAGACATCAAATCAAATCCAAAACCTGTTCTTTTCAGAGATTGATTTGTGCCTTAACTAGGAGGTTTTATGACCTTCTTTGTTACATTTGTAATAGCTTTTCTCTCAGAAAATCTGCACAGTCATTTTTTTTTTCTCTGCTTGTGTCACCGGGCCCTTTGCCTTCCATTGATTATTTGGACTGAACACTATAGATAAATTGCAGACCCCTGCAGAGAAGATCTGAGAAAGCTGTACATCATAACTCACCAGCTATAAAACAAACTCCTTTCTTGTGTGGTGTAACTGAAATGATTCATAAGCTTCGCATCCAGTGCTCCTGTATCATTGCAGAAGTAGAGAAAGGTCTTAAGCCAGTTGCTGGCAGTATATCTCTGCAGATAAGGAAGAAAAGTGTGTGTGTGTTGGGGGGGAGGAGGGAGGAGGAAAAGACTTTACACATCAACCTGAGATAAAAGCGAGTTTATTAAATACAATCATCTATTGAGACATAGAACATATATAATTATCAGTCTTTCCTTGATATCCTTCCAGACCCGACACGGTCTGTGATTTGGCTTTGGAAATGAAGCCTGCCTCAGCGGCATAGATAATGTGACCATACGTCCCGGTTTGAATGGGACCGTCCCATTTTTAGATCCCCCTGTCCTGTTGTCCCCACATATATAAAGTTGAGGGCTAAAAAAAACAATTGAAAAAGATTTCTGAAAAATCCCAAAGAGAGTGGTATTTGCGGTCCCCCTGTCCCCTTGAATCTATTCCAGGTTACACATATATGTGCATTAGTGTTTCCTGTTTCCAGCTCCTAGTATTCTTGCCCAGGGGCTATAGCTATCTTTACTTCAGTGCAATGGGGTTCATAGTGAAAGATGATTGCTCCTGCCCTGACACTGTACTACTGATATTCCCAGTAAGTACTGGACCAGATCAAATGTCTTTCAATGGAATATAATAACATAAGAATAACCTTACTGGGCGAGACCAATGGTCCATCTAGCTCAGTAGCCCATCTTCACGGAAGCAAATCATGATCACAAGTACCTGGTAAAAATCCAAATATTAGCAACATTCCATGCTACTGATCCAGGGCAAGCAGTGGCTTCCCTCATGTCTGTCTCAATAGCAGACTAGGACTTTTCCTCCAGGAACTTGTCCAAATCTTTTTTAAAACCAGCTACATTAACAGCTTTTACCACATCCTCTGGCTATGCGTTCCAGAGCTTAACTATTCTCTGAGTGAAAAAATCATTTTCCTCCTATTGGTTTTAAAAGTATTTCCCTGTAACTTCATTGAGTGTCCTCTAGTCTTTGTAATTTTTGATGGAGTAAAAAATTGATCTACTTGTACCTGTTTTACAACTCTCAGGATTTTGTAGACTTCAATCATATCTCCCCTCAGCCGTCTCTTTTCCAAACTGAAGAGCCCTAACCTCTTTAGTTTTTCCTCATACGAAAGGAGTTCCATCCCCTTTATCATCTTAGTCACTCTTCTCTGAACCTTTTCTAGTTCCGCTATATATTTTTTTGAAATAAGGTGACCAGAATTGAACACAATACTCAAGGAGAGGTCGCACCATGGAGCAATACAGAGGCATTATATCATTCTTAGTCTTGCTTACCATCCCTTTTCTAATAACTCCTGGCATTTTGTTTACATTTTTGGCCGCAGCTGCACATTGGGCAGAAGGTTTTAGTATATTGTGTACAATGACACCCAGATCTTTTTCTTAAGCGCTAACCCCCAAAGTGGACCCTAGCTACTGGTAACTATGATTTGGGTTATTTTTCCCAATGTGATACATTGCCTGATATTGGTACTATGGAGGGATCAACAGGAGTCTGGGATGACTGGGACATCATCAGGAATTCAATTTCTAATCGGTGGTGGGGGAGGAGGTGTTATTTGCTACAAGCATTTAAATTTTTGTTAACTTGCATGTTTTGGGGCAGCAGCTGCAGCCATCTCTTAATTAACAAAACTGCCCCGAAGCACACATTTGTAAAAACAACCCCCAAAGTGGACCCTAGCTACTGGTAACTATGATTTGGGTTATTTTTCCCAATGTGATACATTGCCTGATATTGGAACCATGGAGGGATCAACAGGAGTCTGGGACGACTGGGACATCGTCAGAAATTCAATTTCTAATTGGTGGTGAAGGAGGAGGTGTTATTTGCTACAAGCATTTAAATTTTTGTTAACTTGCATGTTTTGGGGCAGCAGCTGCAGTCATCTCTTAATTAACAAAACTGTCCTGAAGCATACATTTGTAAAAACAAACTGGACATTTTTAAAAACATTCCAGTTAATATTCAGTTCAAGTTAACCAGCCAAGAGCAGGGGCATAGCCAGACACCCAATTTTGGGTGGGCCTGGACCCCAGTTGAATAGTCAGAAGATCCCATCTTTCCCTTTCCTATCCAGGTGAGGTAAGGCAAGACGATCCAATATGACTCCAGATAGGTGCACGGCGTGGGGGGCTGGAGAGGCAATAGGGTTCCGAATATGTGTGCGGGGGGGGGGGGGGGGGTGGAGGCAGGGAGGAGGACACTGGATAGGTGCGTGTGGGGAGGAGGAGGCCTCCAGATAGGTTGAGCTGCTGTAGGATTACTAGATGTTCGGTTTCACCGGACAAAAGTTGTTAAATTGAAAATCTGCCCAGATTTCCGACACAGCCCTCAAAAACAAGACGTGTCCAGGGAAATCAGGACATCTGTTAACCCTTTCAGGACCAAGGGACATATTTGTCCCATAACTTTAAAATCCTATAAATTTTGATTGGGATAGTCTACAGTTCTAAATTTGATATGTACGGATTCCATATGATACTGCCTTTATGTAAACAAACTGGTTCTGACATTCATTCATTAGCGTCGTTGCTAGATTGACGAGAAGATTCACTTGCCACACTGTCCATAAGCCAGAAGTGTGATTTTTTAAATAAAAATAATGATATTTCACAAAAAAAAATCAATTTTTTGGCATCCGCAAGCCCTTTTTACCATAAAAATGTCGTCAAAACCACAAAAATTGGCCTACGATCCTTATGGTCCTGAAAGGGTTAACCACAACTAAGTCCAAAGTGGGAGGATCTGGACCTACCTGTGGCTACACCACAGGCCAGGAACTCGGTTAACTCGTGTCTTGGTGGCTAATCGGTCATTTTCAGAAGCATTTAACCCATTATCACTGCTCAAAATGTTTGGTTAGTACTGAAACAAAAAAACTGGCAATGTTGGGGGCATGACCACTTAAGTCCTGATATTTGGAAATTAAATAGCCAAGTTTAGCAGGCAAATATGGCCACCTAAAAAGCAGGCCTATCTTTGCCCACTAAGCCATGACTGATAAAGTCTGAATATCACCTTTACCAGCCATGGGCTTCCTGGCATTGAAAAACCTGGAAATTCAATGCTGGTCACCAGAAACAGCCCAGTATTGAATATCTGGGCTGAAAGTTAGCAGTGGGCAGTCAAAGTTCTGCCTTCCATCCCTTGAATATCAAGAGGAAAATGAAAAAAAGCTGCAAATGAAATAAGAAACCATAGAAAACAACATTTCTTTTTTGCCTGCACACTCCTAGTACTTAGGAGTATTAGTTTCAAGAGACAAGTGTATGCTTAAAGTAGCCCATCCTCCTGCTCAGCAAACATTTCACTGATTGGCTTAGGGCCTTAGGCCATTCTCAGTGTATCACAAGATGTACATTGGCACTGGTTAGAGAATCCGGACACTAAAGAAGTTTTGGCAGCTCTGCTGGCTGACCTTTTCAATGCTTCTCTAGTCAGAAGTGGTTCTGGAAGACTGGAGAAAGGTGGATCTGGATCCTCACCCCAAAAATCGAATTAAGGAAGAAGTAGGGAACTACAGGCCAGTGTTCCCGCTAAGCTGCGTTGGCCTGCGCTCACGCACAAAATATTACATCGCAGCGCAAAGTTTCTCTTCACAGCGCACACACGCGTCGGTAAGGTAAGGGGACGCACTGGGGGGATTGCACTTCCCCACAATTGCCATGCTTCGGTTCCTCTTCTTCCTTCCTTCCTCCCCCTCCCCCTCCCCCCCCGCGGGACCCTGCGGCACCATCAACTCTTACTCCCTCTAATGTCGGCCCTGCAGCTCCAGACTTCCTCGCACCTTCTCCCCTCCCCCTTTGGATCGCTATTATTTTAAATGTTATAGCCGCGGAGCTGTATCCATCAGTGGAGATGTCTAACCTCGGCCTGCCCCGGAACTCTTACTGCAGAAGCCGCCCGTCTAGGCAGGAACAGGAAGTCACTGTTGCAGTAAGAGTTCCGGGGCAGGCCGAGGTTAGACATCTCCATTGATGGATACAGCTCCGCGGCTATAACATTTAAAATAATAGCGATCCAAAGGGGGAGGGGAGAAGGTGCGAGGAAGTCTGGAGCTGCAGGGCCGACATTAGAGGGAGTAAGAGTTGATGGTGCCGCAGGGTCCCGCGGGGGGGGGAGGAAGGAAGGAAGAAGAGGAACCGAAGCATGGCAATTGTGGGGAAGTGCAGAGCTGCAGGGAAGAGTGTTGCGGTACCCAGCTGGAGGGAGAAGGAAGATGAGGGAGGGAATTAAAGGAGATGCCAGGGCTTGGAGCGTAGGAGGAAGGTATGCCAGTCTAAGGGAAAAGGAAGGGGGAGATGTGAGAGCATGGAGGGGGAGCGAAAGATGGAAGAAAAGGAAAGGAGAGAGATGCCAGAGAATCAGGGAAGGGGAGATACCAGACTATGAGGAGAGGTGTGGGAGAGGGAAGGCGAGGAGAGAGATGCCAGACCAATGGGGTGAAAGGAGAGATGGAAGGGGGAGGCATACAGTTTCTGGAAGGGGCATAGAAGGAGAGAAGATGCCATATAGGGGAAGAGAGACGGCAGACAGTGAATGGAAGGAAGAGAGTTACAAGAAGATGAGGAAAGGAGAAACCACAGAAGACAAAGGTAGAAAAAAATTTCTATTTATTTATTGCTTTAGGAGACATGTGTCACTGTTTCTGTGAAGCATTGTATGCAGAGTCCAGCTTCTTGCTGGTTCAATTTAACCTTTGTCTATGTATTTTTATTTTATCCCCCCTTTTACAAAACTGTGAAGCGTTTTTAGCACCAGCCTTGGTGGTAGCAGCTCTGATGCTCAGAATTTTATGAGCATCAGAGCTGTTACCTCCGTAGCTAAAATCCACACTACAGTTTTGTAAAAGAGGGAGGGGTTAGTTTGTGATTACATATTCCTTACTAGGCGAAGGTGTTTTCTGTGTTCTGTGTGTTCGAAAGACATGGTTTTCTGTTAGGATTGACGGTGTAGGATTGATCTGTGCTGGTCTGGCTTGTTTAGTTTTACAATGGGTGTATTGATGTACTGCTCACTGCAATATGTAAGATGCTGCCTTTTCCTAGGTACTCATGTGTGACGTGTGGTTTGTTACTAAAAATCATGTTTTTCTTACAGATGGGGGGGGGGTGCCAAAAAATGATGGGCCCCGGATGTTACATATGCTAGGTACGCCACTGTATGTAAAGATACCAGAAAGCTGGCGTAGCAAAAACTTCTAAGTTTTGAGTATTTAACCCTCCCACAATCTCACGGGCACTCGTTTCAAGTTTATTGAGATTTTGATTTAAACGCAATATCAAATATTTTCAATGCGTATAACAAAAATAAATTTGGGGAAATAAATAAAACCATTTGAACCAGTGTTCCCGCTAAGCTGCGCTGGCGTGCGCTGGCGCACAAAATATTACATCGCAGCGCACACGTTTCTCGTCACAGCGCACGATCGGAAGAGGCGTACGGCAGATGGCAGGGCGGCGAGAGGAGAATCGGGCGAGTTGGCTCATAACTTGCTGGCGCCCGATATTTTTGGCTCACGGTGAAAAAAGTTTGCTCACAACACCCGCCCGCTTAGAGGGAACACTGCTACAGGCCACTTCGTATATTAATGGAAACACTTTTAAACAAGAATAGTGACATTCATGGAATCTAGTGATTTACAGGACCCGAGGCAACATGGATTCACTAAAGACAGGTCTTGTCAAACAAATCTGATCAATTTCTTTGACTGGGTAACCAGAGAATTGGATAGAGGGAGTGTGTGAGATGTAGTGTATTTAGATTTTAGCAAAGCCATTGACACTGTTCCACAAAGGCATCTAATAAATAAACTGAGTGCCCTTGGTATGGGCCCCAAAGTGACAGATTGGGTCAGGAATTGGTTGAGTAGAAGGCAACAGAGGGTTGTAGTCAATGGAGATCTCTCTGAGGAAAGGGATGTTACCAGTGGTGTGACTCAAGGTTTGGTTCTTGGGCCTGTTCTTTTAACATTTTTGTAAGCGAAGGGCTGTTAGGTAAGATTTGCCTCTTTGCAGATGATACCAAAACATCCAATAGAGTAGACACCCTGGATGGTGTGAATAACATGAGAAAGGACCTAGTGAAATTTGGCAGCTAAGATTTAATGCTACAAAATGCAAGGTGTATGAAAGAGGAGCGGACTAGGGTGTGATGAGCTAAAGGTGGCAAACAGGTTGAAAAGTCGATAGGGGAAGGATGCTAGGGTGAATAGGAAGAGGTATGGCCAGTAGGAAAAAGGAGGTATTGATGCTCCTGTGTACAATTCTGGAATCCACACCTTCAAAAAGATATAGACAGAATGGAGTTGGTTCAGAGGAAGGCTACTAAAATGGTGTGTGGTCTTCATTATAAGGCACATGGTGACAGACTTAAAGATCTCAATATTTATACTTGGAGGAAAAGCATAAGAGAGGAGATATGATAGAGATGATTAAATACCTATGTGCATAAATGCGCATGAGGCAAGTCTCTTTTATTTGAAAGGAAGCTCTGGAATGAGAGGGCATAGGATGAAGTTAAGAGGTGATAGGCTCAGGAATAATCCAAGGAAATACTTTTTTACAAAAAGGGTGGTGGATGCGTGGAATAGTATCCCAGTAGAGGTAATGGAGACAAATATTGTATCTGAATTCAAAAAAGTATGGGACGGCACGTGGGATTTTTTAAGGAGAGAAGGAGATAACGGATGCAGCAGATTGGCAGACTGGATGGGCCATTTGACCTTTATCTGCTATCATGTTTCTATGTTTCTAATAAGTGACCACAAACTAGAAATATTAATTAAATTGAAACCCCCAAGAAGTCAGATCTTGCATGTGGAGAAACATGAAGGAAAGGCATTTCCTGCTGTGCAAAATATAAAGATAACACATGCCAGGGATGATGTTAGGGAGATGAGGATGCAACAACAGCAATTGTCCTTGACTCCCTGGCAAGAGAGATCCTCAAGCCTGCTGGAAACAAGAAGGAAGAGTCTGGTAATGGACTTTGGGTCCCCACCAAAATTTATGCCTTGGGCCCCAGCCATGTCTAACACCAGCTTTGGCAAGATGTGCATTCCAAATCTGACAGTGTTTTAATCACAAAATAGAAAATATAATTGTTTTTCTACCTTTTTAAAAATAAAATTGACTAGACATCAAAGTTATATTGGTCCCAGTCTTTGTTTTCTTCTTCCCTCTGTCTTTTCTTAACTCACCAGTGTCTCCTGTCCATTTGACATTTCTTCTCTCTCCATGTCCACCATCCATCTCCCATCTCTGTGTTTCTATATCTCCTTGTCCAGCATTTTCCTTCTGTGTTCCTATTCTCTCCCATTGCTAATATCTTCCCTCTGTGTCCTTATACCCCCCCAGTGTCCATATCCCCCCTCCCCATGCCAGGCATTGACTGTCTGTGTCCATATGCCCCGTAGTCTCATGAAACCACAGGAACTCACAGCATGGGTGCACAGCAAGGCTCTGCACGGGGCAGAGTCTAGGAAGATCGCTCCTGCCCCATGTCACCGCTAGACTACCAGGTAAGGTCGGGGACGCAGGAGAGAGGCAGGGGTGGGTCAGAGCCGGCCCAAAAAATGATTCGAGATTTTCCCTATTCATGGGCTGGCTCTGCCCCTAACCCCTGCGAATACTAAGGGTCTGCAGTAGATGCAAAAAAGAAGAGGTCCCAAGACAGAGTCCTGAGGTACATAAACTGCTAGTGGGATAGCACTAAGAGCCTGATTCTGTATAGGACGCCCGGTCTCAGCATCTGCCTAAGCAGAAAGCAGGAAGCAACAAACCGCTATGTTAAATCAGTAAGCAAACGGAGTAGGAACAACAAGCCACAGTGGTTCTCTATGGAGATCTCAGACCTCATCAAAGAGAAGAAAAAAGCATTCATCTCTTACAAACAATCAGGGACACAGGACTCCAGAGTAGATTATCTGACCAAATCAAGAGCCGTCAAAGCGGCAGTTAGAGAGGCCAAATTCCGCATGGAGGAGTCTCTAGCAAAGAATATCCAGAAGGGAGATAAATCCTTCTTCAGGTATATTAGTGACAGGAAAAAGAACTCAGGTGGGATAGTACGACTCAGAAAACCAGACGGAGACCATGTGGAGACGGACTCGGAAAAGGCCCAACTGTTAAATGAATACTTCTGTTCAGTCTTCACCCGCGAGGTGCCGGGAATCGGCCCTCAACCACATACAAGGATTAAATCAGTAGACCGTTTAGTAATTTCAAATTTACACCCAGCAGCGTCTACTGCGAGCTGTCAAAAATCAAGGTCAACAAGGCAATGGGGCCTGACAACCTACACCCTAGGGTACTCAGGGAGTTGGGAGATGTCTTGGCGGAACCACTATCCGCGCTCTTTAATCTCTCCCTTAGTACAGGTAACGTCCCGATGGACTGGAAGACGGCTAACGTCATTCCACTACACAAGAAAGGCTCCAGGGTGGATATGGCAAACTACAGACCAGTGAGTCTCACTTCAATAGTGAGCAAACTAATGGAAACCCTAATCAAACACCAAATGGATAGGATCATGGACGAGGAGAATCTGCGGGATCCCCGCCAACATGGATTTACTAAGGGGAGATCGTGCCAATCCAACCTGATCGGCTTCTTTGACTGGGTGACGAGGAAGCTGGATGTTGGTGAGTCCCTGGACATCGTCTATCTGGATTTCAGCAAAGCATTTGATAGCGTGCCACACCACAGGTTGCTGAACAAGATGAGTTCTTTAGGTTTGGGCGACACTTTAACCAAATGGGTTGGGAACTGGCTTGGAGGTAGGCTTCAGAGGGTGATGGTGAATGGCACTCCCTCCGAGATGTCGGAGGTGATAAGTGGAGTGCCACAGGGCTCCGTCCTGGGCCCGATCTTGTTCAACATCTATATAAGAGACCTGACAGAAGGGCTTCGAGGTAAAATAACATTGTTTGCCGATGATGCCAAACTGTGCAATGTAGTGAGCAAAAGCACAACAGACAAAAAAGCAATGACAGACGATATGGTGCATGACTTACTTCTGCTGGAGCACTGGTCTAGGTCCTGGCAACTCAGTTTCAATGCCAAAAAATGCAAAGTCATGCACCTGGGAAGCCAGAATCCATGCAAGATCTACACCCTAAATGGCGAGATCCTGACAAGAACTGTAGCAGAAAGAGACTTGGGAGTGATTGTCAGGGAAGACATGAAGTCGGCAAACCAAGTGGAGCAAGCTTCATCCAAAGCAAGGCAAATCATAGGTTGCATACACAGGAGTTTCATCAGCCGTAAACCTGAAGTCATTATGCCACTATATAGATCCATGGTGAAACCGCACCTGGAGTACTGTGTGCAATTCTGGAGGCCGCATTACCGCAAGGATGTGCTGAGACTGGAGTCGGTCCAGAGAATGGCCACCAGGATGGTCTCGGGACTCAGGGAGCTCCCGTACGAGGAGCGGTTGGGGAATTTGCAGCTCTACTCACTCGAGGAGCGTCGAGAGAGGGGAGATATGATCGAGACATTCAAATATCTCACGGGCCGCATCAAGGTGGAAGAAGACATCTTCTTCTTCAAGGGTCCCACGGCAACAAGGGGGCATTCGTGGAAAATCAGGGGCGGGAAACTGCACAGTGACACTAGGAAGTTCTTCTTCACTGAAAGGGTGGTTGATCGCTGGAATAGTCTTCCACTTCGGGTTATTGAGGCCACCAGTGTGGCGGATTTTAAGGCCAGATGGGATAGACATGTGGGATCTATCCGCAAAGATAGATAGCGAGGATCACTGGAGTGGGCAGACTTGATGGGCCGTGGCCCTTATCTGCCGTCTATTTCTATGTTTCTATGTTTCTATGTTTCTAAGCAGCTTTTGAGAATTGCACACAGGCATCCTATATAGAATCACATCTGTCCTGACCCCACCTAAGCACCCCGATTTTCTAACCAGCATCCATGTCACAGGAGCCGGTTAGAGAATCACATTGCCACGGAGCTGATTGAAGCAAGGGAATCTCCCTGCCATGATCAGCTGAGCGGCCATGGCTGGAAAACCCCTGATAGTGAAGTCAGCCGGCAGAAGGAATGCCCAGTCCCTCCTACCGGCATGCCTCCCCTCCCACCGAATGACCCCAACAGGAGTAATTCCCATTCCCTCCTGCCAGAAACCCCCCACCCCTGAAGATCACCAGCAGGAGGGATTTCCACTCCCTCTTGCCAGAACCCCCTTAAGACATGCCCCTACCCCAATACTACTAAACCCACCCGGACCCTCCCTCCATACCCATTTCTTACAGGCTGGCCAGAGAGATGCTTATTCCCTCCAGCCGGCAGGTCTGCCTCCACAGAATGGCAGGCCTTCCCCTTCCTGATGCATCTGGGGATGCACCGGGGAGGGGCCAAAGGCCCTGATTGGCCCAGGCACTTAAAGCCCCTCCTATAGGAGGAGTCTTCAGCACCTGGGCCAACCAGAATCTTAGGCCGCCCTCCCAGTGCATTCTGGGATACACTTGGAGTGGCCTAAGACTCCGATTGACCAGATCTGTTAGGCCTCCATAAGAGTTGCCATACTGGGACAGACTGAAGGTCTATTAAGCCCAGTATCCTGTTTCCAGCAGTGGCCAATCCAGGTCACAATTATCTGGAAAGATACCAAAATTTAAAACAGATTTTATGCTGCTTAGCCTAGAAAAAAGCAGTGGATATTCTCAAGTATTTGTAGACTGGCTCACCAGGATCACCCAAATTTCTAATCTTGGTTTATACTCGAGTCATCTTTTTTCCTCATTTGTTTGAGGGAGGGAAAGGTCACCTCGGTTTATATTCGAATCAGTTTATAATTTGAGTATATACAGTATATCATCTTGGTCCTGGGTGCTCCGCATACCCTCCCCTGGTCCTTTTATCCTGGGCTAAATTTCTTTCCCTAAAAGTCTTTCATAGAACAACTTTGTGCTAGCTTTATTCAAGCTCTTTAGTAATGAAAACAGTTTTCACTGAATACAGTTAGGACTTATGAGACCCCTCCATACCAACCTTTTAAGCAAGTTAGCAAATGCTCAAATACTGCTGAAATGGTCTTTTGAGGTCTCACAGGAACATTTTTACAGCACCAGTCTTATAGAAGCAAGTAATCTTTATTTAGCTTAAGTCCATACCATCCATTCTGTTTAAATCTGTCCTTTACAAGTGGTCCTGGCAAGCACTCCATTGTTTTTTTTTCTAGGCAAAAAAACAGTCTGGAGGAACTTAATGGTCATCTTCCATTTTGCTCTCCTGTTCCTTAGGTCAGAAAGAGTATTCTTTCCTGGCCCAAGGGAACTCAGACTCTTCCCCCCTTTAGTATTTATATCATTAGAAAGTGAGTAAACTAGCTGGTAATGAACTATGAGCCAGATGCACTAAAAACAGTCGTTAAGGCCATGCTGGTCGTTGTGGGCCAATTTTTGAGCCGATTTCTAAACAGCGATCAATGTTCAAACGGCTTGCCATGCAAATGGGTTTTGCGGAGGTCTGCCATAATCCCATCTAATGGATCATTTAGAAACCGGCTCTCACACATGTGCAGAGCTGGCAAGGGAAGCCCGAAAAGCTGAGCAACAGGGGAAGCCCCAAAGCAGCCTCCTGCCACTCAGCTGTTCAAGGCTTTTTTTTTTTTTTTAATGCAACAGATGTGCATGTGTAACACACGCACATTATCTGCTCATTAAAAAAAAGTTGAGTTTAGCGCCCCCCACCCCCCACCCCCAACACACTCCAAACAACGCCAGGAACAAAAGTAAAAAGATGCAGAAGACAGTACCCCTCCCACTCTGGCACAAGTAAAGACTGCCTTTACATCTTTGCCTCTTTACTGTTTGGTTGTAGAAAACCCTCTTTGTACTTTTTTTTCCTTGATGTGCACTAGTGACAAAGATTTTAGGCCCTTACTGCCTCTCTTCTGTGTCACAATAAACACTTGGGTATTTTTCTGTTAAACCACAATACCATAGACAATGAAGAACACTCACTGGAAAGGAATTCTTCCTAAACCAATTAAGTTTGGAAATATATGCTAGTTGGGCTAATTTTCTACATATAATGGCAAGGAGAAAAATGATACTGATAATTAGGTGGTGAAATATGACAGGAATAAAGGTTTGATAAGTAGGCTGTCCAATGCTTTTTTTGAGAGCTTAGTGGAAAGAGAAAAATGAGAGCACTACGTCAGAATGGAGTTTATAGACAAAAGCTTCATGGACCAGATATTTACAATCCACACATACCAGCTGCAAATGCAGTATGCATAATTGCTGTTTTTACAGGGGATAAACAAACCTGGTTAATGAGGGAAATTTGTTTTCAAGCCGTCATCTCCTCCTAGGCTTTCTAAGACATCATCTCAGATTCTGAAAATTAATGCGGCTTTGTGTGAAGCTATTCTTGAGCAACAATACAGTCTAAATCCTGGGATTAAAATGAAATGTGGAAATGTATTGAAAGGCGTCAGATCTGCCAATGCACAATTCCACAACAAAGCCATTGCACAACCCTTGTAGCTTTTATTGCATGTCCAATGAGTTGGTTTTGCAGTTGATGTGCCAACTGAGATTGACAGCTTGCTTCATCCAGTATGTTGTAAGCTAAGAAAAAGCAATAGTAAGGAGATAATTAGAATTTACTTAATTTCAACTACTGTGAAAGCATAAATTCAAGTTACTTCCCTACCCCAACTGACCCAGCCTGTAGGGCCAGCTTAACCATTGGACCAGGTGAGGCTCTGTCCCAAGGCATTATGATTAAGGGCATCAAAATATTCAGCTTCTCACGTCACCTGGTCTACAGTTTAAGCCTTTGATTCCTCCCCACATTCGTAGAAACATAATGGCAGATAAAGGCCAAATGTCTCAACTAGTCTGCCCATCCACAGTAACCATTATTTCTTTCTCTCTCTTTCAATCTCTCCCCTTCTCTCTTTCCCCTCCCCATGGGTCCAGCACTGTTCCGTCACTTCCCCATGATCCTGTAAGGTTTATGTTGATCGCCAGCACCAGCAACATGACAGGTTGCCTTCAACCAACCCCTGGGTCTTCCTTCTGCTGCATTTTGCCTCTTCTGATGCCATTTCCTGTCAGCAGGCCAAGGCCTAGGCCCACTCACTTTTACCCGAGGCCCACCCCAAAGTAAATGAAGCAGCATCCCTTACCCCCCTGTCTAACCCCTCTGTGGTTTCCTTTATTTACTTCCATTGCAGTGAGTGCACTTTAGGCCTTTGGC
Source organism: Geotrypetes seraphini (assembly GCF_902459505.1). Lineage (NCBI taxonomy): Eukaryota > Metazoa > Chordata > Amphibia > Gymnophiona > Dermophiidae > Geotrypetes > Geotrypetes seraphini. The sequence goes on from NC_047086.1 coordinate 130,882,478, forward strand.
ACCACTTCACACAAGTCTGCTACAGGCCCTTCCCTCTGCCACATCATACCTGCTCTGATGCGACTTTCTGTTTACTCAGGGCAGGATGTGGCAGAGGAAAGGCCTCAGACCAGGCCTGTGTGAAGCAGCACCAAAAGGAAGGGGAAGGAAGCCACAGCGTTGCTGAACTGCTGTGAAAAGGGGGGGGAGGTACTGGACCTGCAAGGGGAGGATGAATCAGCTGGGCTAGATGGAGGGGAGAGAAGTACTGGATCAGCAAGGGGTAGACTGGGCTGGGCTGGAGGGAGGGAGGGGGGAGAGGTATTGTATCTGCAAAGGGAGAGAGATACCAGAACTGCAAGGGTGGAATGGAGGAAGGGGAGAGAGGTATGAGACCTGCAAGAATGGGAAGCTGAAGGGAGGGGAGAGAGGTGCTAGATCTATGGGGGTAGGGATTAGAGGAAAGGGAGAGAGATGCCAGACATGTGGGAAAGGGGAGAAGTTAGAGGAAAGGGAGAGAAATACTGGATTAAGGGCATAAAGGAAGAAGGGGTCAAATTCTGAACCCGCAATGGCAGGAGGGGGTGGAGAAGCTGAATGAGGTGGATTTGGAGAGAAGAGAAGCACATTGGTATGGTAGAGGGAGAAATGAGAGGTAGAGATATGTAGAGAAACAAAGGAGTGATGATGGGCATTGGATGAGAGCATAAGGACAGAGACACATAAGTGAAATACTGAACGAGACTACGGGAACTCACTGAATGGGTGCACAGCACGGCTCTACACGGGACAGGAGCTTAGGAAGATCACTCCTGCCCCGCATCACCACTAGACCGTCAGGTAAGGTCTGGGGGAAGTCCGGGGCAGCGTTTCTGAATTAAAAATTAAGACACAAAAAAACTGCAAATAACTGAATTCGCCATTGGGGAAACCACGAATCGGGAAGGGGAGCTGTATACTCATTCCCTTGGTGCTCTGATCTCCTCCCATGATTTTCAGTATCACCTCTATGCTGATGAGTCCCGGATCTAATTCTCTACAATAGAAACTCTATAGGAATCTAGGCCCAAGTCTTAGCCTGCCTGTCCAACATTGTGTGACAATAATTAATAAAAAAAATAAAATTAAAAGTTAGGTGTAGAATTCTGTGTGCTCAATTATAAGACTTTTAAACAATTAAAGTACATTCAGAATAAAAAAGATTTTTCAGAACAATTACAGTGCATTCAGATTAAAACCACAAAATGTAATTTGTTAAGCTAATTAAAACAATGTTCTAACTAGTGAAAACTATTCACATTTAAATATAAAGTGCTACACAAATGTTTTCTATTTGTTTCAGGTTCAACTCAACATCTTTGCCTTTTCTTATAACTTCTCAAGTATTTCTGAACTCTAGTACTTCATAACTAAGAATTATTTTAGCAAAACTGCATGAGGCAGATTTGCATATAATAGAGGGGACAGGCATGCAAATTTATCTAATGAATATTCATTAGGGATATCTTGAAAGCCTGACTGGCTGGGAGTCCCCCAGGACAGGTTTAAGAACCACTAAATTTATCACATTGATTATTATACACTCAATTGGCACTTACTGCAGGACACCTGGGTGTGTCCCATGATACACCATTTTAAGCTGTGTTAGGCCTCTGTTAGCACCTAACACAGTTTAGTATGACTACTATTTATTTATTTATTCAATTTTTTATACCATTCTCCCAGGGGAGCTCAGAATGGTTTACATGAATTTATTCGGGTACTGAAGCATTTTTCCCCGTCTGTCCCAGCAGGCTCACAATCTAATGTAGTTAGTAAAAGAAACTGCCTGCAATACTTAAAGTAAGTTACTTATGTACTCTCTCAAACAGTATAATTATCACTCCTTTTCTAAATCTGAGGACTGCTTAATTTCAATAGGCAACAAATTCTATAACATAACTCCCTGAACCGACATCATAGACTGACACAGTCTTACTGATCTGATCAAGTTCAATGTCGGTACTTAAAAATTCATTTGATTCTCAGAACGTAGATCCCTCTTTGGTTGGTAACAGCAAAACAAGGAGTTCAAAATTACTGGACTTTTATTGATCAAAACTTTAAAGGTCAAATACAAAGTCTTAAACTCAATGCGTTGTGCAACGGAGAGCCAATGCAGACTACGCAGAATCGGTGTTATATGCTCGAGGCTAGAGTTTTATCGATGTCTTCCTACAAATCAGTCAATAAAGTCTTCTCTGTGATCTTTGAGAGGCAACACAGATTAGATACAGGTCTATAGAGAATAAGTAGAGATGGCTTCAGTCTGGCTATTTTGGCTGCAATGACCCCAGTGCTGGGTCCACAGAAACACTGGTGTCAATAATTCCATCTCCAGCAATGCCAGACATGGCACCTGGGTCCTCTGTTGCAAAGCAGTTGGCTCCAGCAATTGCAGTGTCTCAGCTCCAAGTAAGTCCAGCATTGCTAGAAACATTTCTTCAATAATTCATGGGAACTGGATTCAGGAATGCAGGATCCTTTGAGTTCGTGTTTGAGGAACCATGGAAAATTAAGTCTCTGGAGCAATGTTCTTTGGTACAGAAGCAGAAACAGTCAGGGATGGAGTCTATAATATGGGAGTCCTTGAGACCAAGACTAGAATATAAGAACCTGGAGCCTTGGGAGCAGGAGGCACTCAAAAGTAGGTGTAATCTGGACTGGAATACCAGGAGTTACAGTCTTGGAAGCATAAGGTTTTGAAACATGGCTTGAGCCAGTTGAAAGCATTCCAAACCTAAGGGTCATGGTAGTTGCATTGTTCTCATTCAACAGAGAAGTAACTTAGCATAAAGCTTTTCCTTTGAGGAAGGAGGCAAATGAAGCCCACCAAGACCTCTCCTATAAGAAACTTTTGTAATAATAATAATAACAGTTTATATACTGCAATACCATGAAGTTCTATGCAGTTTACAAAAGATTAAACGAAGGAACAAATTGATTGAACATAAGAGAGGTGGTAGAGAGTGATTAATAGGTATGTAGGTATGCCAAAACCATTAAAAGCACTACATAAGGAAACTCTCTAATGAAGAGATGCCAAGTTACTGCGTTCCAACAGGGAGACTTTTGACCAATCCTGGTTGTGAACTTACACCCCAAAGCAATATGGGATTTATAGTCCCTGATTCTAACCCATTGAAATCCATGCAGTAGGTCCCATAAGGCATCAGGATGAGGTTTTCAGAAGTTCAGAACTGGCCTAAAATCTCCCTCCTGGAACTAGGTAACTTAGCTTGGATGACATAAAAATGTGGGAGAAGGGTATAGAAGATTACTGAAAGATTACTACAGGTAATAATATCCCTGGCAAGTGCTGGAAGGAGGAGGGACTAATGTTGACACCTGAATATGAACAGTGATACGTTGTCTAATGTTGGTACTGGAGAGGGGAGGGGATTGGAGGTGGATTGAGTGATGCACATAGGGATATTGCAGATTGTGATCACGGTTGGTTTGGTTTCCTATGAGCACAACAAATTAAACAAAATGAAGGGGGATAACTGATGAAAATTTGGTGAAAGCAGATCAGTGGTTTGATGCTCTTTAGATCCAACTGGACTTAACCACTGCTTTTGATTCAGTGTCCCATTCTATGCTGATGCAATGTCTTAAAGATGTTGGCATCAAATCAACAGTGGTTTAGTTCTTATTTTGCTCATCAATCGTAATCAGTTTGCTGTAACAGTGAGCCATCTCTAAAACAGATATCTAAATATAGAGTCCCCCAAGGGTCACTTTTATCACCTATCCTTTTTGATTTATATTTTGAACCACTGGCAAAATTATTAGACACTTGGGAAATTGATTTTCTTTTTTTTTGTGCAGATGACATACAGCTTGCCATCTTTATGAAAAATGACCAAGAGATTATGTCTGAATTTAATGAAAAATTACAATCTTAACTAACTGGATGTCAGAGCACAGCCTTGTTCTAAATGTGGAAAATTCTTCAGCTATGTGACTCTCTCGTGACCAGAATAATTCAAAAATGTTGCCAACGGTGAAAGGTCAAAGTCTACCTCTTCTTCTGAATATTACTACTTTAAGATTTCAGTGTGGCAATACTTTCAGTTGTAAACCTCAGATAGGTCAAGTGGTAACATCTTGTTTCTATTACTTGCATATGTTGAAACAGATGAAATTTGTATTAACCATCAATAATTTAACTGAGGCCTTCTTTTATTAAACCGCAGTAGAGGTTTCTACAGCAGCCCGGGACGCTAAATACTCTGACGCTTCTCCAACGCTCATAGCAATTCTTTGAGCATTGGAGCAGTGTTGGGGCATTTAGCACTCTGGCCCATGGTAGAAACCTCTACCGTGGCTTATAATAAAAGGGGGGGAGGGGAGGTAAGATCCAGCATATACCCTTCAGCCTCCCATGAGCAGGGCCTTAGGTGCCTGGGCCAATCAGGGTCTTAGGCCCCTCCCTGGTGCATCGCAGATGCACCGGGAAGGGGAAGGCTCACTATTCTTTGGATGCAGGCCTGCTGGCTGGAGAGAGTAAGCATCCCTCAAGCCAGCCTGAGAGAAATAGGTACGGGGCTGGGGAGGGTCCAGGTTAAAAGAGGTGTATAGAACAGTGCTTATGCCCAGGAGCCAACAGAAATGTGGTACAAAACCTTGCGCCTAAATTTAGGTGTGAATGCCCCTTGTTCTATAATTACACACGTAACTGTGAGGAATGTCCCGATCTGTCCTTGACCCTCCCATTTCCACACCCCCTATTTGGTGCCGCACATAAATTTATCCAGTGGAATTTGGAGTTTGCTACCAAGAGCTTGTTACTACCAAGAGGGTGCTGACTACTAAGGAACACAGGGGCTTTCGAGCAGGGACTGTCTCTTTCATGTTTGGTGTACAGCACTCCATATGCCTGGTAGTGCTATAGAAATGATAAGTAGGTGATGCAGTGGTTAAAGCTACAGCCTCAGTACCCTGAGGTTGTGGGTTCAAAGCCACATGCTCCTTATGATCCTAGGAAGTCACTTAATCCGCCTATTGCTTCAGGTATATTAGATAGATTGTGAGCCTGTCAGAACAGACAGGGAATAATGCTTGAATAAGTTCATGTAAACCATTCTGAGCTCCCCTGGGAGAACGGTATAGAAAATTGAATAAATAAATAGTAGTCATACTAAGCTGTCTGTGTTAGGTACTAACAGAGGCCTAACACAGCTTAAAATGGTGTACCATGGGACACACTCAGGTGTCCTGTGGTCAGTGCCAATTTAGTGTATGCTAATCAATGTGATAAATGCAGTGGTTCTTAAACCTGTCCTGGGAGACTCCCAGTCAGTCAGGTTTACATAGGGTTACCATATGGCTCCAGAAAAAGGAGGACGGATTGAGACATCCGTGTTCTACTTCTACTGAAAGCAATGGAAGTAAAACCTGGATGTCTCAATCCGTCCTCCTTTTTCTGGAGCCATATGGTAACCCTATAATATAATCCCTAATGAATATGCATGAGGTAGCTTTGCATGCCTGTCCCCTCTATTATATGCAAATCTGCCTCATGCTTATTCATTAGGGATACCTTGAAAATTCCACTGGGTGCAGGTTTAAGAACAGCTGTTCTAAATTTTTTTTTGGAGGGGAGGAGTATATCAGGGAACATTCCTGTACTAATCAGTTAGCACAGCTGCATTACCATGCCCTTACTGGTTCATTCAGGATTACCAAGTGAGCCCTTACCACCTCCAAAATGGGTGGCAGTAAGTGCTCACATGGTAACGGTTGCACATTAATAGCACTTTAGAACATGGCTGTGTTAAACAAAAAAAAAAAAGGAAAAATTGGCCATTTTACAGCTGCAGCAAAGATGGCCTTAGCGTAGTGTGACCATATGGCTCCAGAAAAAAGGGGACGGATTGAGACATCCGGGTTTTACTTCCATTGAAAGCAACCAAGATGTCTCAATCTGTTCTCCTTACTTCCATTGCTTTCAATGGAAGTAAAACCCGGATGTCTCAATCCGTCCCCTTTTTTCAGGAGCCATATGGTCACACTACCTTAGCGTGCTTGAAAATCCTGTGCAAATGTGTGCTAAAACCACTTTTTGACGCACCTTAGTAAAAGGGCCCCATAGATGGATTAAATAAAAAAATAAGGATTGCGTGTTTGGATCAATTACAGATCTATAATACAGCAAATGCTAAGATGATAGAAAAAACATTATTTTGCAAAGAAATTGACAAAATCATTTCATTGTCCTAGTGATTTGTACAATATAACATAGTTCAGTACTTATTGTGAGATATTCCATAACAGATGGCAGATGCCTTTGCTCCTAAGGTTGCGGAAGTGTGTATAGATTGTAAGAAAATACATGATGCAGCAGATGATTATATTGGATGTGACAGGCATGTGACAGGTTGAGATGTTTACTCTGATTATTATTGTGCAAATATTTGAGATTGTAATGAATATTAATAATGCAAGCTCGGTTAATGAGCTACGTCCCATCTCGGTGGTGAAGATAACAGATCGTGAGACATTTTATGTACCATAATATAGCAACCCCCTCTTCTACAAAGCCGCGTGGCAACAGCCCCGAAGCCCATAGAGATTTAAAAGGCTTCGGGGCTGTTGCCACGCGGCTTTGTAGAAGAGGGGGGTAAATGTCCCATTATTAGAGGGTTGTTTGTCATGTTTTGGAAAACAACAAAGCATATACGTCCAGATTCTTGAATTGGCGCCTAGTAGGCTCCCAAACTCAGTTAAAAATGCTGTTCAAATGGTGTTTTTAACTGGCCCTTTAGGCCAGTGTTTCTCAAGGGAAGTTTTCAAGTTTCAGGTTTTATTTAAAATTTGATTAATCGCTTAATCATACTTCTAAGCGATGAACATGGCTAAAAAGTCTTACAACGTTCAGGGAAAACAATATATGAGACAGACTCGACGTACAGGACTTACAGTACTAATGGGAGAAGGGGTGAGAACTACAATATTAGATAGGAAAGGAATCAAATAGTGGATAAGACAAAAGGAAGGGTTTAGAGAAGAAAGAAAAGAGAAGAAAGTAATAAATGGAGTGAAAATGAGATAATAAGAATAATAAATAGAAAGAGAAAAAGGAATATGGATTATATCTTTATTAAAAAAATTAGAGGTCAAAATTTGAAGGTGTTATCCTTACTTGGGGAGCTAAAAGTCAAAAGCATCTTTAAAAAGAAAGCATTTTAACTTGCTCTTAAATCTACCTAGAAGACGCTCTTCCCATGAGTACCCCCTAAGTCTAACAAATATCAACCGAGCACCCCCACCCAAAATCGTGCCCTTCCCATGGCCCAACGGGCTCTTTCCCTCACCCCCTTCCTTTCTCCTTTTGACCCAGAAAGATCATGTCCTCTTACTTGTTTGAGCCATACTCGTTGCAGCCAGTGGTTCACACGCTGCACGTGGCTGACCCACAAGCTTTCCCTCTGACGTCAAAGAAAATGTTTCAGGGTTAGCTATGTGCAGCATGTACGTTGCCTGCTACAATTGCCGCTGAAGGCAGTGCAGCTCGAATGAGGTAACTGGGAAATACCCCCCCATCCCCCCCGCTGACCCAGAAGTCTTTCCTCTGACATCAGAGGGAAACCCTCTGGGTCAGCTTCGGTAGAGAAAGATGGGCAGAAAGGAGTTATCCCTGGTGGCAGCTTCGGCGGGCGGGTGGAGGGCAGGAATGAGAGATCCCCGGCAGCGGCTTCAGCAGGTGGGCAGGCAATATGCTCGGTGGCAGCTAATGCCGCGAATCCCCAACAAGCAGCTTGCATACCCCTAAGGGTACATGTACCGCATGTTGAGAATGCTGACACTGCTCTAATGCTCATAGAATTCCTAAGTATTGGACCAGCGTCAAACCATTTAGCGCTCTAGGCCGTGGTAGAAACCTCTACTGCAGCTTAGTAAAAGAGGGCTTATAATAACAACCTATAGAATTTGCCATTTAGGGCTCCTTTTACTAAGGTGCGCTAGCATTTTTAGTGTGCGCTAGCTGAAAAATTACCGCCTGCTTAAAAGGAGGTGGTAGTGGCTAGCACGCGCGCTATTCCGCCCTTAGTCTTTAAAAGAGGACATTTAAATGTTTGTGATCCTTGAAGTTATTGTTGTTCTTAGATGCCATCACCCTATCTCAAATCTCTCATTTTTGGAGAACATCATTGATCAGGTGATATTGTTTCAGGTGGAAGTTTACATGTACAAGGGGAGAGAATGATCTTAATCTAAAAGAACAATGGTGGATTTAGCAGCTTGATACCGTAGAACCAAGGGGGCTGAATGCGGAGGTAAAATGGGCTTCTCTGATTTGATAGCTTTAACCCAATGATATGCAGGGGAAGTCAGCTGTGGTATGAAATTTAAATATTTAAATTTGGCAAAAATGCGACCGCCATCTTCCTCTTTAAATTTGTGGGAGTCGGATGACAGAAGCAACCGCGGTAAGTTTGAAATTACATTACATTAGTGATTTCTATTCCGCCTGTGCCTTCATAATTTAAAGGGAGGAACGTTTGGATAAAAAAGTACATCAAATGTTTCTTTTCTTTTTTTTTTTTTTGTAGGGGGACCCTTGAAACAGCACTTGTTGCGAAACGTGTCCGGTCTACCTCTCCCAGGTCAAATTAGCTGTAAAAGATAAATGGCTTTAAAATAATATCTGATCTTATATCAAGTTTTACTTCCAAAGGTGTTTCAACAATATTTCTCTTCAACCAATCTTATTTATATCAATTTAAGACATTTGTATAGACCTTCTGTTTGTAACTAGGCACCACACTGCCGGTTACTTTTTATTCTGCATCAGTCCAAATTTATTAAACAACTTTATTTTATTCTGTATTTTTTCATATATTTAATTTAAAAAAAAAAAATGTATCTATCATTTTTGTATATAACTCAAGCCTAATAGTTTTCATATTCCTATTGGCGCTGTGATTAAAAGGAACCCATCACTTATCTTAACAGTAGACAGTTCCTCCTGCACCTCCCCCGACATGCATGTTTCAACTAGAAACTTTTCTTCAGGAGCGAGGTAAACTGCAATGGCCCAACTGCCACTGGCAATATATACTATACTTATGGATGCACCACTTGTGACTCTACGGGGATGGTATACCTAATACAATGTCCTTGTAATAAGGTGTACATTGGACGGACAATGCGCTCCATAAAAATTCATCTGAATGAACATAAATCCCGTGTCCGCACTGAAAGAGACACTGCCCCTTTGGTCAAACATTGGCAGTTGAAGGGACATGCTTGGTCTGATATTAAATGGAGAATTATGGACAAAGTTATTGTGGGGTGGGAGGGTGGAAATATTCAGAAAGCTCTAGCCATTAAAGAACAGAAGTGGATTTTTAAACTGAAGTCCCTAGTACCTGAGGGGCTAAATGAAGAAATCGAATGGCTAACTATATTGTGAAATCGCTCCGTGGGGGTTGTAGTTTTTAAACTTTTCTTTTGAAACAAGCTCTGATACACCTCTTATTATGAAGTTGAGCCCCGTAGGATGTCACATGTTCGGGGGGGGGGGGTCGGGTCAGCTGCTTTTTAAGGGCTCCTTTAGAGCGTGCGGCCATGTTTGCTGCTCAAAATTGCTCCTACAAACGGTAAGCTGGCTGTTTTTTTCAAACTGTTTTTATATTGTTTAAAATGTTTAGGTCCTAGTTCAAATTATATTGAGGCACTGTTGAAGGATAAGTTGAATATAAAGGGTATATCTTGTCTCTTTGCCATTGCAGTTTATCTCGCTCCTGAAGAAAAGTTTCTAGTTGAAACATGCATGTCGGGGGAGGTGCAGGAGGAACTGTCTACTGTTAAGATAAGAGTCTACTGTCTACTTGTTAAGATAAGTGACGGGTTCCTTTTAATCACAGCGCCAATAGGAATATGAAAACTATTAGGCTTGAGTTATATACAAAAATGATAGATACATCGTTTTTTTTTAAAAAAATAAATATATGAAAAAATACAGAATAAAATAAAGTTGTTTAATAAATTTGGACTGATGCAGAATAAAAAGCAACCGGCAGTGTGGTGCCTAGTTACAAACAGAAGGTCCATATAAATGTCTTAAATTGATATAAATAAGATTGGTTGAAGAGAAATATTGTTGAAACACCTTTGGAAGTAAAACTTGATATAACATCAAATAATTGAGGAATCAACAGGTAATAATTATTGGGTTGTACTTTAAAATAATATCGACATGTATCAACTAAAAAATGAAATATATGTTTAGATAAGCTAGTTTAAAAAAAAAGTTTAAAATTAAAATTCAACTAAATCAGAAGGGCCATTGACGATCTTACACGTAATTCTTCCCACTATGCAAAATTGTTAGGGCGGTGATGTGGTGGTTCTGAGACCTGAAGATACATGGTCACAAGTTGACACAAAGTAGGTTGCACTTGGAATTCATAGTCTGTTATTAAGAAAGACATGGGGGAAGCCTCTGCTTGCTCTGGATCGGTAGCATGGAATATTGCTACACCTTGGGTTTTGGCCAGGTACTAGTGACCTGGATTGGCCACCGTGAGAACGGGCTACTGGGCTTGATGCATCATTTGTCTGACCCAGTAAGGCTATTCTTATGTTCTTATTTAATATTGTGCAAGAGGAGAGTGTGACACAGTGGTTAAAACTACAGCCTCAGCACCCACACTGATCCTTGTGATCCTGACAAGTCACTTAATTCCCACAATTCCCCAGGTACATTAGATCAGTGGTTCCCAATCCTGTCCTGGAGGACCACCAGGCCAATCGGGTTTTCAGTCTAGCCCTAATGAATATGCATGTGAGAGATTTGCATATAATGGAAGTGACAGGCATGCATATCTGCTTCATGCATATTCATTAGGGCTATCCTGAAAACCCAATTGGCTTGGTGGTCCTCCAGGACAGGGTTGGGAACCATTGCATTAGATATATTGTGAGTCCACCAGGACAGACAGGGAAAAATCCTTGAGTACCTGAATAAATTCATGCAAACCATTCTGAGTTCCCATGGGAGAACAGGATAGAAAATTGAATAAATAAATAAATGTACAGTATGATAATTTATTAAATGAAAATAAATATGGATTTAGGAAATATCACAGTATGTAACTGTGACTATTTGTTCATAAATTAGGTCATACTTCAGTTGTGCAATGGTTTGGGACATATTTTCAGTATTTTATTCTCTTAGCCATACCAATTTGTTACGTGTATTATTATGCAATGTGCAGGGGATAAATGGTATTATCTTTAAGTGGTTTCACTAATATTTAAGGAATTGCATGCAACACTTCTCCTTGGAGTAAGGTGTGTACCAGTGCTCTACAAGGGATCTGATTTATCGGCCTTACTTTTCCATTTCTTCATTGCCCCTATTGCTATGTTGTGATTTCAGTTTTGTATATAGAGAGATGACATACAGCTAAGTTCCTTTATTTGTAATTGAAAGCTGGATGGTGTAGAGTTCATATTTATGTGATGAATAACACTTGTGGATTGATGAAGTAATAATAGACTCATTGAAAAAGAGCAAGTAGAAATAAGTTCCCTATAGGAGGTGTTTTATGCCCATGATTGGAGATTCTACCTTTGTCTGGGATATTTATTTCTGGATAAAGCTCCAAGGGCTAAATTCGCTGAAGATAGTGACTCAATCGCTTTTGGCCGATTCTCTGGCCGATTTTCCAACAGCGATTGATTCCCTATCAAGTTTGCATGCAAATGATTTGCACGGAGATGCAAGTCATTTGCATGCAAATACAGTGAGCAATTGAGACATGCGCAGAGCTCTTACAGTAGTGACAGGAGAAGCAGCCTCCTGTCACTGCTGTCAGGGCTTCTGCTTTTTTTAAACATGGAACAGATGTTCTGCGTGACTTAAACGTGCACAATCTGTCCCATTAATAAAGCCCTGCCCCAGAGCTAGCACCCACAAACCCTCCCAAAACAGATTGCTCACTCCCTCCTGCCACCGTAGTGCCCCCTCCCGGTCAAGACTCATATGCCTTTTGTTCTAGAATGGAAATGATAGTGATATCTACCAAGGTAAATTTACTGAGGTAAATTTTATTTTACCCTTTCAAAGGGGAAAAACATGAAAACTTCTTCTACCTGTAGAAAAAAAAAATAAGTGGGCTCAAAAGTGGCATCAGATCACTGGATGTGATAATATTTCTAGGTATGGCCCCTAATTAGTAAGATGAATTAGCTGTTTAACATGGAAATTACTATGCACTAACAGTGTGGTGCTGCATTAGCAGTTAATGCAGCACTCACATTAATATATATATCACCAGTTTGGGATGACACCTTGCAGTTAACATGGAACTTTATTACCACACATCAGCCGCTAAAGGATGCAGAAATGATCATGAATTAAGGGAATGAATATGACTTTTCATATATTGTTTTATTATTAATTTTTCCTCAGTATTTTTTAACATAACAATATTGGTGTTTTTTTTGAGATACAGGTTTCAGTTGTACCACTTGCATAGAATTAATATTAAAGATCCCTCTGGTACTGTTTAAAGACCATAAAGAAATCATTTGGGGTTGATTTCTTCCCACTATAGTCTGTTTAAAATTCAATTCATCTTCTTATGAGATCACTGTGATCACATAACCCCTCTTCTTGAATACTCATGTGGATTAAAAATTGGTTGGCGGATAGGAAACAGAGAGTGGGGGTGAATGGACAATACTCGGACTGGAAAAGCGTCATGAGTGGAATACTGGAGGGTTTGGTGCTCGGGCCTGTGCTCTTCAACATATTTATAAACGACCTAGAAGTTGGCACGATGAGTGAGGTGATTAAATTTGAGGATGATACAAAGTTATTCACAGTAGTGAGGACACAGAAGGATTGCGAAGACCTACAGAGACATAAATATGCTCGAGGAATGAGCCACGAAATGGCAAATGAGGTTCAATGTGGATAAGTGCAAGGTGATGCATGTCAGTAACAAAAATCATATGCACGAATACAGGATGTCTGGTGCTATATTCGGAGAGAACCCCAGGAAAGAGACTTGGGAGCAAAGTGCGGCGGCGGCGGCAAAAAGGGCAAACAGAATGCTAGGAATGATTACGAAGGGGATCACAAACAGATCTCAAAAGGTTATCATGCCGTTATACCGGGCCATAGTATGCCCCCACCTGGAATACTGCGTCTAACACTGGTCGCCGTACATGAAAAAGGACATCGTACTACTCGAAAGAATCCAGAGAGGAGCAATGAAAATGGTTAAGGGACTGGTGGAGTTGCCGTACAACGAAAGGCTAGAGAAACTGGGCCTCTTCTCCCTTGAAAAGAGAAGACTGAGAGGGGACGTGATTGAAACATTCAAGATATTGAAGGGAATTGATTTAGTAAAGACAGAGAGATTGTTCACCCTCTTCAAGGTGAAGAGAACGAGAGGGCACTCGCTAAACTTAGAAGGGAAAAGATTCCGTACAAACGTAAGGAAGTTCTTCTTCACTCAGAGAGTGGTAGAAACCTGGAATGCTCTTCCGGAGGCTGTTATAGGGGAAAGCACCCTTAAGGGATTCAAGACAAGGTTGGATAAGTTCCTACTGGAACAGAACATACGCAAGTAAGGCTAGACTCAAATAAGGCACTGGTCTTTGACCTAAGGGCCGCTGCGTGAGCACGATGGACCACTGGTCTGACCCAGCAGCGGCAAATCTTATGTTCACTACATTGGTTTCCCATATACTTTTGCACGGACTGGATTGACTACTCGGAAGACAGGATTCTGGGCTAGATGAACCTTTGGTCAGACCCAATATAGCTATTCTTGTGTTCTTAGGTACTCTTTGTACCCGTCTACAGGTTCAGTTATTCTGCAGAATCTCAATACCTCTCCTTTCTCTTTTTCCATACACCCATCTTCTCAAATTTCACTCAGAGAATAAGCTACTCTTACTTGTACTTGGGACTGGCTTGAGAAGAGCCCGTAAGGTAGTGGGGGAGGCAGGATAAGGTGGGAGAACTTCTGAAAGCTTGGTTGAGAAAAAGAGAAAGGGGGAAGGGACACAGAAGGTATGTGCTTCTGGGATCAGTGAGACAGCTGAGGAGGACCCCCCCCCCTTCATAGCTCTGCTCCCCTTCTCATCTCTATTTTTCCTCGCTGCCTCCATATCCATGTTCCGTTTATATTTTTTCCTTCCACATTCAAATTAAAATGTCTGATATGACTAGCAAATTGGTCATCTCTGCTTTCCACCAATATTGTATTTCTGGGTGCAGGGATACCTTTTAACTTTCCTAGAAAATGCTAGGCTCTCTGTTAAGATAGTCTGGCAAAAAAAAAAAAAAATCCCTTCTTAAAATGTCTTCAAATTAATGGCTAGAACTGCAAAGGACATGATTGCTTGCATGATAATGAATTTTGGCATAAGCCTTAGAATTGTTTAATAAAATACATGCTGAGTTATGCACATGGAAGCTGAATAAATTGGCAATAACTCTACACCCTTATAATCTTTCTGTGAATAAACAGAATGCTAGCAACATTTTATGAGTATTTTGCCATTAAAAAAACTGCTGATAGTATCCAAATAGTAACTGCCCTATTACCTAACCAGTGAGAGGCATCCATGGGTGATCATTTAGAATTTCAAGTAATTCGTTCGCAAAGGCTAAAAAGCACTTTTATTCAGTTCTGACCTGGAAATATAATATATTGTTATACACAGGAAGCAGATATCATATGGTAAATAAATATTTTATTGATGTTGGGCTTTTACTCTCACTTTCTTATAGATTTCAACTTCTCCTCCCACCTCAGCCTCGCTGCTTTTCTTCCTTCGAAGTCCACTCCATCTGTCTATTTATTCCCCTACCTCTCTGAGTAGTGGTCATTTATCGACCTCCTGATAAGTCCCTTTTTTTCTTTCTCACTGATGTTGACTCCTGGCTTTCCTTCTTTCTTGAGCCTTCATCTCCTTCCCTCATTCTCAGTGATTTCAACATGCCCACTCTGACATTGTATGAAGGGTGGTTTATCAAGTTTATTAAACTATCATGCTAATAACCCCTCTGACTCTTATGCCTCTAGTTTCCTTGCTTTAATATCATCATCCAGCCTTCAACTGTGTTCCATCACTACTCCACACCAGACTGTTCACTCCCTTCATCTTGTCTTTTTCGGCAACTGCTCAGTTGCCAATTTCTCTACCTCAGTTCTTCCCTTCTCTGACCATTATCTGATAACCTTCACAATTAATCACCCTCCCCCCGCATACATGGCCAATTTCCACCAATGCATTTAGGAAACTTCAGGCTATGAACCTTTGAACTCTCTCCACCACTGTCTCATCATCCGTCCTCTCAAACATTATGTTATGCAAGTCTGTCGACAAGGCTCTCTTCCTATACTCTAGATACCCTTTCTCCTTTCATTTCATGTTCTGTGAAGCATACCAAACCCCAGACCTGGTTGAACTTTTAAATCCTCTATGTACGTTCTTGTGTCCAGTCTGCTGAACGTCTTTGGCTAAAATCGGGTACTCATACTGACTTCATACATTTCAAACTTCTGCTGATCTCCTTCCATTCTGCTCTTTCATTTGCAAAACAAGACTAGTACACTCATTTGACTAATTCTCTTGTATCCAACCCCTGCTGTCTCTTTGCCACACTGAACTCCCTATTTACAATGCTCTCACCTCCTACCCCCTTTCACTCTCTCCCCAGACTATGGCCAAGTACTTCCACAACAAGATTCAGAAGATTAGCCTTGAGTTTATAACCTCTACCTCTCCCTCGCCCATTCCATTCTTTCAACCTCTGCCACCTTTTCTTCCTTTTCTTAAATCACTTAAGAGGAAACTTCACATTTTCTTTCCACCTCTAAACACACTGAACAATGGGGTTTTATGTTACATAGATCTATTTGGACCCCTGTTCATTTACAGAAAGTAGATAGTTCCAAGTCTAATAGATGCTGGCACTGTCATGTTGAGGTAGGGACTATGGATCATTTACTGTACTATTGTCCCTTGATACTTGGGTTTTGGAGATCTATCAAGCCCAGTATCCTGTTTCCAAAAGTGGCCAACCCAGGTGATAAGTGCTCTTTGATCTTATTTTAATTTTAAACTGTCTGGTTATAGATTTTGCTGCCTGATATCTATTCTCTAAACTTTAATTACTTAGTTCAACTGTGATGACTCTATATTTGTATTGTGTTGTATTATTCTGTTTTCAAACTTAGACCTCTCCTTCCTCAAAAACAATTCCCCCTCCCAAGAGATAGCCTTTTCAAACTGACTCTAGTGTTTCATGCTGCTAATTTTTCTAAACTTTCCTAACTCGGATTCTTGAACTACAGACTAGCTCTATAAAGTTTATTTTCTATTGCCAGACCTAGATAGATAGCAGATTTAGGCTTGCAGCTGGTTTATTGTGCAGAAACTTGCTATATTTACATTTATTGGGGATATTTGGCTGTAAAGGGGAATAATTAGATTCCAGCAGAACTTGATTGTATTGTGAGGGCTACTCCTCCTCCTGTGCTGTTTGGTGGGGAACTTGGCTAACTCATTATAACTTAGAATCCCTCCTACCCTCCCCATCCTACCCTCCACATCCTACCTTCCACATCCTCCCCATCCCAGGGATTGCTACACATACAGTATATAGACAACCCAATAATCAAAAATACTCCTCAGTCAATACTCATTCCAATTAATCACAATGACTTTTATTCAATGTAGTCATTGTGGTGCTTTAGTTCCAAGGCACACCATCTGGAGGCTTAAGGCTTGCTCCATCTGTCTTCAGCTTGCTAGTATTAAACTAGAGCTCAATAAACTTAAACAGGAATTGGATACAATTAAAGCAGCTTATATCACTCCACAGAATCATACCAATTTACCACCATTGCCTCTATCACAGGGAAGACCCTGTGAGCATGGAGAGTCAAGGGGCAGACAAAGAGAGAAGCAGATTAGCACAGGTTCCTGCACAAATCAGACCCAGTGCACAACTTAGGGTGCTGCAGAAAGAGAAAATACCGCTTAAGACCAGTTCACAGATTAGGTCTAAGCTATCAAAGTCTTGCTTATTGTTTCCTTGTTCCTAGCATGCATACTAGACCTGTAAAATCAGGACTGATGCAAAAAGTGTCACTGATGCAAGCAGATTGGACTCTGGGACCAAAAACTAAATGTCTGGATATTAATTTATCCAAAATTGTGGATATGTCTTAGTTTGCTATAAATATTATATTCATCCTTATTTGGGGCATCTAGTGTTCATCCTATACTAATTTGATCTCTGTGTTTATTTTCTTGTAGAATTTTTTTGATGCTGATTAACTATACTGCTCAAAAGATTTTGTCAAGGGATCTGTCTGAGATTGGAACCTGTCAGCATTTAGTATAGTCATAAGATATCTTTAAGATCTTGAGAGACAACAGAAAAAAAAAATGCAAAATGCATCACTGAAAAATTTTGTAAGACAAAAAAAGAAATATCTTGCAGATTGACTTGGCTTCCTGACAGAGAAAGGTGCTTTTATTGTTGCATAATTTTCTACTTACTGACAATCAGTCAAATTTATGACAAGAGCCACTTTGTTTCCACTATGCTAGAACGTCATTTGGAATGCTTTGACAGTGCTCAAAAAACCACTAATGTCATATCGATGGGTATTAACACAGATGAGTGACCTTGTACGAGCAGTGGCAAATTAGCTTTTCAATCCAGTTTAATTTACCGTTGATTAGAAAATTACTTTATGCCATATATGTGATGAATGATTGGTAATATCAACACATTAGAGTACTCAGAGTAGGTGTCCTGTGGTGACATTTGCTATTTCATTTTCACTAGTAGTTTCATAAGAGCTGGGGCTTTGCAAACAGCATTCAAAAATGAAGTTTGTTGAACATGGGATAAAGTTTGAATTATCCTGAAACTTGTGGGCTGTCAAGGTTTCAATTCTTTTTTTGTTAACTTTTCCTATTTTATAAGCAGTCTCCCTGATATTCAGCTGGTGGCAGTCAGCATGCTTTTAAATGCTGTTCATCACAAGCTACATTATGGAACATCTAAACAAACATGATTTAATGGGGCAGAGTCAACATGGGTTCAGGCAAGGGAGATCTTGCCTCAAAAATTTGCTTGACTTCTTTGAAGGTGTGAATAAACATGTGGACATAGGTGAGCCGGTTGATGTACTATATCTAGATTTTCAGAAGGCTTTTGACAAAGTTTCTAATGAGTAGATCCTGAGAAAATTAGAATCATGGGATAGGTGGCAATGTTCAGTTGTGGATTAGGAATTGGTTATCAGATATAAAACAGAGGGTAGTGTTAAATGGCCATTTTTCTCAATGGAGAGTGGTAAATAGTGAAGTGCCACAGGGATTTGTACTGGGACCAATGCTATTTAACTTATTTATACATGATCTGGAAATTGGAGCAATGAGTAAGTTGATTAAAATTGTTCAGAGTTGTTAAAACACATGCAGGTTGTGAAAAATTGCAGGCAGACCATAGGAAATTGAAAACTGAGCATCCAAGTGGCAGAAGAAACGTAATGTGGGCAAATGCAAAGTGATGCACATTGGAAAAATAAATCATAGTTACAAGATGCTAGGGTCCACCTTGGGTAGTGTTACCAGATATCCAGATTTCACCGGAAGGCTTTTCAAAACCCGGATTTCCTGTCTGACGAGAGAAGGCAGCAGGGGGCGGGATTGGAGGCGGGGATGAGATGGACTTGGGGGCGTGACAGGGCAAAACCGGGGTATGACGGAGAGGGGATTGGTGAGATTGGGCGGGCTAGGGGGCAGGTCTAGGGGTCTGGATTTTCCAGATGGAAAATCTGGTAACCCTAACCTTGGGGGTTAGCACCCAAGAAAACGATTTGGGTGTCATTGTATACAGTGCACTGAAACCTTCCACCTAATGTGCGGCAGTGGCTAAAAAAGCAAACAAGATACTAGTAATTACTAAAAAAGGGATGGTTAACAAGACTAAAAATGTTATAATGCCTCTGTATCACCCCATGGTGCAATCTCACCTTGAGTATGGTGTTCAATTCTGGTTGCCTTATCTTAAGAAAGATATAGTGGAACTAGAATTAGTTCAATGAAGAGCAACCAAGATGTTAAAGGGGATGGAATTCCTCTTGTTTGAGGAAAGACTAAAAAGGTTAGGATTCTTAAGCTTGGAAAGAGACGACTAATGGATGGGCAGACCAGATGGGCCATTTGGCCTTTATCTGCCATCATGTTTCCATTGGTACATGTGTGGAACAGTCTCCTGGAAGAGGTGGTAGAGACAGAGACTGTCTGAATTCATGAAATTATAGGACAGGCATGGGGGATCTCCTAGAGCGAGGAAGAGATAATAGTTACTGCGGATAGGTGGAATGGATGGGCCATTTGGCTTTTATCTGCCATCATGTTTCTATGACTAACGTCTACAAAATCCTGAGTGTTGTAGAATGGGTATAAGTGGATCAATATTTTTACTCTGTCAAAAATTATGAAGACTAGGAGATATTCAATGAAGTTACAGAGAAATACTTTAAAAATCAATATCAATAGGAGGAAATATTTTTCACTCAGAGAATAATTAAGCTCTGGAACTTGTTGCAAGAGATTGTGGTAAGAGTGGTTAACGTATCTGGTTTTAAGAAAGGTTTACTAAACTAAATAAAAACTAAGTTTTATAGACCGGGTCATCAGCCAAAAGGAGCTCAACTCTGTTAACAGTAATGACAAGAAAAGTAGACTAGAATAGTTAGTTTCTAAAATGTTTAGCAAACAAAAAAGTTTTCAGAGCTTTCCGGAATAAAGCAAAAGAACCTAAACTTCTTAATGTAAGAGGTAAAGCATTTCAGAATTAGGTTAATTTAAAAGCAAAAGAATGACTAAGGGCTTCTTTTACTAAGATGCGCACTACAATGCCGCGCGCGCTAGCCCCGCGCAACATGGAAAATACTAACGTAAGCTCTATGGAGGCGTTAGTATGTAGCGCGCGGGGCAATGTAGAGTGCGCTAAGCATGCGCTAAAACTGCTAGCGTACCTTAGTAAAAGGAGCCCTAAATCTCTTGAAGGTTCTGTTTTGAATAATTTCCTGGAGGGAAAGTCCATAGTCTGCTATTGAGACAGACATGGGAAAAGACACTGCTTGTGCTGGATTAGTGCAAACAAAAAAGTCACTCCAAATGATCTTAATCAGGAAAAGTGAACACTGTTGACTGGTTTTAGAACATATGCTCAGAAATATGAAGGCTATAATACCACCTCACCAACCAATCATTGCATAGTTGAATACAGTGTCACAATGTTGATATATGTCTATGGTTGGATTCCACAAAACCATACAGGTTATGACTTTATCAGGTCATATATGAAACTCATAATGAAGTAAAACTTAGCTTGAAAAAGCACTGGTTTTGTTTGCACTAGTCCTCTTTAGTCACTCACCTTTTACATTAGGTGGAGTTGTCTGGCCTCTTATTATCTTTTTGACTGTGCTGGATTAGTAGCATGGAATGTTGCTACTATTTGGCTACTGGGCTTGATGAGCCATTGGTCTGATCCAATAAGGCTGTTCTTATGCTATGTTCTTATTTTCTTATGTTCCAGGAAGAAAGGTTCATAGTCTGCTGTTGAGACAGACATGGAGGAAGCCACTGCTTGCCCTGGATCAGTAGCATGGAAAGTTGCTAAAGCATTTGGGATTTTGCCAAGTACTTGAGACCTGGATTGGCCGCTGCAAAGATGGGATACTGAGCTAGATGGACAGTAAGGCTATTCTTATGTTCTTATATAAATTGTCAGATGGACCTTTTTTTTCCCCCAAACGTCCAAATCACTATTGTTAAAACCCATTTTTTAGACAGTTTTGTATGCAGTTCATATGCAGTGCATCTAAATTGCAAAAGGGCACATTGGAGGTGTGTGCGGGTGGGGGGGAAGGCGGTTCGGAGGGGTTGTCTGGCAGGAGGGATTGGCACCCTCCTGCCAGTAATTGGTAATTGAATGGGCAGTTGGAGGGGGGATTGTCCGGCAGGAGGGACTGGGCACCCTCCCGACAATATTCGGTAATCGCTGGGGGATTGTCCGGCAGGAGGGATTGGGCACCCTCCTGCCGGATAGGTTCGGGGTGGGGGATTGAGGCAGGAGAGGTTAGGCATTTCTCCTGCCGTGATCATTACCGGTGCAAGGGATGGGTTGCCTGGGCCACTGAGCTGATCGAGGCTGATTCAGAACTTATACCTGTTTTGACTTGGCCTAACTCAAAACATATAAGTTCTGTCTGGCAACCTGTCAAACCTTTTTGGTTATGGCTGCCAGACAAAGTCTAGGTCAGCCCACCTCCCGCCCTATCCACTCCTGAAAAAATGCCCCTTTTCACTGGGTGTACAGAGGCAGTGAAAAAGCCTACGCTGGTTTAAGATACATCTAAAACCAGTTTTGATTATCGTTACTAGGACAATCTGTCTTTTTGATCGTCCAACTACCGACTTAGACCACTTTTTGGACTTTTCTTTTTTATTATGAGCCCCCTACTGTATTACATATATTTATTTATTTAATTTTCTATACAGTTCTCCCAGGAGAGCTCAGAACAGTTTACATGAATTTATTCAGGTACTCAAGCATTTCTCCGTATCTGTCCAGGCGGGCTTACAATCTAGCTAATGTACCTGGGGCAATGGGGGGATTAAGTGACTTGCCCAGGGTCACAGGGAACAGCTTGGGATTGAACCCACAACCCCAGGGTGCTGAGGCTGTAGCTTTAACCACTGCACCACACTCTCCCCCTTATATATGTATAAGGGCTATACTGCATTATACCTATAGGTATAAGGATTATTGTTGTGATATACAGATGGGTACAGTAGGTTTTTGGTGGGGTTTGGAGGACTGGGTAACAGTGAGATATTGGTACCATATCCCTGTATGTGTCACACTAGGAAAACTGCATTGAAAAATCCTGCACTATAACTATAGTAAATTTAACCTGTACACTGTCTGTGTGTCAAATTAGGATAAAACTTGCACTGGAAAACTTGCACTGTAAGGATAATTATGGCAAATTTTAACCTGTAAACTGTATATTAGCATTAGACCCCCTAGTACATATCAAGTTAGGATAAAAACTTGTATCATAATTTGTATTGTAATTATAGATAATCTAATGCAAATCATAACCTGTCAACTGTATATTATGTATGTTTAACCTGTAACCCGGTCTGAGCTCTTTGGGGAAATCGGGACAGAAATTGAATTAAATGTGCAACTGTAATTTTCCAAAATCTTATATGGTATTTTTTTCCCCTTTGGTTCCTGTCTCATTTAATTCACAAGAAATCTCTAATTCTAGGAGCTCTCAGAAATATAAACTTGGCCAATTTTTGTCGATCATTTGCTTTTTTATTCGTAAAAGTTTGGAATGACCTTCCTTCTATAATTAGAGTTCGCTCTCATCTACCCACTTTTCGTAAAGGACTGAAGACATATTTATTTCAGAAATTTATTAATGATCCTTCTTTTTCAAATAATCACTCGTAAAAGATCAAATTCTGGCCTAAATGATATAGGGCTCCTTTTACTAAGGTGCACTGTTTGTAGCGCACCCAGCAGATTAGCGCACGCTAACCCCACGCTACGCAGCTAGAACTAACGCCGGCTCAATGCTGGCATTAGCGTCTAGCTCGCGCAACATTGTAGCAAGCGCTATTCCGCATGTTAAAGCCCTAACGCAGCTTAGTAAAAGGAGCCCATAGTTTCTGTTCTTTATCTCCTGTATAATTTTATTAATATTTTGTTAACCGAGTCGAGCCCTCCTGTTGGGATGAATCGGTATAAAAAAAATCAAAGATTAGATTAGATTAGATAAATAATGAATGTGTACCTGGGACTTTTTATGTGAAGTCCATTGTAGTGCCTTCTAGGATGCTCCACTGCTTTCTGCTGGGATGTCTGTGTGGCCGGTCTATTAAGAATGCTGGTGCCTCATACAGCCTAATGGCTTGTTTTGTGCACTTTTCTATGAACGTATTTTATTTTAAATGATTCAAAAAGTTAGATACTTTGAAGACGATTTTCCCTTAAATTTTTTTTTATTGGGCCTAAAATATAGGCACACTGAACTCAAAAACACTTAGCAAATGGTCATTTTTCAAAACAAAAAGTTGGGCGTTTTTTTGCTTTGAAAATAGTCATTTTCTTTACTGGATTTTTGGACATTTTTCTAAAACATCCAACATTGGATTTAGGTGTCATATTGAAAATGCCCCTATTAGTCATTCACCTTAGTTATATTCTATATTTCATGGCTAGCAGTACATCTGGTCTTTTTTTCCCATAACGATGATTTGACAAAATACATATAAGAAACAATACCTTCTATGTGGAACATACAGTCTATTCACAGCAATCTTCCAGGTCAAAAGAAGCTTTGGGACTTTCATTTATTCAGAAAATGTTATGACAAATAAGGCTTTGATCAGCAGATACAGAGGTTAAGCTTTAAAATTAGCCTTAAAAAGTTATTTTTCAGACTGCATTTCAACAAGACAAAAGAGGGATTATAATGTAACAACTCATGAAGTCTATTCCAAGTGTATAGCATGGCAAAATGTGAAAAGATAGCATCAGAAGTTGGCAGTAGAGAAGGGTATAGATAAAAGTGATTTAACTGCTTAGTGGAATTCACGAAGAAGAGGGGAAAGATGAGAGAAGTAAAGAGGAGCTGCAAAATCAATACACTCACAGGTGCTCACCCTTGCTATGCCACTGTCTGTCCCTAGTGGGCTTACAATCTGAGTTTTTTGTACCTGAGGAATAGAGGGATAAGTGACTTGTCTAGAGTCATAAGGAGATGTAGTGGGAATTGAACCCAGTTCCTAAGGATCTCAATCCATTGCCCTAACCATTAGGCTACTCCTCCACTCTTAAACAGGAACCTCTACATGACATGTCCAAACACAAGGCCTAGATATTTCAAAAAACGCGTTAAAAAATGACAGGTTGTAGTGATTTTAAAAAAGCGACTTATTCTCCAAAAAATGCTCATGCAAATAAGGTTGGTGGAAAAAGCACAGACTTGCTAAATTTGCACGTGCCCATTGCTGGTGATAGCGATGGGCATATGCACAGAATAAATGCAAAAAGAAAAAAACAAACAAATAAAAAAATAAAAACACAACAGTGGGAGAGATGTTAAATCTCTCCTGCTGCCAACCAATACCCCCCCCCCCCCACAACAGAGCAGTGGGAAAGATGCCCACTCTCTCCTGCTGCCAAGCGAACCCCTCGCCCTAAAGTGAGGGAGATGCCCACTCTCTCCAACTGCCAAGCGAACTCCCCCTACAGTGGGAAAGATGCCACTCTCTCCTGCAGCAGGAGAGATACCCATTCTCTCCTACTGTCACACAACACCCCTCTCCCCCTTGCCTTGATTTAGAAGGGTGATGCCTACTCCCTCCAGTCAGCTGATCTGCCTCTTCAAAATGGGCCTTCCTCTCCCTGGTAAATCGTGGGATGCAATGGGGTGGGGCCTGAGGCTCTGATTGGCCCAGGTTGTTTAAGGTCCTTCCTATGGAAGGGAACTGATGTGTCTGGGCCAATCAAAGCCATAGGCTCCTCCCCAGATACGAGGAGCCAAAGGCTCTGATTGGCTTGGATGCCTAAGGTCCCTCCCATAGGAATCAGAGCCTTAAGCCCCTTCCTGGTGCATCCTATGGGAAGGGACTTAAACAAGCTGTGCCAATCAGAGCCTCAGGCCCCTCCCCAGTGTGTAATTAATGCCTGTGGTCGTCTTGATGCAGCTGTCATACACTGCCGTAGGGGCACAAGACTGGACTTGCACTGACAGTTGTTGAACTGGAGTAAAGCACCAAAATTAAGTTTGCTAAATTTTGTTTAGTTTCTGCACCTGCCACTAAGATGATGTGTTTTTATTAGGGTGTTGAAAAAATGGAAAGTTTTTATA
The DNA here is from genome assembly GCF_902459505.1 of Geotrypetes seraphini. Lineage (NCBI taxonomy): Eukaryota > Metazoa > Chordata > Amphibia > Gymnophiona > Dermophiidae > Geotrypetes > Geotrypetes seraphini. Next base: position 130,907,464 of record NC_047086.1, read on the forward strand.
CCAATGATTGAAAGCGAGTCAAGTCGAACACAAATTACAATGCCATTTTTAGTCTTTTCCTTCCATACATCCTTTGTTAGTGATTTTGCTTTTGTGATTGGATATTTGTAGAGGTTTCTGTTTGGAAATATGTTCTAGTGAAGTGATAATTGTGTTTGGTTAATGTGAACTTCACTATTCAATTTGCTTGGATGTCAGTATTGTGTCCTTTCATGCACGTAATGCTGGCTTAAATCTGAGTGCCCCATTATAGATCTTGGTCCTCAAGTTCCTGAGTGAAGCCATTTTGTACCTAGATATCTTATACCAATTTGAATTGATAATATGTTTAATTAGCATATGTTATCGTAGGTTCATTAAGTTCTAAACATATGACAGAGCAACAGAGTGGACACGAATGAGGCAACAGACAGAATAAGAATTGATCTAATAGAGAATGAAGATGGTTAGAGAGTGAAGATGGTTACATGCTTAGAAATTAACTTGCATGTGCACAAAAGTGCCGAGTTTTACATCAGGGGGTACAGAAATTCAAAGGAATAGTGAATGATAGGGTTGAAATATTAATGTGATAGGACCATGAAATAGACCTTGAGGTGATACTGTCCCATGATAGTGTGATACAGCTGTGGCTAGGGCCCCAGGAATATTACAATGCACAGAGAGGGGAACAACCATCCAGGAAATGAGGTATTAATGTCCTTGTTCGGGTCATTGATAGTGGTAAGACAGAAAAAGGCATTCAAAATGATGCAGGATCCACACCCACCCAAAGACATATAGGATGAAATTTGAGGACCTATCAATTAATACTCTAGGGGAGAGGAGAGATAAGATACAGATTTTTAAATGCAACAAATAAAACAACAAACATGGTTGATGACCATTCTTGCATATACTTGCTTCTCCCACTTTCAGTCATGGAGGGCCATTTTCGAAAAGGACATCTAAATCTGATTTGGATGTTTCCCACTAAACGTCCAAAGCTAGAAGCATAGAAATGTCTATTTTTGAAAACTGAACAGCTAGATGTCTAATTTTTTTTTTAAAAATCACTTACTTGGATGTCTTGGCTGACAGGATGTCCAACCCTTAGGACGCCTAACTTTATACCATATTTTCGACTACATAAACATCAAAGTTGAAAACATCCAAATCCAGACCATTTGGAAATGGGAATGGCCATCATTTTGATGAACTGGCCACACAGACATGGCAACAAATCAGTGGGGCACCTTCATATAAAGAGTGCCAGAAGTACATCTCACCATATACCTCTTATAATTTATGGTGAGCCTTCCTAACCTCTCCCAAAACCTACTAGACCCACCTGTCTACCATTCCAATAGCCTTCATGGCTGCAGGTGTTACCTATATGGCAGTAGAGTAGGGTTTTAGTGGGATCACACTTTCCACCATAAATGTAGTGCTTAGAGTGGTTTATGGGCCTGGGGCCTCCTCTCTATGGTTCACTAGCCCATCCACCAGGTTCCTTAAGACATCTGTGTGATTCTCTAGGCTTTCCTATACCAACTACTGCTGTTCTAGAGACAGGTCTGTACTCTTTCATTCAAATTTTTGGGAGGTGGGAAGGGATTATTAAGGAGTGGGGGAGTCATACCTTAATGTATCCAGTAGTCATCTGGTCAGTTTGGGTATCTTTGTGGCACTTAGATGCTTCTAAAACAGGTCTAGCTCCAAACGTCTAAGTTATGTCCAGGACATCTTGGAAAAGCTTTGATTAATGCTGCAGGATGTCCAAGTTAAACACACCCATAACATGCCCTCTGAAACTCTGGGTGCACAGCAGGTAAAACATCTCGCTAGATGACCAGGAAAATGGTTTTGATTATCAGCACTTGTTCGTCCCGGCGATTAGGACATCCAAGTGCCAATTTAGGATGTCTTTTGGACGTTTTAGTTTTTTGATTATGAGCCCCAAAGTCTGTAAGCATTGAAATGAATGTCAGATTTCCTGACGGAGCTTAATGTTGCCAAACAAAATGTCTTTGAAAAACAATGATTGTCTTTCATGGAGAGTATGTTGTTCCCATAACCAAGCAAAGATAAATGAAGTTCACGTAGCTTTTGAAACTTCTGCCAGACAATCTTACAAAGCTGTGCTCCTGTTTTTGAACACTTGTGCCAGATCCCTCAAAACAGATGTATTTCAGGCTAAAGTTCAGGCAGTCTGCGAAGCTTATTTTCACAAGATGGAGTGTAGGAGGAGAGCTCTGCATGATGATTCAAGTTTACCACAGAGCTGACAAAATAATCAACTGTGCAAGGGCCATCTATTGATAAAATTAATTATTCTAACAGTTTTGTCTATAGCTTTTGGAAAAAAATCAGACTTAGTCATCTGGAAACATGATCCAATGGTGAAGTTCCAACTGATTGTATTGTTTTCTTCCTTTGCTCTCATGATTAGACTTGACAGCTTGCTAGACACATCACTGATGCCATCAGAGCAAATGGAAACAAACTGCCAGAGTTTACTTTTCACTGAAATAGCCAAAAAACAATTTCAATCTCTCTTCTCCATTTCTTCATATCTGTCTGAGTTGAAACAAACAGTCTCTCTAGAACCCAAACAAAAACTTCAGCAGAAACATTCACACTTGCAAATAAAACCATGGGTGTCCTGAGGAGGGAGGGTGATGAGTAGGAGTGGATATGAAAGATGGTTGAGGGGAAGGGGTTCTAATGCAGGTTGAAGAAAAGTGCTGCCACTAAATACAAAAACTTTATGTGTTGGTAGGTAGAACTGAGCAGCAGGCATCAGCAAAACCCTGAGGTGTGTCTTTGGGAGCGAGAAGGGGCACTGAAAAATAATCGTTTCCCTTTGAAAATTTGGCCTGTCAGAGTCCAGTGCTATGTACATACTAAGTTGAAAGAGTATGTCAGTGTGGGGAATTTACTCTGTTAACTAATTAGCTAGCTAATTTCCTTTGAAAATGGTCCTAATATGTCCTATGCTGTGTGTCCTTGTAGAGACACCAAGAAGACTAAATATCATATTCTGTTGTTTTTTATTTTTGTGAAGCATTTTGGGCACTTTAATATTTTTAGATGAATACCTCAGACACATCACTTGTAACTCTTACTCTTTGACTTTAAATTTTACTCTTTGGGGCAGTCTCCCCTTGGTAATGGTGGGTTAAAATTGGTTGCTCCATTAAAAGCATAGATCCCTTGCTCACTAATGATCCCTTGCTCACTAATAATTTGCGGCTGCCATACCCAAAACTAGGCTTCATAGTTTCCTCTGTGCTACCTCTGGAGGCACAATGATGAGGGGAGGGGGGCATGAACAGGGATTAGAAAGGACTAGAGAGGAAAAACCATGAAAAAGTGGATGAGTGTGCTTCTGTTAGTTCCCGAATAAGTGAGGAAATGCAGTGGGAGCCATTAACTGAAACATAAGATTGTATGGAATGACTGCTGGTTGTAATGAGTGAGTGAGGCTAACTGTTAACTCCTGCCTGCCAAGTTCTCAAACACTGTTCACAGTGCTACTGCTTATGATTTCCACTCCTGGTTTTGATCTTATGCTCTTTAGAGGGGTTTTGTCACATGGGAGGGATGAAATATCCAGGGAGGTTTGCCCCTTTCTTCCTGAGCCAGCAGCTACCATTAAAGGCTTAGGAAAGAGCTGAATCAGGAGTGCTTGGATGGATGATTGAGCTCAGTGCACAGATGATGATGAGAGTTAGTAATTAGCAAAGCACAGGAATAGTGGCAGTTTACCTTTAAGGAAGGAGGATAAAGCCACACACATTAGTCCAGGACAGTGCTCAGACAAGCCTGGAACCTAAGAGGCAAAATTTAAAAGCCTGCAATGAACTGTTGGTCACAGCCTATGTGCATAAAGTTTGGCAAGAAGCCACCATACTTGAAGGACCCAGGATTTGTGGGATCTATGGTCAGCTGCTGTGTTTCGGGTGAAGTCAAGAGGAACAGTTAGCCTTATGACTGAAATATAAACTGTGATTTTGAAGCAGCTTGTACTTCATTTGGAAAAGGACTTCATAATTTTGATTTTTGAAATCATTGACTGTGGGCAATTTGGTGCAAAGTGAAAGCACATGATTGGACTTTGTTTTTTCTTTACTGCATTACCCAGACTGTGGGGAAAATAAAGAAGTCTTTATTTTTGCACATGCGTGTTTTTGTGTGTGTGTGTGGGGGGGGGGGGTTGAGTTTGCAATACCACTCGGCCACTCCAGTAAAACAGCTCGGCTAGTGCTGTGTTGAGGATTAGGGTCCAGCCACAAGTGTTACTAGACATACGCAGTGCTTGTATATCAAAACATAGACAGTCCCTGCTCAAAAGCTTGCAATCTCTAGTCAAAACAGGTAAATGTATGTGGAAATGGTTAGAGAGCCAATGAAGTGACTTAAGAGAGGGGTAATGTGTACACACTAGCCATTTACAAAATAGGCCAGAGAGAAATATTCTGAGCATGGAGTTGGAGAGGTGCTAGAAAATATGTGGGTGCCAGCACTATTGAGAGAGAGAGAGAGAGAGAGACATAGAAACATGATAATAATAATAATAACTTTATTCTTCTATACCGCCATAATCGTGCGACTTCCAGGCAGTTCATATTGAAGAGAGCTGGACAATCAGCGAGTTACAATATGCAGACAGTCAGTGAAGGCAGCGAATTACAATATACAGTTTGTTAAGAATTTCAGAGGGGTTGGCAGATAAAGGCCAAATGGCCCATCTAGTCTGCCCATCTGCAGTAACCATTATTTCTTTCTCTCTCTCTAAGAGATCCCACATGCCTTTCCCACACCTTCTTGAATTCAGACAAAGTCTCTGTCTCTATCACTTCTTCCATGCATCTACCACCCTTTCTGTAAAAAAAGTATTTCTTTAGATTACTCTGGAGCCTATCACCTCTTAATTTTATCCTATGCCCTCGCATTCCAGTGCTTCTTTTCAATGGAAAGAGACTCAACTCAAGCGCATTTAAACGTCTCTCCCACCTTTCCTTTAAAGTATACATATTGTGTCTGTCCCCATACGCCTTATTACAAAGACCACGCACCATTTTAGTAGCCTTCTTCTGGACCGACTCCATCCTTTTTATATCTTTTTGAAGGTGCGGTCTCCAGAATTGTACTCAATATTCTAAATGAGGTCTTACCAGAGTCTTATACAGGGGCATCAATACCTTCTTTTCCTACTAGCCTTACCTTTTCCTATGCACCTTAGCATCCATCTAGCTTTCACTGTCACCTTTTCAACCTGTTTGGCCACCTTAAGATCATCATATACAATGCCACCTATGTCCTGTTCTTCTGTCGTATACATAAATTCTTCTCCCCCTAAACTGTACCGTTCCTTCGGGTTTTTGCAGCCCAAATACATGGCCTTGCATTAAATTTTAGCTGACAAATTTCAGATCATTCTTCTAGGTCTTTCTTCGTGTTCTTCACACCATATGGGGGTGTCTACTCTATTGCAGGTTTTTATATCATCTGCAAAGAGGCAAATCTTACCCGATAGCCCTTCAGCAATATCGCTTATAAAAATGTTAAAAAGAACAGGCCCAAGAACAGAACCTTGAGGCACACCATTGTTAAAATCTAAATACACCACATCTAGTGCACTCCCTCTACCCAACCTCTGGTCACCCAGACAAATAAATTGATCAGATTTGTCTGACAAGACCTACCTCTAGTGAATCCATGTTGCCTCTGGTCCTGTAATCCACTGGATTCCAGAAACTTAATCATTCTCTGTAACTTTCTGGGTAACTGACCTAACCTCTTGTAATGTAATCTGACCTTGAGCTGAATAGGTAAAGGTGGAATAGGAAACCTGATTAACATAACATATAGTATACAAATTAGTGCATACTGAGATATGATAATTTATACATGTACACAACTTGTACATACATATTTACACACATTCTTGCTGCCTAAATTTAGGTGGCTCCTCACAGAATAAGCCTAGAAGTGTTACTACAATAGTACAATAATCACAAAAAAAAATATCTATCCAGTTCAGAGACTAGATTTCATAGTAGATTTTACACCCCTCCCCCCAAAAAAAAATGAAATACACCTCTGAATCGTTAAGAGCCAGCCTAGAAGGAATACAGTTATAGTTCATGATTGAGAAAGTATGTGGGGAATGACTCATGGAATTATTTCTAATTTCCGCTCTGTGTTTGTGTGTATGGCCTGAGATGTTCATGTACTATATATGTACGGTATTCATCTGTATATGTGTGCATTTTTGTTTGTACTATATGTCTGAGCTTTGCATATGTGTGTGTATGCAAATTCATTTCTATGGCATATCTGTATTTTGTGGTGTTTGAGCGCATCTATATGCATGCATTTATTGACATGCTGATGTATTTATGTATATCTGTATGCATGTGTCTGTGACTAAGAGAGTAAAGAACAGGGAAAATACAGACTGAATAAAGCAATTCCCTAACTTCTGTGTTTCAGTGTATCAGTGTTTGTTCACCACAGAAACTGGAATTGTTTTGCCCATAGGCATGCACTGAGCCAGATTGTCAAGGACATTATTTGTCAGGAACCCCAGTATGACAAGAACATAAGAAGTTGCCGCTGCTGGGTCAGACCAGTGGTCCATCGTGCCCAGCAGTCCGCTCCCGCAGCGGCCCCCAGGTCAAAGACCAGTGCTCTGAGACCAGCCCTACCTGCATACATTCCGGTTCAGCAGGAACTTGTCTAACCTTGTATTGAATCCCTGGAGGATGTTTTCCCCTATAACAGCCTCCGGAAGAGCGTTCCAGTTTTCCACCACTCTCTAGGTGAAGAAGACCTTCCTAACTTTAGAGAGTGCCCTCTCGTTCTCCCTACCTTGGAGAGGGTGAACAGAGCAAGTTTTCCCTGGATTTCCCACAGCACCAAATTTTGACCCATTTCACCCAGGGAGGACAAACATTCTTGATCCCTTTGTTGTAATTCCCAACATTCCATTGGATTTGAAAGAATAAAAAGTACAAATAGTAGATTGTGAGTATATCAAGTGATGAAATGAATCTGACATCTCACTTCTTAAAGGCTAGCTAGATAGAACATCGTTCTTCTTTTAACACAAATAAAATAGCAATCTCTGTGGAACAGTTACTTCATTCTGAGTGTCAGTTTGTTAAGAAGTGACTTGTCCAGCATGAGCGGAAATGTATATATATTATAGATCTGTGGAACTGTTTGGACTTAATGCTCAATTGGATGGTCAATACATTTTTTATTTTTTTATTCGTATTTTTTTTTTTTTAATTATTATTATTATTATTATTATTGGTGCTAGGTTCCCTGATAGGTGGAACTGGAAGAGTGGCAGCTTATAAATGTTGGCATCTTAGATCCCTTCCTAATATTTTGAAACCTACAGTGGTCCTGGAGCACTAGGGAAGGGAAACAGGGCTGGCTCAACCTATAGCCCAGGTGAGGTCCAGGCCCAGGCCACTGATGATAAAGGGCACCTGAATCCAAGTCTTGTCTCCCTTCAGACTTCTAGTGAGATAGATACTGGACTGGGATTTTGGCACCCTTTATCATCAGTGCCTCACCTGGTCCAGCATGAGGGAGAGAGAGAGAGATACCAGATCACACAGGTGGAGGGGGGAGGAGGAAGAGAGAGATATACCATATTGTGGGGGTGGGATGGGGTACCAATTCAAAAGTTGGCTCAGGATGCCACAGTCCCTTAAGCTGGCCCTGATGTGCAACCAGAAAATTTTTATTTTGTGATGTTTCCAGGAATGTTTAATTCAGATGCTGGGCATCATAAAGAGGGGCATAACAACCAGGACGCGGGAAGTCATCATGCCATTGTATCGAGCGATGGTGTGTCCACATCTGGAATACTGCGTTCAGTATTGGTCGCCGCACCTCAAGAAGGACATGGCGGTACTTGAGAGAGTCCAAAGGAGAGCAATGAAACTGGTAAAAGGGCTGGAACATTGCCCATACGCCGAGAGGTTGGATAGGCTGGGGCTCTTATCTCTGGAAAAAAGGAGGCTCAGGGGAGATATGATAGAGACCTTCAAGATCATGAGGGGCATAGAGAGGGTGGATAGGGACAGATTCTTCAGACTTAAGGGGACAACAAGTACGAGGGGGCATTCGGAGAAACTGAAGGGAGATAGGTTCAAAACAAATGCAAGGAAGTTTTTTTTCACCCAAAGGGTCATGGACACTTGGAATGCGCTACCGGAGGAAGTGATCAGGCAGAGTACGGTACAGGGATTCAAACAATATTTACTTGTGTAATGTACATGTATGAGTGAATATGAGCTCCTAGATTATAAAATTGCCCTGAAAAATTCCTTTATAATGACTCCTTAGTGTTCTCCAAGTCCTGGATATCTCTGCTTTGAATTCGTATAATGCCATTGCTGCTTCTATCCATTGTGGCACTGTCATTAGCAAGGAAAAACAGATGAAATAGGATAAATGGACAATTATACAGCAGATCTGATGATCATGGCCCGATTTGTTAAAAGTACTTTGAGAATATACTTAAGCACTGTTCTATTTTTCATAGCATGAAGGGTTTTTAACCTGGCCTGTAATTATTATTCTAAAAGTATTCTGAAGCCCCTTGTGGCATTCAGTCAATTAAATCATTGGCTGACTGACATTCCCTCACTGGTTTACTGACATCGGTCTTTTGCAGAGGGAAAGGGAGACTGGATTGCTCCTTTACACACATTTCTCCTTATGTTACTGTATATAAAAAAATTCTCACAGATCGGTGAATCATTTATAAATGTGAAATTCATATCCTGCTCAAGGAATTAGAACCCAGGTGTTCTATTGGGATGTCAGTGAGATTCAAGTCATTTGTTTTCCTGAATTGACAGGAAAGAGACCTAAAATTGATTAATTTTTCTTGTATTAGATATAGTGGGCATTTTTCTTGAATAGTGTACCCTATTTGCAAACAAGCAGATATTGAGCCAGTGGCAGACAATAAGCCTCTTGTACGAACTCATTTAGCGCTGGACACTGTGGAAACTGACCCAAGGCCCATAGGGATTTAAAGGACTTTGGGGCTGTTGCCGCGCAGCTTTATAAAAGAGGGATAATGGGGTTTTTTGTCCACTATCAGCAGTAAAACTGGAAATTCAGTGCCAGGCCCTGCATGGACTTTGGCATCGAATTTTCAGGATTTTTTTTAAAGCCAGCTAGTGAATCACTAGTTAAGTTAATGTTCAGATACAACTGGCCATGGGTGAGGGCATAACAATAGGACAGCTATATATCCAGTCCTATTTATATGCTAGTCCTGACCAGTTGTGGCCCTATTATGAATGGGTCAAAAAATACTGCAATATAACAAAAGATTTGAAATGCACACAATGAAAAAAAGCTGTCTAGCCATAAAAATTTACTTGAGTGTCATATTCAATAGCATATTCAAATGAGCAAGGCCAATAAAAATGGTATTGCTTAATGATTATGATATTACAATTTAGTATTGCAGTGAATGTTGGGGGGGTGAAAGATCCTGAAAATGAAATGTGTTTGGTGGGGGGGGGGGGAGATCCTGGGAGTGAAATGTGTATGGGCAAAAATTCCAGGGGCAAATTATACCTGGGGGCAAAATGTAGGGGGCGAGACTTCCTATAACCCCTAACCAAACTCTACCCCTCAGAATGCCCTCTACATAACTAAGTTCAGTGCTAACTGGTCATTTTCAGCAAGGATGACTTGTTAAGTGCCACTGAAAATGAATGGATAGCTATGACCAAGCGAGTTAACCAGTTGGTGGCCATTTCCAGCCATTCAACTAACTTTGAATGTCAGCCATAAAGTTTATACTCCGAAGAGTGCACACTCTTTCCTGATAGCAGGTGCATGTGTGCACGATCAGGAAAAAGTATGCCCTAGTCACAAATAGGATGCACCCCCATTGACAAGTAGTAGCGTACATGGACTGAGTCTCCACTATTTTCAATGCAAATTGTACTGCTAGACCCCCTTCTACCTCACCCATTACACCTTCCTCCGTCCTTCCTCCTCCGGTCTCTTTTCTCTCCTCCCTCTTCCTTTCTGCCTCTCTCGAATTGAATGTCGCCTTGAACCTATTTATAATAATAATAATAATAATAATAATTTTATTCTTATATACCGCCATACCCAACGAGTTCTAGGCGGTTTACATCAATTAGGTTAGGATCTGCATTGACATACAGATTTACAATATATCAGGTTTAAAACATAATTAGCCGAGTTTGGCAGATGAAGAAGGAGGAGGGTAGAAGAGAGGGGGGAAAGAAGTGATCAAGAAGGAGGAGCTGAGCCGGGCAAAGGTCAGGCGATTACCGGAAGGGGGCGATTAGGGGTCTTATTTGCTGAATAGGTGGGTTTTGAGTAGTTTTCTAAAGCCGAGGTAGGTGGGGGCCTCCAGTATCATTTGGGCTAGCCATGGGTTCAGCTTGGCTGCTTGGAAGGCGAAAGTTTTGTCTAGGAATCTTTTGAGGTGACACAGCTTTAGCGAAGGGAAGGCAAACAGCTGAATTCTGCGGGATTTCTTGTAGGAGCAGTAGAGGTTAAAGTGGGGATTGATGTATCTTGGTGAATAGCCATTTACCGATTTGTAACAGAAGCATGCGAACTTGAAGAGCACTCTGGATTCGAAAGGCAGCCAGTGGAGTTGGTGGTAGAACGGGGTGATATGTTCCCATTTCTTTAGGCCATAGATGAGGCGAACAGCGGTGTTCTGGATCATTTTTAGTCTCCTGGTAATTTTCTTCGTGGAGTTCAGGTAGATAATATTGCAGTAGTCTAGGATGCTTAGAATGGAGGCTTGCACTAGAAGGCGGAACGAGGTGTCATCGAAGTATTTTTTTATAGTGCGGAGTTTCCAGAGTGCCGAGAAGCATTTCTTGACTATGAGGTCGGTGTGATATTCTAGGGATAAATTTTTGTCAAACGTGACTCCCAAGATTTTTAAGGTATGTTCGAGGGGGAAAGTCATTCCTTTCAGTTGAATTGTAGTGTCCCTGATTTTATCTTTGGGGGTGGCTAGAAAAAATTTTGTTTTATCAGGGTTTAGTTTCGGTCTGAATGATAGCATCCAGAGTTCAATCTGGTTGAGGATGTTTGTGATGTATTCGAGTAATTCTGGTGAAAAACTGGTTAGAGGGATGGCTATTGTGATGTCATCTGCGTAGATGAAAAATTTCAGCTTGAGGGTATGTAGGAGGTTACCTAGGGAGGCCAGGTAGATATTGAACAGAGTGGGGGATAGGGGGGAGCCTATTTAGGCATAGAGCAACTCACAAATCATAGATAAGAACAGATTAGACATTTCAGAAGAGTGCACAACAGTTATGATATGGCCCCCAAATAAATAACATAATAAAAATTCCCATAAACCTCATGGGAAACTGCACAAAATGAAACTATTTTAGCTACACACCCTGAGTATTCCATGTTGTGCAAGTTTGGCTGGCAGAACTACTTATCTGTTCTGTCTGTTCACTGATATCTCATTTATTTTAGTTGGTTTGTTCAACTCTGAATACAGTTGTGCAGTCACAGGAATAAAGGTCATCAAACAAGATGCAAATGATCTCTTCTGGAGAAACATAACATGCTTCTGATTAGAATTCCAGGACATTGCTTCCTTCATCAGGTCAATGCAAAATGAGCAAAGGATGATCTTGCCAATATACTCGTAAGTTGTAGGTTGCATTTCAAAGAAGGGTGGGTGAGAAGGACAGCCATTCAAAGCCCCTAGAGGGTTTAGAAATGATTGAAACACCAGTGTGAGTCAGCAGCAGATGAGCAACCAGAAGGAATACTGAGTGAGAGGAAAAAAGGGAGAGAGGGAAAAAATAAAAAGGACTGGGGATCAAAGTGGAAGGAGTGAGGAAAGAGGAGCCAGAGTTAAGGTGAGGGAAGGAAATTGCAAACCTAATTGCTTATATCCGTCATGAAATGCCTAGTTAAGTCTGATTGCAACAGTGATCTAAAGTGAGAAGATGAAAGGGGATATGATGTGTTGGCAAGTGGTGCAAACTGACAGAGACATAGCAGAATTATGTCTGGTAATGAGTGAGGATATTATAATTCTGTTAAGCCTTTTAGGGGATAATTTTAGAAGTGATATAGAACAGCATTTTGGATGCTTGGGTAGAATACATTACATTACATTAATATACTTTTATTCTGCAGTTTTCTATACACTTCACTGTGGATTACATTTCTAGGCCATCCCTGGAAAAGTACCATATTGGTTAAAAATTAACTAATACAAATTTCTTGAATAAATACGCCTTCAGTGCTTTCCTAAACATCATTAATCATCGTGCTATATCTTGCTTATGTTCCCTCCATTGACTCCCTATCCAATATCACATTCAGTTTAAAATCCTATGTTTGACATTTAAGGCTTAACACTATAACTCTCCCGCCTATTTAGTGTCCATGATTGTTCCATATACTCCATTACGCCTGCTGTGATCTTAAGATGGCCATCGTTACTTCCTGCTTCGAAAAGAGCCATTACAAAATGACCTGTAATTCAACATTCTTTTTCCGGGCATCAAAATTATAGAATGCCTTACTTACTTACATTCGGTGAGGATCATCATGTACTCAATTAAAATGTCATCTATAGGCCTTCTAGTTCCGCTCTGCCTAAGGTACATGTGGGGTCTGGTAACTGAGCAGTTTGTAGGCCTAGATTACAACTAGTAGATTAAAAAAAAAGACGACTTCTCCTTTCTCTGCTGACTGTATCAATTACGGTAGTGTTAGTTATTTCCTATTTTAATTTGTTGTAGTTTCCTTATGTCTGCTTTTTTAATTATTGTAAACCGCATTGATCAATTTTCTGGAAAATGCGGTATAACAAGTGATTGAATAAACATAAACATACTAATATCTGAGGGCAAAGCATTCCAAATCATTGGGGCTTGATAATGTAAGGAAGAGGTTCATTGTTTAAAAAGTTTCACATTTTAACATTCAGGGCCAGATTCCCTAATATCGCTGGTAAAATCCAACGGGTCGCTGTAGCAGCCAGAATTCTAACAATTCAAAAAAGATGAGTAATTTCTGAAGAACCACGCTTGCAAATGAGGTTCGCCAAATTTACATGAGATCAATCGCAGGTGACAGCAATTGGCACATGCATGAGTGGATAGGGGCAGAGAACTAACAGCATTGCTACGTCATTATGTCAATCATAGGTGTGCCAATGCTATTGGATGGAGGGGAAGTGCAATTGTGGCTTTCAATAAGCACGTATAAGACAATGCCTTTAATATACACGCTCGAAACACATGCTTTTAAGATTTTTTCCCATCGCTATGTTGCTCTAATTTATGTGAATAGTGTGGGATTTTAAAAAATTTTTCATGAGCCACAGCTAGAAATACATGCCTGGGACACACTTGAGATGCACTTTTAACAGTGCCGGCACCCAAGACCAGCTGTTAATTTTTGGTTGTTAAAATAGGTAGAAAATTGCCTGGAGTTCTTGTTTAAATATTAATGAGCCCTTTTTACTACCATTTTAATAGTAATGAACTCGTACTACATTTGCATGGCAGAGTTGGAGGCTGCTAGGAAGCTCAGAAAAGAGCACAGTGAGCCATTCTTATCGGGCGGTAAAATACTGGCATGCTAAACTGGCTGAAACCGGTTTTTCAACCATTGTTAGAGGCATGGTAAATTTTGAGAATCCAGCCCTCAATTGAAGCAAAAATAGATTCTAGAAGTAGGTCCTCGTACCATGTGACACTTTTGCATGTGTCAACATGTAAAATATGTTTTAGTGCTGAAGGCATGTTTAGGGACAGAAAGTAGGTATGCCCAGGGCTAATATGTTAACGTAGATATATCACCACATGCTAATGAATTAGCTCTTGGCTAGCACGGGGAGCCCTTACCACCTACAAAGTATAGGCATGCGTGACGCACTAATAGAAGATTAGATTATATTAGTATCACTAATGGCTATTTGTTATTTGAGAAATTAGCATGTGGGCATTAATTGAGGAAATAGAACATGCAGACATTTTACACCCGCCCTAGGAATGGCTTCAGTGTGTGTAAACCCAAGCGCTAGTCAAAGCGCAGGCCATTTTTTTAAAGCTCGGCTTAGAAAAAAAGGGTCCCTTTTTGAATCATTGTACTAAGTTCACATTGAATTTGGGCCAAAGCCAGTAACCAATGAAGTTTACAACAAAGTGGGGTTACACTGCATATGCCAACTGAACTGCACAGTCTACATTTTTCTTAGCACATTTAGGCTGCTCTACATTTATTAAATGTGACAATAATCTATCCTAGATCCGTCCAAGAATGATACATGACCCCCCCTCCCCCCAGTGCTACTATATGATCTGCTGTATGTTTCTTATTAAGAGTTACATCTACCTTGCAAAAATTGCTGGAAAAATGAGATACCTAGTTCTCTGAGTCCAAGCCTAAGAACATAAGAATTGGCGCTACTGGGTCCATTGTGCCCAGCAGTTCGCTCCCACGGTGGCCCTTAGGTCAAACACCAGTGCCCTAATTGAGACTAGCCTTACCTGTATACGTCCTGGCTCAGCAGGAACTTATCTAACTTTGTCTTGAATACCTAGAGGGTGTTTTCCCCTATAACAGCCTCCGGAAGAGCGTTCCAGTTTTCCACCACTCTCTGGGTGAAGAAGAACTTCCTTACATTTGTACGGAATCTATCCCCTTTTAACTTGAGAGAGTGCCCTCTCGTTCTCTCTACCTTGGAGAGGGTGAACAACCTGTCTTTATCTATTAAGTCTATTCCCTTCATTATCTTGAATGTTTCAATCATGTCTCCTTCTCAGTCTCCTCTTTTGAAGGGAGAAGAGGCCCAGTTTCTCTAATCTCTCACTGTACGGCAACTCTTCAAGCCCCTTAACCATTTTAGTTGCTCTTCTCTGGACCCTTTCGAGTAGTACTGTGTCCTTCATGTACAGCGACTAGTGCTGCACGCAGTATTCCAAGTGGGGCATACCATGGCTCGGTACAGCGACATGATAACATTCACTTTTCTGTTTGTGATCCCCTTCTTAATCATTCCTAGCATTCTGTTCGCCCATTTCGCCGCTGCTGTGCATTGCACAGACGGCTTCATTGACTTGTTAACCAGTACTTCCAAGTCTCTTTCCTGGGGGTTGTCTCCGAGTACTGCACCGGACATCCTGTATTCGTGTATAAGATTTTTGTTACCGAGAAGCATTACCTTACTCTTATCCACGTTAAACTTCATTTGCCATGTCGCAGCCCATTTCTCAAGATTGTTTATGTCATGTTGCAGGTTTTCGCAATCCTTCTGTGTCTTCACTACTCTGAATAACTTCGTATCATTTGCAAATTTAATCACCTCGCTCGTCGTACCAATTTCCAGGTTGTTTATAAATATGTTGAAGGGCACGGGTCCAAGCACCGAACCCTGCAGCACTCCACTCGTGACGCTTTTCCAGTCTGAGTATTGTCCATTTACCCCCACTCTCTGTTTCCTATCCGCCAGCCAGTTTTTAATCCACGTGAGTATTTCATCCTCGATTCCATGGCTCGCAATTTTTTGAAGTAGTCGTTCATGCGGGACCTTGTCGAATACCTTCTGAAAATCCAGATATACGTCAACTGGGTCACCCTTGTCTATGTGCCTCTTTACTCCCTCAAAGAAGTGCAGCAAGTTCGTCAAGCAAGATCTTCTTTTGCTGAAGCCATGCTGGCTGGTCCTCATCAGATTGTGTCCGTCAAGTTGATCAATGATGCGGTCCTTTATCAGCGCTTCTACCATCTTTCCCTTTACTGAGGTCAGACTCACCGGTCTGTAGTTTCCCGGATCTCCCCTCAAACATTTCTTGAAGATCGGCGTAACATTCGCCACTTTCCAGTCTTCTGGAATCCTTCCCGATTTGATCGACAAATTGGCTATTAGTTGAAGCAGTTCAGCTATACCCCTTTTCAGTTTTTTGATTACCCTCGGATGGATGCCATCCAGTCCCAGGGACTTATGAAGATATAGCTCTTTGCTTGATACCATACCACGATCATGCATATGACTGTAGGAGAAAATATGCATGTGGATGGAGGAAGGGAGGGGCATGAACTTGGGACACAGAAGGGAGGGAGGGAATATAAAGGGAGAATTGTTGGATAGGTGTGTGAGAGAGAAAGAGATGGTGCACATAGGGAAAGGAAGAAAGGAAAATTGTTGGGCATCGAGAGGGAAGAATGAGGTAGAGATTAGCGGGGAAGAGAAGGATGAGAGAGAGAAATGTTGGATATGGTCGTGGAAAATGAACAGTGGGATAAAAGAAAAGTGTACAATGTTGGACATAGTGGTGGAGGGAATGGAAGAAGAGATGTGGCTTGTGCTGGAGAGGGATGATAGAAGAAGATATGTTGGGCATGGGGCTGGTGGGCAGTGGTGGCTGGTGGGCAATCTCCCTAAAGGTAAGGGTTAGAAATTTTGTTATACTGCCTTTCTGTGTAGAATCAATGAGGCCTATGTATTGTATTGTATTTATTATATTTGATATACTACTTGTACATGAGTATTAAGCGGTTTACAAAACTAAATTCGTTAGGCACTTTGGACTTCACTGTCTATCCTGAACAGGCTCACAATCTAAAATAAAAGGAAAAGAGCATCATTCATATTTTAAAGATAAAACTAGAAAGAAGATGAGAAGGAAGAAGGAGCCCCCAGAGAGATGTAGAGAACCAGGGAAAGTGACGCAGAGTAGTTTCATTTTAGAGAAAAAGATAGAATAGTAAATCTAACAAGCTAAATATAAATTACTATATCAGGCAGGAGAAAAGAAACAAAAAAAAATTAAAATAAAATAAGACAAACACAGCAAAATGAAAATCAAATAAGGTATGAATAGTTGGAGGGAGAAATTTCAGTTAGTAGGAGACACTCGTTTGTGGATTATGGAGAGTATCACATTGTGTATGTGTACTTTCTCTGTCTCTAGAGGACTCACAATCTATCTTTTTTTGAATCTGGGTCAATGGAGGGTTAAGCAATTTGCCTAGAGTCACTGGGGGCTGTAGTGGGTTTGCAAGGCCACTACACTAGCCACTGGGCTACTCCTCCACCCTCTTTAAAAGTGCACCAAACTGATATCACATAAGCAGTGGTGTGGTAAAGGGGTTGGGTTGGTCTGCCCTAGGTGCCATCTTGGTGAGGATGCAGGTACCCCCCCCCCCCCCACTGCCTGGTGTGCGTGCCACTTCCCTTCCCTCATAACTCTGTAATATTCCTGGTGCAAGCAGTAACCCCCAACACCAGCTGTCACACCAGCATTGGCTCTGAGTTACTTCCTGGACCCATGCCTAGGAATTGACGTCAGAGGAAGATCTGGTGTGACAGCTGGTCGGGGTTGCTGCTCGAAGAAGCATGTGGATGTGGAGGGGGTACAAAGAAGAGGGCAGGGGAGGGGCGCCACCGGCCCGGGCCCCTCTCACCCTTGCTACGTCACTACACATAAGCAATGATCTATCCCCGTGGACCCCTCAAAAAAATACAGTACTCCCCCGAGATGTGCGGGGATTCCATTCCAGGAATCCTCGCGAATCTGGAAAAACTGCAAATACGATTTTTCATGGGGGAACCTTAAGAGGGCAGCGGGAGAGGGCAGCAGGAGAGCAGTCGGAGCGCCGCGAGTGCAGGAAATCACTCGCGGTATGCTCCGATTGCCTCTTCCTGCACTAAGTCAGGCCTTATCCAATCAGGAGCTGCGTGTCAAAGCAGCTCCTGATTGGATAAAGCCCGACTTAGTGCAGGAAGAGGCGGTCGGAACGTACCGCGAGTGATTTCCTGCGCTCGCAGTGCTCCGGCTGCTCTCTCCTGCCTCTCCCGCTACCCTCTCCTTGTCGGCGGTTCGTGGTCAGAAAATACCACGAATGACTGGGACCGCGAACCACCGGGGGAACACTGTACCTACTTCTGGCTTTACTCCACAATACACCTTTGCACAGTCAGTCAGGCATTCTGCCGTTCCATAAACCAAAGTGAAAGCTGAAGTCAACACTCGGTAAATCAACTCACATGTACTTGCATATCTAAATTTTGTGGTATATTTTGACTGGACCCCAGAAGAAGGTTGTTCATTACCGAAACACAGACTATGTTGGGTCCACACCACTTAGCGCACCTTAGTAAAAGAGGGCCTACGCTTTTTCGCGCGTGTTTAGCGTGTGCTAAATCAACGTGTGTGCTAACCGCTAACACGTCCATAGGATAACATGCAAGCGATAAATATTAGCACGCACTAATCATGTGTTAAACGCTATCACGCGCTAAAAAGCATAGCGCACCTTAGTAAAAGAGGGGGTTAGTTTTGCTGTGTGTTAATATGGATTGACTTTATTTTTACTGCATCGCTTTTAATTGTGAAGAGCATTTGTCATTAAAACATTTACACCGAGAACATTGTTTCTATAATTTTTTTCTTGTTTTTGGTTCTTTCCCTTTTTTTCTGTGGAACTATTTGATGATCTTGTTTCTTTACTTCACAATACACCTTTGCACATTCAGCCAGGCATACTGCCATTCCACAAACCAAAGTGAAAACTGAAGACAAAATTCATAAAATTTAATTAAACCGCTTTATTTACCCCCTCTTCTATGAAACTGTGCTAGCAGTTTCTAGTGCGGGGAGCCGTGCTAAATGACCCGCGCTGCTCCCAATGCTCATAGGAACTCAATGAGCGTCGGGAGCAGCGCAGGCCATTCAGCATGGCTCTCTGTGCTCTCTTTGCGCTAAAAAACGCTAGCGCGGTTTTGTAAAAGTGGGAGTTGGTTTTCCTAATGGCATTGACAAAATCCAACAAACAAATATACCCCCTCTTCCTCTGAGCATGTGTGTAAATCACCTTTCATTTTCTGACATAATCCACAGTAGTGTAATTTAAATCAGGCAAAATGAAATATTCAGTTTGTTTTTTCTTTTGCTTGCCTATGGTAGATTTCCATTGACCTATTATAGATTTTGGCACAACCATGCTTCTTAAGAAAAGGTGACTTCCTCCTTTGGATCCATATAATTTTCTCGAGGTCAGCCCAGATTAAATCTGCCCTATTAATTTTTGCAGTTGATAAAACTGGCGCATCTCCTAATTCTCTGTAATGAATTCCAGTGGCAGCTTCTGCAGCCCCTTTAGTTTCTACAGGCATATTAATACACTAGTTTGCATATAGCATCACACTAAACAGAGCGCTTCCAGCTGTATCCAGATGGTCTGGTGCACATAAATCTACAAGTGCTGAGCTTTTCATTTTCCTGAGCACAAGATCTGCAGCGCCGATTACTTAGTACAACTGGCATTACTCCACCGATTGCCTTCCAAGTGCATAGATGAAGAATGTCATCTCCTGCTGAGGAGCAAAAGATTTATTTGGGTACTAACAGGGAAACTATAGGACAGAGAGGTTTTATTTCTCAGTTTCTTCTAAGCAGTGGAGATATCCCCTTGAGGGAATTCCTTTAAAAAAAAAATTTAATTTTCTTAGAGAGACAGTCAGCCCCTTTTTGAATATTTGAATATTAGTACTGTTAACCAGGGCCAGATTAATGGATAGGCCCAGTAGGCACATGCCTAGGGCCCGAAACTGTGAGGGGGGCCCGCTGAAGGAAAACAACTCACCTTGCCATTTTTTTTTAAACCGCAACAAGCCCCTCCCAGCATCGATGGTAACAGACCCCCCCCCCTGCATTGACAGCAACGTGGCTGGCTCTGTTACAGGAAGGTTCCGCGATGACTGCGTCTGCCGGTCCAGCCCCCTCTAACGTCACTTACTTGCTTGGGAAAAATGACGTTGGAAGGGGATGGACCGGCAGACGCAATCATCGCGGGACCTTCCTGTAACAGAGCCGGCCGCATTGCTGTTGATGCTAGGGGGCCCTTTGTTATTGATGCCGAGAGGCCCATTGCTGTTGATGCGGGGGGTGGGGGTGGCCGTTGCCGTTGATGTGTGTGTATGGGGGGGGGTCGTTGCCGTTAATGCCACCAGCTGTTCTATTTATGCTTTCTGGCTGCCTTTTCCAAAGGAGTTCAGAGGGCACAGTTGTCAGCTGCAATGTTTGGAGGGAGAGAGCAAAGAGCATGGAAGAGTGGTGGAGGGAGAGAAAGGGGGCAGGGTGGTATGGAAGGGTGTTGGGAAGGATGGTATGGAAGCGTGGTGGAGGGAGAGAAAGGAGGCAGATGCTGATGAAATTGGTGTGTAAAGAAAGGGAAGAGAGACATAAGGGGGAAGGATACTGGATAGAATTGGGTTGGAGGGAAAGAAAGGGGGTAGATGTTGATGGAATTGGGGGGGAAGGGAGAGGAGAGAGTGAAATGCTAGACCATGGGGTGTGAGAGAGGGAAGGGAAGGGAAGGAGAGAAATGTGCTAGACCATTGGAGGAGGAAAGGGAAGAAGATGGATACCACACCAAGGGGGGGGGGGAGGAAAAGATGGAAGGGAGAGACAGGCAATTTCTGGAAGAGGCATATAAAAAGAGCAGATGCCATATGGAATAGGCAGAGGCAGAGAGAGGGCAGACAGTGAATGTAAGGAAGAGAATGATGAGAAGATGAGGAAAGCAGAAACCAGATAACAAAGGTAGAAAAAAAAATTATATTTGTTTTATTTATTTATTTTTGCTTTAGGATAAGGTATTATTCTAGCTATGTTGATAATCATGTATTAATAGAAAATGGAAATAAGATGATACTGTTTATTGAACTAATTTTAATACATTTTTTTACTAATTCAGAGACCATAACTCCTTTCCTCAGGTCAGGACAGGGATACTGTAACAGCAGTATAGTTTATTGATCTGAAGAAAGCTAAGTGAGAAATGTATTAGTCCAATAAAATGATGGGCACTAAATTTTCTTCCTGCCATGCCCCATGTCTCCTACCCATATGCAAAATATAAAATTGGTGGGCTTCCCAAAGCCCTGCCAGATGAAGATCTATTCCTCTAAGAAGGAAGGGGAGATTTGTTCAGAGATGTTTGGAGGTTGCATAGAAGAAAAACTGTACACTGGCACTGGTATGGTAATCTTTGTTGTTTGTTTTGAATTTTAAAATAAAAGAAATAAAGTGGAAATAAAGAAGTAAATAAGAAAATGGGTAAATACATGGGGGAGGGGCAGGGGGCCCAATGTACTTGTGTGCCTAGGGGCCCTCCACAAATTAATCCTGCCCTGCTGTTAACTGGGTTTATGTTGATATTTCAATAAAAATACATTTTTAAAATAAGGCAAAGGGGATTTGGGGAATAATTGGATTACAATGGTGGGTCAAAAACTCCATAAATCACATTGATTATTGTTTTAGATTATTTTTCTATGTTTCTTTCTTAGTTTTAATACACTTTATTTCACATATAGTCCAGATCTTTCAACATAGCTATTATTTAATTTATTGTTTTTAGACTCCTGGGGCTCCTTTTACGAAGCCGTGCTAGGGTTTTTAGCGCACACACATTTTTAGAGCGCTAACCCCCGTGCTAGCCAAAAAAACTACCGCCTGCTCAAGAGCAGGCGGCAGCGGCTAGTGCGACTGGAAAATTAGCACATGCTATTACGCGCGTTAAACCACTAACGCAGCTTCGTAAAAGGAGCCCCTGATGAGGCCATAGAGGCCGAAACACAAATCATGTTGAGTCATCTATTTGTCACACGACAGAATCATCCATTTGTTATGCAATAAATTCATTTTGTACAGTATGTACTTTTGGCTAGTCTAACCTTGTGTCTCCATCGCTGTTTGTGTTGCTTTTGATCGGCAGAGGAGTTTGGTCTTCTGTTTGGGGGTCAAAAACTCAATTATTTCACATAATATAGTGTCCAGTTACTGGTTTGTTGCCTTGAGAATGAATGTGACTGTTGGGCAGACTGGACGGACCACACAGGTCTTTTATCTGCCATCATTTACTATGTTACCATTCCAGATGCCAGGATGCCACTAGATTACAAAATACTGCCACATGCCTAATCAAAAGCAGATTGAAAAATAAGTTAGTCATATTGATATAGGGACTTTGGATCATCTGCTATATTTTTGTCTGTTTATATTTTGGAAGTCAATTTGGGGACAAATAAATTTAGTTTTGGATTCAAACGTTCCACTATCATATGAGGCTATAATTTGTGGAATGATATTACATGTGAAACCCACCCTAGATAAATATAAAAGTCGTCTATTTATGATCATGAAAGGCATAGCCATTCAATTGATAACGAGTAACTGGAAAAACCATGACAGAATAAGTTACACTTTTTGGTGGGTGAACGTGTGCACCACTTACAGATATGAAAGAATTAATGCAGAGTGTAGGGGATTTAGTGGTGTATTTAATAAAATTTGGAGCCCATTGACTAAATTTGTGAAATTATAATAATGTATATTTATCTTATCTTTCCTTTTGTTCATTTACCTTTACACATCCATGGGGGGTGAGGGGTTGGAGGGAGGGGAATAAATATTGATGGGGACATTCGGGTAACTTTATTCTTTATTTATACTATAAATTATGTTATATTATGTTATTATTATATGTAGGATAACTGAAAATCTTGAATGATATATATGTTACCTGTACAGATATTAGTGTAATGTATGTAATACCTACTGTTTGTTCATTTGTATGACACCGTTTTAGATTAAAAATCAATAAAGATTAAAAAAAAGGAAAATAAGTTAGTTTTGACATCTTTTAAATTTAGTTAGAGAAAGTTCATCATAATTGTTCTGGTAAAGTATTCCAAAACATTTGTGCTGTCACTGACAAGATATTGGTTCTTATAGAATGAAAAAAAACAAAACAAAAACATGTTAAAATGCAAAGCAATAATAGCATTGAATGTTTTTGCTTTGAAATGATATGAGACATTGCAAGCCTCTCCTGTGTTTTACATTTCATCTCACAATGAAAGCACATCCCTATCAAGCACCCTTGGACCCTGCACTTAATTATGCAGCTTGAAAACTGTCCCCCAAATGCACAGTTTTGTAAATAGAGACTCCAGTTTACTGTTAAGCTGTTGCTGTAGACAAACAAAACAAAAAGTCTGCGGCATTTTCACATGCCACATCTGTTTCATAATTTTGTTTTTCCATGTTCTTTTCTGCATCATACTATTAAAATTGCTTGCCAAGAATCAAGCTATTGGCAAAGCTTTAACAATCTTTGAACCATGTATCATACAACACGATGGTTGCCTTTTAAAATATTCATCAAAGTGAATGCAGTGAGTGAAAAGAGGCTGCAGGATTTGGCTTTTATTTGATGATGTTTCTGAAAATAAGTGAATTTGATAACTGACTGATTATTGTAATCTAAGCAAAAAAAAAAAAAAAAAAGCATGTTGCACCTTTCACCATATCACAGCAA
Source organism: Geotrypetes seraphini (assembly GCF_902459505.1). Classification (NCBI taxonomy): domain Eukaryota; kingdom Metazoa; phylum Chordata; class Amphibia; order Gymnophiona; family Dermophiidae; genus Geotrypetes; species Geotrypetes seraphini. The sequence goes on from NC_047086.1 coordinate 130,930,861, forward strand.
GTAGAATGCAAACAAAAGGGAAACATATTCAGTGGGGTTTAACTTGGCAGGAAGGCTCCTACCCAGTGAAATCCAGCTGGCTATCTCTGTTGTCAGATAACCAGTTAGTGCTGCTGAATATGAGGCCAGATTTCCACAGTAGTATCCAGTTAGATCAGTGGTCTCAAACTCAAACCCTTTGCAGGGCCACATTTTGAATTTGTAGGTACTTGGTGGGCCTCAGAAAAAATAGTTAATGTCTTATTAAAGAAATGACAATTTTGCATGAGGTAAAACTCTTTATAGTTTATAAATCTTTCCTTTTGGCTAAGTCGTAATAATATTAATGTAATTTATAGCTAAAGAGATATAAGAAACTGTTTTATTTGATTTTGTGATTACGATAAATATACCGAGGGCCTCAAAATAGTACCTGGCGGGTTGCATGTGGCCCCTGAGCCGCAGGTTTGAGACCACTGGGTTAGTGCTAGGACACTCCTGGGATGGAATTTGGGCAGAGCTAGGACTTACTGGAGTAAGGGCAATTTTCAGACTGCACAAATAAAGGAGTTCTTTTACTAAGCTGTGTTAATCACTAATGCACACTTAACACAACAAAAGTAGTTAGCACATCTATATTATATTCTGTTAATGCAGGACCATGTGCTAACCAGTTACTGCCTCCCACAGTAATTTTTTAAAAATGATTGTGCACTAATGGTAACAGTAACATATGCAATGTCAGTCAGCAGGTATTGCACCAGAGACCTTTCACCTGCTGACTGATGTTGAATAACAAAATAATTGCTGTGCATATGATATATTTACCCTTATGATTAAGGGCTCCTTTTACGAAGGTACGCTAGTGGTTTTCGCGTGCGCAACAATGCCGCGCGTGCTAGACACTAGCACCTCCATAGAGCTGGTGTTAGTATTTTCCGTGTAGCGTGGGGTTAGTGCATGCAGCACTGTAGCGTGCGCTAAAAACGCTAGCGCACCTTTGTAAAAGGAGCCCTAAGTGTGTGAAACATTAGCATATGGCCATTAATGAAAATAATAGAAAAAACCTTTTGCCAGCTAGCCCTATTGTTATTTAGCCCTTTTATGTTCTTCTTTACTATAATAATTTGTAGTAGAGAATGACACGGGGACCGTTTACCACAGTACACCGTGGTCACCATAGTAAATCCGCAGGAATGGAGACATTTGCAACTGGTTTACCGCTGGAATGGGGACAAGACCTTTAACTGCCCTGCGGGAATGGGGACAAGACCTTTCACCACCCCGTGGAAGCAGTGAAAAGTCTTGCTCCTGTGGTTAAAAAAAAATTGCGCCCGTGTCAGACTCTGCATCTCCTCCCCAGCTCCCCTTGGGCCTATTGTACCTTCAGGAGCCAGCCGTGCCACGATGAAGACAGAAGGAACACAAAACCAAAGCCTGAGACCAATGTGATTTGAAGAATAAAATTACCAGACAACAAAAGGTAGAAAAAAATAAATTTATTTTATATTTTGTGATTACAATATTTCAGATTTGAAATATGTATCCTGTTAGAGCTGGTATTAGACATAACTGGGGATCGCAAAGCCCAGGCTGTGCTTCTTTAGCTTCCAGCTGGCTTAGGGCTCTCTGACCAGGGGGCAGTTGCCCTAGTTGCTCTCCCCTAAAACTATTCCTGCCATGTGTGACTGAAGTATTCTGTTAGCTTGATTTTTCTATTTAGCATTCTATAGTAATTTGGTTTGGTCAGTTTTCACAATAGTGGAGGGGATATTTGTGAAAGGCAGGGGAGACAGGGGTATTGTTGATCCATGACAATTGTACAGAATATTGTCTCTTTTTTTATACTTTCATAAAATAAGTTCAGTATAAAATCATAACTATTCGAGGCTTGTGCAGATGGGAACTGACAGTTTGTAGGGCGGGGAGGGGGACAGAGCTTGCGGGGATGGGGCAGGGACGGGGACTGAGCTCGCGGGGACAGGGCGGGAATGGTGATAAATTTTTTCCCCGTGTCATTCTCTAATTTGTAGTTCTATCCCTTCCTTCCCGAGCCTCAAGTAAGTAATGTTCATGTCAGTCACTACATGGTTTTTGTTTACCTCAGTTTTTATTATTATGGAAATCGCTTAGAAATTTTATAAGCATTGTATCAAATCTTTTAATAAACTTGTAAAAAGTTTCAAGTTTATTAAAAATTTTGATTAAAGACAAATCAAGATTTCTAAGCATTTTACAAGTTATATTAGAAGGAGGGAGACATAATTTGACAGATTTCCACTGAACAAACATTTGACTAACAGAAACAGGTCGGAATGGTGGGAGAACTACAAATTTAAAGAAAAGAATACAAAAAAGGGAGACCACAATAGGAAAGAGAGGCAGTTAGAATAATCAAAGAAATCTGACTATATTTAAGATCTGTTTAGGAGTCATATGCATCCTGGAAAAGGTAGGTCTTTAAATTTCCCTTAAATTTGGCTAAATTTTTCTCCTCCCTGATATACAGAGGTAAGGAGTTCCACAACGTAGGAGCAGGAACTGCGAAGGACATAGCCTGGTGTGAGCCAATAATTTTTCAATGACGGTATATGGAGGAGGATCTTAAGACTCGTGTAGGTTCATGCGGGATGAGGAGTTTATGAATAAAGGCCGGTTCATACGAGGGGTTGCTGAAAAGTTCTCAGTCCAACCAACAAAGTCAGGGGTAGCCTCCATCAAAGGCTATACATTTAGTCCAGTGAATTTCCACTTTATTTGTTCCGTATTTTTCTGACAGAACAAAAAAAAGTGGAAAATCACTGGGCCAAGTGTATAACCCTCAACGGAGACGGCCTCAACTTTGTTGGTTGGGCTGAGAACTTTTCAGCAGCCCCTCATAACATCAGTCCCAGTACAGATCCCTGTGGCACGCCACTATTTACCCTCCTCTAATGAGAAAAATGATGACTTCACCCTACCCTCTGCTTTCTATCCAATAACCAGTTCCTAATCTTCAACTGAACATTGCCTCCTATCCAATAACTCTAATTTTCTCAGGAGCCTCCCATGAGAAACTTCGTCAAAAGCTTTCTGAAAATCTGGATACATCAATGAGCTCACCTTTATCCACATGTTTATTCACACCTTTCAAGAAGTCAACCAAATTGGTGAGGCAAGACCTCCCTTGACTGAACCAATGCTGACTCTGTCCCATTAAATCATGTTTGTTTATGTGTTCCACAAATATATATTTTATAATTGTTTCCACTATTTTGATCGACATTGAAGTCAGGTTTACCGGTCTGTAATTTCCCGGATAAGGGTATGCTAAGACCAATTCTTACTGCAGCTTTGCAAAAGGGTCTCAGAGATAAAAGAGCAAGAGGGAATTTGTAAATTCATCCAGAGAGGTGTCTGGGTACCAATCTGAATATTGGCCATTATCCAGATAACTTTCAGAGGCAGCTTATTTCAGTGCTTGAGTTAGGATCAGCTTGAATATCCAGGTCAGACTCAGCCCACAGTAGTCAACACCTTTATATTTTCTGACCATTGTAGGCTAAATATTGGGAGGAAATATTTATCAGATTTGTGCTACTCCATATGCTAATTCAGTGTTTTTCAACCTTATACACCTATGGACCAGCAGAAATAAAAGAATTATTCTGTGGACTGGCATCGGTCCGTGGACCGGCGGTTGAAGAACACTGGGCTAAGTCGTGGGCTGGACCCCACCCATCTCTACCCAATCTCTACCACAGACCCCACCCCCATAATAGTACTAATTGCACCTTGCACGTCCCGTGCCTCATCTGGAAGCCTTCCCTCTGACATTGCAACGTCAGAGACAAGGCTTCCGGTTCAGGCACAGGATGCACTTAGGAGCCACTGTCCGTGGCTTTGTGCACTGAATCAGTTAGGAAGCGGGAGCTGGCTCGAAGATAACGCCGCATCGATCGCACCGTGGACCGGCGGTTGAAGAACACTGTTTTAGGCCTGATGTACATGCTGGCCCTGTGGACCAGCAGGAAATTTCTGTGGACCGGCACCAGTCCATGGACCGGTGGTTGAAGAACACTGTGCTAATTCATTTGTGATTCTTCTTTCTGCTTCTGTAATGAATGAGGAATTCATCAACCATTCATTTAATTTTTCAAAGCGATACTAGCAATATTATACAGCAACCTTCTAGTTTTCTGGCATTTATTTTATACCTTTCTGGGGCCAATCTTCAAAACATTTGTCTGGGTAACTTCAGGAATTACTTTTTGACATTTACTACCTGCAAATCAGTTATACTGTCTCTGGGTTTGCACGTGTAAGTAGTGCGAAAGCACATAGAAGTGGCTGATTTGGAAGGGAATAGTGTGATTTTGAAAACCTGCATCTCTGAGGGGGAACTGATTGAAGAAGTCTTCCCAGAGTCAAACATATGAAATTGGAGATGGCTTTGAAAGTCAGAAAGGTAGGATTCTTTCCCCCTCCACCAAAAAAAAAAAAAAAAAATCTTCCACAATCTAGATACAAAAGAGAAATGTGCAAAAAGTAACGTGCGACTCAAAGTAAGAGGAAATATCAAAAAAAAAATTGACCCCCCCCTCTTTTACTAACGCATAGTGCGGGTTTTAGCGCCAGCAACAGTGGTAATTCTATGAGCGTCGGAGCAGTTACCACCACTACTGGCGCTAAAACCCGCACTACACGTTAGTAACAGAAGGGGTTAATGAAGTATAAATGTATTGTTTTTCTAAACTACAGAATGCATATATTCTTTGAAGGCCCACCCAAACCATGCCGATAGTATATTTCCTTTTAAATTTCTAGTACGTGCAGGATATACCTGTTAAGAGTGCCTGTTCTTAAATCATATCTTACACTTATGTGGCGATTTATAGATGCAAATATGCTTTTTATGTGGTAAATGGCACACAGCTTTTCTAAAATGTTCTCTAATTTGTCTCTCTGATGCAAGTTAGATGGGAATTGGGGAGAGAAGCAGCATTAAGTTTTCCTATTCAAAACCGGCTCATATATGAAGTGGTTGGTTGTCTTAAGCAAAATCCATATCGTCAAAACTTTTACACAATGCTTGGAGAATAACACTCATTCAAAGGCAAAGGGGCTGTTGTTAATAAGAAACTTTAAAAAGCAAACGCTTGGTTAATGGACATAGTTCATCGCTGATGTGGTACAGTTACTAAGAAATCTCATTGTTAATGATTAGGTGAATCTAGTATTTTAGAGGGGAAAAGCTGTTCAATTAATCGAAGCATAGCAAAGGATATGTGGAAGAACACAAGGCCCATATTTTCAATTATACCTGAAAATGTATTAAGGAAAAAATGAAGAAATAGTATCAAACAGTTTAAAATTCCCATTAGTGCAGGCCCGCACTCTTTTGCACTGGAAACATTTTGCAGTCCTCAGATGCTTCAGGTTCTAGCCTGGACAGTCCAGTCCAAGATGCATACCTTTGCGAATTTAAAGTTTTTCAAGTTTCAAGCTTTATTAAAAATTTGACATTCCGCCTATCGGATTTCTAAGCGGAGTACAAATGAGTCTACATTACAAAGTAAAATCTTGGGGACATGGACTATAAGACATGCTGATATACTGGTACATCAAGGGAGAGGGGTAGAACTACATATACATTGCTTATAGGACAGAGAGACTTACCTGCTCCCAACTGGCATCTGTTCATCTTACTCGGTAGATATTTAAACAGATACTGCTAGTTGTTTATTCCTGTACTTATTGGGGAAACTTTATAGCAGTCACCTATGTGTGAAGGCCAAGGAACTATTTTTTGGCCCATATTAAAAAGACACATAGGGGATAGTTATCAAGGTGTGTTATGGTAATAACATATGTTGTTTTCCCCTTAACACACACTACAGAGGGAATTCAGAAAAGGGAACTAAGCACGTTAGCATGCACTAAAATGTTAGCTCGCTCAATTGCATTAGCACATACTAACTGCTAAAGACGCTCATAGAAATATAATGCGAGTCTGTAGCAGTTAGTGCACAATAACGTGATTGCATGAATTAATATGCTAATAGGCTTCTGCCCTCTGTTGAATCCTCCCCAAGAACATAAGAATAGCCTTACTGGGTCAGACCAATGGTCCATCAAGCCCAGTAGCCCGTTCTCATGGTGGTCAATCCAGGTCACTAGTACCTGGCCAAAACCCAAGGAGTAGCAATATCCCATGCTACCAATACAGGGCAAGCAGTGGCTTCCCCCATGTCTTTCTCAATAACAGACTATGGATTTTTCTTCCAGGAACTTGTCCAAATCTTTCTTAAAACCAGCTACACTATCCGCTCTTACCACATCCTCTGGCAATGCATTCCAGAGCTTAACTATTCTCTGAGTGAAAATAAATTTCCTCCTATTGGTTTTAGAGTATATCCCTGTAACTTCATTAAGTGTCCTCTAGTCTTTGTAATTTTTGACGGAGTGAAAAATCGATCCACTTGTACCCATTCTACTCCAATCAGGATTTTGTAGACTTAAATCATATCTTCCCTCAGCCGTCACTTTTCCAAGCTGAAGAGCCCTAACCATTTTAGTCTTTCCTCATACGAGAGGAGTTCCATCCCCTTTACCATCTTGATTGCTCTTTTTTTGAACCTTTTCTAGTGCCATTATATCTTTCTTGAGATAAGGAGACCAGAATTGAACGCAATACTCCAGATTCAGTCGTACCATGGAGCGATACAGGGGCATTATGATAGTGTGTGCTTTTTAAAATTTTTTTATTCATTTGTTACAAATTAAATAACATACTCAGGAATATCAAATTATAACCATCAACATAAATATTACAAAGAAGAAAAATAAAATCATTCAGAGAACTAGCCCACATTATCTGGTCACGAGTACTTTTCCTTTAGCAGAATAAATTTAGATAAAGAAAACACATTTAAACTTCTAAGCAGGCAGAATGTGGCTCCTATACATTTCTTCAATTATTCTCTCTAGTAGGAAAATAAAAAACCCCTAAATATTAATTCTAGGATACTGTCTGAACAGGTTTCGCTTTTAGAAAACCTTCTAACTGGACTGGATCTAAGAAGACATATTTATCACTTGCATATGAGATAAGGCATTTACCCAGTAATTTTAAGAAGAAGATCACATCCACCGCTAAGGCCTTAGGCTTGAGTGCCAAGAACTTCTTCCACTTCATTTGAGTCTGCTTAGAGACATCAGGAAAAATAAGAATTTGTTAGCCACAAAACAGAGCTTGTTTTTTAGTAAAATATAATTTCAAAACAGTTTGTCTAGCTCTATTTTGAAAACTACCAAAAGTGTGGCACGTTTTGTAATTGTGTCTTTAGATGACTCAAGAAACTGAGAGAGATCTAAATTATCAGGGGAAACTAATTTGTCAATTTTCTCCTCAACTCCCTCCTTCCTAGAAGCCCTCAGAACATAATAGAGATTATCAGGTTGAAAATTATCCACATCAGAATATTGCGAAATCTCATATACATTCTTACTAGCTCCAAAGGGGATAGGAAGTGCGTGATAGGGAAATTTAAGAAACAAAGATTACTAACTCTCATATAGTTCTCCATTCTTTCTATCTTAGTATGAAACAATACACTCTCTTTAATATTAGATAGAGCCATGCTCTTTAGATTACCCACAGACATATCCAATTGATCTAATTTATTTCCTAGCTCTGTTATTTGATTTTCATGCTCATTCATTTTAACTGTAGTATCTGAGGAGAACTGACATAATTTCAAAATTGTGTTTTGCAAAGAAGACTCAATTCTATTAAGTTAGCCATATATCATTTAAAGTGATAACTTTGCTCTTAGGGTTGTCTCCATAACCATCTGGACAGGAGTCAATCATTTAGTCTTCACCCCCACTTGATTGCTCCAAAACATTAAGTCCAGTTATATCAAAAATTTGTGAGGAAGAGGCTACATCCTCAACATTGGAGGGTGTCTCTATTCTTCCAATAAGAGTTAATGGCTGGGTAGGTGGTGAAGGGCCTCCTGAGGAAAGGGAAGCTGACTGCATACTTAAAGTTACCTGCTCTTCTGTCCTTGGTGGAGAAGAGGCCGAAAGATAGCGATCTATTGGACCCATCCCTGAGGCTAGAAGATGAATTTTTGCCTCTTACCCATGGTAGAAGGATTTAATCTCAGTACTCTCCCAATTCCTCATGGGCTCCAAAGGGGCTCATAAGGGGCATGTCCTGCCCCTTTGGCCATGCCCCTTCGGCTTGAGACCACTAGCCGCGTATCGCGGCTCCCTCTGATTTTAATGAGGCTAACAAGGACCCTTCCGTAAGCGCTGGATGCAGGGACTGCCTGCTGTGATGGCAATAGTGCTGCTGGCGGGTGGCTGCGGGGACTGCCTGTTGTGATGGCAATAGTTAGTGCTGCTGGCGGCACTGGCGGCTCCATGTTCACGGCTCCCTCTGAATTTAATGAAGCCAACAAAGATCCCTCCGTGAGCGCAGGATGCCAGGTGGCTGCGGGGACTGCCTGCTGTGATGGCAAAAGTTAATGCTGCTGGCTGCACTGGCAGCTCCCTCTGATTTTAATGAGGCCAACAAGGACCCTTCCATAAGTGCTGGACACTGGGTGACTGCAGGGACTGCCTGTTGTGATGGCAAAAGTTAGTGCTGCTGGCGGCCCATAATATGTTTTAATGTCATAAGGCACTTTGATAATTACACCTAGCAAAGAATCTAGCATTACTTTTGTTGAACTGGGAACATTGGGCCACTAGGCCATGGGCCAAAAATTTTCCCCTTAAGAAATCCATCTGACTCTGACGCCTCCAAAGAGATTCAACCCCCCCTACATATAAACTTCTTGTAGAGCTACCCTTCCTCCTGCAATGCCTGACAAAGAACTTGCCCTTCTGAATACCCCTCTCTATTCTCCTGTAGGGCCCCTGGGTCTACTTGAAGGATTCTTGCAGGATAGGCCATTTTCATACATTATGGATGAATATGTTGCCAAGGTGGCCTACCTCTTCCAAGTTCCTCCCATTTTGAGACCAAGGAAAAATTTTAAAACAGCTATTTGGTAAACTTGACTAATGCTTTGATTAATGATTCTAATGTACTTGATGTATTATCACTGTTGTGTACAGCTTTTTTCTTATTATAAACCGTTTAGAACTGAGAGGTGCTGCAGTATAAAAATAAAGTTGTTATTGTTATTATTATTATTATTGGAATGACTACAAAAACTCTCAATTAGGTTTGTGTAGAAGGAAAAGCATCCTAAAGTTGCAGTAGCCACTTTATAGGTGGCTAAATGGAAAGGTAGATTAGGGGTGCTTTGATTTAAGTGGTATTTTAGAGTAATTGAGCTCTGGACAGTGCTAAAATGGGAGCAGAGGGGACAAGATAAGCAGTGAGTGGACTTAGAAAGATTAGAGGCTAAAAAAGAGATGGCAAAATAAAAAGATGAGCAAACGGGAACACCCATACATTCAAACAGTACAGAGATGTTGGGAGGAGACTAGGGGTAAACAAAGGAATTTCCCAGGTGCCATCTATCAGAGAATGGGAGGAGTTTGCTTCTTTTCTGGTAGGGAAGGACATACTTAAGATAATAAGTACATAAGTATGACCTCTGCCGAGTCAGACCATGGGTCCATCATGCCCAGCAGTCCGCTCCCGCGGCGGCCCCCCCCAGGTCCATGACCTGTAAGTGATCTTATACCTAAAACATTCTATTCCTTAATCCTTTAATATCCTGTATGGTAACCCTCTAACTATTCCCTTCAATCCCCTTTTCCTTCAGGAAATCATCTAATCCCATTTTGAAACCCAAAATTGTACTATTCCCTACCACCTCCTCTGGTAGCGCATTCCAGGTGTCCACCACCCTCTGAGTGAAGAAGAACTTCTTAGCATTTGTTTTGAATCTGTCTCCTTTCAATTTTTGCGAATGACCTCTTGTTTTTGTTGCCCCCGCTAGTCTGAAGAATCTGTCCCTCTCTATCTTCTCCATACCCTTCATGATCTTATAAGTTTCTATCATGTCCCCTCTAAGTCTCCACTTTTCCATGGAAAAGAGCCCCAGCTTCTCTAGCCTTTCAGCATATGAAAGGTTTTCCATGCCTTTTATCATCCTTGTTGCTCTTTTCTGGACCCTCTCGAGTATCGCCATATCCTTCTTAAGGTACGGTGACCAGTATTGAACGCAGTACTCCAGATGCAGGCATACCATCGCCCGATACAGTGGCAGGAGATAACTTCCTTCATTCTGGTAGTGATACCTTTTTTGATAATGCCCAACATTCTATTCACCCTTTTTGAGGCCGCTGCGCATTGTGCCGCCGGCTTCATTGTCCTGTCCATTAAAACCCCCGTCCTTTTCCAGTTTGCCTTCTCCCAGTACCATCCCCCCCCCCCCCCATTGTGTAGTTATACATCGGGTTTCCTTTCCCTATGTGCAAGACTTTACATTTCTCCACATTGAAGCTCATATTAGCAAGTTGTCTGCCCACTCACTCAGTTTGTTCAGGTCCCTTTGTAGTTCTTTGCATTCCTCCACAGTTTTAACCCTACTGGAGAGTTTTGTGTCGTCCACAAATTTTATAACTTCGCACTTCATCCCTGACTCCAGGTCATTTATGAATATATTGAATATCAGCGGTCCCAGTACTGACCCCTGCGGGACGCCACTCGTGACCCCTTTCCAGATGGAAAGAGTATGGCCTCAGTTGATCAAGAAAGGAAAGGCATATTCCTTTAAGGAACTACAGAAAGCATATGATTTCAGCTTGGTGGACTTGCTAATATACCTTCGAGCAAGGCACTTCCTAGGTCAGAGGGAAATTAGTTAAGTTATGAAACAACTTAAGAGAGAATTAGAGAGACTATGGCTAGGGAAGTTGCCACAAGGTAACATAAGAACTGCCACTGCTGGGTCAGACCTGTGGTCCATCCTGCCCAGCAGTCCGCTCACGTGTCAGCCCTCTGGTCAAAGACCAGTGCCCTAACTGAGATTAGCCCTACTAACACTACCAGCGTAGCCCTACCAGTGTACGTCCTTGTTCAGCAGGAACTTGTCCAACTTTGTCTGAAGGGTGTTTTCCCCTATGACAGACTCCGGAAGAGCGTTCCAGCTCTCCACCACTCTCTGGATGAAGAAGAACTTCCTTATGTTCGTACGGAATCTATCCCCTTTCAACTTTAGAGAGTGCCCTCTCATTCTCCCTACCTTGGAGAGGGTGAACAACCTGTCTTTATCTACTAAGTCTATCCCCTTCAGTACCTTGAATGTTTCGATCATGTCCCCTCTTAATCTTCTCTGTTCGAGGGAGAAGAGGCCCAGTTTCTCTAATCTTTCGCTCCTCCAACCCCTTAACCATCTTAGTCGCTCTTCTCTGGACTCTTTCGAGTAGTACCGTGTCCTTCTTCATGTACGGCGACCAGTGCTGTACGCAGTACTCCAGGTGAGGGCACACCATGGCCCGGTACAGCAGCATGATAACCTTCTCTGACCTGTTTGTGATCCCCTTCTTTATTATTCCTAGCATTCTGTTTGCCCTTTTTGCCGCTGCTGCACATTGCATGGACGGCTTCATTGACTTGTCAATCAGAACTCCCAAGCCCCTTTCCTGGGAGGTCTCTCCAAGTACCGCCCCGGACATCCTGTATTTGTGCATGAGATTTTTGTTACCAACATGCATCACTTTACACTTGTCCACATTGAACCTCATCTGCCATGTCGCAGCCCATTCCTCGAGCCTGATTATGTCACGTTGTAGATCTTCGCAATCCCCCTGCATCTTCACTACTCTGAATAACTTCTTATCGTCCACAAATTTTATCACCTCACTCGTCGTACCTATGTCCAGATCATTTATAAAGATGTTGAAGAGCACGGGTCCAAGCACCGAGCCCTGTGGCACCCCGCTGGTGACACTCTTCCAGTCCGAGTATTGTCCATTTACCCCCACTCTCTGTTTCCTATGCTCCAGCCAGTTTTTAATCCATCTGAGTATTTCACCCTCTATTCCATGGCTCGTATTTTTCCGAAGTAGTCGTTCATGCAGAACCTTGTCCAATGCCTTCTGAAAGGACAGTTTGGGGTCAGGAAGGAACTTCAACATGGATTTATGAATAGCTGGGAAAAAGAGATAGGAACAGTTTGGGGCAAGGAGACCTGGGAATAGATTTTAGTGCACACTGCCAAAATTTTAATACACACAAAAATTTTAGAGAATGGTTAAAAGATATGGTATCTTACATCCCCCCATTAAGGGGCAGATTCTCAAAACTAAAATCTACCTTTAACATGCTTGCTAAACCGGTTCCAGACGATTTAATGTGCATGTATTATAGAGACAGATTATCAAAACGGTTTACCGAGGTCTTTTACAAATTTTCTAACAGTCTACAATACTGCCATGCACATGTAGTACAAGGTCATTAATATTAAAATGATCACACTGAGCGATTCTCTGTAATCATCGAGTGATTCTCTAACCTCGTTGTGCCACATTTGCGGCCATAATTTGCCAACAGGTCTAAACTGTCATTGCCTTACTTTCTGATCAGTGCCTGAATGCTGATTGGCACAGGCACTGACAAGAAAGTAAGGTTTGACAGCTTAGAACCACTACCCTCAAATGCAAATTAAATTAAAAAAGATAAAAATTGAAGATCGGCAGGAGCGATGATCACTCTCTCCTGACGCATTGCACAATTGACGTCAAGCGACCCCATACACAACCTCCCCCCCATCAATGGGAGAGCTGCCCACTCCCTCCCACCACCAAGCAACACCCTCTGACACCCCCCTTTAATATGGGGGTAGCCTAAGGGATATGGCAAATCAGAATCTTAGGCCACTCCCAGTGCATCCCAGAATGCACTGGGAGATGGGCCTAATATTCCGGTTGGCCTAAGTGCCTAAGGCCCCTGGGCCAATCAGGACCTTAGGCCCCTCCCCGGTGCATCCCAAGATACACTGTGAAGGGGAAGGCCCGCCATTCCTTTGAAGGCGGGCCTGCCAGCCGGACACAGGCAGGAACCGTCTGTCTAATGAAAACAGGTTAGGGGGGTCTGTGTGGGGTCCAGGTTGGGGGGGGGTCCATGTGGGGGTGACCTTTTGGGAGGGGTGTGGGGGGCAAACTTTCAGGGGATGGGGCAAATTTTCAGTGAGGGTGGGGGGTGTTGGTAGGAGAGACTGGGCATCCCTCCTGCCTCCAAACATTAGGGGAGGATTAATGGGGTATCAGCAAGAAGGTCTGGGAATCCCTCCTGCTGCGATCATTCGGGGGGTGTTCCAGCAAGAGGGATTGGGCATCCCTCCTGCCAGTGATATATGAGGTGGGGAGGACAGCAGCTGCGGCCGCTAAACCTATCGCAGCAGGGAGAACCCTTGCCACGATAAGCTCAGCGGCTGCGGTTGCTTACAATGTAGGCCAGCATTTTACTGGCCTACATTGTACGCATCTACCACGGGTCTAGGGAGATGCATATGGCCACCTAAGTCCACCTAAGGCTACTTCTGGGCCAAGCCACACCCACGCTTAGCCTTAGGCGGGCTTGCGGGCCTTCCTAGGTTCCTGGAAGCACCTTCATTTGTAGGTGGCCTTCCTCAGGAGGGTTGTTTTTTTTTTTTTAAAGAAAATGTGCATCCCGATTGGCTGGTTAGGCAGTAGTTGGCCACCTACAATCGGGACGCCGATTATACAATCCAGACCTGTCTGCCCAAGAAATGCTCATAGCCAGCAATCTTCAATATTCAGCTGAAGGAAATCCACCAAATATCATCCCATGCAAGATCACAACATTGTTGACTATTGTGTGCCAATGACTTCAAACTGTTTATTGGACATATCCTCAAGGAGGTGGGCATTTCCAAATGCATTTTCTTTACCTATTGAGGAATGACTTGTCTTTCAAACATGTGGCTCTTCTTCCCATCCACTTCCCTCTTTCTGTCAGGATATTGGTTAGAGAAGAGAGTAGCAGAAAAAGAGCCAGAATGATTATGAAGGCCATCCCAAGAGTCTCCAAGGGCTGCCATTGGCCCCAAGGCCTTGCATTGAAGAAAACTGCTGTAAACTGGGTGTGGGTGAACAGATCCCCTCTTTGCTTTGCTCATCCTTTGCCTGCATGGTAAAGAAATCTTGGTTGGAAACTTTTTTCTTCAGGACATGCTTTCTCATCTTTTTATCCTGTGCTCCCCTGTCCCTGAGTGCTGTGGGGAGAGGAAAAGGTGGGGACAGGAGTTGTCATTACAACAAAGAAGACTTGTTTTTGTGATATTGGCAACAATTTTTCTGTACCTCAAAATAAAAAAAAGAAAACTTACCTTGAGCTATTTTCAATTTAGCTTAGCTTAAGCTATTTTCAATTTAGCAATGACATTTAATGATTGATTGCAACTTGCTGATGTTAATATCCTGTGCAATTATGATACATATCAGAAATAATATCCTCCGGCATTGTGAAAAAGGTTTGCAAATAAAATGTGCGCCATATGAGTCAAAACTAAAATCACAGATGTATCTTATACTAAATGTTCCTGGATAAAAAAATAGTGGCATTTCCAGTTTTGTGAGGTATTACAATGCTTTTCAGTCCAGTATACTTTAAATGCAAATTCAAAATATATTTCCCTGAATTCATAGTTGATACTTATGATTGGTTTATAATTCTTTTAACATGCACTCAACATAACAAAACTCCACAGAGCTGACTAGTAAAATGAAAAGTGCTGGGGTTGCAGCGGCACTGAGGCTAAGAGATGTGTCTGTTGTTCTCCCAAGCCAAAGCTGAATCTCTAACGAGAAGTGTCTGTCCACCAGATCTGTTTATGCACTTCATTTTGGTTATTTGTCTTTCATGGCAGGAATTATTCATTTATGGGTTATTTTATAATAAGCTGTCACCTGTTTTGAGCCAGTTTTAAAATACATAAGCATCTATTTTTATAAAAGACTAGGGATAAATCAGCTGAAATTGTGGCTAAACTGAAGTTACACAAAAAAAGAACAAGGGGCCTTCAAGTTCTAAGCAGTCAAACTTCCATTTATTGAAGGACCCGACATGTCAGGGGGTCATTCAATGTAATCCATATACATGTAATCTATACAATGTAATCCATACATGGAAAGATGGCCAAATATTGACTCTCTCAACGATCATTATCCAAGGTATAGCAAGAATGAAGTTACACCTGCGTAATATGCAGGCATAATTTCACTCTTACTATACCTTGGATAATGATCATTGAGAGAGTCAACATTTGGTGTTTCTGAAACTAACGGCCACCCCACCTACCCCCACTCTGTTATCTGAAACTCCCCTACCTACCACCTCCCCTCTGCTGTAATTTAAAATCTTCAGGCAGCCATCAGCGTAACAAAGCAAGCCTCCTGCCCTTGGCCTGCTCTGGATGTGTTCTTTCTGCAGCATCCTGTCTACATGGGAAGAGGAAGCGCTGTAGAAATAACACTTCCGGGGCAGGCCGAGGGCTGGAGGCTTCCTTCATTATGCCGATGGCTGCCTGAAGTTTTTAAATTACAGCAGCGGGGAGGTGGTAGGTGGGGAAGGAGAGAACTGGGGAGAGATTGTACCACAGGATCCAGCTGAGAGGGAGAGGGGCTGGTATTGGGAATGAGGAAATGACAGATGCTACACGGGCGGGGTAGGAGGGGTTGGGAAAGCAAGAAGGACAGATATTGCACAGACTGGAAGGGATTTGGGAAGGCAGGGAAGGACAGATGCTACATGGGCTCCACCCCTGACCTCACCCCCATGATAATTGTAATGCAATTTCTTCCATTCATTTTTCATATACACACAATATAATCTTATTAATACATAATGTTAACCACAAATTGTAAAAAAAAACAACAACCCCTCACAAAGCACACTGTATGCAGAGAAAATGTTAATTACCATTGATACTCTTTTTTTTTCCCAAATTGGTCAAAACAGATGACTTTAAAATATGCAATGTCATCTCAATAACTATAGAAAAATAGACAAATACTGTATAGTGCAAAATATAGATAGCAGATATTGTTCATTGTTAGCTTCTATACCGCTACTAATGACTGGAATGTCAATTCAGAGCAGTTTGCATGAGCTTCTGTATAAGGTGATGCAATACATGAGCTTCTGTGGAGGTGTTATAATACATAATAATAATAACAGTTTATATACCGCAATACCGTGGGCTCTATACAGAGTTACAGGGGCTTCTGCAGTAGTGTTACAATACAGAGTTATTAATACCAACATAATTAAGGCTTAATCAATCAATCATCCTACTTATGTTACCGGCACATCGATCGTCCTACTTATGTATATATTCATACCAAATCAATCATCCTACCTATCTTCACATTTAATATTAGGTTTACTCAGTGGCGTACCTAGCATATGTGACACCCAGGGCCCATCATTTTTTGACACCCCCATTCCCATCTATATGAAAAATATGATTTTTAGTAACAATCTACATATCGCACAACAAGAGTGCACCTAGGAAAAGGCAGCATCTTAAACACTGCAGTGAGCACTAGAACACCAACACATACATTGTAAAACTAAACAAACCAGATACTGCACAGTCAATTGATCCAGTACAGTCGATGCTATAGAAAGCCATGGCCCTTTCATATACACAGACAGATACACCCTCACCCAACATGGAATAATCACAAACTAAAAATAGAAATATGTAGACAAAAGTTAAACTGAACTGCCATGAAACCAGACTCTGCATACAATGCAACACCACAAAAACAGTAATACATGTCCTCTAATACTATGCAAAATATAAAGACAGTAGATGTAAATTTGAAAAAACTGATATATAACAATCACCACTTTACAAATTAACAAATAAAAATAAAAATAATAATGAGAAATAAGAAAATACCATTTTATTGGACTAATCCCCGTAAGCTCGGTCCTCATCCCCACAAACTACCTGATTTCATCCACACAAGCTTTGAATTGTTTTATATTGAACTTATTATATTAAAGTATAAAAAGAAACAATATTCTGTAGAATTGTCAATTTATAAATCAGCGTCTTCTCCCCACTCTCTCTTCCCCATTTCCCATCAGCGTCCTCAGCCCACTCTCTCTCCACTTTTCTTCAGCGCACGCACATAAAAACAAGCAAGTAATTTTATATCATTTTCATTCTATTCATTCATAGAAATTAAAGTCTAAATAATGCCAGTCACATAACAAAACATGATTTTACAAAAATAATTCCCTGCACAGTCAAGCCTGCAAGGATTACTAGATGTCTTTCAGCAGCTCCCTTCCCTATCTTCCTCTTACCTTCGTGGCCAAGTCAAAATGATCTACCAACAATAAAATTTTAAAAACACAAAGCATACTGTACACAGAGAAAATGTTAATTATCATTTATATTCCGCGGGTTTTCAAAGAGGTCATGGCAGATGACTTAAGCAATGTCACCTCAGTAACAACTATACAAAAATAGACAAATATACCCCTCCCTTTTTACTAAACCGCGATAGCGGTTTTTAGCGCAGGGAGCTGCGCTGAATGCCCCATGCTGCTCTCGACGCTCATAGGCTCCCTGCGCTAAAAACTGCTATTGCAGTAAAAGTTTAGTAAAAGGGGGCCATAGTGCAAAATATAGACAGCATATATAAATTCTCAAAATGGACACATTTTGATCACTAAATTGAAAATAAAATCATTTTTCCTACCTTTGTTTGGTAATTTCATCAGTCTCTGGTTGCACTTTATTCTTCTGACTGTTCATCCAATATTTCTTCCCTTCTTTCAGCCTCCTGTATGCTTCCTCTCCTCCAGACCTCATTCCCTCCCCCAACTTTTTCTTTGTTTCATCCTGTCCCCTTCTTTCTTTCTCTCTCCATGCCCCCTTTCTTTCTGTATGTCTGCCTTTCTCTCTCTCTCTATGCCCCACTTTTTTCTTTCTTTCACCCTGCCCCCTTCTTTCTTTCTCTCTCCCCATGCCCTCTTTCTTTCTCTATGTTTGTCTTTCTCTCTCTCTCTCTCTCTCTCCATGCCCTATTTCTTTCTTTCACCCTGCCCCCTTCTTTCTCTCTCCATTCCCCCTTTCTTTATCTGTCTGTCTTTCTCTCTCTCTCCGTGCCCCATTTCTTTCTTTCTTTCACCCTGCCCCCTTCTTTCTCTCATGCCCCCTTTCTTTCTCTGTCTGTCTTTCTCTCTCTCTCTCCATGCCCCATTTCTTTCTTTCTTTCTTTCACTCTACCCCTTCTTTCTTTCTCTCTCCCCATGCCCCCTTTCTTTCTGTTTGTCTTTCTCTCTCAGTGCCCCATTTCTTTCTTTCACCCTGCCCCCTTCTTTCTTTCTGGATCCCTGTCTCCCCCCCCCCCTTTCTTTCCTTCTCCCTGCCCTCCCCCATGCCATCGCCATTGGGAAACATGCTGCTGCCACCACCGCCAGGGAAAGGCTGCCACTGGCCATCGGAAACAGGCCGGCGCCGAATTCACCCTGCTTCTCTTCCCTGCGGGCCAACCAACTCTCGCTGCCCAACGTCAATTCTAATGTTGGAGAGGACGTTCCGGGCCAGCCAGGCAGCGATTGGCTGGCCCAGAACATCCTCTCCGACGTCAGAATTGACGTCGGATGGCTAGAGTTGGTCGGCTCGTGGGGAAGAGAAGCAGGGAGGGAGAACTCGGCGCCGGCTTGTTTCTGATAACGGCAATGGCAGCCTTTCCCCGGTGGCAGCCTATTCCCCGGTGAGTGGCCAGCTTCGCACCCTCTTGGGCTGTGCACCTGGGGTGGACCCCCCCCCCCACAACCCCTCCTTGGTATATCACTGGGTTTACTATTGCAGCTAAGTACACAATATTTACACACCTCCTAAGGAGTTTGGCCTATTCAACTAAATATAGTCTATATACATGTATCTGTATTGTTTTTTTATTTTATTTTTGAAGTATTATCTTCCTCAGTCTAGTTTTCTGGGCTTCAGCCTGTGGTCTATTTATATCCTATTATAGAGACAGGAACTCATTTAGGAAAATATTAAAAACACAACTATTTGTAGATGCATTTCTTTGAGCAACTGACCTTATGTAAAGATTGAATCTGTCTGTTTTTGTTCCTATCTTGTTCTGATTTTTATAATATTTTATGCATGTAACTTTTTGTAAACCACTTTGGAAAAAAACAGTATAGAAATTTTAAAAATAAATAAATATTCCTATTGAGTTCCTGATTAGGGGAGGGGGATTAGCCAACTGTCTCATCTATGTTCTTTTATTGGCTAAAGTAGTCTATGAAGAGAATGGTCTTTATCCCTTTCTTTAACTTTTCGGTACCTTTTTCTAGTTTTAGTTCCTTCGGGAGGGCATTCCACCAGCTTGAAGCCATCACCGAAAACATTCTTTTCCTAACGCTTTTGTATTTGATTTCTCTGAAGGAGGGAATTTCCAGCAGGTGATTTTGGCTTGAGCATAGTGCACATGTTGTTGTATGCTTGTGCAGTCTGTTCGCTAGATATTGTGTTCACAGAAATGAATGATTTTGTGCGTCAGCAATAGGAACTTGAATTTCACCCTGCTTTCAATCGATAGCCAGTGTAGTTCTTTCAGTAGCGGGGTGGCACTCGTGTGCCTCGATTTTTCCCAGCAGAAATCTTGCTGCTAAGTTTTGTACCATTTGTTTTATCGTGTATTTTGGAACGCCCAGGGCAGGATTAATTCGTTGAGGCACACAAGTACACTGGACCCCCTGGCTCATGGGCACTGCCCCAATAAGCAAGGAGATGGAAATGGAACCCCCAAAAAGCTACAACTTCAACAAAATCGGGTTCCTTAATACAGCAACTGGTAAATGACACTCAATTATGGGAGGAAAAAGATTTCAAAAACCAGCTCAGAAACCGATATATAAGTAAACTTATTCTGAGTCTTATCGGTTCCTGATTTCAATCATTGATCCTTTCAATTATGGGAGGAAAATTGTTGGGTGGTTTTTTTAAGGATCGAGGATTGAAATCAGGAATCGATAAGACTCAGAATAAGTTTACTTACAGTATATGTCGGTTTCTGAGCTTGTTTCTAAGATCCTTTTCCTCCCATAATTGAGTGTCATTTACCAGTTGCTGTACTGAGGAACCCAGTTTTGTTGTCGTCATGGGCACTGCCCCCCAGGGAACTTTTTCTTCAAACAATTTCTATTCTGGTTGCACTAATTTTTAAGAGCACTTTCTGACAGACAATCCATTTAAACACAAAATTGAATTATGGAGAAGATATATCAATATATTTTTTAATTCGGGATGGTGCTGATGATAAGCTTTTAGTATTGCATCACTGGCTGAACACAAAAGACATGAGTTTGAAATTTGAGATGAGCTTTTGGTAGAACTGAGGTTTCCTTTTCAAACATCAATATAAGATACATGATTGGTACTTTTATCACTAATTTAAATCGTAAACCCCCTGACATTAATAAAATGCTGCTGTCATAGCATGTCACTGAAATGTAATTTACCTCACAGCCAGTTTTTAGGACTCAAAAGTATGTGTTCTATTCAGGAAGACCTCAGATGTCAAGCAGAAATAATGTACAATAGATTTAAGGTCAGGGGAATTCTGAGAAATCAGTCAGGAATGAATTTAAGAGAGCAAACAAATAGGATAGGAAGTTCCTTTTACATATTCAACCTAAGGGAAAAAAGATAAAGTGGTTTGCATCCCAATTTATGACCATATCTTGCATGACAATATACAGATTATTTAGACAATCCATATTTTGCAGGTAAAGATGTATTTGTAACCTTCAAGAGATACGAGGGATCTTCAAAAAGTTTCTGCACTTTTATTTTTTTTAAACACTATTTATTAAATATCTCAAAAGCAAATTACATTACTACCTGCAAAGTAAGCCGGCTTGCCTGACTGACTAGTCACATGACATTCTATGACACGCCCTCTTAATACTTCTCCCGCCTCATCCATTTCCCATGAAAATATGCAGAAAAATTTTGAAGAACCTTCGTATATGAATTTAAAAGATATTTTAGCACAATCAGCACTATCTATGTAGCAAAGGGAAAAAAGAGATACACTATTTGTATAGAGAGATACACTATTCTCTGCACCGACTCCAGTCTCAGCACATCCTTGCGATAATGTGTGCAATTCTGGAGGCCACATTATCGCAAGGATGTGCTGAGACTGGAGTCGGTGCAGAGAATGGCCACCCGGATGGTCTCAGGACTCAAGGATCTTCCATACGAAGAACGGCTTGACAAATTACAGCTATACTCGCTCGAGGAGCGCAGAGAGAGGGGAGACATGATCGAGATATTCAAGTATCTTACGGGCCGCATCGAGGCGGAGGAAGATATCTTCTTTTTCAAGGGTCCCACGACAACAAGAGGGCATCCGTGGAAAATCAGGGGTGGGAAACTACGAGGGGACATCAGGAAATTATTTTTCACTGAAAGAGTGGTTGATCGCTGGAATAGTCTTCCACTACAGGTGATTGAGGCCAGCAGGGTGCCTGATTTTAAGGCCAAATGGGATCGGCACATGGGATCTATTCACAGGGCAAAGGTAGGGGAGGGACATTAGGGTGGGGAGACTAGATGGGCCGTGGCCCTTATCTGCCGTCTATTTCTATGTTTCTATGTATTTTACGTAGGTCACTGTACCTGCCATAGTTAATTTTTACCCAAGTTTTAGGGCTCCTTTTACAAAGCCGTACTAGGGCCTTAATGCGCGGAACAGCGCATGCTAAATTGCCACACACACTAGCCACTACCGCCTCCTTTTGAGCAGGTGGTAGGTTTTCAGCTAGCGCGCACGCGCGCTAAAACCGCTAGCGTGGCTTTGTAAAAGGAGCCCTTAGTGTTGTCCTTATTCGCCATACCTTTTTGAATCCCTGGTGGTCCAGTGATAATTCGGGCAGGAGCAAGCTTTCCGCACTCCTGCCCTGCGCTGAGCCTTTCCCTCCCTGAATGGATGCCTGAGTTCTCATGACCCAATGGTATACCAGATTAGGAATGAGCTTTTTGCGCTCTTGCCCAGCCCTGAGCCGCTCCCTGAATGGCAGTCATCAGTTCTCGCGGGACTCCCTTTTTTTTGGGGGGGGGGGGGGAGGTACCTCATCTTATACTTGGATCGACTTATATTCGAGTATATACAGTAATTCTAAATTGCTAAGATTTGTCCTGGTCAAGAAACAATTTAAAATAACAGAAAGAAAACCATATTGCAAAGAAGAACCTACAATTACAGGAATGTCATCTTTAATCTTAGTTAATCAAGGAAGGCACAGTGAGAAGTCAACTATAGCTAGAGGTACTCAATAGTCAACTTCAATTAAATACAGAGAATTCAAACATGAAATTGCATTATAAATTAGCTTCCAGTGAAAGAAAATCAATTCTCATGCAAAATCAAACTTGAAAGACCATTATGTTAAATATTTCTGCAGGGTAGCTTTGGGCGGGAAAGGATTTAAAGGGAGGTCAAATTCTGAAAAATGGAAGACATTAGTTACATGTCTTCTTGTGGCAACTAACATAAACATAGCCCAATTTAATTTGTTTTAAGCATCATATAAAAAAATGCCACTGTTAAGCCAAACCTACAAATAAAAGTAAAGTGTGTGCAGTGGTTAGAGCTACAGCCTCAGCACCCTGAGGTTGTGGGTTTGAATCCCATACTGCTGCTTGTGACCCTGGGCAAGTCACTTAATCCCCATTGACCCAGGTACGTTAGATAGAGTGGGAGCCCACCGGGACAGTTAGGGAAAAATTCTTGAGTACCTAAATAATTTGTAATCCACATAGAATTGTAGGATATGTGGAATATAAATTTTTTTAAAACAATTCTAAGCCCTGACATCCAGAACTTAGGACAGATTTGGGGTCCATTTGCAAAGGAATCTGGCTATCTAACAACAGATTTAGGAAGGTAAATGCATGCAAGATAACTTTAACCTTGACTAATCAAACTGTTTAGTTTGCTAGATGCTATAAAAATGGACATTCTCAGGAGCAATATTAGGTTGCTCTATCATATTTTATCTGGCAAGAATTAAGCTTATTTTTAATTATAAGCCTCTTTCTCACTGGAAGCTCCCCTCACTATCATTTTTTAAACCAACATTGGGCCAAAAAAATATTTTTCCAAATACCCTACCTCCCATTTTACTGTGATGAACAGGGACTCTTCCCTAACCTTATCCATGATCCAAGCACTGAAATGACCATATCCCCACATACCCAGACCTTCTTCAGTTGTATCCCTGAATCCTTTCATCCCCACCACAACTCCCCACAAGTGGCATAAACTCCCCCAACCCTCTCATATGCCCATCCACAAACCAACGATAGTAAAACAAACTCCCCCCAGACCTGGATCCCTCTCACTCCCACCTTTACCCTTCCAATAGTAAACTAAACTCCCTCTTCTCAGGTACTAGAGTAGGGCTGCCCAATTTCGGTCCTCGAGATCTACTGGCAGGCCAGGTTTTCAGGATATCCACAATGAATATGCATGAGAGAGATTTGCCTGCACTGCCTTCTTGGTATGCAAATCTCTCTCATGCATGTTCATCCTAAAACCTGGCCTACCAGTAAATCTCGAGGACTGGAATTGGGTAGCCCTGCACTAGAGCATTCTCATTCCCCAAATTGATAGAAATAGTGTGGCAGCCGTGTTAGAAAACAAAAACAAAAAGAATCTAAGTGATAACTTTTTTATTGGACTAACTGGAGCATGGTTAGAGTAGCTTTTGCATGTAATCCTTCTTCTTTGATCTGATACTACAGAGGGATTGGCCTTTCAGCTACAGATCTCAAATTTACTTCTCCAAACAGGTTGAGCTTTCCCCTCAACCTGGGGGCACTCTGGAGTACTGAAACCTGCCAAAACCATTGAAAAATACTGAAAATAATAATAAAAAATAATAGAACAGATCAGAAAGACTCCTTCCAGCTCACTTGCACAAGGAAAACCTGAAGGGGGCAATAGAGTTCTCTGGTGAAGGAGAAGGAATCAAAAACCTGTAGTGGATTCCTTCTGCACAGCTCACAAGCATGGGGAGGATACCATATAATCTAGAACAGTGGTCTCAAACTCAAACCCTTTGCAGGGCCACATTTTGGATTTGTAAGTACTTGGAGGGCCTCAGAAAAAAAATAGTTAATGTCTTATTAAAGAAATGACAATTTTGCATGAGGTAAAACTCTTTATAGCTTATAAATCTTTCCTTTTGGCTAAGTCTTAATAAAAAATATTGTAATTTATAGCTAGAGACATATGATCAAGATACTGTTTTATTTTACTTTTGTGATTATGATAAACATAGCGAGGGCCTCAAAATAGTACCTGGCGGGCCACATGTGGCCCCCAGACCGCAAGTTTGAGACCACTGGTCTAGAATGACACACCTAATGCACTAGAAAAAAGGAATATTGATGCTCCTGTATAAGACTCTGATGAGACCTCATTTAGAACAATGTGTACAATTCTAGAGACTGCAACTTCAAAAAGTTATAAACAGGATGGAGTCGGTCCAGAGGAAGGCTACTAAAATGGTGCATGGTCTTCATCATAAAGCATATGGGGAAAGACTTAAAGATCTCAATATGCATACTTTGGAAGAAAGGTGGAAGATACAGATATGATACAGATGTTTAAATACCTATGTGACATAAATGAGCTTGAGGCGAGTCTCTTTCATTTGAAAGGAAGCTCTTGAATGAGAGGGCATAGAATGAAGTTAAGGATGGTAGATGACTAGAATAGTTTCCTGGTAGAAGTGGTGGAGACAAAGTATCTGAATTCAGGAAAGCATGGGTTAGGCACGTGAGATTTCCTAGGGGGAGGAGGAGACAGTGGATGCTGCAGATGGGCAGACTGGATGGGCCACTGGCTCTTATCTTCCATCATGTTTCTAGCTTAGAAAAGGTAGGATATGCTGGGATTCTGGTCAGCCTCTCTCATTTCTTATCTCTATTTCTTAAATACTTTACTTAACTTTCTCTCCATCACTCTAATATCTTAATGAGTAAATAGAAACTTTAATGACTTTATTCTGTCCGTCAGCCAGGCGGAGCATGTCCAACATGTTTCTCCAAACAAAAAACAGCTTTTTCAAGGACTTTTTTTCATAGGGGAAGGATTTCTCCTGTGAAAAAAAGATGGAAATGAACATTCTACTCTCCTTAAATAGTTCATAAGACCATTAACTCTCCAGCACTGCCATAAAAGTGTTTATTATATCCAGAGAATGAATAGTGAGATTGTATAATTCTTGGGATAAAGAACAGCAGTGCAAATGATATTGTGATTTAGGGATTCTGATCGGAGCATGATGTGGAGTTAGAAGAAGGGTGCCTTAGTATTTTGATTAGGGTGAGGCGAAAAGGGTTTGATTCTATAAGTGGCGCCTAACGGCACCTAACTTCTAGGCACTGGTCAGAACGGTTGTCAATCGACCACTAGATGCTGCATATAGAATCATGCTTAGTGGCACCTAGGAATGCTTAGGCATTGCTAGGCATCCCTTGCCTAATTTACTGGTGCCTAACTACGACGCCTAGCAATACGTAAGTCAACCACACTTATTCTCCGCCTCTAACTATGCCTACTTTTCAGGTAGGCATTGTTTGGCGTTGGAGGGCACCTCAGCTTAGGCATCGCTAGGTGTCATTTGGATATCTACGCGCAACCTAAAGTATTAATTTAACCCCTCCCCTTTTTTTTACTAAACCACGACAGTGGTTATTAGCGCAGGGAGCCACGCTGAATGTTCCGCGCTGCTCACGATGCTGAAAGGAACTCTATGGTCAATTACCATGCCATTTAACCCCTTTAAAAAAATTAAGTTGCTCACAAATTTTAATTAGGTATCACTAGGCATCCATGATTAGGGCACCCAGCTGTGCCTAACCTAGGTGCTGTTTATAGAATTAGGCCCCAAAAATGTCAGAAAGCTAGCAAATGTCTCCAGTATATAATCTTATTTTAAACAGGAGGGAAGGAAAAAGCACACACTTTTTGAACACCTGAAGCAAGTGGGGTGATGAGCAGCCAAATGTAAGGTTGTTCCGGCATGTACCTTCTCACTGCGACTTTACACGCCACTCTGCTTGTTTCAAGCCATTTATGCTCAATGACACGTACATTGTTTTGCTCATATTTTTATCTTTGTACCCTACATCATCCAGACCCCTGAGGAAGGCGGTCTTGCCGAAACACGGACCGTGTAGGGTCCATCAGGACAATCAAATGTGTATTACTAATTCAGACTTTTATTTGTATTTTTATTGTGAAGAGTGAATAAAATCATCTTTCAGGACATCTGTTGTTTTCATCTTTGGATTGTTTTTATTGTGGATCATTGGGTCTCCCTTTTTGTTTGTTTGTTTTTTGTTGTTTTTTTTGTGATGTACCTTTACCTACCTCCATATTGCACAGTCAGTTTTTTAAAATGCCCATTTCCATGCATAAAGCATGGTTTCACCCAGAGATATGCTTTGGAAAATTAGCCTATCTACACCTATTTTTTTGAATCTGTAAAAAAAATACATAATCGCAAACAATCGCAGAGTCTGCTCCCATGGTTTATCCATCTCTTTTTGTCATTTCTCTTATATATGTAGTTTTACCAATACACTCCTGCTTATTTAAATAATCACATGACTATTTTAGTTTTTTTTTAAATTATTTATCATTTTATAATTATTTATCAAGTATGAACTTGTACAGAAAGTAAATTTAAGTTAAAGATACATATACATAGTCATCATATTTAAATCAAGAATATAAAGTCAGTAATACATAACCACATTTATCCAAGTTAGCTCAATAAAAAGAAAAATGAGTTACTTAAATTTTAAACTCAAGTCCACCATATTTCCAGGATCAAGATGGAACAAGAGCGATTTTGATAACAAGAAGATATATATCTAAAGGAATGCTACAACTGATCTTAACTGAACTTAAAATTCCCAAAAATACATCTTATCTAGGGATGAATCTTATCTTTTTTCTTTTTCCAGGCGTGACAATGACAAAAAGGCCGTCAGCTGGATAGGTTCAAAGAAAACATATTTCTGTGAAGCATAATACACTATACATTTGCATGGATGGCATAAATAAAAGGTTGCCCCTAAGGCTAACACCCCTGGTTTTAATCATAGGAATTCTCTACGACGTCTCTGGGTATCTCTGGCAAGATCCGGATATATTTGTATCTGCATTCCTATAAATTGTTTCTGTTTGTTTTTAAAGAAGAGCCTCAGTAACCAGTTTTTATCAGGGGCCAAAGCCACTGTTAATAATAAAGTTGCAGGCTCTGCCTTTTCACTATTCGAGGATTCCAATAAGATGGATACATCCAAGTTTTCCTGGGCAACCTCTTGCTGTTGTTTCCGTTGATTATTAGGAAGGTAGTAGACATGTGTTAAAAGTGGTATCATTTCTTCAGACAATCCCAAAATTTCCAACATATACATTTTTAGCATCTTCCGAGGAGTAATCATTAAAACCTTAGGAAAATTCACCAATCTTAGGTTATTACTATGGGAAAAATTTTCCAGAGACTCAAGCTTCCTTCTGAGATTAGTGTTATCTTTAATTAGTGTTTCATGAATCTGTTTGGTCTTAGATGACTCTTGGTTAATGCTGGTAATTTTTTTTTTTTTAATTCTTTATTCATTTTTTAATCTTACATCAAGTGTACAAATAATAAAACATTTGAAATTAAATACATCACTTGAATTTCTTTCTAGTATAGCATCAAATATATAAATTTATTCCCTTTCCACCCACCTTTCCTTTAACATTTAATCAAAAATATACAAATATAAATATTATTTACTATTGATTAAACCTACAGTAAACTTTAAAACCACCTTCCTCCCCCCATTTGCAAATATACTTTCAATAGAAAATGGTATCTATTCATTAAAGTAAGTTGTCAATGGCCCCCAGATCTTTTTAAATTTATTATAATTCCCATTTTGAATAGAAATTATGCTTTCCATTTTATAAATATGACACAACGAATTCCACAATTTTTATCACGTGCACATATCTCAGATTGTATTACACCAACACATCTCTGACACCAGTCACTACTCACAAATTAATGATAATCCTCACAATTTATTGCACATTCCATCACCCCATTAGACACTCTATTTATCATATCATTTTTTATAGGAAGACAGTTTTGTCAAAACATGGACCGTGTTGGGTCCATAGTCCCCAGTGCTTTGGGTCCCAGCTATTACTTCATGTGGATTATTGGATTGTATTTTTAATAAAGCCTGCATTTTGAACATCATCCTCTCCACAGTGTTTGTGTTCCTGTCAAAAAATACATAATTTCAGATTCTCCAAGCATGACTCCAGTGTTCTGATCAATTACATGTTTCTGTTATTTCACAAACAGGACAAACTAAATCCAAGCGTTTTGGTTATATCTATTAAGTCTTTTTAAATGACTTCTATATAATTAGGAGATAACTTGTTGAGAATAATAAATCATAACCTCAGGGGCTCGTCATAATTAGCTAATTAATTTTAATAAGCTTCAAAAAGCCTTTAATGATTTTTCTCTTTACATATTAGAATTTAAACACCTAAGAGAAATGAAAACATAAGCCTGCAGCACTTGATGAGGAAATATATATTTTGCAATTTAATACATGCAATAATAATAGTAATAAAAATAGAAGTTCTGAAGAGCTGTTAATATGGATCTAGTTTTATGGTGAATTTTGTCATGGTTATGGCAACTGTGCATAAGAAGCAAACTGCTTGATTATGACATAATCATGTCGGTATTAATAACTCTGTATTGTAACACCACAGAGCTCTGTGTATTTCAGTACAGTGCCCATGTATAGTAACACCTCACAGAAGCTCTTTGTAACTCTTTCTAACATCTCTAAAGAAGCTCATATAGCGTACTACCTTTACAGAAGCTCATGCAAACTGCTCTGAATTGACTCCCCAGACATTAGTAGCAGTATAGAAGCTCTAAATAAAAATAAACATTAGTGGACAGAAGCAAATGACAACTTTGAATGGTCTCAGGTAAGTGTGCTATTACCATGTTTCCCTGAAAATAATATACTGTTTTATATTAATTTTGGGTCCAAAAAACACACTAGGGCTTATTTTCAGGGGATGTCTTATTTTTTGTGTGCATGTACAACGATCATCTCTCACCCATCCCCTTGTGCAGCATATTTCTATCCTTCTCTCCCAACCCCTTGTGCAGCAGAACCCCGAAAGCAATTTCATTGTGTTGCATTAGATCTCATCTAATCTAAGCATTGTTCTTGTATGCCACATCTTCCCTATAAAATAGAGCTTTAAATGATTAACAAATAAACAAATTACAGATAATCCTTAAACAAACTGAATTTGAGATGTGAAAACATTTCTGAAATAAAACTCTTGAGATTTTTGTGGAATAGATTATACGAAGCCATCCCCCCCACCCACCATGAGCAGAACCTTGACGACCCTGCCAACCATCCCCCTGCGCAGCATCTTTCCATCTTTCCTCCCCCTTCCCATCATGCATAGCAGAACCCTGACTCTCCCACTGTGAGACCGACATACCTCTATTCCAAACAGTGGCGGTGGCAGCACTGAACAGGATGTTTTGCGGCCTTCTATGCCGAGGCCTTCCCTGTGCTGCATCACTGATGACATCATCAGTGATGTGACAGAGGGAAGGCCCCAGTGGGGAAGGCTGTGAAGCAACCTGTTCAGTGCTGCCACCGCCACTGTTTGGAATAGAGGTATGTTGGCCTCACGGTGGAAGGGTTGGCGGGGTTCTGCTGTGCAGGATGGGAAAGAGGGATGGAAAGATGCTGTTGCCTGTAAATTGGGGAGTGTCGGGGACAATCGGGAGAGGCTTCAGGGGCGATCCAACTAGGGCTTATTTTTGGGGTAGGGCTTATATTAGGTCCAACCACGAAAATCATGCTAGGGCTTATTTTCGGGGTATGTCTTATTTTCGAGGAAACAAGGTATAAACCTATGCCATTCTCACTGCTGGCGCTTCTTTCAGCATTTACCAATTTAAATCAAGCAAAGAAGAATTTAAGCAGTAGCCATTTCAATAAAGGACTCTATCCCTTCGTTACAGGGCTATATTGAGTCAAATAAGATGTCCCTAACAGAAGCTGAAGCAATCTATCAAAGTCAATAGCAATTTTTCTTTGGACATTCAAGCCTCATCTAACCGTCACTTTTCTGAGATGTCTTATAGATCATATACATTGCTTTTTCCAGATCTTAGCCTTCTCAATTTTAACTATTATCACTGTAAAGCAGAGGATCTCAGGCCAGTGCTCATAACACATCTTGCCAGTCAGATTTTCAGAATACCTGCAATGACTATGCATGAGACACATTTGCATACATTGGAGGTAGTGCATGCAAACTTATCTCATTCATATTCACAGTGGATATCCTGAAAACCTGACTGGCAAGACATGCCCTGAGCAGTGGAGTAATAAAGGGGGCACCAGCACCTCTACATCCCCCCCCTCTCACAAACCACGCTCATGTCCTCCCTTCCCCCCGTACCTCTTTAAATCTTTGCCAATGCAAACAACGTTTCCAGTCTGATGCTCACGCCGGCCTGGATCCCTTCTGAAACCACTTCCTGGTCATGGGGCCAGGAATTGACATCAGAGAGAAAGCCAACGCCGGTGCAAGCAGCAGGCCAGAGAAGCTGTTTGCATTGGCAAAGATTTAAAGAGGTAGATGGGGGAGAAGGGAGGGCGCGAGCATGGTGTGGGGGGCAGGAAGGAGATGGGGAAGGGAGGGCATGAGCTTGGGGTGGGGTAGAGTGTGAGGGGGTCGTGGCTCCTACCGGTGTCTAGCGATGCTGTAGGCTGGCAGTGGGTGTAGTTAGGAGGCAGTGCCGGCCTTTGCCGTCACTAGGTGATGTTGGCCATGATTCACAAAGGACCAAAGGCGCAGGAAATGTAGGCCTGTGAAACCCTGGCCTATATTTCCAGCACCTAGGGTCAATCATGATTTCCTTTATACTCAGTGTTCAGGAATCTTGAAGTCTAAAACTGGATTGAAATCTAGGATGCAGGAGGCAGGATGAACTCTAGAAACCAGTAAGCAAGGAATCCGGGAAAAGAAACCAGACATGAGCCTAAGAAGCAAAATACCAGGAAGGAGTCCAAGAAGAGGAACCAGGCAGGATCAAAGAGGCTGTATTGATGTAGGACCAAGGACAGTCTTTCAGATTTATTGTAATTCCTTGCTTTTTCCCAAGCCCAAACATGGCATACAGTCTGCTAAATTGTTGCAAATTCCCTATGTGTGGCAGTGGGAATCCTACTGTGGCTCCATTACATTTAATAAAGATCTCCACAGATGTCTTACTGTATTCTGTGGGAATGTATAGCTGCTTAATATCCACCAATCTAAGAAAATACTATGAGGTGGGGGGGCGGGGGGTTGAAAAGTTCTCAGCCCAACCAAGAAGAGAATGACATCGATAGGGTTCAATCAATGATCTGAAACAATGTCAAAACACACTTTTCAAATCTAACATATTGTAATCACAAAACAGAAAATAAAATTATTTTTTCTACCTTTTGTTCTCTGATCAATATTCAAATCTTGTTGGTCCCAGGCTCTTGTTGTCTTGCTTGCCAGGGTCTCCTTTCTCCGTGCTAACCATCCGTCTGCCATCTCTGTTCTCCCCTTCCGTTTCCCTTCCCTCTCCCGGAGATCTGGCATCTTTCCTTTTTTTTGTCTCCATCCACAGATTCACCTTTTCTCAACTCCCCACCACCCCAGGATCCACCATCTCTCCCTTTCTGTTCCCAACTATCCTCCTATCCAGTATCTCTATCCCCCCTCCACACCATCCCCTGTTTCCAAGTTCTCTCCCTTTCTGTTCCTTCCCTCCCTAAATCCCATTATGCACCATCTCTCTCCCACTCCTCTGTTTTTAGACCCATTATTTCTAACCCCCAAAGTCTGGCATATGCATGTATCTTTGAACCCCCCCTTCCCTCTCTCCCTCTGTGTACTTTTACACCAGGACCCCCCTCCCCCGAAGGTCTGTCCCCCCTCCGAAGGGCTACACCCCACCCCTGAAGACCTGCACCCCCCGAAGGACTTTACCTCCCACCCGAAGGTCTGTCCCCCTCTGAAGGCCTAAACCCCACCCCTGAAGGACTGCACCCCCCCCCCCGAAGGCCTGCACTCCCTTGAAGGTCTGCACCCCCCCGAAGGCCTGTCCCCCCCTTGAAGGCCTGTCCCACCCCCTTGTAGGCCTGTCCCCCCTTTAAGGCCTGCCTGCCTGCCTTTCCCCCCCTTGAAGGCCTGTCTCCCCCTTGAAGGCCTGCACCCCCCTTGAAGGCCTGCACCCCCCCTTGAAGGCCTGCACCCCCCCTTGAAGGCCTGCCCCCCCCCTTGTAGGCCTGTCCCCCCCTTGTAGGCCTGTCCCCCCCCCTTGTAGGCCTGTCCCCCCCTTGAAGGCCTGCCTGCCTTTCCCCCCTTGAAGGCCTGCACCCCCCTTGAAGGCCTGCACCCCCCCTTGAAGGCCTGCACCCCCCCCTTGAAGGCCTGCCTGCCTTTCCCCCCTTGAAGGCCTGCACCCCCTTGAAGGTCTGCACCCCCCCAAAGGCCTACACCCCCCCCGAAGGTCTGCACCCCCCTGAAGGCCTGCCTGCCCCCCTTGAAGGCCTGCCCCCCTTGAATGTCTGCCCCCCCCCCCCCGAAGGCCTGTCCCCCATTGAAGGCCTGCCTGCCTGCCTGTCACCCCCTCCCCCTTGAAAGCCTGCTTGCCTGCCCGCCCGCCCCACCCTGAAGGCCTGATGCCCCGACCCACCCCGAAGGACCGATCGCCCCCCTGGCCTCCCCGCACCACCTATGAACAGCCGCAGCAGGATCGCGAAGTCAGCGTCGGGTACCAGCCCTAAGGGGGTGTTCCCGGCCTTGCCGTTCAGTCCCCCGCCACCCCCGAAGGACCGCTCGCCCCCCTGGCCTCCCCGCACCACCTATGAACAGCCGCAGCAGGATCGCGAAGTCAGCGTCAGCGATCCCTGCTGCTTCCTGCGCCACGGTCCCGCCCCTCCTCTGACGTCAGAGGAGGGGCGGGTTCGCGTCGTAGGAAGCAGCGCAGGGATGCTGACGCTGACTTCGCGATCCTGCTGCGGCTGTTCATAGGTGGTGCGGGGAGGCCAGGGGGGCGAGCGGTCCTTCGGGGGTGGCGGGGGACTGAACGGCAAGGCCGGGAACACCCCCTTAGGGCTGGTACCCGGGGCGGCCCGCCCCCCCCGCCCCCCCCCTAGGTACGCCACTGGCTCTAACCACTAGGCCACACCTAGTGGCTAGAGGTCTTTTTTTGGAGCCATATGGTAACCCTAAGTTTACATATTATATATGGGTACTTATTTTGTGCCTGGGGCAATGGAGGATTAAGTGACTGTAGTGGAAATCAAACCCAGTTCCTCAGGCCACTATATTAACAACTAGGCCACTCTGGCACGACGGCTCATGCTTTGCTTGTAGATGGATACAGGGTGGAATTTGGCCAGAATAAGGTCTAAGTTTACAAGCAAGCATAAAAATGGCAGTTCTATAACAGATCACCTGGGAGCAGCCTATTCTATAAAGTAGTGTCTCTCAAACTTTTTATTTAGCTCTGGCACACTAAACGGAGCAAATGTTTTTTTATGGCACATTATATAATTGGAATTATAAAGTTTCAAAACTAACAAAAAATTAAATGTGTGAGTTATTTAAAGTTCTTAAAGCTATGTATGGGTAATGTAACAATGGTGAAACTAAAGTATACAGAATAAAATTGCTAATCAATGTGATGGATGTGCTTGTTTTTGAATGCAAATAAACTCAAAACGTGGCTCGATAGTCAACAAGCAAACACACATTTCATCATCCACCATCCACATGGTCAACAAAGCCTTGATTGCTTTTTTGCTCAAGTTAGGGTAACTACTGCATAAAAAAATAAAACTAAAATTATTTGCCATTAGTTTTCAAGGACCAGTCACGTCAAAGAATGATGCTTGTCTTGCAGTTGCATCCTTACTCACACAGACACTCATAATATTGACAGGCTCTTGCATACGCGATGTACATGTCATCTATTCTAGTGTATATCTATGAAGGACATTTTTTTAAAATAAAGTAAAATTCTGGAATCTCTTGTAGCACACCCGGAATCTCTTCAGGGCATACCACTGTGCCGTGACACACAGTTTGAGAGACACTGCTATAAAGGAACCTATGTGCCTGCTTTCCTTTACAGAATACTCCCATAACATGATGCACAAATGCCTATAATTTAGGCATAGGTACTTACGCCAACCATAGAATAGGTGCATATTTAGAGATAGGGGAAAATTCTATACACACTTAGGTGTGAAACACACTTAGGTGCCTATTACAGATTCGCACCTAACTTAAAACTTAGGCACCTGTAATGTAGGCCAGGGTTTATTTATTATTTATTCAGTTTTCTATACTGTTCTCCTAGGGGAGCTCTGAATGGTTTACATGAGATTATTCAGGTACTCAAGCATTTTTTCCTGTCTGTCCTGGTGGACTCACAATCTATCTAATGTACTTGGGGCAATGGGGGAATTAAGTGACTTGCCCAGGGTCACAAGGAGCAGTGTGGGTTTGACCCCCACAACCCCAGGGTGCTGAGGCTGTAGCTTTAACCACTGTGGCACTCTAGAAATCAAAATGTAATAAAAGTGAACCAAGTATAGGACAATCAAGCCATTGTGACATCACTGATGATGTTGGCTCTTAGGCATTATGATGTCACAATACCAGCTTTAGTTATCAGAGGCTGAAGCTTTTCACACTATTTATTTATTCAATTTTCTATACTGTTCTCCCAGGGGAGTTCAGAATGGTTTACATGAATTATTCAGGTACTCAAGCATGTTTCCCTGTCTGTCCTGGTGGGCTCACAATCTCTCTAATGTACCTGGGGCAATGGAGGGATTAAGTGACTTGCCCAGGGTCACAAGGAGCAGTGTGGGTTTGAACCCATAACCGCAGGGTGCTGAGGCTGTAGCTTTAACCACTGCACTACCCTACATTATAGGCACCTAAGTCCTTTAGAGAATCATGGCTAGTGGCACCTAAGTCCTTCTCTGCTCCTACTCTGAAGTTAGGTGCCAGTAGGCACCATGGGATAGACGCTTATCTTTGGTAGAATCGTGCCTATGAAGATAGGCACCTTTCACCTTATTAATTTTTTTTTTCTATTATCTATTAAGTTAGGCACCTAACTTTAGGCGCCTTTTATAGAATTTCTCCCATACTGCTTAGGCACAAATTTGGCATATACACGCACATATGTTCAAATATGCTAGCATTGTAAACATTTACACATACGATGTGCAAATGTTAGCATCTGTTTTATAGTTAGATTATATTAATCTATTTTGCTGCATACACTAAAATTTATATAGACATAAAAGGTAATTGGAGGAGTAGCCTAAATATAGAAACAGAGAAAAATAAAGACCATATCAGTGGTGTAGTGGGGGGTGGGGGGGGGCAGGGAAGGCCTACCACCCCCCGCATCATCTTGGTAGGGGCACCAGCACCTCTCTGCCTCACCAAGCCACGCTCACACCTGCCTTCCCTTCCTATCCCACCCCTGTTCCTCTTTAAATCTTTGCCAGTGCGAGCAACTTCTCTGGCCTGCTGATTGCATGGGCCTCACTCCCCTCTGATATCACTTCCTGGTTATGGGGCCAGGAAGTGATGTTAAAGTGAAAGCCACTGCTGGTGTGAGCAGCAGGCCAGAGAAGCTGCTCTGGTGAAGATTTAAAGAGGTGCGGTGTACATGTCATCTATTCTAGTGTAAACCTATGAAGGAAATTTTTAAAAATAAAGTAAAATTCTGGAATCTCTTGTAACACATCCAAAATCTCTTTGAGGCACACCACTGTGCTGTGGCACACAGTTTGAGAGACACTGCTCTAGACCTACTCCATTCTGTTTATATCTTTTTGAAGGTTTGGTCTCCAGAAATGTACATGATTTTCTAAATGAGGTCCTTCTATCACTGAGAGAGAACAGCTGCTGCTCTGGTATCTAAGTGCTGCTTGATTTGTGTGTAAAAAGCTCTAATTTATTCCCTTTTAGTAAGCCCCCTGACACAGGTGTGCATAATTGAATGTGCCTAGTTATGGAAGTGAGCTAACCTTTAAAAAAATAGAGCAGTATCAGTTAGGACATTGATTTTTTACCTGTAAAAGCATGCTTTTCCTAATACTGTGCATTCAGTGTGAGCTTATAAAGGAGCTGAAGCTCCAAAATTCAATTTTTTTACATTTTGAGGTGCTCTTGAATACCAGAGGGATAAGCACAATCCCACCCAGCCCCCTTCAAACTCTCCTTCCAGGTCACGCCCAAATGAAAAGTTAGTTCATAGTTTCAAAGCAGGTATAAATGCCAAAAGGGAAATTTTCGAAATGTATAACACTAATCAGTGGCATCATCTGATTGTGTCAGAATGAAATGCTTTCCCAGATCTCACAACTTTAATGTAAAGCTGCAAACTTACACTGGGTTTTACAAAGCTGCAGTAGAGGTTTCTATTGTGAGTGCCGGAGCATATACCACAACAGCCCACAGTAGAAATCTCTACTTCAGCTTTGTAAAAGGAGCCCTTAGACTGCTAGGAAAATACTCAGTGTACTGAAAAACAGATAAGATAAATCTAAATAAATAAATGTATGGTATTTGCCACACACAGCCATCTTTGCAACTCCTCAGTTGGTTCCAAAGCTCAACAGTTAGAAAACTCTCCGGAAGATGGGGGGGGGAGGAGCGCTGTGTGCATAATGCAGGGGTGTCCAATGTCGGTCCTCGAGGGCCGCAATCCAGTCGGGTTTTCAGGATTTCCCCAATGAATATGCATGAGATCTATGTGCATGCACTGCTTTCAATGCATATTCATTGGGGAAATCCTGAAAACTCGACTGGATTGCGGCCCTCGAGGACCGACATTGGACACCCCTAGCCTAATGAATCCTGCTATCTACAGAAAACACTTGTTACAGATGAATAAAAATGCTTTCTCTGTTAACAAAACAGGACTGAGTCAGACATACAAGTAGATGACTTCTAAGCTTAGGACTACAAAGTAGCCCTAATAGTTAAATTCAAGAGTTGCTTCATAACAATGACAGGATAGACAGAACTGCTTGATCGTAGGCAGTGTAATACACTGAAGCCTGGTCCAAACAGCAGTGTGCAGTGAAAAGAGAGGACCATAGAGCTTCCTAGAAGATTGAATACAATGAGACAGATATCAAGTGGGTTACTGTGGTTGCTGTAACTCTAATTTGATGAGATTTGATCTTGGACCTGAGAGGAACACGCATTTGGTCGCAGCAGAATTGTATGCAAGAGGCCAGCCAGTTTGGTTTTTGCAAATGATTTCCTAGTTCTATTTGAACTGAATGAAATGAATAGATGAGTGACCATTCTGAATGAAGCAGCTCTGTTCAATGAAATTTGGGCAATTGGCAAATGGTCAATGATCACAAGCTAGATTATTTAAATGACATAAATATAGATAATTCTAGTGTCATTTTATTTGATTGGTCGCTTCTTCCATTTTTTTGGCAGGGAGGAGGATGCGGCTACCATGTTTGAGAACCCGACCATCATTGCTCATGGAGCAAGCCTCTGATGCAACATAATTTACTGTGAAACAATGGTCTCCATCTAGCTCAGGAAAAAGAACTTATTTTGAAATGTTTTAAACTACATTTGGACTTTTAAAGATAAGTTGATTGTTTATAGTTTTTGAATGTTTCACTCATATTCACATTGGATCTGTAAAACGTATGGACGCTGGTAAGAAAAATTGTGGCCTCCTTTTATGAAGCCACATTAGGCTTTTTTATAGCCGGTCGCAGCAGTATTAGCTCCGATGCTCATAGGAATTCTACCACAGCCGGTGATTTAAAAAAGCTTAATGTGGCTTCATAAAAGAGGGGGTTGTATCTTTGGGGGGAGTTTTAGGACCAGTGATTGAGAGGGATACCTGTTAGCGCTAGCTAACATAGCTAGAAACATAGAAACATGATGGTAGATAAAGGCCAAATGGCCTATCTAGTCTGCCTATCTGCAGTAACCATTATCTCTTTCTCTCTCTCAGAGATCCCACGTGCCTATCTCAGGCCCTTTTGAAGTCAGACATAGTCTCTGTCTCCACCATCTCTTCCAGGAGATTGTTCCACGCATCTACTACCACGCTTTCTGTAAAAAAGTATTTCCTTAGATTATTCCGGAGCCTATTACCTCTTAACTTCATCCTAGGCCCTCTCATTGCAGAGTTTCCTTTCAAATTAAAGAGACTCGACTCATGTGCATTTACATTACGTAAGTATTTAAACGTCTTTATCATATCTCCCCTCTCCCGCCTTTCCTCCAAGGTATACAGATTGAGATATTTAAATCTGTCTCTATACGCCTTAGGATGAAGACCACAGTTACTCTGATGTCCTTTTCTCCTTATTTTTCTATATAATTACTTTCATATAAATATAATTTGTGTGGCCAAAAGTTCTGTGGTATTTACATAAAAATAGTGAACCCATCTAAGGGCCTGCATCTTGAAGAACAGGTGAAACAGAGTGGCATCAGTTTTGCTCCACAGGTTTGTATCTGTTTGAACAGAATCAAACTTTCAGAAGGAATTGTTCTTAATATTGTTCTTGCACGGTAAAAGAGGACCAGACTTCATCATATATTATATTTAGTATTAATTTCATGGCCTTTTAAAAAATAACTGCATCTATTTTATCTAATGATGGAGAGCCTTAGTAACTCTCAAAAAATTTACTGATGTTGCAAGAGCAACAGAAATTTAAATTCTTACTGAAAGATTAAAATGCAAAAATATGAAGTGCAACTATGAGATTAATTTCCCTGAAAAATGATTAATCTTTGCCTGAAGGGCTTAATTTAATGAATACAGTCACTTAGCTTAAATTACACATATTTCTTACAGTATCTCTCTTGTAAAATAGTTTCACTTTTTTTTTTTTTTATTTCACATAAGCAATAAGAGGCATTCATGAACAATTATTTCACTGCACCTTAGAGTATAAAGCTGAAGGTCCTTCAAGGCTCCACATTCTCCTGTGCCATTCAGTTTGTATGTTATACTACTAGAAGCTCTGATCAGGTAGTTTCAGTTTCAAATTTATACAGGCAATTTGCATGTTCTCATAACTATAAATCCTCAAAGGGAGTCTGTCTTGAAATAAGATCAGATTACTGACTTGAAGCAAATTGTTTGGAAGCCACATTGTTCAGTTGTTGTTTAGTCTCCTGAGCTGCTTTCATTCATGGGTTCCACAGTTATTCCCTGAAGAGTTGCTGAGTGAGGGGACAGGGAGAGCAAAATGGGAGGAGGTGTAACATTATATATAAAGATGACATTAAGGTCACCAGAATCACAGATGTCCACTACACTGGGGAATCCCTTTGGGTAAATTTGGCCAAAGGGAAGGACAAATGCCTGTATCTTGGCATAATGTACAGACCCCCAAGACAACAGGATGACCTAGATATGGAATTAATCGGAGATATAGAGAATATCACCTTGCGTGGGGACACAGTATTGTTAGGTGACTTCAACATGCCTGATGTGGATTGGGACACGCTTTCCTCTGCTTCCGGCAGCAGCAGGAGGCTATTAAACTCTATGAAGGGAGCAAGACTCAGGCAACTGGTGTTGGAACCAACAAGGGATCAGGCAATACTGGACCTGATATTTACCAATGGAGAAAGTGTCACAGAGGTCTCGGTAGGTGACACATTGGCCTCCAGTGACCACAACATGGTATGGTTCAATCTCAGGAAAGGTTTCACTAAATCTACCACACTGACCAAGGTCCTCAAATTCAAGGACACAAACTTCAAAGAAATAGGAGACTTCGTTCACCAGGCACTACAAAGCCAAGCAGAAACCGATAACGTGGATGAAATGTGGTCGACTTTGAAAGCCACCATATAAGAAGCAACAAACCGCTATGTTAAATCAGTAAGTAAACGGCGAAGGAACAATAAGCCACAATGGTTCTCTGCGGAGATTTCGGACCTCATCAAGGAGAAGAAAAAAGCATTCATCTCTTACAAACAATCAGGGAAACAGGACTCTAGGGAAGTCTATCTGGCCAAGTCAAAAGCCGTCAAAACAGCAGTTAGGGAGGCCAAATTCCGCATGGAGGAGTCTCTAGTGAAGAACATCCAGAAAGGAGATAAATCCTTCTTCAGGTATATCAGTGACAGAAATAAGAACTCAGGCGGAATAGTATGTCTTAGGAAACCGGACGGAGACTATGTAGAAGCGGACTCGGAAAAAGCCCAACTGTTAAATGAATACTTCTGCTCAGTCTTCACCCGCAAGGCGCCAGGACTCGGCCCTCAGCTACAGACAAGGGTTGACGCAGATGACCCGTTTAGTAATTTCGAGTTTACACCCAGTGGTGTCTACTGCGAGCTATCAAGGCTTAAGGTTAACAAGGCAATGGGGCCTGACAACCTACACCCCAGGGTGCTCAGGGAGTTGTGTGATGTCTTGGCTGAACCGCTATCCGCGCTCTTCAATCTCTCCCTTAGTACGGGTAATGTCCCGTTGGACTGGAAGACGGTTAACGTCATTCCACTCCACAAGAAAGGCTCCAAGATGGAGACAGCAAACTACAGACCGGTGAGTCTCACATCAATAGTGTGCAAACTAATGGAAACTCTAATCAAACGCCAATTGGATACGATCCTGAACGAGGAGAATCTACGGGATCCCCATCAACATGGATTTACTAAGGGGAGATCCTGCCAATCCAACCTGATCAGCTTCTTTGACTGAGTGACAAGGAAGCTGGATGTTGGGGAGTCCCTGGACATCGTATACCTGGACTTCAGTAAAGCATTCGATAGCGTACCACACCGCAGGTTGCTGAGCAAGATGAGTTCTATAGGATTGGGTGACACATTGACAAAATTGGGTGGGAACTGGCTTGGAGGTAGGCTTCAGAGGGTAGTGGTGAACGGCACCCCCTCCGAAATGACAGAGGTAATCAGTGGAGTGCCGCAGGGCTTGGTCCTGGGCCCGATCCTATTCAACATCTTTATAAGAGACTTGGCAGAAGGGCTGCGAGGTAAAATAACATTATTCGCCGATGACGCCAAACTAAGCAATGTAGTGGGCAAAAGCACAACAGACATAAATTCAATATCCGACAACATGATGCATGACCTACTCCTACTGGAGCGCTGGTCTAGGTCCTGGCAACTCAGCTTCAATGCCAAAAAAATGCAAAGTCATGCACCTGGGCAGCCAAAATCCATGCAAGACTTACACCCTTAATGGCGAGATCCTAACAAGAACTGAAGCAGAACGAGACTTAGGGGTGATCGTCAGTGAGAACATGAAGATTGCCAATCAAGTGGAGCAAGCTTCATCCAAGGCAAGGCAAATCATAGGCTGCATACGCAGGAGTTTTGTCAGCCGTAAGCCTGAAGTTATTATGCCATTGTATAGATCCATGGTGAGGCCCCACCTGGAATACTGTGTGCAATTCTGGAGGCCGCATTACCGTAAGGATGTGCTGAGACTGGAGTCGGTCCAGAGAATGACCACCCGGATGGTCTCGGGACTCAAGGATCTCCCGTACGAGGAATGGCTGGATAAGTTGCAGCTGTACTCACTCGAGGAACACAGAGAGAGGGGTGACATGATCGAGACATTCAAGTATCTCACGGGCCGCATCGAGGTGGAAGAAGATATCTTCTTTTTCAAGGGTCCCGCGGCAACAAGGGGGCATCCGTGGAAAATTAGGGACGGGAAACTGCACGGGGACACCAGGAAATTCTTTTTCACTGAAAGGGTGGTTGATCACTGGAATAGTCTTCCACTTCAGGTTATTGAGGCCTGATTTTAAGGCCAAATGGGATAGACACGTGGGATCTATTCACAGAGAAAGGTAGGGGAGGGTCATTGGGGTGGGCAGACTAGATGGGCCGTGGCCCTTATCTGCCGTCTATTTCTATGTTTCTATTGTGTATTGCAGGTTTTCTCTTGTTAATATGGTATTTGACTCAAATATGCAAGCAAGCAATTGAAGCTGACAAAATAAACCATAAAAAATGTGTCCGCTGGACCAAGCAGTCTGATGGTTTTTCCAGTTTTAGAAAGTTTTAGAAAGTTGGACCAAGCAGTCTAACGGTTTCTCCAATTTTCTTCCTGATAGTGTTGGGTCTCTTTCTTCTGGAATAAAGAAATACATGTCCCAGCTCTTCAAGTGTCTACACTCTTTATTGGGTGATATTTGGCTTGTTGTGTACTTAGAATTCCCTTTCTTTGTGTGTTGTAATACTTTATACAGTCAGCTGTATCCACATAACATATAGAGTTCAGAAAAGTATGGACCCAACACGGGCTGTGTTTCAACAATGTCATCTTTCTCAGGGGTTCTAAGGATGGATATTGGATTGAGACAAAATTAGTGGATAAGGTAAGAGATAAGCTTTTAAAATAAAAAGCCAGAATTGTAACTTTCCCCCCCTTTTCCCTTTTTCCCTCACTTTCAAGTCTGTCCAGTTAACGTCCTTGGTGTGCACTTCATTATTTTTTTTAAACTATTTATCTCTTTTTAAATTTTTATTGATGGTCGGTATATTAAAAGTCAATAAACTTGAACTTATAAACTTGAATAGTGAAACATTATAGAGCAAAGCAAATGCAAGAAAAATATATAATAAAGATGAGCGCCTATTCTAACACATGAAACACTCTTCCCATTTTTAAGTACCATATCCAGAATTACCCTTTCCTCCCCACCCCATCCTCACCATTTGGGTTATGATTTCAGTTGGCAGAACAGTTTTCCCTTCAGAGAATTTGGGATTGCCTCGCTTCTAAATGATACAGTATCCAGCAGATTGAGATAACCAGCAATAACCTCTCCATGCCTACAGAAGAGATATCTATATGATACCAGTATGAACAGACATTTTACTCTCTATTCTCAGATTAACTTGCATTCCCCTGGATTCTATATTTGGTGCCATAGGCAGTGGAATGCTTTTTTGTTGGGGGGGGGGGGGCAAAAGCTCCACCTTAGCCCCAGCAAGATACTGTGGCATGACCTCTCTCTCCAATTCCCGACTCCCCCACCTATCTTCCACGGACACTGAAATTTTAAATCGTCAAACAGCCGCCGCATAGTATCAACGAGCAAGCCTGCTCCAGAAGTCTTCATTCTACAGTGACTTCCTGTCCCTGCGTTGGTGGGATGCTGCAGAATGAAGGGTTCTGGGCCCAGCCTATTCATTGATGCTGCGCAGTGGCTGCCAGAAGATTTAAAATTACAGCAGCTGGGAGGAGGTAGGTGGGGGAGTAGAGCCATAACCAACTCTTCTGAGGGCCAATTTTTGGGGAGGCCGTGACCTCTGTGGCCTCCCCCATTCTGACACCTTTGTATGGTGCCCAAACTTGGGTTCCAATATTTGGGCACTGATCCAACATGTGTGTCCAACTAAATTGCCCAATAAGCGGATTGTTGCCAATATGTGGGTGTTAATTGGCACTGATCAGCACCACTTTGGATATGCACTATCCTATAACAATGTGTGTTCAAATCCCAGAATGTGCAATCCAAATTAGGGAATGGTCATAGGAGCTGAATGGGTGGGTCAGAGGCACAGTATTAAAGAATAATGGGGATGTGCAGCCAAATTGAGTGCCAAGAATTACACCTGGTTTTTGAAGGTGTAAATTCTGGCACAAAATTTGGGCACTGAAATTGGCACCTACTAGTACTGCTAATTCTACAATGGACACTTACCAGTGACATAGGGGGGTAGGAAGCACCTGAGGCAGTGGTGCTCCCCGCATCTTCCTCTCTGCCCCTCCATTACTTCTGTGCCACCCCTTTCTCTCTCCTCGCTGCCCCCTCCCCATGCCCTCCCCACCGCCACCTCCCCACTCACGCCTTCTCATCCCTATATCTCTCTATATCTTCGCCAGTGAGAGCAGCTTCTCCAGCCTGCTGCTCGCACTGGCTTTTCTGAAGTCACTTCCTGGCCCCGAGACCCAGAAGTGATTTCAGAGGGAGACAGGCCTGCGCAAGCAGCAGGCTAGCGTAGTTGCTCATGCTGGCAAAGATTTTAAAGAGGTAGGGGGCGGGGAAGTGAGGAGGTGGAGAGGTGCCAGTGCCCCACCAAGATGGCACCTGGGGCGGTCCACCCTCCCGCCCTCCTTACCATGCCACTTGCACTTACCTTTGAGCATCATATAGTATTGAGCACCATGGACTGAATCTAGCCTACAAACCTATTCAGTTGTAGAGAAGTAAAAGAAGGCGGCTGGTAAATATAACGACATTTTAACATATTTCGAGTTGACAGATATTGTATACCCCCAAGAGTCTGTGTTTCTGCAATAATTTAAAACAAAATGTTCCTTTACTGGCTTTAGGTAATTAACTTCCTATCTGGTTGTAACTATATTAAACTCTTGCTTGTCCCTCATTACAGAATGTGAAGATTTGGCTCATTTAATTCAACACAGCCAACCGAATGTGTGGGTTTATAATTAATTTTTTG
Organism: Geotrypetes seraphini; assembly: GCF_902459505.1. Classification (NCBI taxonomy): domain Eukaryota; kingdom Metazoa; phylum Chordata; class Amphibia; order Gymnophiona; family Dermophiidae; genus Geotrypetes; species Geotrypetes seraphini. The sequence goes on from NC_047086.1 coordinate 130,975,462, forward strand.
CTTTTAATATTTAACTAATTTGTAGAAGCACTGGCATTTCCACTTATTTGGCCAATGGGCAGTACAGGCTAGAATGACTTATTCTGAGTTTAATATAAATTTTTAGCAATCGATATTCAGCCTGCAATGGTAAGTGGGGTTTAGAGCACTTACAGCCACAGGCTGAGTTAATCCTGGATATTCAACATTAAGACATGCCCAGCCTTCAGCGCTGAATATTCATTTTAGACCCCTTTTATCAAGCCGTGTTAGGGTTTTTTGTTGCCGGCAGCTGTGAATTCATAATAGGGAGCCACAGTTAAGAGCACAGACAAAAGAAAGTACAGTGATACCTTGGAATCCGAACTTAATCCATTCCAGAACCCTGTTCAAGTTCCACAATGTTCGAATTCCAAGACAACTTTTCCCACTGAAAATAATAGAAACGGGATTAATCCATTCCTTGGTCCAAGTGGCGTACCTAGCATATGTGACACCCGGGGCCCATCATTTTTTGACCTCCCCCTCATCTGTACGAAAAACATGATTTTTAGTAACAAGCCACATGTCACACCAAGTACCTAGGAAAAGGCAGCATCTTACATACTGCAGTGAGCAGTACAACATCAATACACCCATTGTAAAACTAAACAAGCCAGACTAGTACAGATCAATCCTACACAGTCAATCCTAACAGAAAACCATGTCTTTCAAACACACAGAACACAGAAAATACCTTCGCCTAGTTTGGAATATGTAATCACAAACTAACCCCTCCCTCTTTTACAAAACTGTAGTGTGGATTTTAGCCATGGTGGTAACAGCTCTGACACTCATAGAATTCTAAGCATCAGAGCTGCTACCACCACGGCTGGCGCTAAAAAAACACTCCACAGTTTTGTAAAAGGGGGGATAAAATAGAAATACATAGACAAAGGTTAAATTGAACCAGTAAGAAGCTGGACTCTGTATATAATGCACCACAGAAACAGTGACACATGTCTCCTAAAGCAATAAATAAATGGAAAAATTTTTTCTACCTTTGTCTTCTGTGGTTTCTGCTTTCCTCATCTTCTTGTAACTCTCTTCATTTCATCCACTGTCTGCCGTCTCTCTTCCCTTATATGTCATCTTCTCTCCTTCTATGCCCCTTCCAGAAACTGGTATGCCTCCTCCTTCCATCTCTCCTTTCACCCCCATTGGTCTGGCATCTCTCTCCTCTCCTTCCCTCTCCCACACCTCTTCTCTGCAATCCCTTTCCCTTTTTTCCCTCATTTATCTTTTTAATTTATTTTCTGCATCTGTCTAGATTACGTTCTTACTACCCTCTCATCAATGTCCTTTTTTACTGTCTACCTAAAGCTTGCCACCTCTTTCCTTCACCCCTCCAGTGTTTCCGTAACTCAATCCTTTTCTCCCCATTATGTGCCCTCCTTTTATTTATCCCCTCCTTCCATCATGTACCCTCTTTCTCTAACCCTTCCATCTAGTACCTTCTCCTCTCTTTGTCCACTTCCATCCAGCGTCTGCTCACCTCTTTCTCTCCTCCCATTTCCTTCCTGCATTTGCTCCCTTATCTCTCCCATCTGCACTTCCATCCAGCATAGGCTCCCCACTACCATCCAATGTCTGCCCTTTCTCTCGCCATCCACCCCTCTTCAATCAGCATCTGTCCCCTTTCTTTCCCTCCAATATCCTTCCCCCTTATGTCTCTCCCCTTTCTCTGTACATCAGTTCCATCAGCACCACCCTTCCATACCACCCTGCCCGCTTTCTTTCCCTCCACCACTCTTCCATTCCAGAAATCCTGCTCCTTTCTCTCCCTTCATGCAGCAAGGTCCCACGATGACTATAGCCAGCTGCCAGTCCACCCCATTCCGAGGTACTTGCTCTGGAGCGGACTCAGCAGCCGCATGCTGGAAGGTCCCGCGATGACTCGTCTGCTGGCTCTGCTCCGGAAGAAGTAAGTTACGTCGGAGGGGGTGGACCCGGCAGATGCAGGGAGTTGTGGCAAAGTCCCACAATGACTGCGTCTGCCGGGTCCACCCCCTCCGACGCAACTTACTTTTCCGGAGCGGAGCAGGCAGACTTGTCATCGCAGGACCTTCCTGCACCTCAGCACGGCTGCTGACTCTGCTGCAGAGAAAGTAAGTCAGAGGTAAAGTGACCATTTATTTCTTTCATCAAAAGTGGACATCTATTAATTGATTGTGTATCTTTTCTTTCATTTCTTTCTTTCTGCACTCAGGCCCAACAATTGTCCCTTTCTATTCCCTCCCTCCTTCCTTCCCATGTCCTTAGTGCCCCCAGTGCCTCGGTCCTTTGTCCTTAGTGCCCCTAGTGCCCCCGTCCAGTGTCCTTAGTGCCCCCAGTGCCTCCTTCCCGTGTCCATAGTGCCCCCAGTGCCTCTGTCCTGTGTCCATGGTGCCCCCAGTGCCTCCTTCCTGTGTCCATAGTGCCACCAGTGCCTCCTTCCTGTGTCCATAATGCCCCCAGTGCCCCCTTCCCGTGTCCTTAGTGCCCCCAGTGCCTCCTTTTTATGTCCCCCCACTGCCTTCCAGATTTTGTCCTCCTCCAAAGCCAGCCTTCCTGCCTGCCTACCTTTCTCCCTCTCTCCCTGCCACGCTAAAGCCAGCCAGCTTGCCTGCCTACATCCTTCCCTCCCTGCCGCAGAAAAAAATAAAGCGCCTCTCTCCTTCATTTCCCCCGGTCCGCGCCTGCAATCTTACCTCCCTGCTGCTGCTGCTAATCGTCGACAAGAAGTCTTCTTTCCGACATCAATTCCGATGTCGGGGAGGACGTTCCAGGCCAGCCAATCACTGTCTGGCTGGCCCGGAACGTCCTCTCCGATGTCAGAATTGACGTCAGAAAGAAGAATTCTTGTCAACGATTAGCAGCAGCAGCGGGGAGGTAAGATTGCAGGTACGGACCGGGAGAAAGGAAGGGCAGGAGGACCCAGACTTGGTCGGCTGTGCACCCCCCCAAGCTATGCACCCGGGGCAGACCTCCCCCCCCCCCCCGCCTTGGTATGCCATTGCTTGGTCCCACAAACTCAGATTTTCAGATAATTTTAACACTAAATACACTGGATTTTTTTTGTAATATAGAACCCTCTCAAATACAGTAGAGTAAAAGAAAGGTAAAGTGAACCTTGATAATGAATGAGTCCAAAACTCCAGTCATCGTCCATCATCTTTCACTCATAAACACGCCTCCTCCTGCGTATTATTGCACCTGATGCAACTTCTTCCCTTTCTAGTGGCCGCCCCCACAACTTGCCTCCTCCTGTGTATGCACGCACCTGACATATTTCCTGTTTCTGGCAGAAATGAACGCAGCTGAGAAAGAAGTCATGTCAGAGGGGGCAGGGTGCCGGTGGCGGCTGACTTCAGAGAAGAGCATGAAAGTAGGATGGAAGAAGGAGTTTGAGTGAGTGGTACCATATCACGGAAGTGGGGGGAGATAACGCCGGGCTGGGGAGAGCGGAAGAGATAGCATGTGAAGAGGGGTGCTTGGCACATTAAATTTTCCAGTCTTTATTTTCCTCATTGTCCGGGGCGTACGTTTGGATTCCAAAGCAGCGTTCAGATTCTGAGGCAAAATTTGCTCTAAAAATTAGTTTGGATTCCAAGTTGTTCAAGTTAGGATTCCGAGGTACAACCAGAGACTGGGAAAAGATGATTAAAAGAAATAAAATCACCAGACAACAAAGAGTAGGGAAAATTGTTTTGTTTTCAATTTAGTGATTGAAATGTGTCAGTTTTGAGAATTTACATCTGCTGTCTATATTTTGCACTGTTCAGGAAGAAATTAATTTATTTCTATTTCTCTGGTATTGTACTGCATGTAGCATCTAGCAACTTAGGGTTTTGTTTGTGTATATTAGTACTTTTAGTTTGTGGTCCTGCATTTGCATAAAGATTATCTGTGTTCTGCTTGTGTGACAAGGCCAGGTGTTCTGATAGGAATGAATGTTCAGACAACTTCAAATCTCCATACATTCTGTATTAAAGTCAAAGCGGAATAGCTACAAAAGCACTGAGAACCATGCTTCTATTGCCAGCATCCTATCTTGGTAAAGCAGAGTTTTCTACAGTGACAGCAACCAAAATAAGATTACGGAGTAGACTGGATATAAGGAACACACCTCGGGTGTCACTGTTTCTCATCACCCCCAGATGGGACCATCTAGTTGCAAGGAAACAAGTCAGGGATCCGATTCTGCATTATGGTGAGTTGTATTAATATATTCTATATATTACAATGTAATAATAATAGAAATAAAGTGCACAAATAAAAATATAATTACATGTATATTATATATGTGATAATTAAATTATATATTATGCAGTTTATTGATTATGCGTTTGAACCCCTCCCCTCCCCCACCCCCCGGTCTGTGATAGGATAGCTTGTAGGGTTTGTGTGAGCACTTTGGAGCGTGTTCATTTACAGCATACTTGGGTTGCCTCATGTCTCAGCCATTAGATATGCATTGAAAGAGGGCCTTTCTCCCAGTGGGAGTACATGTGAATAAGCAAAGGGAGTGGGGACACATCTTCCTGCTATAAAAGAGACAACAGAGATAGAAGGCAAAGAGGGAACAGAGGGAGGGAGAAATGGAGGCCGCACTAGGGAGATGAAAAGGACTTGTCTTGGGAGGTGTAAGGGCTAAGGACCTTCATGATAGGTATCATCTCTCTGGTATTGCCTACCTAAAAATCTCACCATGACCTTGTCAAGTTTGATCTTTCTTTCTTTCTTTCTTTCTCTTTCCTCGGCTTTCCACCATCACCCCTTGCCTGATCCCCCCTGTCCAGCAGTAGCCCTTATCCCTTCCTTTTACCTCCCCCCTATCCAGCTGCACCCATTCATTGCTCCCCAAGTTCAGCAGCAGCCCTTCTCCCTTCGTTTTACCTCCCCCCTGTCCAGCAGCACCTCTTCCCTGCTCCCCCTGTCCATCAATACCTGTCCAGCAGCACCCCTTTCCTGCTCTCCCTGTCCAGCAGTAGCCCTTCTACCTTCCTTTTACCTCCCCCCCTTTCCAGCAGTACTCCCTACCTTCCTTTTACCTCCCCCCTGTTCACTGTTCCCCCTGTCCAGCAGCAGCCCTTCTCCCTTCGTTTTATCTCTCCCCTGTCCAGCAGCAGGCCTTCCCCCTTCCTTTTACCTCCCCCCATCCAGCAGCACTCCTTCCCTGCTCCCCCTGTCCAGCAGCAGCCCTTCTCCCTTCGTTTAACCTCCCCCCATCCAGCAGCACTTCTTTCCTGCTCTCCCTGTCCATCAATACCTGTCCAGCAGCACCCCTTCACTGCTCCTCCTGTCCAGCAGCAGCCCTTTTCCCTTACTTTTACCTGCCCCCTGCCCAGAAGCACCCCTTCCCTGCTCTCCCTGTCAAGTAGTACCCCTTCTCCTTTCCCTGCTTCCCGCTAGCCTGGGCAGCCTCAGGGCTTTTGCTAGGCCAGCCCACCTCGCATTATCGAAGTGGGCCGGAATAGCAAATGCCCCGCGGCTGCAAGATGAAACAGCAGCTGCTGTGTTTGCTGGTTTGGGGGTGAGAAGAGGCGTCCCAGCAGCAGCAGTGCAGGAAGTCAGCCAGCATCAGAGATTGGGGCAGAAGGCAGGCAGTTCGCATGTGTGGCACGGAAGTACACATCACAGCGGCAGGGATCACGGCATTGTAAGTACGCATGCGTGCTTATGAATTTATTATAAAGGATATTTGTTCTCAATAAAATTCCTCATTGCTCTACTATTCCTGCAACGTTCAGAGACTATTGTTCCAGTTTTGTCTTGTTTTGGGTTCACCAGTGGCTTTGGAGTATAGGTCCTTTCTTTTTTGTTTTTGAAGTGGTAAAATTCAGCACTTGCACATAGGAGCTGCTCAGTGATGCCAGTTTATTTTCTAAACATGTGGTTTTATAGAATGGTTATTTCCACTGCATCTACAGAGAAATTCTTAGGTTTTCCATATTATCTACTATGTTTAGTGAGACTTTTGTAAAATACGCTGGAAACTGTGAACATTCCAATCTGACATTCCATTTCCAAGCTAGACATCCTTTATGTAGTAAGGCGTCAACTGTGACAATTTCTCAAAAAGATAGCTTTAAAAAAATTATTGAGATGCAACTCAGCTATGCTTTGTACATTCTTAACCTTCAATGCCAAAAAAAGAAGTATTACTGATCCATTAATTTTCAAACACTTAGCAGTATGGATTTTGATCTTGTAGCATGTAATTCTTAAGGCATCTGTGCGAAATGCTGACAAGCAAACCAGGCTACTGTTATCAGGATAAAATGAGGAAAGCTGACATAAAATAATTTTTGAGGTGGTGACAAGAAGCTTTTAATTATCCAGACATTGGGGAAATGCTCTGCATCATATTAGCAAAGTAAAATAAAATAAATCACAGGAAAAAAACCCTTAAGGCAGGAGCGAGAGGTGTTATAGTCGGAGAAAATTGCTATTTGTGTCTTTTTTTATTTTAATGGCTATAACTAATTGGGTACTGCAATTTATAGATGAGTTTCCCTGCAGCTGGGGGGTCCAAGGAGAATTCACAGGGTCATAAATACAAATCCAGTAATGAGAATAAATTAGATGAAAAGGACTGAGAGTGTTGATACCTAGAATAAACAAAGAGAGGAAGAAGAAAATGAGAAATTCACTACATAGAGAGAAAAGGAACAATTCAGAAAAGGAGATGGCAGTAGCGTAGTGAGGGGGTACCGGTCCAACCCAGGAGTGGTCTTCCTAAGGGTGCGATGGGACCCCTCATCTTCTCTGCCCCCCTGCCCCCCCCCCCCAGCCCTCTCCTTGCCACACACGCCTTTTGTCTTCCCCTGTACCTTGTTGGTGTTCTCTCCGACTTCACTTCCGGGACCAGTGCCTAGGAAGTGACATCAAAGGGGGTATGGGGAAAGGGATGGGGGCACGCCTGTGGCGGGGGAGGGGCGCCGCTGCCCCGGGCGCCCCTCACCCTTACTACACCACTGTGAGATGTGACTCACAATGGTGGAGAACTATGGAAGTGTAGTCAAAGGAAGTGGGAAAAGGACGAGATGCTTTTCCAAGTGGAGTCTTTATTTGTGGCATCACCAATTAAAAAAAAAAAAAAAAAAAATCAACACTAGCAGTGTTTCAACGCCAAAAGGTGCCTTCAATTCAGTAAAAAAAAAGCTGAGAAGGGGAGGTGAGAAGTTTGTATGAATATCTGCCTGCTGTCCCTGGATAACACCTGTTATAGGTAAGTAACTGTTCTTTATCCCAGGACAAGCAGGCAGCATATTATCACATATGGGATGGAGGGAATTGGCAATTAAATAGAGAATAAGTTATTATTATTATTTTGTTTAGAACTATTTGGCTTAACTGGCCTTCTCATCTGGAATTAGGCTCCATATAAAAATGGGATGTGAAAACATGATGTGGGAACTTAAGTCTGCTTCAGAAATGGCTACAACAGAAGAGAAATGGAGTAACTACTTAGGCTGGCATTGCTGCTAATTCACGTGCTGGTTGTCCAGTAGCAGCCAAACCCGAGCATGGTCAGTGGTTTTGCAAGGGTGACCGGTGCCTAGGGTGGTGGCAACCCTATCCTCCCCCCCACCCCCCAGCTGAGCACATGCATGCTTGCGCCCTTTCCTTTTTTAACTTTGGTGTAAGCAGCGAAGAATTTGCCGCCTGCGTTGGCTTCGGTGATCTCTTTGATGTCACCAGATATAGTCTTTAAAACTGAACACAATACTCCAAGTGTGGCCTCACCAATGACCTATACAGGAGCATCATCACCAGTGTTCCCTCTAAGCGGGCGGGTGTTGTGAGCAAACTTTTTTCACTGTGAGCTAAAAATATCGGGCGCCAGCAAGTTATGAGCCAAATAAATATGTTGCTTTCTACCACAGAACTTCCTTACGTTTGTATGGAATCTATCCCCTTTCAACTTTAGAGAGTGCCCTCTCGTTCTCCCTGCCTTAGCTACTAAGTCTATTCCCTTCAGTACCTTGAATGTTTCTATCATGTCCCCTCTCAATCTCCTCTGCTCAAGGGAGAAGAGGCCCAGTTTCTCTAATCTTTCGCTGTACGGCAACTCCTCCAGCCCCTTAACCATTTTAGTTGCTCTTCTCTGGATCCTTTCGAATAGTACCGTGTCCTTCTTAAAGTACCAGTGCTGGACGCAGTACTCCAGGTGAGGGCGTACCATGGCCCGGTACAGCAGCATGATAACCTTCTCTGTCTCTTCAGTCCAGCATCTGCCCCTTCCATTCACTGTCTGTCTTTCCCTGCCATCTCTCCTCCTGCCCCCCCCCCCACCCCCCAATTTGGTCTAGCATCCATCATCTTCCTTCTGTTCCCCTCATGGTCTGGCATCTCTATCCTTCCCTCCCCCCTGTGGTTTTTAGCATATCTCTCTTCTCATTTCCTCCACTCAGATCTGATCATTCTCTGCTCTCTCTTCCCTTTTCTTCTCTGGTCTTCCTTCTCTATTTTCTGCCTCCATCTAAATTAAATTCTTTCTTACTATTTAGTCCCGTTTCCCTCTTTTCACTGTGTCTACACACAGCTTGTCACCCCTTTCCCTCACCCCTCCATTATCTTACTATTTTCTTCCCCCTTTATTTATCTCCTCCTTCCATCCAGTATGTGTTCTTTCCCCACTTCCATTCAGCATCTGCTCTCCCTTCTCAACTGACATCCATCTGCCTTCTGCTCTCTCTACCTTCTTCTCACTTCCATCATCTGTCCCCTTCTCTCTCTCTCTCATCTCCTCCATTCCATCATCTGCCCCTTCTCTCTCTCTCTCTCTCTCTCCCCCCCCCCAACTTCCATCATCTGCCCCCCTTCCCCTCACCTTTGTGGGTCACTTTCTTTCCCCTGAGGGTGGCTCATGTCACAGGGGAAGCTTTGGCCGAGCAGAACCGCTTGATTGACAGTGGAACTTACTTGATTGATGTCGATGCTGGGGCCCGTTGCCGTTTGAAGGAAAAAAAAAAAGGTGGAAAAAAGGAACCTGTAAAGGCGAGAGGAAGGGAAACCTCCAGGACAGCTGCTTTTTGCCCTCCTTCAGCGGCCCAAGAGTTCAGACCAGCAGCGGCAGCTCTGTATGCTTTTAACTTCGGCACAGAGCTGCCCCTAATCAATAGTTTAGCGCGGTTTCATGAGGCAGCCTCGGGGCCTTTGATAGCCGGCCCGCTTCGATGATGCGATGTGGGCCGGCCTAGCAAAGGCCCCGAGGCTGCCTTATGAAACCGCGCTAAACTATTGATTAGGGGCAGCTCTGTGCCGAAGTTAAAAGCATACACAGCTGCCGCTGCTGGTCTGGAGGTGCGGAGACAAGGCAGGAGGCAAACGCGGTGGAAGGCAGGAGTCCCGGCGAAGGCAGGAGTCCCGGCACAGCGACTGCAACAGGAAGTTGCAAGTCAGCTGACGCCGGCCTTTCGTTGCGGCGGGGACCGAATCCTTTGCGGACCGGCAAGATTTTGTTTGCGGACCGGCGGTTGAAGAACTGTGCTCTACACTGTGTGCGCTGTGACGAGAAACTTGTGCGCTGCGAGGTACTATTTTGTGCGTCAGCGCACCCCAGCGCAGCTTAGCGGGAACACTGATCATCACCTCTCTTCTTCTGCTGGTTACTCCTCTTTCTATACACCCTAGTATCCTTCTGGCTACAGCCACCACCTTATCACACAGTTTAGAGGCTTTTAGATTCTCAGTCACAATCACCCCAAGGTCCCTCTCTCCATCTGTGCTTATCAGCCTCTCACTTCCCAGCACATATGGTTCCCTCGGATTTCTATTCCCCAAATGCATCACTCTGCACTTCTTCTCATTAAATTTTAGTTACCAGATGTTAAACCACTTGTCTAACTTTTGCAGATCCTTTTTCATGTTTTCCATTCCCTCCGTGGTGTCCACTCTGTTACAAATCTTGGGATTCACACCAGAACCTCTCGGAGCTCCCTCAATATCCTGGGATGAATCCCATCTGGTCCCATAGCTTTGTCCATTTTCAGTTTTTCAAGTTGTTCATAAACACTTTCTTCTGTGAATGGTGAAGTATCCACTCCATTCTCAGGTGTAACTTTGCTATCCAATCGCAGTCCTTCTCCATGTTTTTCTTCTGTAAATATCGAACAGAAGTATTTGTTTAGCATATTTGTTTTGTCCTCATCACTCTCCACATAGCGGTTCATCTTTCAGTCTCGTAATTCTATTTTTTGTCTTTCTCCTTTCACTAATATACCTAAAAAAATTTTGGTCTCCCTTTTTTATATTTATAGCCATTTCCTCTTCTGCTTTCGCCAGACGTATCTCTCTTTTGACTTCTTTCAGTTTAATCCGATATGCCTTTCTGTACTCCTCTTCTGCTGCCCTGTTTACTCCCCCCTAATGCCAAATCTGATTATTTACCTGTGTAAATGTGAGCACCGGGTTTAAAGATTTGCCCTTTGTGTGAGCAGTATATAGTTAAGGCTGCCCATGTGGAGTGGAGGTAGATCTCAGATTGGATGTTGGGGTCTACACATATTAAAGTTAACAGCTCAATTAATTTATATTCCATTGCACAGACATTCATGTACCCACAAAAATTGATTCAAATAACAGCATCTAAAATTGTCCTCCAAAGGTCATAAAATATAAAGTTATTACTGAACAAAGATACCACAACTGAACAGTGCAGTAATCCTATCAAATGCCTGATCAAATAGCACGTGATTATGCAAAAATATAAAGGGCAGAGTTCAGTAATGAACTCCAAATGTATTATCTTTGTAGCAGAGGACAAATTTGCAAACCTTGTATTTTGCATATTAAGCTAACCCTCTAAAGTAACATTTGATCAAAAATTACCCTTTTCCCAGGGAATATGTTCCTGGTGACATGCCCTGGACTGTTATCTGGCTCTGCCTGATCCACATATGTGTTTTTTTCATTCTGAAAAGTCAGGATTTGCATTTAAATGAAATGTTGACTTAATTATATTTAATTACAATAATTCCTGCAAACTAGCTGCTGATGAGATGAACTGGCAGCAGTAAAATAGTAGGCACTAGATAGAAGTAGCACAGCCAGAACTGGATTTTGTTGGGGGTGGATCTAAGATTAACATGGGTGGCCACAGAGCATACAGATCTGAGCCACGCTGGTTATACTCTTAGGAGTAGGTTCAATAAACGGCACCTAAGTTAGGCTCTGGAATGATCTGTGCTAAGCTAGTAATCCTCCCTTTCAAAATTTAAAGCTCTAGCAAAAAAGACCTGGCTTTTTAGTCAGGCTTTTGTAGATTTTTTGACTTAAATTTTGGATTAATTATTAAATTTGTCACACACGCACACACCCACACAGTTTTATGTGACAATCGTAGGGAAACAAGATTTTATATATGTGATATGGAAACCGCATAGTTGTATGCGGTATATTAATTTTTTAATAAATATAAATAAATAAAGATTGTTTATTAGGTTTTATTATTGTTGTGCTATTACATTCCCATCCTGTTTTAAAACTGTGTGTGGAAATACCATGATAGGATTAATTTCAGTTTTTGGTGGGCAACATATAAATATGAAAAGATTATGGCAGAACATTTAGGTATTAGTAAGTCTTTTAATGGGGTATGGGGTCCATTAACTAATTTTATTACGTTATAATTAAATTATGATTCTCTTTTGTTTCTGTTAGATTCCTTTACACATCCAGGGGGGGTTGGAGGGTGAATATTTATTGGAAGAGTATAATTATATAGATAGTATAATATATAATATCATATTATTGCTTATAACAAGGATAAGAAGGGGTGGAAAAATTTTTAAGGTAATAATTGTAATGATAATAATGTATTTTCATATAGTTTTTCTGATTCTTTCAATTGTATACATTATAAAAGTTTGAAATGTCAATAAAGATTTACAAAAAAAAAACTGTGTGTACTATGATTAGATTAGATTGTTATTTCTTCACATATTATATTTTTAAATGACCTGATTCTATGAGTCAGTGCATAAAAAAATGGCACCAACTAGTGCAGAGCTAAGCATGATTCTATGAAAATTAGGCGCACTGTGTAGAATCATGTTTAGCGCTGTCTAAGCAGCCTTAGATGTCGCTTGATGTCCTATCTTTAGACACACCCTATTTATCCAAGGGTTTTCTTTGCCTAAATACCTGCACTAAAGTTAGGTGCCTAATGGCATGTAAGTCAAAAACAGGTGCCAAACTCGAAAATACACCCACGTTCCACCCCCTCACCATACCTACTTTTAAGTACACACTTTGGACTAGGTGTCTACATCATATAGAATCACGTTTTTCGAGTTAGGTGCCTAACTTTCAATTATGTCCAATTAAAACCAATTATGCCAATTAAGCCTATCGATCAATTAACCCCACCCCACCCTCATTTACTAAGCCACGGTAGAGGTTTCTACAGAAGCCTGGAACACTAAATGTCTAATACTGCTCTGATGCTCATAGAATTCCTATGAGCATCAAAGCATTTAACGCTTTGGGCTAAGGTAGAAATCTCTACTGTGGCTTAGTAAAAGGTCGGGGAGGGGGGTAAACAAGGTGCCACTGAAAATTCGTTTCAGCTAGCCCTGACCAAGCTAGCCAGTCAGTGGCCTTCTAAATCGCTTTGAATTTCAGATGGATAGTAAATACTCTAGAACAGGGGTGGGCAAACTTTTTGACTTGTGGGCCACAATGGGTTCTTAAATTTGACAGAGGGGCCGGACCAGAGCATCTTTCTATCCCTCCATTCCTCCCATCCCCCTGTGCAGCAGAACCCTTGCCCAGCTTCTATCCTTCCCTCCCTCGTGCAGCAGAACCCTTACCCAGATTCCATCCTTTCTTCCCTCCCTCCCATCCCTTGTGCAGCAGAACCCTTGAGCATCTGCCCCTGCCGCGCAGCCAAACCCCCACTGACCCTCCATCCTTCCCTCCCATCCGAACCCCGTCGATCGCGAGCCCTAAATACTTCCCTCCAGAGCAGCGTCAGGCCGACAGCACTCTAAACAGGCTACTTCGCGGCCTTCTCTCGTCGGGGACTTTCGTGTGCTGTGTTACTGATGACATCATCAGTGATACACCAGAAGGAATTTCCCAATGAGAGAAGGCTGCGAAGCAGCCAGTTTAGAGAGCTGCTGGCCCAACGCTGCTCTGGAGGGAGGTATGTAGGGCTTGCGGTCGGTGGGGTTCAGATGGTCGGCAGGCCAGATTTAAAAAACTGAACAGGCCAGATATGGCCCACAGGCCATAGTTTTCCCATGTCTGCTCTAGAATTAGTATTATATAAAGCGCCAGACTTCACAATTTATACTGTAGCCCCCATCCCGACCCAATATTCAGTGGGACTTAGCAGCAGAGAACGGCTCCCGGCTGCTAAGTACTGCTTAAATGGCTATTTGCCAAAATTCAGCAGGAGATAGCTGGTCATCTCCCACTGAATATCCAGATCGCCAACTAGCCTGATGATTGGCTATATCTTGTGATATAGCCAGTCACCCCCGATATTTATCAGCTGGCTGGCTAAAGCATGCAGCTAGATAGACCTACCTAAAACATCTGGTCTATCTTTAGCCATTAGCCTTAGCTGACCAGCCAGAGAATATTGGCTTGGCCGGCTAAGTCTGCGGTGGTGAACTCTGACCTGGTTATTCAATGCCAGCGCCCAAATACAGCCAGGCATATAATATCTGGGTCCATCAGTATTGTACTAATATCTATCAAATTTCTTTTATATGGTTGTTCTGCAGTACTGTTAAAAGTGTATATTTCTGATGCTGTTTCATGTTAGCCCTATAATTAGGTTTCAATTTGCCACTTTCAAGTTTACCTCATTGATTGTATTTGTTTATATTTGGTCATTTTACTATTGTTTTGTTCTTAATAAAATTGTAAGTTTTATGTTAAACTATACCTGTTGTACATCTGATAGGGTGAATCTCTTCATAAAGGTGGTTAATAAATACCAACCAACCAATCAATAAATAAATCTAATAAACTCTTTTTTTCTGTGGCCATTGATTTCTCAGTGTCACTTGCTATGTAGACAGTGCTGATGATCAGCACTGAATGTGCAAGAATGTAGTTCAAGTTTCCATTAGGGTTCAAAATCTGACCCTTCCTCTCTGAGCATACTACCAAACCCTTTAGCCACGCCCTCATCACATCACACTTAGATTACTGCAACTCGCTACTCTCGGTCTTCCGCTCTGCCATATTTCCCCCCTCCAATTCATCCAAAATTCAGCTGCACAACTCATATTCCGTGAGAGTCGCTATACTCAAGTAATCCCTCTCCTAAAGACCACTGGATTCCCATCCATTTCCAAATACAATTCAAACTCCTCTTACTGACCTACAAATGCATTCACTTAGCTGCCCCCCCCCCACCCCACCCCCCCACCGAGAACTCCACTTAGTTGGTAAGTCCTTCCTATCTGTGCCCTTCTCCTCCACTGCCAACTCCAGACTCCGTTCCTTCTATCTTGCTACACCATATGCTTGATACAAGCTGCCCAAATCCCTACAGTGGGCTCCGTCTCTAGCAGTCTTCAAGTCCAAGTTAAAAGCCCTCTTTTTCGAGACTGCTTTTAACTCCTAACTCCTCTTACTTTGGGCTCTACATCCCCAACCCTATATTTATTTATTAATTCATTTTTATAGCATATGCTTCCCAGGAGACCAGAACGGATTACAGTAGTAGGCACTAGGGACCAAATTCTGTAACCAGCGCCTAATGTTAGGCACCTATTTTGGAGGCACCCAACTAGATAGGTGTCTATCTAAATTGAATAACAAGCTCAATTAAGCTTTTTAATCAGCACTAATTGAAACTTAAGCGCCTATCAAGAAAGAGTGATTCTGTAACAAGGCGCCTCTAAACATTTGGGTGGCCTTCAAAAAATTAGGAGCTTTGCATATTAGGTATGGGCGTGGCTTCGTGTTAGGCACCTTGTTACAGAATCGCTGCTTTTAAGTGTACTTAAGTGCTCGCATGGGCGCCTAACTTTTAGTTTTGCCTAGGGATGGCCTATTTATTGGGCGCCTTCAAAATTGGTGCTGCTCACCGTGTTTCACTAAACCACCCAATTTTACTTGAATTACGCTGAATGGTACCTATTTCGGTGCCTAATTTTTGGGCGCTTCTTATAGAATTTGCCTCTAGGTGCTTAAAACTTCCCTGTCTGTCCAAAAAGGCTCACAATCTAACTAAAGCACCATATTAAACATTTACTAACATACTAACATAACAAAATAAATGAAAAAAGAAAAAAATATAAATAAAATGAATAAAAAATAATAATAAAAACAAATGTGATCATGAGGGATAAACAACAGTAGCCACTATAAACTGCATCTCCTGCAATTTTTTTTAATTTAATATTACATTATGCATATTTTTCATGATGAAATATGCTTTCCACTTTTTATTCTCTCTCATTTTTCCTCACTTCACTTTCCTTGAAGTCACTAATAAAAATGTAAATGGATTAATGTTAATCCTAATCACCGTTAGCCACTGAACATAGCTATGTTATACTACTGTGCAGAAGAGTAAACAAGATCCAGTACATTTGGGTTAGAGTTCCTTTGAGTTTAATGTCGAGGATTGCATTTGCTGCTAATTAACTTTCCAAGTGAGCTTCTGGGATCTGAGATTGCTCCCGGTCCATCACTAGTATTCCGGAAACACTCCTTTACAGTTCCCTTTATAGGCCCTAAGATTCCAGTGCCAAAAGAATTTACTTATATTGTGCTTTTTTTTGTTTTGTTTTGTTTTAGCTTCAGTAAGTCAACTCATGCAAATTCATGGATGAACTGAAATGCACATTAGTTTGCAGATTTTATTGCATTGAGCTTTGGCTGATGATGAGTGTCTGATTGCAGTGGACTTCTGGGCAGAGCGTATTTTGAAAAGTAATTTGGCAAATGTTTTTTTTTTCCTTGATAATCTACAAACTACACTTCATCTCTTTCTCCTCTTCCTCCTTGTTTCTTCCAAGACAATTAGTGCTTCATTTAAATGAATGAACCAGAGCAACCATTGGGTTCCCACTTGGGCATCGCTGCCAAACACACTGGCACAAAGGAGCCCTACCTAAGAAACATTCTCTACAGTTAAGCCACATTGCTAACATCTTTATCAGGCCATATGGTGCCGCTGATGGGTTACTTCCCTTCTGCATGTACAACCTACAATGTGTTCCCTCTAAGCAGAGCGAGTGAGCAATTGTCCGTACATTTTACATGGTCAATCCCAAAAATATTGACCTGACCTGACTTTCAAACAAACTTAAACTAAATTAAATCAATTGCCATATGTGTGATTTTTTTTTGTGCTGTTTACAGGCAGGTTACAAGCAGTATATTACCACACAGAATTCTGTGTAGATTTAAACGTTACAAAGAATTATATATGCTACATGAAGTTATCAAATTGTGCATACAATCTGAGGTAATATGTCAAAAATAGCAGCTAATACCGGGTTCATAAATTGTTGGGTTTTTAAACATGTTGCTGACATTACAAAAAATATATATATATTTTGCGCACACCAGGCTATTCCTTAAAGGGTGTGAGACAAAGGCTCCCAAACTATAAATCTAAATAACAAAAATCATTCACAAAATCATTTTTATATGTTGGTAGGATATAGCTCAGAGACATGGAGGGGTCAACAAGGGGGATGAACCCCGACCACCTCACCACCCAATCATTGCTTGATCCTCCATTTTAAATTTTTCCTGCAAAATGTCACTTATGATTAATAAAACTTGAACACTCTTCAAAATATTTAAGAAGTGAAAAACTGCTTAACCATTAAACACATCTGATGATCTAAATGTAGTGGAGCTTGTGATAAGGGAGTGACCAGAGCAACAAAAGTTTAAGGGCATCCAGTGGCGTACCTAACATATGTGACACCCGGGGCCCATCATTTTTTGACACCCCCTTCGCCATCTCTACAGAAAACATGATTTTTAGTAACAAGCCACACGTCACACATGAGTACCTAGGAAAAGGCAGCATCTTACATACTGCAGTGAGCAGTACAACATCAATACACCCATTGTAAAACTAAACAAGCCAGACTAGTACAGATCAATCCTGCAGTCAATCCTAACAAAAAATCATGTCTTTCGAACACACAGAACACAGAAAACACCTTCGCCTAGTATGGAATATGTAATTACAAACTAACCCTCTTTTAAAAAACTGTAATGTGAATTCTGAGCATCAGAGCTGCTACCACCACGGCTGGCACTAAAAAACGCTCCACAGTTTTGTAAAAGGGGGGGGGAGTATAAAATAGAAATACATAGACAAATGTTAAATTGAACCAGTAAGAAGCTGGACTCTGCATACAATGCAACACCACAGAAACAGTGACACATGTCTCCTAAAGCAATAAATAAATAGAAAATTTTTTTCTACCTTTGTCTTCTGTGGTTTCTGCTTCCTCATCTTCTTGTAACTCTCTTCCTTCCATCCACTGTCTGCCATCTCTCTTCCCCTATATGACATCTTCTCTCCTTCTATGCCCCTTCCAGAAACTGTATGCCTCCTCCTTCCATCTCTCCTTTCACCCCTATTGATCTGGCATCTCTCTCTTCTCCTTCCCTCTCCCTTTCCCTTTTTTCCCTCATTTTCCTTTTCAATTTATTTTCTGCATCTGTCTAGATTACGTTCTTACTACCCTCTCATCAATGTCCTTTTTTACTGCCTACCTAAAGCTTGCCACCTGTTTCCCTCACCTCTTCCAGTATCTAACTCTATCCTCGTCCCTCAATCCAGCATGTGCCCTTTTTTCTTTCTCCTCCCCACTTCTTTCCAGCGTCTGCTCCCCCTCTCCCTCACACTTCCATTCAGTGTCTGTCCCTCCTCTCCCCCACACTTCCATTCAGTGTCTGTCCCTCTCTCTACCCCTTCCATCTACTGTTCACCTTCTATCTCGCCCCTTCCAGTCACTGCCCTATCTGCCCTTTCCATCCAATGTCTGCCTTCTCTCTCTTCCATACAACATCTTCCTTCTTTCTATGCTCCTTTCATAACTATCCTGTACCCCTTCTCTCCTTTGTACATGATTGATTTCAGCTCTGCCACCTCTCCATTTTTTTCTCTCTGTCACCAATCCATCCCCTATGCTCTGGCATCTCTCTCTTCTCCTTTCTTTCCTTCGCATCCCACAGTCTGGTATCTGCCCTTCCCTGATTCTTTGACATTTCCCTCCTTTCCTTCCATCTTTCCCTCCCCCTCCATGCTCTGAGATCTCCCCCTTCCTTTTCCCTTAGTCTGGCATACCTTCCTCCTTCCCTCCAAGCCCTGGCATCTCCTTTCATTCCCTCATCTTCCTTCTCCCTCCAGCTGGGTACAGCAACACTCTCCCCTGCAGCTCTTGACTTCCCCACACCTGCTCCCCCCAAATTGCCAATGCTTTGGTTACTCTTCTTTCTTCCTCCCTCCCCCAACGCAGGACCCTGCGGCACCATCAGCTTTTAGTTCCTTTAACGCCGGCCCTGCAACTCCGGACTTCACCACACCTGCTCTCCCCCCACCCCCCGATCGCTATTATTTTAAACGTTATGGCAGCCACGGCGCTGTATCCATTGAAGGAGACTTCTAACCTCGGCCTGCCCCAGAACTCTTCCTGCAACATCAAATTCCTGTTCCCACCTAGGCGGGCGGTGGCTGCAGGAAGAGTTCCAGGGCAGGCCGAGGTTAGAAGTCTCCTTCGATGGATACAGTGCCGCAACTGCCATAACGATTAAAATAATAGCGATTAGGGGGGGAGCAGGTGTGGGGAAGTCCGGAGCTGCAGGGCCGGCGTTAGAGGCAGTGAGAACAGCCGGCTGTGCACCCCCCCAAGGTGTGCACCTGGGGCGGACCGCCTCCCCCCCGCCCCCTCCCTTGGTACGCCACTGAGGGCATCTAGGCAGAGCTGTAACCAGCAGGAAAAAAGAGATAATACCTTTCTACAATATAAGATACCATCATCTAGACCAGTGTCTCACAAACTTTGTCGAGCTGAGGCACACTAAACGTAGTGGTCGCAGCTCAAGGCATCCAGAAATGCTCGCACATCGATGCAATGATGTCACACGCATGCATTATGTCATCACTAGAGAATGACACTAAGACAAATTTTTCTCTCGTCCCCACAGGAACTCAATTTCCCCGTCCCGTTCCCCCAAGTGTTGCCGCTGTCCCTGTCCTTGCCCCATTCCTGCAAGCTTTGCCTGAACTACACAAGCCTGGAACACTTATGCAGTCGAGGACAGAGCTTGCAGGAATGGGGAAGGGACAGGAAAAGAACTTGCCGAGTTGGGACAGGGAAAAATTTGTCCCCGTGTCATTCTCTAGTTATTACATCAACATCCGCACATACGCAAAGCCCTCTAGACATGCCCTGAGCCGTCAGTGGAGGGTGCTGGAAGGGAAGACGCATGGAGAGAAGGAGAGTCGCTGCGATCGTTGTGGGGGTTGGTGGATTCTATAACCGGTGTTGTTTTTGACAGACACCAGTTACAGAATCCAGCTTTTAGGCGAAGGAGTAGCCCCTCCTTTGCCCAGAAAATCTGGTTATAGGCGTTTGGGACTTAGGCTATTTTTTGGTTGATAATGTGTTGTAAGTTTAGACGTAGTGGTGGTCTGGCCGTTTAAACTGTTGAACGTAGAGGTAGGCCATTCTCAAAAAAAAAACTCATTTTGGACGGTTTTTATTAAGAATGGACATTTTCCCTGCTGCTACTTTCAACGTTTAGGGCCTTAGGCCAAAAGAGGACTTAGACCTTTTTTTTTATTATGCCCCTCCACAGACCTGAAGCGTGCTCTTTTCTAATGCCAGTATTACTATCTGGAAAACTGACAGAAGAAAATGGTAAAAGCATATATAACACTGTGTTGTTGTTGGTGTTTTACTTATTGTATGTTCTTGCTTCTCTTAAATAAAAGACCAAATTACTGTATTGCAATTTTCAAGGGCCTTTTTGCAGGAAATTGGTTTTTGCAGCATTCAATTTGACTAAGAGCCCCTCAACAGGGACTTGGCAGTAGCCCTGTTTTTAATTCAGTCAGTCGTTTTGCACATGTGGAAAAATGGTTAAAAGCCTCTGTAAGGGGGTTTTCATCCCTCCATTAATTTTCCCATTGGTATACAGGATCTTTGTGTAATTTTTTATTTTTCCATCGCCTAAAGGTTGCCGCAATAAAAGATACCATAATTGACTACTGTCATTTCAAGCAGTTACTTGGGATACTGATTTTCATTGATTATTCTTTACCTCTACCTCAGGGTCTCAAACTCAAACCCTTTGCAGGGCCACATTTTGGATTTGTAGGTACTTGGAGGGCCTCAGAAAAAAATAGCTAATGTCTTATTTAAGAAATGACATTTTGCATGAGGTAAAACTTTTTATAATTTATAAATCTTTCCTTTTGGCTAAGTCTAATAATAATATTGTAATTTATAGCTAAAGAGACATATGATCAAGAAACTGTTTTATTTTACTTTTGTGATTATGATAAACATACAGAGGGCCTCAAAACAGTACCTGGCGGGCCGCATGTAGCCCCCGGGGCCTCGAGTTTGAGACCACTGCTCTACATCATATCAAAATTATAGGAAACTATTAAAGACTTATTTATTTAGGAAATTTTTGAAAGATTGAAAATGTATTCCATTCTGTGTTGTAGTAGTACTTTACTTTTGTTAAACCGCATAGATCTGAAGGGTAATGCGGTATATAAATGTTATGTCATGTAATTGGCAACTTGTGTCTCTAAAGGGAGGGGTATACTTATCACCTTTGTGTGGCATCTAATGCTCTAAATAATGTGCTTGCTGGGATTATATTGTAATGGAAAGGTATGCATAACCCCTGGTAAGGAAAAGTTGGGGCGTCTCCTTTTCCCTCTCCATCCTACTGAAAAGCATACAGGAGTCAAGAAAGAGTACCTGTACCCTAAAGAAAGGGGTCTGTAGGCCTGAATGCACCTGAGGCAGTAAAGTCAAATCCTGTGAGATGTTTTTACCCATGTAGATGGGTAGCCAGGGCTACAGGAGGGACCTTGGAACCCCCCTGTGAGAGATTGCCCAAGAAAGATGACAAGAGTCCCACCCAAGACTGTGTTTTGCAGAGTCTGAGAGAGAACCAAATGATAGAAAATGGTGGCTTACAGATAAAAAGAAACATATCACAAGAACCAGAAAAAGAGACTAAAGTGTTGACTAGTCATTGATGAAAAAGGAGAAGAGCTGAGAAAAGCTGACAATATTGTGACAGATTTCGTTTGAATTCTACCCCTACGTGTTCACCTTTTCTATTCTGAAGAAACCATAACAATTTGTGTTTTATATGCAAAGATTAGCTCAAAACATGAATTTGCCTGAGTGGTGAACAGCTTAACACTATCCAAATAAGAGAGGGATAGATGGAGTGAGGGAGGAGTGAGAGGCCCTGATTCCCAAATGGCGCCAAATTCGGCTAGTGTCTGCAAAAACGGTGTCGGTCGGCACCATTTTGAGAATCACAGTCTGCGTCAAAGTTAGACACCAGAAATGTAGGCCAATGTTTTATAGGCATACATTTCTGGAACCTATTCGACCCAGAATCACGCTTAGTGGTGCCGAATGTCAACCCCGCCTCTTTTGATGTTCAGCACCAGTAAGCATCTGCATAGATGTGATTCAGGTGCCTTTTTTTGTAGTGCCTATTTTTTTCCCTAACTAGCATTTAATTGTTTTGGGGTTTTTTAACAGCGTGGTCAATTACTACACCATTAATTGCCAATTAAAACACAACTTAAGCACCATTCGGGCGCCTACCAGCACCTTCTAAATGGTGCTGTTTCAAGAATCTGGGCCTTAGTGGAGATATTCAGCTGCTAAATACATAGGGATCAATATTCAGTGGCACTTATCCAGATAAGAGTACCAGAGCTAGCCATTCATTGGCCACCCAGCACTATCTGGCCCATGCTGGAATGGTGTCAGCAAACAGACCTGCTCCAAGTTTATAATATTGCACATAGAATCTCACACCGTTCTTCAGTTTTTATAAATTAAAGGTGAATAGTCAGTTTCTGGGAAACAACCTCTATAGTCACTTGTTAGGTTTTCACCTGAGTATATCCCACAGAGAACGTACACCGTGAAGCGCACTGTGGGTATTACCCAAAAACATCATATATATTCACCCAAATTTTTTGTTTTAATTTTCCCAAAAAAGTGCTATGTGCAATACAAAAACTTAAAACATTCAATATCAGTGCCACTTGTTCCCATATAGGATCAGCAATATCAAATACTGAAGTTTCATCCACAATCCAAAAATCAATAAACTTATCTAGAAATGATCGCAGCTATCCATATGTTGTCAAAGGGATGCCATGGCTGATTGCCCTACAGAGTTCTCTGTTTCGTTTCCTTCCTCAGGGGCAAACTCAGGAGCACAACTCGCTGCCATCGGACTATAACATCTCCGAATTTCCAATGCTGGATTGGTCCAGGAGTGGAGCCAGAGGTTATCCAGGCACTACCAATATTTGGCTCCACTGTTTAGCCATGCTGAATATCAGTGTACCCCAATAACTTGCAGTGGCCACTTTATACCTGGATTTTCAGCACTAGCATCTGAGTACATTTCAGTGCTGGATATTTTTTTTAAAACATTGCCATTTTCTGTAGTTTATTCTTGTGCCAAAACTCATGGATTTGGATTGGATGAGTTTTGGCACAGGAATACGCTACAGTAAATGAATCTTGCCTCGATGAACAAAATTAATCACTTAGCTCAAAACTGACAAAAAAAAAATAGACTGAGTGAGTTTTGGGAACTTGCTCTCCAATTTTTTAAAACTTTTTCAAAAAATATTTTATTGAAATTTTGAAGAAACCCCCCCCCCATCACAAACAAACAATCAATACATTGCAATATTAAAATAAATGAATAAATAAATAAATAAAGTCATAGGGTGTCATAACATATATTCCAAACTAAATATAATAACATTTAGGGGTCCTCTTACTAAGGCACACTAGCCATTTTAGCACGCGCTAAACACTAACGTTTCCATTATATTCTATGGACGTTAGCGTTTAGCGCGCCATAGTAAAAAGACCCCATAGTCTTTGAACTTGAGCAACCAATGCCATACTTTCCTAAATTTCCTCAAACTGCCACATTTAATTGCAAACATTTTTTTTCATATTTACTGTACAGGCGATAATGTATAGAAAAATCCTTCCAGTTAATTAAAATTGTTTTGTTGTCATTATTAAGTTATTCAATAATTATGTTTTATAGGAACTTAGGGCTCCTTTTACTAAGCTAAGGTAGCGTTTTTAGCGCGCACTGCAGATTAGCGTGCGCTAATCCCCATGCTACACGGAAAAACTAATGTCAGCTCTATGGAGGCGTTAGCATCTAGCGTGCGCGGCATTGTACCGCGCGCTAAGCATACGCTAAAACCACTAGTAAAAGAAGCCCTTAATGTAGACTGTAACCCATAATCCCCTAAAACAATTATTGAATAAGTTAATGGCTCTGATATAGGAAGCACAGTTGAAATTGTTGACCAGATTTTATTCCAATAAGATGTCATGTAAGGACATTTAAACAACACATGTTCTAGTGTTCCAATTGCATCCTTACATTACCAACAGAATTTTCCTTTGGATGTATCTATTTTTGATACTTTATCATGGTCCATAGCGCTTTATGCATTAAAAATTAGGAAGATTGCATTAAACTTGTTGAGAGCAATGAGGTAGTAATTGTTTTCCAAACTACTTTCCATTGAGACTCAGCTAGATGTTTTCATTGCTCTTCAATTTTAACTCTGTGGTCATCAAGTGAAGTCAACACTGACTGTGGTATTTAAATATCCAAGTGAAATATATACCTGTGGTTTTGGCCTCTAAAGTAAACGGTAGTCAGCATAATGACAGCACTATCTGGGTATACAATGCTGCAATTTAAACACAGTTCACCACAATTGCCAACATTTGACTTAAATTAGTTGCCACACTGGCTGAAAATCCACTTCATAGTAGCTAATTTTCTTATGGCTGTATTTTGCAATGTTGTACACTGTGGTCCAGATTTTATAAAAGACACCTAAAGTTATGCACCTAGATCGGTGCTCATATCTCATCTAGGCACCTAACTTATCCCCTCTTTTACAAAACCTGATAGCGCTTGCAGCTGCAGTAACTGCCCCGAAACCCATAGTGATTTTCCATTACATTACATAAGAGATTTCTATTCCGCCATTGCCTTGCAGTTCAAGGTAGATTACAAAAGAATTACAATAATGGTATTACATGAAGAAGATATCTGCTAATTTCTAGAGGAGATATGGAGTAGATGAGGTTGCTTTGGGGAATCGGAAAGGTAATAGGGAATGGTATTGGGAAGTGGGAAGGAGCTAGCGGTATTAAGTCGTTTGCAGGAATTTCTTGAAGAGTAGAGTCTTTATTTCTTTTCTGAATGTTTTGTAGTCTGGGGTCATAATTAGTAGATTTGAGATTTGGTGTTGAGTTTTGCTGCTTGTGTGGCTAGGAGGCCATCATATAGTTTTTTCCGTTTGACTTATTTGATTGGAGGGTACGTGAATGGAGTGTCTAGTTGATATAGTTTGGATGAGACAGTTGTTCAGGTAGGTAGGGCTGTCGCCGTTTATGGTTTTAAATAGTAGACAGTAGAATTTGAATAGTATTCTTGACGGAATTGGAAGCCAGTGTGAGTTGAGGTATGCCTCTGTGATGTGGGTGTGTTTCCCACCGGGGAATAGGCTGCCGCCGGGGAAAGGCTGCTACTGCTGCCATCGGGAACAAGCTGGCGCCGAGTTCTCCCTACTTTTCTTCCCCATGGGGCCGACCAACTCTCGCCACCTGACGTCAATTTTGATGTCGGAGAGGACGTTCTGGGCCAGCCAATCGCTGCCTGGTTGACCCAGAACGTCCTCTCCAATGTTAGAATTGACGTCGGGTGGCGAGAATTGGTCGGCCCTGCGGGGAAGAAAAGCAGGAAGGGAGAACTCAGCACCAGCCTGTTCCCGATGGCGGCAGTGGCAGCAGCATGTTTCCCAATGGCAGTGCCATGGGGGAGGGCAGGGAGAAAGAAAGAAAGGGAGGAGGACAGGAAGCCAGAAAGAAAGGGGTCAGGGTGAAACAAAGAAAAAAAGAAAAAAATGGGGCACGGAGAGAGAGAGAAAGACAGACATAGAGAAAGAAAGGGGGCATGGAGAGAGAAAGAAAGAAGGTGGCAGGGTAAAAGAAAGAAAGAAATGGGACGTGGAGAGAGAGAGAAAGACAGACATAGAGAAAGAAAGGGGGCATGGAGAGAGAAAGAAAGAAGGAGGCAGGGTGAAAGAAAGAAATGGGGCACAGAGAGAGAGAGAGAGAGACAGACAGACAGACAGACTTAGAGAAAGAAAGGGGGCATGAAGAGAAAAAGAAAGAAGGGGCAGGGTGAAAGAAAGAAATGGGGCAGAGAGAGAGAGAGACAGACATAGAGAAAGAAAGGGAGCATGGAGAGAGAAAGAAAGAAGGGGGCAGGGTGAAAGAAAGAAAGAAATAGGGCACAGAGAGAGAGAGAGAAAGACAGACATAGAGAAAGGGGGCATGGAGAGAGAAAGAAAGAAGAGGGCAGGGTGAAAGAAAAAAAGAAATGGGGCACGGAAAGAGAAAGACAGACATAGAGAAAGAATGGGGCATGGAGAGAGAAAGAAAGAAGGGGGCAGGATGAAAGAAAGAAAGAAATGGGGCACGGAGAGAGAGAGACAGACAGACAGACTTAGAGAAAGAAAGGGGGCATGGAGAGAGAAAGAAAGAAGGGGGCAGGGTGAAAGAAAGAAAGAAATGGGGCACGGAGAGCGAGAAAGACAGACATAGAGAAAGAAAGGGGGCATGGAGAGAGAAAGAAAGAAGGTGGCAGGGTAAAAGAAAGAAAGAAATGGGACGTGGAGAGAGAGAGAAAGACAGACATAGAGAAAGAAAGGGGACATGGAGAGAGAAAGAAAGAAGGGGGCAGGGTGAAACAAAGAAAGAAATGGGGCATGAAGAGAGAGAGAGAGAAAGACAGACATACAGAAAGAGGCATGGAGAGAGAAAGAAAGAAGGAGGCAGGGTGAAAGAAAGAAAGAAAGAAATGGGGCACGGAGAGAGAGAGAGAGAGACAGACAGACAGACTTAGAGAAAGAAAGGGGGCATGAAGAGAAAAAGAAAGAAGGGGGCAGGGTGAAAGAAAGAAATAGGGCATGGAGAGAGAGACACAGACAGAGAAAGAAAGGGAGCATGGAAAGAGAAAGAAAGAAGGGGGCAGGGCAAAAGAAAGAAATGGGGCACGGAGAGAGAGAGAGAGAGAAAGACAGACATAGAGAAAGGGGGCATGGAGAGAGAAAGAAAGAAGGGGGCAGGGTGAAAGAAAGAAATGGGGCAAGGAAAGAGAGAGACAGAGAAAGAAAGGGGGCATGGAGAGAGAAAGAAAGAAGGGGGCAGGGTGAAAGAAAGAAATGGGGCACGGAGAGAGAGAGAGAGGAAGACAGACATAGAGAAAGGGGGCATGGAGAGAGAAAGAAAGAAGGGGGCAGGGTGAAAGAAAGAAATGGGGCAAGGAAAGAGAGAGACATAGAGAAAGAAAGGGGGCATGGAGAGAGAAAGAAAGAAGGGGGCAGGGTGAAAGAAAGAAAGAAATGGGGCACGGAGAGAGAGAAAGACAGACATAGAGAAAGAAAGGGGGCATGGAGAGAGAAAGAAAGAAGGTGGCAGGGTAAAAGAAAGAAAGAAATGGGACGTGGAGAGAGAGAGAAAGACAGACATAGAGAAAGAAAGGGGACATGGAGAGAGAAAGAAAGAAGGGGGCAGGGTGAAACAAAGAAAGAAATGGGGCACGAAGAGAGAGACAGAGAAAGACAGACATACAGAAAGAAAGGGGCATGGAGAGAGAAAGAAAGAAGGGGGTTGGGTGAAATAAAGAAAAAGTTTGGGGAGGGAATGAGGTCTAGAGGAGAGGAAGCATACAGGAGGCTGAAAACAAGGAAGAAATATTGGATGCACAGTCAGAAGAATAAAGTGCAACCAGAGACTGATGAAATTACCAAACAAAGGTAGGAAAAATGATTTTATTTTCAATTTAGTGATCAAAATGTGTCCGTTTTGAGAATTTATATATGCTGTCTATATTTTGCACTATGGCCCCCTTTTACTAAACTGCAGTAGCGTTTTTTAGCGCAGGGAGCCTATGAGCGTCGAGAGCAGTGTGGGGCATTCAGCGCAGCTCCCTGCGCTAAAAACTGCTATCGCGGTTTAGTAAAAAGGGAGGGGTATATTTGTCTATTTTTGTATAGTTGTTACTGAGGTGACATCGCATAAAGTCATCTGCCTTGACCTCTTTGAAAACCCGCGGAATATAAATGATAATTAACATTTTCTCTGTGTACAGTGTGCTTTGTGTTTTTAAAATTTTATTGTTGGTAGATCATTTTGACTTGGCCACGAAGGTAAGGGGGAGGGAGGGAGGGGAGATGCTGAAAGACATCTAGTAATCCTTGCAGGCTTGACTGTACAGGGAATTATTTTTGTAAAATCATGTTTTGTTATGTGACTGGCATTATTTAGACTTTAATTTCTATGAATGAATAGAATGAAAATGATATAAAATTACTTGCCTGTTTTTATGTGCGTGCGCTGAAGGAAAATGGAGAGAGAGTGGGCTGAGGACGCTGAAGGGAAATGGGGAAGAGAGAGTGGGGAGAAGACGCTGATTTATAAATTGACAATTGTATAGAATATTGTTTATTTTTATACTTTAATATAATAAGTTCAATATAAAACAATTCAAGGCTTATGTGGATGGAATCAGGTGGTTTGGAGGGATGGGGACCTAGCTTATGGGGATTAGTCCAATAAATTGGTATTTTCTTATTTCTCATTATTTGTTTTATTTTTATTTGTTAATTTGTAAAGTGGTGATTGTTATGTATCAGTTTTTTTAAAATTTACATCTACTGTCTTTATATTTTGCACAGTATTAGAGGACATGTATTACTGTTTTTGTGGTGTTGTGGTGTTGCATTGTATGCAGAGTCTGGTTTCTTGGCGGTTCAGTTTAACTTTTGTCTACATATTTCTATTTTTAGTTTGTGATTATTCCATATTGGGTGAGGGTGTATCTGTCTGTGTGTATGAAAGGGACATGGCTTTCTGATAGCATCGACTGTTCAGGATCAATTGACTGTGCGGGATCTGGCTTGTTTAGTTTTACAATGTATGTGTTGGTGTTCTAGTGCTCACTGCAGTGTTTAAGATACTGCCTTTTCCTAGGTACACTCTTGTGCAATATGTGGGGGTCAAAAAATGATGGGCCTCGGGTGTCACATATGCAAGGTACGCCACTGGATAAGTCTAAGGGCTTTGGGGCTTTTGCTGCACGGCAGCTGCTAGCACAACCTTGTAATTTATTTTATTTA
This sequence comes from Geotrypetes seraphini, assembly GCF_902459505.1. Taxonomy (NCBI): domain Eukaryota; kingdom Metazoa; phylum Chordata; class Amphibia; order Gymnophiona; family Dermophiidae; genus Geotrypetes; species Geotrypetes seraphini. The sequence goes on from NC_047086.1 coordinate 131,003,924, forward strand.
TTTCATTTTCTATCCCATCCTCCCCAAGGAGCTCAGAATGGGTTACAGGCTAATATACAGTTTACACATTGTAATTTGCTATAGTTACAGTGCAAGGTTTTTCAATACAATTTTTTTGTTCTAACTCGACACAAACTAGGGATCTAAAACCAATATACAGTTTACAGGTTAAATTTGTCATAGTTACAGTGCAAGATTTTTCAATACAAGTTTTTATCCTAACGTGACTCATACCGAAGATCTTGTATCACTATGCATTTCTTTGTAATCTATCGATCATGGGTGGGGGAATTAGATGAAGAGGCATGTTTTGATTGCTTTCCTAACGTTGAGGAGCCCTTCAAGGGATCTAATCTGTGGGGGCAGTTGATTCCAGTGGGTCGGTATGAAGTGGGAGTAGGAACATCGTTTGGCGGTTTGTAGTTGAAGGGCACGACCAGTAGGTGTTTTGAGATGTATTTCATCCTGGGAGCGGAGGGACCTGTTGTATGTAGAAAGCTTGGTTGTCATATAGCCTGGTGCCTTGTCATGTAAGGATTTGAAGGCTAGCATCAGGCCCTTGAAGACACGTTTGTTTACGGGCAGCCAGTGAGCTGATGATAGAGCCTTGGAGACAGGGTCGCAGGCCTGGAGGTTTTTTAGATGTCTGATTGTCATGTTTTGTACACGCTGGAGACATTGCATGTTCTTCGTTGTGAGACCATTGAATAGCACATTGCAGTAGTCTATGTGGGAGAGGACTAAGGCATAAAGTAGGTGGGTGAAGTCACTTTATTATGTATGTAAACTATGCACGTTTTATTATGTACGTAAACTTGTAACCTATACTGAGCTCTTCTGGGAGTATGGGATATAAAACCACAAATAAATAAATCCATAAGATATTAAAGGAAATTGATAGATGTCATGGGAAAGATTTTGTGATGTTGGGGACGTTTTGACAGTACACTTGCTCGTTATTTCAGTTTTGGTGCAATGCTGGCAGTTCATGCAGTGGTGTAGCGAGGGTGAGAGGCACCCAGGGCAGTGGTACCCCTCCCCCGCCCTTGTCTCCATCCCCATGCTCCTTCCCTGGTCCCGCTTCCTTCCCTGATCCCCCCTTCCCTCGTACCTCTAGTTGAAGTTGTTGCTCATGGTGGTCAACAACGTGCTCCTCATGACCCGGTCGGCTCTCCTTCTGACATCACTTCCTATGCGCGGCACCCGGAAGTGATGTCAGCGGGAGAGCCAACGTATGAGCAACAACTTCAACTAGAGGTATGGGAAAAGGGAAGGGGGTGCGCAAATGTAGGAGAGGAATGGGAAAAGGCAGGGGGCGGAGAGGAGGAGGGGTGCCAGCGCCCCCATCAACATGGCTCCCAGGGCAGACCACCCCTCTTGCCCCCCCCTCTTACTATGCCACTGAGTTCATGGACATGCCTGACTTCTCTTTTGAGACATAACTTAAATTTCATTTACAATATTAGTACAATCTTATGTTGGATGGTTTTATTTGCTATTTGATCGATTGACCACTGAAACAGGAAGGTACACCAAAACATAGCCCATGTCAGCTCCATCAATAAATTGAAGTCTGATTGTCTGGAACTTGAAGGACCTTTCTGCTTCTTTCCTGATTCTGTACGTTGTTTCCTCCCCGCCGCTTCTTATTGGTGACATATCCTGTAATAATGTCTTACAGAAAATTAGAATGTAGAGGAGTCTGAAGTATCCAGCCCAGGACCCATGAAAGAAGAGGGAGAATCCATCGAGGATCCTAGCAAAGGACAAGGGACCAGTTCAGCATCAGTGAAATAGAGAGACACTGGGACACTACCGAACTGATTTTTCTCACTTTTAACTTTATTCTTTTATTTTTTAAATATCTTATTTGGAGGAATTCATCTAAAAAGGTGTTTTTAGGAAAAGTATCCCCTGGAGTAGCCTTAAGATTGTTTCGGGAGTCTTTAGAGCAGATTTTTGCCTTGGTTAGTTTGTTTTTATTTCAAATACTATACATTTTAAAGTATATCGTGAGAAAATATAACAACTAATAACAGTAACAAAACGATTGATCTGCATACATGAATTAGATTTGCAACAGCTTGTGAGCAATGAAAGAGGAAATCCGAAGTATCATTACGTTGTTTTAAAATTCCTTTCCTCTCTGCCACCCCCCTTTCCTGCTCACATGTATCAATGACTTTTCATTGTGCCTATCTTTGCTGATTGTCCAGCACTTCTTATTGTAAACCGCCTCAAACTATTATGGCTTTGGCGGTATATAAAAATAAAAATTATTATTATTATCTCTGTTCACTCAAACTATCAGAACCCCCTTTTTTGAACATTTTCAATACTTTTGTGTAGCCCTGGCGCAAGCCCTCAAACCACCAAATTAGTAGGTTGCACAGAACTTTGAAATAAACTATCTTTGGCCTAAGATATTTTGTGCAACTTCCGAACGCTGCATCTCTTGTCCTCCCTTATTGCCTCTTACTGAGGGTTTATTTCCCTTTTTCTTAGTTCCAAAAAGTTCCAATGGTTCAGATTTCCTGTAAGTTTTGTTCAGGGCTCAAGTTCAAGCATGGCAAATTGATATCAGCCGAAATGCATTAGTTGTCAAACTAAATTATCTCAGGTAGCAGCTAATTGCTTTTTTTCCCCCCTTGCTTAAGCAAATATTTCTCTAGAGTCATCTGCAGCACATTTATTTATGAAGTTGAGAGAAAGTTTTCTTTCTTTACCTTACCTGCCTCAATTTCATCTACTCCTAGACAGCTGTAAAGTCATTTAGAGCAGTGTTTCTCAACTCAGTCCCAGAGAACTCCCTTAATAGTCAGGTTTTCAGGATATCCACAATGAATATGCATGAAAGAAATTTGCATTTCATGGAAGCAATGTATGCAAACCAAGTTTATGCGTATTCATTGTGGATATCCTGAAAACCTGACTGCCAAGAGGGTCCTCCAGGACCAAGTTGAGAAACACCGACTTAGAGGATCTTTTACTAAGCTGCTTTAAGCAGCTCATACAGATTTTAGCATGCAGTAGATTTTAGTGCAATCCTGCATTAACAGAAACCACATGATAAAACCAGTCAGAGCAATAAAAAAGACAAAACCTGCACTAGCTGCTTACTTACTTCTTCCAGATGTTCCCATCCAGACAATTTCTTGATGCAATCCCCCATGTGAATAAAGTTAGTTTATTTTTTTTTAAGTCTATACCTTTTACTTTTGAATGAGTCCTCTCTACACCTGTCTTAATATTAAACTCGGAGCTATTGCAAGTGCAACAAACCATTTGTAAGAAAAAGAAAGCCACCTTGGTTCTCAAAAGTGGAGGATGAGAAAGTAAGGAAAAAGAGGTTTGCTTTCATAAACTACAAAAGATTGCAGAAAGAGAAACACAGGCAAAAACATCTGGAAAAGTTAAGAGAGGCTGGTCAAATAGGAAAGCAAAGAAGCAAATGGAAGAAAAAATAGCTGACAGTAAAATGGAGGGACAAGATATTTTTTAGATATATTAGTGATAGGAAAAATTGCAAAAGTGGCATTGTGAGATGAAGGGGGGAAATATGTAGACGCTGCTAAAAGGCCGAAATGCTTATCAAATATTTCTGTTCTGTGTTCACGGCTGAAGCGCCAGGAGCGGTACTGCAAAAGACAAACACAAATAGGGATGGAGGAGTGGAAGACCCTGATCGATTTTCAGAGGATTGTGTTCGTGAGGAGTTTTTGGTTCTATGCAGTTTACAAAAGAGGTGTACTGAACAATGTCAGTGAGCTACAACATAACTTAGTTACCGTATTAACAAGTTCAGTGAAGGGTACTGAAGGAATTTAGGGACATTTTGGTGGCTGCACTGGCTGACCTTTTCAATTCTTCGGTAGAGCTGGGAGTGGTACTGAAGAACTGGAGAAAGGTGGATGTGGTCTCTCTCCACAAAAGTGGAAGTAAGGAAGAAGTAGGGAACTATAGGCCAGTAAGTCTGACGTCTGTGGTAAGTAAATTAATGGAAATACTTTTAAAACAGAGAATAGTGACATTTCTGGAATCCAGTGGATTTTAGGACACGAGGCAACATGGATTCACTAAAGGCAACTCTTGTCAGACAAATCTGATCAATTTCTTTGACTGGGTGACCAGATAATTGGATATAGGGAGAATGCTATATATGGTATTTTTAGATTTTAGCAAAGCGTTTGACAGTGTTCCACACAGGTGTCTAATAAATAAACTGAGTCTCCTCAGTATGGACCCCAAAGTGACTGACTGGATCACTCTGAGGAAATTTTCAGTTCTTGGGCCTGTTCTTTTTAACATTTTTGTAAGTGATATTTTTGATGGGCTGTCAAGTGAGATTTGCCTCTTTGCAGATGATACCAACATCTGCAATAGAGTAGACACCCCTGATGGTGTGAACAACCTGAGGAAGGGCCTAGTGAAGCTGAAAGAATGGTATGAAATTTGGCAGTTAATATTTAATGCTAAGAAATGCAAGGTCATGTATTTGGGCTGCAAAAGCAAAAAGGAACAATACAGTTTAGGGGTGAAGAAATTTTATGCATGAAAGAAGAGCGGGACTAGGGTGTGGTAGTGTGAAATGATCTTAAGGTGGATAAACAGGTTGAAAAGCAATGAGGATGCTAGGGTGCATAGGGAGAGGTATGGATAGTAGGAAAAAGGAGGCATTGATGCCCCTGTATAAGACTTTGATGAGACCTCATTTAGAATATTGTGTACAATTCTGGAGACCACACCTTCATAAAGATATAAAAAGGATGGAGTTGGTCCAGAGGAAGGCTACTAAAATAGTCAGTGGTCTTCCTCATAAGGTATATGGGGACAGACTTAAAAATCTCAATATCTATACTTTGGAGGAAAGGCGGATGATGTTAAGAGGTGATAGGCTCAGGAGTATTCTAAGGAAATAGTTTTTTTTACACAAAGGGTGGTAGATATGTGAAATAGTCTTCCGGTAGAGGTGGTGGAGAGGAGACAAAGACTGTGTCTTAATTCAAGAAAGCATGGGACAGGCATTTGGGTTCTCTTAGGGAGAGGAGGATATATTGTATGCTGCAGATAGGCAGACTGGATATCTGCCATCAGGTTTCTATGTTTTTATGGGGAAGGGGTAAAACACGGACCTCACGGACCTGACAGATCTTGCGAATCTAAACCCGTACGGCCTTAAAAATCTGAGGTCCGTGTCGGTCCATATCCGTGGCGCTTGTAGTTTCTGTCACTGACAGACCTTGATGAGATTTTAGCGCTGACGGATCCGTCTCAGCATAGGGAGGGAAAAGTGTTAGGATCCGTCAGCGCTAAAATCTCTTCGAGGTCTGTCAGAGCCAGAGACTCGTGCTGGAGTTTGGAGACTTCTTTTCCTTAACGCACGTCCAAAACCTATGTCCCCGCTCTCTTGGCTTCTGCTCTGCTGCTCCAGCACTAGTCTCTGGACTAGTCCTACTCCACTAGACTACCAGGGAACTCCTAGGTGAACCCTGGGGAGAGTCAGGGGTTGAAGGAATCTGATGATGGGAAAGTCTGAAACAAAATGAAAGAGAAAATGAGCACTATTTTATTTTTCTCTTTCAATTTATTTTGGAAATGAAACAGGAAATTATATTTAAATGTCCACTCATTCCACAGATCTTCTGTGGTTTACAACATAAAAAATATTATCAGCATTTCTTTTACAAAGCTAGACCATTCTAAAACCACATATTCATCGTAAAAACATATATCATCCCAAGACTAAATTCCTCCAAACCTCATCCCTCTTCACCTCTCCATAAAAGAAAAAAAATATATATAGACATATCTTCAGGACCTTCTTAAAACTTCAAACTGCAGCACATTCCTACTGCATGAAGACTTCTGTTGTTTGTGCTGTAGCACAGCCTTGGCAATCTAAGCTTGCCAGGCAGCAATAAAGATTAATCAACCAGTAACATTGGCAGGCATGACTGCTCACATTATAGCTCATCCCCCTCATCATTTCCCCAGATGGCACACCACGGTCAATGAGCACATACCCCTTTTGGAAAATTAAGGCTGTGGCTTAATATAATAATAATATTTTGTATTCAAGCCAAATCCCCACAGAGTAGGCTTTGGCCACAGCTTGCATTTGTGGACAAGAGGGGCTGGAGGTTATAGTGTGACCTTCACTATTGCTGTTTGGGACTGTTTGGCAACAGTGAGCATTCATTTGAAACAGGCAAAAAAAAAGCACAGATGACAGAGAGAAGAGAGCAACTAGACAAAAGTAGGCCAGGGAAAACAAGAGATGGAGAATGGGCTTCAAGTCCTATTTCTGATCCATCCACAGCTACCATCCTTCCTCCTGGCTCTGGGAGCCCTGATATAATTTGGCTTCTGCTATAGGTACAGGTCTCTGGACAGAAATGTTTGAGGTGACAACGGGGAAGCAAGCTAGGTATGGGGGGGAGACAAACTAAAGTGACATTTCCAAGCATTATAATCATTCCTCTCCCCCCCCCCACCCACCCACACATTTAAAGAAGCTGTAGCAGACACTATAAGAAAGCCCCAAAGGTCCTCTATTCATGAAGCATCCCACCAGCTAGTTTCAACCTTGAGTGTTGCAGTTGTCTGATTCTCACAGCATCTGTGTAGGTAAAACCGACATTTCAGCCATCATGCTATGGATTTTTTCAGCACACCCTGAAGAAAGCCACAGTATGATGGCTGAAATGTTGGTTCTTCCTACACAGATGCTGTGAGAACTGGACAACTGCAACAATCATGATATCAGCTGAAGAAGCCAAAGAGAACAGTTTTATCATTTTATTTTTTTCTCTTTCTTTTAGATTTCTAAGTTTCCTTTCTATTATTCATTCTATTCTTTCATCTTAAGAACATAAGAATTGTCACACTGGGACAGACTGAAGGTCCATGAAGCATAGTATCTTATTACTTTTGTTTCCCTTTAGTACTTTATTTTGCTTTTATTTTTTCATTCTTCCCTCCCCTCTTTTTCATATTCCCTGCTCCTCTCTTCATCACCCTTCACATATTATTCTCTTTCTTTTCCCACCACATATCCTTTTCCCCTCATCTTTTTTCTATTTCAACCTCCCTTCATCTCTTCTTATTTTCCCTCCTGTCCTTACTTCTCCCACCTGATTCTATTGACTTCTACCCTTCTCCTCGTAGGCGTCTTCACTACTGGGTGGCAAGCAGTGTAAAAAAAAAAAAAAAGGCTTACCATCCCAGTTCTGGTGCACATAACCCAAGATGAGTCAGCCCGGAGCCACAGAAACACATTTAAATCTTGGCTCCGGTCTGCACACCACCATAGCCAATGTGCAAGAAGTGCCTCCACACTTACCCGGCTTCCCTCAGCCGCAGCACTGCTAGTCGCATTGCAATAAAAGAGACAGAAGCTGAAGGGTCTTCCCTGTTGCCTGCACTACTGAAGGTTTTGCTAATCCCAGTCCCGCCCCTCAAAAACAGGAAGTGAATTCAGCAATGGGATAAGATCACTAGAGATAAGATCAAAGGTGAAAGAGAGGGGAGAGAAAAAGAGATGTTGAGCTATACATTCAAGTTAGAGACACCAAAAGATTGGACATTTTTATTGTCTGATCAAGAATAGTAATAACTCATCCATTTAAAATATTCTTTGATGCTGTTCGAAGTCTAAGTGCCTGACATATGTCCAATACAATATTTTTATGTAGGGAACAGTTGGAGTTTGTCAACTGATTTGGATTTTCTGGTGCATGGTTATTCCTTTTTATGCAAGACACACCTGCCAACTTAAGACTCTTTTCCATTACAGTCTAAGGGGCTCATAATCGAAAGAGAAAAACGTCCAAAAACCGGCCTAAGTTGGCACTTGGACGATCATAAATGAAAGACGTCCAAGTGCCGATAATCAAACTGGGTTTTGGACGTATTTCTAAACGACCTAGGCCTTCATAGTGCCGCAGAACGACCATAGCTAAACAGAGCATTTCAGGAGGAGTGTCGAGGGTGGGAGTTGGGTGGGACGTGGGCTGGGTTAGACTTAGTCGTACAGCATGTATAACCAAAAATTTTACAACAGAGCCTAGACTGAACTTGGACATTGTGACTTAGACCATTTAAAACATGGTCTAAGTCACAAAAACCCACCTAAAGTCGCCAGATAAGCACAGCAAACACATAATACAGACCCACACACACTACCCCAGTGATCACCGACACCCCCCAACCCCATAAAAATCGTACTCACACCTGAAAAATTCAGCCTCCAGAAAATCATCACCTGGAAGCCTGACATAGGAAAGCCTAGTTGTCCTGCACAGAGGCAGCTTAAGTAGTCTTGAGGGTGGGTTAGGGATCCATAGAGAGGAGGACCCATGCCCATAAGCCCCTGTAATCACTGCATTGATACTGAAACATGTGCACTCCCCTATACACCCCCAAAACCCTTGTACTGGCATATAAGTGGCTCCTGCAGCCATAAGGGTGGTAGATAAGTGGGTCTAGGGGATTATGGAAGTGGTTTGGGGGACTCACCGTGACCTATATGGGAGCTGTAGTGAGATGATGGCACCCTTTTTGTGAAGTTTACAGAAGGGCCATTTAAGGTACACCACTATTTAGGTGCCATGTCTGGGTGTTCAGTCCATCACTTTGCAGACCCCTCACACGTCCAACAGGGCTTGTTCTAGGCGTTTTTGACATGGACGAAAAGTTGGATGAAAATGTGGTATAAAGATGGACAATTTGGCGACTTGGACAATCAGATCGGCAGGAGGTATGGTTAGACGATTTTTGAAACGAAAAAAAATTTGGACTTATTTTTTGAAAATGTGTCTTAAGCTATTTTTTACTTTGGACGACTTGGACAAAAACGGACGTAGACGTTCCTTTCGATTATGCCCTCCACATATTTTGTAATAATAAACTTTAGAAATGCACTTTGTTATGAAAGGAACTGAATATTTTGAGCAGATGATTTTTGTGAGGAAAGCCACCTGGAGGGAGCCCTGCTCCACACTAGCTGTTGCTCCTAATTTGCACACTGAAAATCTGGTAACCTTTCTGCATGTTTTTTGCTTTTACTAACATCCACTTGCCCTTGGCCATTCCCTTTATTCTTAAGAACATAAGCAGTGCCTCTGCTGGGTCAGATCAGAGGTCCATCATGCCCAGCAGTCCGCTCACGTGGCGGCCCATCAGGTCCAGGACCTGTATAGTAACCATCTATCTATACCCTTCTATCCCCTTTTCCTTCAGGAAATTGTCTAATCCCTTCTTGAACCCCAATACCGTACTCTGTCCTATCACACCCTCTGGAAGCGCATTCCAGGTGTCCACCACCCTCTGGGTAAAGAAGAACTTCCTAGCATTGGTTCTGAATCTGTCCCCTCTTAACTTTTCCAAATGCCCTCTCGTTTTTGTAGTTTTCAAAAATTTGAAGAATCTGTCCCTCTCCACTTTCTCTATGCCCTTCATGATCTTAGGATATATCTTAGGATATAATTCAAGCATGTTATAAAATAATATGTGTGCTTTTAGAGAATGAGGCTCTTTTGCTAAAGCTTAGCTCACACTATCAATGCACACTAAGGTCCGAATTCTGTAACCTTAAAAGCACCTTAAAAGCGGCCATTGATCGCATGGTGCCAGGTACAAAATCACACCTCCAGCAAAGGTCAACACCAGAAATGTAGGCCTACATTTCCAGCACCTACCTATGATGTGAATCGCACCTCCATAGGCATTTTAGGTGCCTAATGCCAGCACATTCTATCAAAGCTTTGAGGATATGAAAGTAATTTGTTAGCTTGATGTTATTTTGGCACCTTGCTCCCTGAGGAAATTATTGAAACGGGGCTCGTCACAGTATGAGGTGGTGCTGCAAAGAGGAGTGTTAAACTTCTCCATTCATATATTTTTAAAAAAAAAACTTTTAAAAACTTAAAATAAAATAATAATGAAATTGGATGAAGTAAAACTGCAATACTACATCGAAAAAAAAAAGTATAAAGAATAAGCTGAATTGGTTAATAGAGGAGAGGTGGCAACAGGGATCAATGAGGATTCCAACCATCCTGAGTTATGCTACCTGGGTGGTAATTCGACGTTCCCTATGCCTCCTGCAGTTGAATGTGTTGCGATAACTAAGTGAATGTTATTATCAGTTTGAATGTGTGGACAGTAGCCAGAACTCCAACTCTGAATTGACTTCCAGCATTAGCAGTGCCCACAGTGGCATTTTGGCGGCCTCAAGTGCCTATGGAAGCATGATTCTGACGCTGATTTTTTAGGCGCTGGTAGGCACCTTGAAACTTGGTAAAAAAATATCATTTAAATGGCATTTTTTACTACGCTTCGGCACCTATAGGTGTCTAAAAAATCAGCACCAGCTCGACAATCCGGTCCTAAGTGCCAGGAAGCCCATAGATCTTGTTCTTAAACCTGTCCTAGGGATCCCCAACCAGAAGGGTTTTTAACATATCCCTAATGAATATGCATGAGGCAGATTTCCTTATAATAGAGTTGATAAGCATGCATATCTGCCTCATGCATATTTATTAGGGATATATTGAAATCCCTCAGGACAGGACGCTAATGTCCATTGACACACACTAAGGGGGGGGGGGAATTCATCAGTGGGCGCTAAGTGATTTAGCACATGCCAAGAGGCCCATTATATTCCTAGGGGTATCTTAGCATATCGCACATGCTAATCAGTGCTTGCTAAATCGCTTAGCGCCCAATGATGAATTCCCCCCCTAAGCTTTAGTGGAAGAGCCTCACTGTGATTTTCTGCCTGGGGAATTTATTGTAATTTCTTACCCAGGTTCCTTTAAAAACACTTTTTGTACTATTAGCCAAAAGAAATTCTGCATCAGTAAACAGGACAATCCATTGTACAAACATGACAGCTAATCAGTAAGACAGGAAACAAAATTCAACATGGTAACAAAGTATAAAGCTCCTGGTAGAATTTTAATTAAATCAAAAGAATGTTGTTGTTCATTTGCTGATGCTACTGTTTAATGGCTACGGAATATATCTATGAAAACATTTGCACTTTGCTCCATCAATAGGTCGCCACTTGACATCTGGACAACAAAAGTGCCTTTGGGGCAATTTGGTAACTGTTGGCAGAAATGGCCCTTACAGAGAAAGTTGCTGAGTTGTTACTTAGGTTGATTTTCATTGGGGAATGTACAAGAAGGGAGAGTGGTATATACAAGAGCAGATGGTCCAAAGACCATGTTCTATGTGTGATTTATTAACAGACCCTTTTCTGACCCTCAGCGAGTTCAGTATTAATGGTTTAAATTCCCAGATATGTGAAACCATGTGTGTGCACTGTTGCAAGAGCATTATACTAATCCATGTTCAATGCATCACTATTACACTAACTCCGGGTCACTTTTGCTAATATGATGGGCAAAAAAATGTAGTGCAGGACAGCTGAGGGAACTGGAATACCATACCTCGGTCACAGAAGCGAAACACAACTAGCCCTTTGACAAATAAAGAATATAAAGGCCATTCTATAAAATATGAGGGGCATTCAATAATTTATCTATCTCTACATGAAAGAAAAGAGATTTTAAAAAAAATGTTTGTTTTATTTTTTAATATAGTTCCCTGATAGCTCCATACATTTCATTCACTTTTCCTGCAATGACTTTAACCCCTTTGAAAATAATTATTCTGTTTGACCTTCAAACCAGGATGTCACAGCTTCCTTGATATCTTCATCACTTGAAAACCGCTGTCCATGGAGAGATTTCTTCAAAACTTGGAACAGGAAATAATCCGAGGGAGCCAGGTCAGGACTGTAAGGTGGATGGTTCAGCTGCTGAAACCCACATTCTCAGATGGCAGCCTGTGATTGTTGTGACATGTGAACTGGCGCATTGTCATGAAAAAGTAGCACGTCTGCTATGAGTTTTCCTCATCTTTTCTCCTTGATTGACTCCCTTAAGTGATCATTGTGTTGGCGTAACTCTCCCCGGTTATGCCAATCTTGTGTGGCATGAACTCCAGAAGCAAAAGTCCTTCATCATCCCAGATGACAGTTGCCATGACTTTGCCTGCAGATTTTTCTGTCTTGAACTTTTTTGGGGTAGGGGATAACTTGTCGCGGCCTTAGAATTACATGGTTCTAACTGTAGGAATTTGAAGTGGAGGTTTGTGGAGCAATTTGGTGTTCAATGACATGTGCAGATTTACCATGTAATTTCTTATGAAATGAAGGAACTGTTAAGTTGAAATAAATCCTCGTGAGTGTTGTAACATCTACATGTCAGATAGAATCCGGAAGTCATCAGAGTTAAAAATACTGAAAATTGTCACTTAGAACCCTGTAATTCTAAAGTCGCATTTTGCTTTCACTACATTGACTCCATTTTGGACTCAGGATCTCTGTGATAGACCCATGTCTCTTCTCAAGTCACCGAACAATGAAAACAAATCACTTGGTCTTCAGGGAGCATCTCCAAGTTCTCTTGACAGCACTGGAGCCTCGAGGCCTTCTGACATGGCATCCGCATTCTTGGAGCCCATATTGCACTAACTTTGAACTTGTCCAACTTTGCATGAATTATTTTCCAAACTGTACCTGCTGAGATGCCCATTTCTTCAGCTATTCGGGAAACCTTAATTTGTCTGTCTGGCAAAATTAAATTCTCGCTTTCATGCACATTTCTTTGGAAGGTGCTTCCACAGGCTGTCCAGTGAAGGTCATCTTCAATGGACTCTCTACCCCCACTTAAAAACTGGTTGCTCCAAAATTTTACTTTGTAGGATGATGGGACAAACTCACCATAAACTGCAGTTATGTGTTCATGGATCTCATTTGGCTTTTTCCCTTCTTTTGTGAGAAATTTTATCACTGAACACTGCTATAAATTTAGCAGTTTCTTGCTTGATTCACACGAGACTCTCCTGACATCCTGTCTCTTGGAATGTTAGACTCGAACTGAGCCACAACTGTGCATGTCACATATGCACTGACTTATTTCAACATGCTTGCTACTTTCTGTCATACTCAGCTAGATAAATTACTGAATGCTCCTCATAGATGCCAATAGTGCACATATTTATTTAAAAGATTTATCACCCATTTAACACCTAAGCCAGGGGTGTCCAACCTGTGGCCTGGGGGCCGTATGCGGTTCCGTGAAGTATTTTGTGCAGCCCCGGTCGAGGGCGATGCAGTGTTTTCTTCTGCTGCCCCTGGGTGTTTACTGTCTTGCCGACTCCCTCCTCTGTCTTGCTGTAGCGTTTGCGCTTTTGTGTGGCCCCAGAAACATTTTTTTTTAGCCAATGCAGCCCAGGGAAGTCAAAAGGTTGGATACCCCTGAAAGCGGTTCATAAATATACATTCATATCAATTAAAAGTATATAAACATAAAATACTTAAAAACAAAAAAAAATTTGTACAAGACTGAAAGCTACACATGTGCAAGGTACTAATCTATAAGCAGCATACATTAATGTAAGTCATTTAGAGTCAAACGTAGTGGAGATGGCCTCATGGTGCTAAAATCTTTAATTCAAATAAGATTTGACACGATTGTGCTTTGGCCTCGTGGCTTGCATAACAGCACTGTTCGTTCAGACTGCAGAGTCCACTGTGGACTCGGTGTAGTCACATTGCCCTTTTTCTTTTCTGTGATAAACAGAATACCTCTAGGAGTTCTCTATTTACAGCTAATCAGCTTCAAGGTTACACTGTTAACTACTCATTTACACAGAGTTCTCATAATTTCAACTAAGACTTCCAGTGGCGTAGTAAGGGGGGGAGTGAGGGGGGGGCGGTCCGCTCCGGGCACCATTTTGCTATGGGCACAGCACCCTTGCCATGCATGTGCGCCCCTTGCCTTTCCCCGTACCTTTTTTAAAATTCCTGACGTGAAGTTGCTGCCCGCGTCGGCATTGGTGCTCTCTCTGATATCTCCTCGGGGACCTGCGCGAAGTAACGACTAAGGGCGAGCCGACACCAATATGAGCATGCTGCTCACGCTGGAGAAGTTAAAAAGGTATGGGGAAAGGGAAGGAGGGGTGAATTCGTGCACAGCAAGGGGGGCAGAGAAGAGGGCGGGGGAGGGGCACCACTCACACTTACTATGCCACTGATACAGGTCACAAGGCTGAAACATAATCAAGTCAAGTCTTATTTGAAGTAAAGACTTTTAGCCCTGTAAAGTCATCTCCACTGTGTTTGGCATTTGATACAGTTTTGTGGAGTCAGTTCTTCTGCTCTTGTAAGTCATTTAGTGGCCACTTTACTAAGCTGCAGTAAGTACTGATGTGTACTTAACACAGTAAAAAAAAATATCGTGGGGCGCACTGAGGTGTGCTGTGCAGGGCTGGATTAAAGGGTAGGCCCAGGAGGCACGTGCCTAGGGCCCGAAATTGTCAGGGGGGCCCCAGGGCCGGCATTAGGGGGGGGAGCAAACAAGGCAGCTGCCCTGGGCCCCACACATCCAGGGGGCCCCGTGGTCCGAACTTCTCTTCCCCTTCTCTATATCTCCCTCGCTTCCCGATATGTTACTTTTCAGTGGGGCCCCGACACGGCAGCCTTTTCTCACACGCCCCGAAGCTTTCCCTCTGTGGCGATTTTCCCTGTTGGAAATGGGAAGTTGTGGCAGAGGGGAAACTTTGGGGCAGCCGCCTGCATCTTGTGAGAATGGCTGCCATGTCAGGGCCCCGCTGAAAAGTAATATTTGGACAGTGGCGTACCGGGGGGGGGGGGGGGAAGAGAAGAATAGAAGCAGTCTGCCCCGGGTGCTCCAAGGCCTGGCTTCATTAACTTCTTCAGGCAACAACAGCATTTACAATTCGCTGCTGTTGGTGGCTTCGGGTCTTCCTCTCTGCCAGTTCCTGCCTATTTTCTGTTTCCATGAAGATAGGACCCGACAGAGAAGAAGCCCCGAAGCCGGCAATGGCAGCAGTGAATGCTGTTGCTGTCCGAAGAAGTTCATGACGCCAGGCCTTGGAGCACCCACTTAGGGGCTGCACTTCCAACCGGGGACGGGGTGACAGAAGGAGGAAAGGGAGCAGAGGGGGAGAGAATTGATGCACCCAAATGGAGGAAGAAAGAGAAGGAGAAGGAAAATGAGGGAGGGAGGGAAAGGAAGGAATGAAAGGAGATGCCAGGGCTTGGAGGGAATGGAGGGAGGAAGAGATGACAGGGCAGGGAGGGAAGAGATGCCAGGTCATGGAGGGAAGAGAGGGAGGGAGGGAGGAAGAGATGCCAGGGAATGGAGAGAAGTAGGAAGGTATTCCAGGAACAGGAAGGAGGAGATGTCAGAGCATGGAGGGGGAGGGAGAGATGGAAGAAAAGGAAAGGAGAGAGATGCCAGGGAATCAGGGAAGGGAAGGATGCAGAGATACCAGACCATGGGGTGGGAAGGAAAGAAAAGAGAAGCGAGAGATGTCAGAGCATAGGGGAGGGGGTGGTGACAGAGAGAGAAAAATGGAGTGGTGGCAGAGCTGAAATCAATCATGTACAAAGGAGACAAGGGGCACAGGCTAGACAGTTTATGTAAGGAGCATAGAAAGAGGGAAGATGGCATATGCAATGGGGAGAGGGCAGACAGTGGATGGAAGGGGCTGATGTTGCATGGAAAAGAGAGAGAGGACAGATGCTGGCTAAAAAGAAAAGAGTGAAGACAAGATGATTAAAGCAGAAACAACAAAATATTTTTTTGTTGCTTTAGAATAAAATAGTATTGTAGTTGTATTGATAAAACTTTTATAAACAGAAAATAAGGTAATCTTTTTAATGGACTAATTTTAATACATTTCTTATTAACTTTTAGCAACCAAAACCCCCTTTCTCAGGTCAGGACAGTATAATGTAATAGCAGTATACTATATTGACCTGAAGAAGGAGGTTATGGCCTCTGAAAGTTAATTGAAAAATGGATTGGTACAATGAAATGGTATATTCTTATTTTCAATTTTTGTTTTATTTCTATTTGTTAATTTGTAAAGTGGTGATTGTTTATCAATTTCTTCAAATTTACATCTGCTATATTTATATTTTGCAGAGCATTAGGGGGCTATGAGTCATTGTTTCTGTGGTGTTTCACTGTATGCAGTTTGGCTTCTTGGCGGTTCAGTTTAACCTTTATCTACATATTTCTATTTTTAGTTTGAATTGGTTTCGTGGTTTCTTGGGTATAAGATCGTACCAGGTGTTCAAGGATGACATCTTGTCTTATCGATGGGAAAATTCTTGTGGGGTGCCGCAGGGTTCCCCTTTGGCCCCTACCTTATTTAACATCTACAGTAAAACCTTGGATTGCAAATAACTTGGTTTGAAAGTGTTTTGCAAGACAAACAAAACATTTTATTAAACTTTAACTTGATATACAAGCAATGTCTTGCAATACAAGTACATACAGTATACACACATCACAACTGAGCCGATGATTCTTCTCTCTCTGACGCTGCGGAAGTGTAGTGACTGTTCTAAATGAGCAATGTCTTGCAATACAAGTACATATAGTATTTTGTATTAATGTTTTGGGGTTGTGGAATAAATCGTTTCAGTTTCCATTATTTCCTATGGGGAAATTTGCTTTGATATACGAGTGCTTTGAATTACAAGCATGCTTCTGGAACAAATTATGCTCACAAACCAAGGTTTTACTGTATCTTGTTTCTTTGGAAAATTTGCTGCAAAGTCTAAAGTTAAAGTTTTATATTTATACGGATGACATTACTATAGTCATCCCATTAACTTGTCTGTCACCCGAGTTTATAAATCTTCTTGTAACCATTTTAAATCAGATTGAGCTCTGGATGACGGCTTTTAAATTAAAACTAAATATGGAAAAAACTAAATTTTTCTTAACAACTCCCAATGATAAGATCAAAGAATCAACGATACATGTGAATGGTTTGGACTATAATACTGAACAATCTATAAAAATACTGGGAGTAAAGTTGGATAAACATCTTACATTGGAAAAACATACTGATTTATTGTTTTTCGGTGCTTTGGAAGCTTCGCACCATTAAGAAGTATTTCAATGAAGCCTCCTTTCGCCTGTTGGTGCAATCCTCTATCTTAAGTATTCTTGACTATTGTAATATTGTATATTTAGGGGCTTATAAGAAAATTCTCAAAAAAATAAGAGTAGTCCAGAATACTGCTGTTCGCCTCATTTTTGGCTTTAAAAAATGGGAGCACGTTACTCCATTTTATCAAAAACTCCATTGGTTGCCGATGGAGTCCAGAGTCTTGTTTAAGTTTTCATGCATCTGTTATAAAGTAGTTTTTGGTATGTCACCAGGCTATCTTATTCCTCATTTTTCTTTGAGTCACTCTAATATGAGTACACGTCGAATGCATCTGTTCTCATATCCTTCCATAAAATCTTGTCATTACAAAGTTTCTTGAGAGAACTTTCTCATTTCAGGCTACTAAATTAAATTCATGGCTAGGAAAAATAATGTTAGAGACTTCTTCTTATTTAGATTTCAGAAAATTGTTAAAGACACAATTGTTCAATAGGCTGGTATCTTAATGTATGTTGTTATTTTAACTTGTTCTTCCTTTTTTTTAAGCTGATGTATTAATTTGCTTGATTTTACTATTTTATCCATTATATTTTTATGCACTATGGGGTTTATAATAAAAAAAAAAGTCTAAAAAGTGTCCTAAATGGCTACTTGGATGATCAAAAAGCCTGATCGTCCAAGTACCCATGACCAAAGCTGGTTTTTAGACGTATCTAAAAACAGCTTAGGCCTTTCCCCTGCCTCTAAACGCACAGAGAGAAAAGAGGTGTTTTTAGAGGAAGGGAAAGGGCGGGCAGTGGGCTGGAGATGGGCCGACCTACACTTAGGCATACAACAGGTATAACCAAAACATTTCACAGGTTGCCTAGTCAGCACTTAGACCTTTTTGACTTAGACAAAATCAAACCAGGTCTAAGTGCCGAAAAAGGGGCCGCTGAGATGATGGCCGCTGGCGCGATCAGTTCAGCAGCCAAGCAACCTACCCACTGCAACCATCTACCAGAACTGCCGCGACCCACGGCAGGAGAGATGGCCAATCTCTCCTGCCGTGATACATCACCCCCCCCTGATGATATCGGGGCAAAAGGGAGCCCAAACCCTCTTGCCCCGGCGATTGTGCACCCCCTGACTCGATATGGCCAGAGGGAGCCCAAGCCCTCCTGGCCCCGGCGACCCCCCCGACTAACACAACGGGCCAGGAGAGAGCCCAAGCTCTCCTGGCCCCGGCGACCCCCGTTCTAATACAATGGGCCAGGAGGGAGCCCAAGCCCCCCTGGCCCTGGCGACCCCCTACCCCCCACCCCCCACTACAATACGGGCAGGAGGGATCCCAGGCCCTCCTGACCTCGACACAACCCCATCCCCCCAATGACTGCCCCCCCCAGAACCCCCGATTGGACCACCCCCCCACTGACCCGTGACCCCCCCGGCCGACCCCACGATCCCCACACCCCCACCCCTACCCCCACCTCTTCCCCGTACCTGTAAGTTGGCCAGACGGATGGGTGCCAAGCCCGCCCGTCCGGCAGGCCTGCTGGATCCAGAATGGGGCCGGATTGGCCCAAGTGGCAGAAACCCCGCCCACAGGTGGGACCTGAGGCGCCTGGGCCAATCAGAAGAGGCCTGGAGCCTTAGGCCCCTCCTGTGGGCAGAGCCTTAGGCACATGGGCTGCCCACCAAATATTATGAAAGTAGCTCCAGTCACCTTCAAAGTCAAGCTATACAATTGGCTTTCCTCTCTACTACTGACCGGTACATTTCCTGAGGATCTAGGTCAGATTTTGATTACCCCAGTGTAAAAAACCCTAAAGAATCCACAAAGCTGACATCAAATTACAGACCTATTGCAAGCACTCCCTTATTTGTAAAGCTGATGGAAGGTTTGGTCAACCAGGACCTAGTAATGTACTTAGACAAATTCAACATACTACACGACAACTAATCAGGCTTTCGATCGGGGTATAGTACCGAAACAGTCATTGCATCATTGCTAGATTTCCTTCATAGCCTATTTAGTCAAAGTAAAAGTGCTCTAGTTCTGTAATTAGACTTAAGCAGTGCCTTCGATTTGGTCGATCATGCCATTCTCATTGAGTGTTTGGAGTCAATTGGCCTTTCAGGTAATGTGTTAAAATGGTTTCAGGGTTTTTTTGACTAAATGATCTTATCAAGTCTATAGTGATAATAAACAATCCAGCAGCTGGGTAAACTCTTGTGGAGTGCCGCAGGGCTCTCCCCTATCCCCAACATTGTTTAACATTTATCTCGCCTCACTAGGGAACTTATTACAAAGCATAACAGTCAAATTCTACATCTATGCAGACGATATCACTATTGTCATCCCTCTTACATCCCTGTCATCAGAAACAAACAATCATCTGCCATTCATCCTGAAACAGATCGGATTATGGATGACTGAATTCAAACTATAACTCAACTCAGACAAAACTAAATTTTTCTTAGCAAGCCCAAATGACAAAATTAAAGACTCAACAATTTTGGTGAATGGTCAGGCCTTCCTTGTTGAAGATTCCTTAAAAATCCTGGGAGTGACTCTGTACTGCCACCTTACCCTAAATATGCACACAGATTTACTGGTTAGGAAATGCTTCTCGATATTATGGAAACTCAGAACCATCAGAAAATATTTTGACGCAGTCTCATTCCGCTTACTGGTTCAATCTTCCATTCTTAGCACACTTGGCTACTGTAACATCATTTATTTGGGAACCTTCAAAAAAACCCTCCAAAGACTCCGAATCATTCAAAATTCGGCAGTTTGTCTGATTTTTGGGCTGAGAAAATGGGAACACGTTAGCCCCTACTACCAGAAACTTCACTGGTTGCCCCTGGAAGCACGAGTTTTGTTCAAGTTTTTCTGCCTTTATTATAAATCCATTTTTGGCCTGGCCCCTACGTACCTGGTTTCTCAATTTAATCTGGACAGTCCTATTAGGCCCACACGCAGAATTCACATGTTCTCCTTCCCATCCTTAAAGGACTGCCGCTACAAAAGATTCCTGGACAGAACTCTTGCCTCCCAGGCAGGTAAATGGAATGACTGGCTGGGTAACATTATCATGCATTCCTCATCCTACTTCAATTTTAGAAAAGCAATAAAAACAAATTTGTTCAATCGATTGTAACCTAATTATCATATAATGTATTACTGTACCTCAAATACGATGACTTTGTATTGTACCACTTCACTGTATTGTACCACTTTGCTGTTTGTCCAGCACCTCTTATTATAAACCGCCTCAATCTATCATGGCTTTGGCGGTATATAAAAAAATAAATTATTATTATTATTAAATAACAGACAGTTTTCTACCTGAACTGCTCTAGCAAAATATATGGTAAGCCAATTGTTGTTGTTGTTGGATCTTTCCTGCAATGATTACAAAATCAGTAACATCAAATTCCCAGTGTGAGAAAACCATGTATACTCTGCCCTTCAAATTTTGTGGGCCTGTGGGATTTCCAGTAAAACTTCATTTCATAGACTGAGTGGCAAATCAGTGCTTTGAGGACAAAATGCTGATAAAGAACTTACCCTGTTAGTTCCCATGGGTGGTCTCCAGGGCAAAGGAAATAACTTCTCGACTGGATTTTCTTAAAAAGTAAGGTATAGCACTGTACAAGAAATTTCAGTTATATCATCTTACTGCTACCGGTGCCTCATGAATAGAGTAAGGTTTCCATGACATCAGATACGACAGCTACAAAATTAGTACCTAGTTCAGAAAGGTGTCTCATATAGCCATAGCCACTGAAGCAAAATGAATTCACCATGCTCCTCTGCACACCTCTTTTTTTCTCAACAAAAAGCAAACATAGATGTATCTCCCATGGGTTGCTGGGAAATAACAAAACCCACAGCTAATTCAATACTTTCTTTCTTTTCAGTATCTGTGGCCAATACTTATTAGTTTTGTATCATATTCCAAGATAACTCTTGTGATCAGATTAAAATGATAGGATAAGAAAAATATTAAAGCTGCAAAAAAGTATAACCAAAGAGATGACAAAGCAAGCTGTGCAAGTAGAATATTCTTATTTCACTTTTTTTTTTAATACAGGCGTC
Source organism: Geotrypetes seraphini (assembly GCF_902459505.1). NCBI lineage: Eukaryota > Metazoa > Chordata > Amphibia > Gymnophiona > Dermophiidae > Geotrypetes > Geotrypetes seraphini. Next base: position 131,025,018 of record NC_047086.1, read on the forward strand.
TTGGTAAATTACTGTTAATAGTTCAACTGAGGCTGAAATATTTATGTGAGTTGCAGACTTTCAAAGTGATTTCTATTGCTATTTGTTCATCCTAAATGGTGATGAGAAATCTATAACAAATAGGAGGAAATATTCCTCACTCAACAAATAGTTAAGCCCTGGAACTCATTGCCAGAGGGTGCGGTTACAGCATTTAGTGTAGTTGGGTTTATGAAAGGTTTGGACAAGATCCTGAAGGAAAAGACACAAATAGGGGAAGCCACTGTTTGCCATGGATTGGTAGCATGGAATGTTGCTACTATCTGGGTTTCTGCCGGATACTGTCATCCAGTATGGCTGTTCTTAGGTTCTCAGGTTCTCATGTACAATACTCCAAACAGCATTAGTGCATACAGCTGTGATTTTCAAACCTGTCTTGGGGGAATGGCAGCCAGTCTGGTTTTCAGAATATCCACAATGAATATTCATGAGATTGAACATAGCATAAGAATTGCCTCTGCTGGGTCAGACCAGTGGTCTATCGTGCCCAGAAGTCCACTCCCAAGGCGGCCCTTAGGTCAAAGACCAGTGTCCTAACTGAGTCTAGCCTTACCTGCATACGTTCTGGTTCAGCAGGAACTTGTCTAACTTTGTATTGAATCCATGGAGGGTGCTTTCCCCTATAACAGCCTCCAGAAGGGCATTCCAGTTTTCTACCATCTCTGGGTGAAAAAGAACTTCCTTACGTTTGTACGGAATCTATCCCCTTTTAACTTTAGAGAGTGCCCTCTCATTCTCCCTACCTTGGAGAGGGTGAACAACCTGTCTTTATCTACTAAGTCTATTCCCTTCATTATCTTGAATGTTTCGAATATGTCCCCTCTCAGTCTCCTCTTTTCAAGGGAGAAGAGGCCCAGTTTCTCTAATCTCTCACTGTATGGCAACTCCTCCAGTCCTTTAACCATTTTAGTTGCTCTTCTCTGGACCCTTTAGAGTAGTACCGTGCCCTTCTTCATGTACAGCAACCAGTGCTGGACGCAGTATTCCAGGTGGAGGCGTACCATGGCCCAGTACAGTGGCATGATAACCTTCTCCGATCTGTTAATGATCCCCTTCTTAATCATTCCTAGCATTCTGTTTGTCCTTTTCGCCGCCACCGCACATTGCACAAACTGCTTCATTGACTTGTTGACCCGTACTCCCAAGTCTCTTTCCTGGGGGGTCTCTCTGAGTACTGCACCGGACATCCTGTATTCGTGAAAAAGACACAGCGAAAGCTAGAAAGATGCTAGGGTGCTTAGGGAGAGGTTTCATTAGGATTTTTATATACCGCCTATCAAGATTATCTAAGCGGTTTTTTTTACAATCAGGTACTCAAGCATTTTCCCTCTCTGTCCCGGTGGGCTCACAATCTATCTAATGTACCTGGGGCTATGGCCAGGAGGAAAAAGGAGGTATTAATGCCTCTGTATAAGACTCTGGTGAGACCTTATTTAGAATATTGTGTACAATTCTGAAGGCCGCACCTTCAAAAAGTTATAAAAAGGATAGAGTCGGTCCAGAGGAAGGCTACTAAGATGGTGCATGGTCTTCGTGATAAGGCGTATGGGGACAGACTTAAAGATCTCAATCTGTACACTGTGACGGAAAGGCAAGAGAGGGGAGATATGATAGAGTCATTTAAATACCTACATAATATAAATATGCATGAGTCAAGTCTCCTTCATTTGAAAGAAACTCTGCAATGAGAGGACATAGGCTGAAGTTAAGAGCTGATAGGCTCCAGAGTAATCTGAGCAAATACTTTTTAACAGAAAGTGTGGTAGATGCATAGAATAGTCTCCCAGAAGAGGTGGTGGAAACAGAGACTGTGTCTGAATTCAAGAGGGCACGTGAGATCTCTCAGAGAAAGAAAGAGATAATGTTTACTGTGGATGGGCAGACTAGATGGGCCATTTGGCCTTTATCTGCCGTCATGTTTCTGTTTCTATTATGTCAGATCAAAGATGGCTATGTTTTCTATAGCTGAAAAAAACTTTGGAACTCCCTTCTTGGAGTGTTAAGATATGACATTTAAAAACACAACTATTTGAACATACTTTTTTAAAAAATTTTATGAGATTTGAGTTTAAAGATATGGGTGGTTTTCAAGGTTGAGGATGATGAATTTAAATTTCTGATAGTGTTTTATTGAAATCTTTCTACAAATTTAAATACCTTTGTATTTTGGTAACTATGTGTTATTGAGGTGTTTGTTTTAACAATTGTGTTTGTTTAATATGTACACCGCTTAGATTTAAGCGGTTTATAAATTTAAAAAATAAATTAGCATGCGCTAACTGATAACAGAGTTATGCGAGACCAGCAACACCTCCTAACTAGAAGGCAGTAAGGGCCATATTCTGTACTTGGCACCTAAAAAGTTGGCGCTGACTAAAACAATGCTTAGCACGATTCTACAAGGTAGAGCCCAAGAAAAGGATCTGGGTGTTATTGTAGACAATACGATGAAACCTTCTGTCCAATGTGTGGCAGCGGCCAAAAAAAGCAAACAAGATGCTAGGAATTATTAAAAAAGGGATGGTTAACAAGACTAAGGGCTCCTTTTACTAAGGTGCGCTAGCGGTTTTAGCGTGCGCTTTGCGTGCGCTGCATTGCCACGTGCGCTAGACACTAACACCAGCACATAGCGTGGGGTTAGCACGTGCGGCAATGCATCGCGCGCTAAAAACGCAAGCGCATCTTACTAAAAGGAGCCCTAAGAATGTTATAATGCTTCTGGTTGCCGATGGAGGCAAGGGTCATCTTCAAGTTTGCCTGCCTCTGCTTCAAAACCATAACAGGTTCTTCCCCAATCTACCTGTCACACCATTTTAAATTTCCAGGCACCACTTGCACACGTAATGCCTATCTGTTCGCCTTCCCCTCCCTGAAGGGCTGTATCTACAAGAGATTCATTGATAGATCACTGTCATTCCAAGCAGGCAAATGGAATAAATGCCTAACCACCCTCATTTCCAATTTACCCTCCTACCAATCTTTCAGGAAATCAATTAAAACCTATCTCTTTGATAAATTTCTCTGACTCCTTCCTGCCTTGTATGTCTGAAATACCTCCGGATATACCTAACTACTCTCGGCTTACTAATGTAATTTGAAAGTTTTTTCTGTAACATCGCTGTCTGTGTACAGTCTCTTCCTCTGTAAACCACTCTGAACTGCTTGTTGTATTGCGGTATACAAAAATAAAGTTGTTATTATTATTATTATTATATCACTCCCTGGTGTGACCTTATCTGGAGAATTGCATTCATTTCTGGTCTCAATATCTCAAGAAAGATATAGCGGCATTAGAAAAGGTTCAAAGAAGAATGACCAAGAAGATAAAGGGGATGGAACTCCTTTCATAGGATGAAAGACTAAAAAGGTTAGGGCTCTTCAGCTTGGAAAAAAGACAGCTGAGGGGAGATTTAATTGAAGTCTACAAAATCCTGAGTGGAGTAGAATGGGTACAAGTGGATCGATTTTTCACTCCGTCATAAATTACAAAGACTAGGGGGGACACAATGAAGTTACAAGAAAATACTTTTAAAACCAATAGGAGGAAATATTTTTTCACTCATAGAATAGCTAAGCTCTGGAACGCATTGCCAGAGGTTGTAGTAAGAGTGGATAGCTTTCCCTGGAGGGAAAGTCCATAGTCCATTATTGAGAATGACATGGGGGAAGCCACTCCTTACCCTAGATCGGTAGCATGGAATGTTGCTACTCCTTGAGTTTTGGCCAGGTACTAAGGACCTGGACTGACCACCATGAGAACAGGCTACTGGGCTTGATGGACCGTTGGTCTGACCCAGTAAAGCTATTCTTATGTTCTCATGTACTATATTGTTTCTGTATTGTCATATATTTGTCTTCCTTTGTATTATTGTAGAGACATTTGAGAGAGCTGTGAAACATCCAAAAACCTGCAGTGACTGTACATTATTAATGAGCTTCAAGAACCATTAAGATCGTGGATGAGTAATAGTGACGGAAAAAGTTACCTATTACCTGCTTATTTTTGTTAAAAAGAAACAACCCTCTGCTGAGCAAAGTCTCCTGGGCTAGTAGCGTGGAGGCAACGTATAACCTAAGCTGATCTAGCAGTCTTCGAGGGACATTAAAAGTTCAGAAAATCATTTCCTCGGTCTAGTCTAACCTGTGCAGCGGCTCAGCAACAGCAGATTTCTACCATACTTCACTGACCAGAGAGAAAAAAACCCAGCAATCAACCTCTGTTGCTTTACTTTGAGAACAACCCCTAGGCAAGAAGATCCAATAAAATGGTAAGTCCAGTCAGATTTAACCAGTGTCCTTAATTTTTACATTTTTGATTAGGGTCAAGAAAGACTATGGCCTCTTTTTAGTACAGGCTCCGACAGTCATAGGAATTGTCTAAGAACATAAGAACATAAGAAGTTGCCTCCGCTGAGGCAGACCATAGGTCCATCCTGCTCAGCGGTCCGCTCCCGCGGCGGCCCATCAGGCCCATTGCCTGAGCAATGGTCTATACCTATCTGTACCCCCCAATCCCTTTTTCTTCTAGGAATCTATCCAAACCTTCTTTGAAACCATTTAATGTTTTCTTGTCCACAACAGCCTCTGGAAGCGCGTTCCATGCGTCCACCACCCTCTGAGTGAAAAAGAACTTCCTAGCGTTTGTTCTAAACCTGTCCCCTTTCAATTTCTCCAAGTGCCCCCTTGTACTTGTGGTGCCCCTTAATTTAAAAAATCTGTCCCTGTCTACTTTTTCTATGCCCTTCAGGATCTTGAAGGTTTCTATCATGTCTCCTCTAAGTCTTCGCTTTTCCAGGGAGAAAAGTCCCAACTGCTTCAATCTGTTGGTATATGGGAGATTTTCCATTCCCTTTATCAGTTTGGTTGCTCTTCTCTGTACTCCCTCAAGTACCGCCATGTCTTTCTTGAGGTACGGCGACCAGTACTGGACACAGTACTCCAGATGCGGCCGTACCATTGCACGATACAGCGGCATGATGACTTCCTTCGTCCTGGTCGTAATACCCTTCTTAATGATACCCAGCATTCTGTTTGCTTTCCTAGAGGCTGTGGCGCATTGCGCCGATGCCTTCAGTGTTGCGTCTACCATCACTCCCAGGTCTCTCTCCAGGTTACTAACCCCTAGTGATATTCCCCCCATTTTGTATGTGAACATCGGGTTCTTTTTCCCCACGTGCATGACCTTGCATTTCCCCACGTTGAAGCTCATCTGCCACTTTTCGGCCCACTTTTCCAGCTGCGTTAGATCCTTTTGAGATCTAAATCCTGATTGGCAGCTGGAGAGTGCAGTTTGTTTTTCCCCCAAATCCCGGAGTTGTATCAGGACTACTTTCTCTAGGTAAGTTGGAAACTGGTCAGAAGTTAGTACAGTATTTATTCAATTTTCTATACCATTCTCCCAAGGGAGCATAGAATAACATAAGAATAGCCTTACTGGTCCATCAAGCCCAGTAGCCTGTTGTCATGGTGGCCAGTACCTGGCTAAAACCCAAGGTGTAGCAATATTCCATGCTACCAATCCAGGGCAAGCAGTGGCTTCCCCCATGTCTTTCTCAATAACGGACTATGGACTTTTCCTCCAGGAACTTTTCCAAACCTTTCTTAAAACCAGCTACGCTATCTGTTCTTACCACAACATCTGGAATAAGAACATAAGCCACAACCTCCAGCACAAGAACATGGTTTACATGAATTTATTCAGGTACTCAAGCATTTATCCCTCTCTGTCCCGGTGGGCTCACAACCTACCTAATGTACCTGGGGCAATGGGGGGATTAAGTGATTTGCCCAGGGTGACAAGGAGCATCGTGGGTTTGAACCCACAACCTCAGGGTGCTGAGGCTGTTCCTTTAACCTTGCATTACACTCTGGATCCAATGTAGGTGAAACATAGGAATTCTATGAGCGTTGGATTTTTTATCACAGCAGCCTGCAATAACAAAACCTTAACGCAGCTTGATAAAAGGGGGGGGCCTATGCTATTTGAGAGTTCTCTTGAATATTTTGTTATTTCCTGTTTGATTTTGTTTGTTTGTTGTAATTTTATTGTGTATGTTGCCAGTAATAGATTTTTGAATTAAATAAATAAATAAATACTACAAGAAGGCTGAAAAGTTCTCAGCCCAGCCAACCAACTTCCTAAATTCTGAGCATTTTGCCATGGTAGGTAAAAAGAGTATTATCTTATTTCGTTAAATGACAATTTGCAGAAATGAAATTCTATGTTTTGACTTTGTGTCAGATAATTGATTGAACCCTGTCCGTGCCATTTTTTTTCTTGGTTGAGCGGAGAACTTTTCAGTACCCCCCTCAGTTGATTTGGATAATATTTATCTGGCTTGGCTTTTCAAGTGACCCATCAATGATTAGAGAAGATGCTTAATGAGTCAGTGATGCAGTTGTGTCAATTTTCTAAACAGTCAGAGAAGTTTGAAGAATTAGATATGAGAGTAGATGAACTGGGGACTAGGCAGAGGCATGTTGAATCATACATTTCGACTCTGCAGTCTGCTAATGTTGGTGGAATTAGAGATATCCTCATATTTATGATGTAAAAAGAGGCTATTGGAATATATATATGTATTTGCATTGGACATGTGAGGACATGGAAAATGTGGTTAAGAACTGGAATCTGCGTATCCTTAATTTTCCAATGATTAAGTTGCTTTCTCCTGATTTTTTTTTCTTTTTTAGAAAATATTTGAAAGAGGTCTTATCATTGCCTAAAGCTGATCAGATCTCCCTTATTATTTGCCTTTTAAAACTCTAAGCAATCCTTTTACTAAGCTGCGGTAGAAACTGACCATAGCACGCTCCTTACTTGAGTTTTTCCCACTTGCTATGGACATTTTTACTGCAGCAGTAAAAGGCTAATTCTTCCATTTTTGTATCAATGGCAATGCACTAATGTCAAAAAACAAGAAGTAGCTGATATATTCATTTCAAATACATGTGAAAAATCAATCAAGCCTGCAAGTTTGAAGGAATAAAGGCAGTGTTTGGAGAGACCTTACTGTGGACGTCGGAGAGTGGTACTTTGAGGGTTTTCTGAGGAAGCAGCCGTGAAACGCATCAGAACCTAGAGCACCTTATATATTTTCAACTAGTTCACATAAGTGATTCAGTGTGAATTTTCAACTTTATTACTACATCTTCGATACAGTGCAATGATTAAATGAGAAAATGCAGACGTTCATACGCTTGGGCTTGTCCCGTGGTCTGATATCAAGAAATCTCTGAGCAATGAAGAAACAACATTGGTTAATTTTTCACATGTATTGAAGTGAATATATCAGCTACTTCTTGTTTTTTGTGTTTTGCATATGTATTCATTTGAGAAGTAGCACTGTGAGCTTTTGATTTCCCGAGTTTTGGGGGGGGGGGGGGGGTTATGTATGTCACCATTAGCACGTGGCTTTTAAAATAATCTCCGCAAGAGCACTTACCAACATGTATTTTGTAGGTGGTAAGGGCCCACATGATAATCCTTTCTTAATCAGCACAACAGCAATGTGGACATAGTAACTGATTAGTGCTGGAAAATGTATTCTCTGTCCCTAGATGTATCCCCTCCATACAAATATTACAAATATATTTTAGTGCATGGGCAGGATGCTCTGATTTGGAATTTATCATAGGATGCTTAGGGCATCCTGCAGTTTCATAAAAGAGCCCCTTTGTAAAGTGAAAGGGAAGATTATGATTGTTGCAGGTGAAAGCCAATTCGGATGTTACTAAATTTCTTGACCCTTCTCAGGAGGAAATTCAATTATGTGCAACCTTATTGGTCCTTTTTCAATCAGAATTGGATATTAGTTTAAAAAAAAAAATTCAAAAAGTTTTCCTTTATTATGGAAATATTATCCATATGTTTCCTGATATGGCAAAGAGCCATTCAACTGAGGTGAAGATCTTTTCTTCAATTAAAATCAAGAGCGCTTGCAGTGGGAGCTTAATTTTTTATACATTCCGAAGCATATGCCTGATTAAGTATCAACAAACTGATTATACTGTATGTTCTACAAGGGGACACTGAGCAGTTCTCAGCTCAACCAAAAAGTGAATGATATGGAGCTATGAAATCTACAAGTTATTTCATACTTTTCTTGACACCAGAACTTTCCTAAGTTCCATCAGCACCCTCGGATGCACACCATCCGACCCCCAAATTTTGACTTTCAAAAAATATACAAAATATAAATATGTAAGATATATACTGTATATAGTGAAAGAAGTGCTCAGAACCATAAAACTTATACATAGTGAAGACAAGAGATATAAGGAACCATCACCGCACTTCTCTTGTTCCATACCACAATAAAATGGTATTGTCACTTATCTAAATTCTGGTTGTCATGTTTTGATGTCCATATTCAAATGACCATATATTTCAATGTCTTGCACTCCATTTAATATATAATAAATCTCTTTTAAAATTCACCACGGTGAGTCAAGCTATATTATCACATTATATCACAGCTCTCCCCAACTCAGATCTGGGTTTCGCCTGGAGGTTTCATCAGGAGGAGAAGCCTATTACCCCTAAATTAAATTGCATACCATAATCACATATTAAAAACACACTCCATTCACAACACATTATCACTATACCTTTAATTTTTTCATTACCATAATAACGGCTTTAAAACACCATTGATCCACTATGGTGCAAATGAACATCTGATGCTATCGGTGAAGTCATATTTTCCTTTTAGATTCATGCCGTAAAAGTAAGTTCTAATGTTATTGGAAAGTGTTTATATAAGATGAAGTATGTTTTTAATATGCGATTACGTTGGGGAGAGCTATGATATAATGCGATAATACAACTTGAGACTGAGGGAAAATGCTTGAGTACCTGATTGTAAAAACCGCTTAGATAACCTTGATAAGCGGTATATCAAATCCTAATAAACTTGAATAAACTTGAACTCACCGTGGTGAATTTAGATAAGTGACAATACCATTTTATTGTGGTGTGGGTGGTGGTCTTGAACAAGAGAAGTGTGGTGATGGTTCCTTATATCTCTTTTCTTTACTATGTAAGAGTTTTATGGTTCTGAGCATTTTTTTCATTTTATATATATATATATATATATATATATATATATATATAAAATATTTAAATTTTGTATATTTTTTGTAGGTTAATGTTTGAGATGATTTTGAAGTCCTGGTTTTTTGGAATCAATTAACATTAAGGCAAGACTAATTATTTCATTTTTCAAATATTCCCTCTTTTGTAATTTAAGTAATCAAAACGAGGAATGATGGCATCTCTGGGATGGGCCTCCAAGTCCGGTATTTCAAATCAGCATATATTCAATGTCCAGTGACCGTTTATTTGATGCGAAGCATACAGAAATATCATACACTTGGGATGAAGTGTGAAATTAATCAAAACACAGTTGTATTCTGTGGCTTTAGTGGGGGGGGGGGGAGGGTCTCTCCGAGTACTGCACCTGACATCCTGTATTCGTGTATAAGAATTTTGTTACCGACATGCATCACTTTGCACTTATCCATGTTGAACCTCATTTGCCATTTCACAGCCCATTCCTCGAGCGTGTATATGTCTCTTTGTAGGTCTTCGCAATCCTTCTGTGTCCTCACCACTCTAAATAACTTTGTATCGTTTGCAAATTTAATCACCTTGCTCGTCGTACCAATTTCCAGGTCATTTATAAATATGTTGAAGAGCATGGGCCCAAGCACCTATCTCTGCGGCACTCCACTCGTGACGCTTTTCCAGTTCGAGTATTGGCCATTTACCCCCACTCTCTGTTTCCTATCCAGCAACCAGTTTTTAATCCACACTTATTAGGCTTTCACTTCTGGTTTGCAATTTGCTGTTCCATGCTTCTTAGCTAAGTCAGTGTGCGGATGTGGGTGTATATCTAGGTTCCTCTACTCATTGCTATCCCATCCTCATCTAGTCCCCGGATATCATCCCTATGCTGGAGTTCTCTTAAGCAGGTGTCACAGTTTCAAATTTGTTTGTTTTTAATTCTTTATTAATTTTCAAATCAAATACAAAGTCCAACAATATACACTCAATTAATACATAAAACAGCATTTATATCCAAACAAGTATTAATACAAAGTACATTCCACCCCCTCCTAGATATGTGTAGAAATCAATTAGGAATTAAAGGCTTATTCGATAAATCGGTTTTAACAAATACCACTAATGGACCCCATGTTTCTTTAAATTTTTTATTCTGTCCCAATTTAATTTTGTTTTATATATATATATATATATATATATATATATATATATATATATATATATATATAGTGCTCAGATCCACAACCTGTTAGTGTTCAAGTGAACTGAACCACAGAGGCTGCCCTCAGACCATCATCACACATATAGTGTCTGTACCACCACACTTTAACTGCTATTTATATCCGGGCTATTAATAAATAAAGCCACTTATCTTTGGAGGTGGTGGTAAAACTCAGATGGTCACGAAACAGGCAGCTCAGTGGATTTAAAGTGCTAGTGCAACACCATTTAAAAACTCCTGAAGCCGAGAAACACAAGTCTTCCCTCCGACTCGAGTTTCATGACAAACGTGCTTCCTCAGGAGGGGAATTCTTCTAATGGCTCCATTAGTATTAACAATCCATTCTGACCAAACTCAGCAGGCAGCAACTGAAAAAGCCACGCCGCCACCCTCCAATGAATTTATACAAATTTGAAACTGTGACATAAGTGTGTGTATTTGGATAAGCACACACAGTTTAATATCAATTTCTCCCTTAGTGTATATTGTTTAGTAGACTATTGACACATGCAGTGCTTACCGAGAGGTCTGCAGATTAGAAAAGAGCCAAGATTTCTGGATAATGTAGATTATGTCAACAAATGGGATGACATTATATTACATTGCTCACTTGATTTAATGTTTTTGACTATAGACACATTGAGCTTTGTTATAGTTCTTCAGCAAGAAGAGGTACAAGAAAAGCTTGGCTCATTGGGGAATTTAAAGAGTGCCGAGTTGTATCAACAGCATTTAATGGATCATCAGCAATTGAGAAATATAAAAGGGGACAACGGGAGATTAAAATTAAGAAATATAAATTTGACGAATATGACTACACTCGTGGCTATGTATACCCATGGATGGTTAAAGGCAACCAGATGAAGCGAAATAGAAATAGTGAGAAGAAATTATCATTCAAACTGTCTTCTAGTGAATCATCAAGTGAAGATATTAATATGAATAGTTGATAAACTGGAGATTTTTCAGATTCTTTTTTTGCGGTTACCTCAACAGGATACCCCGGAGGTATCAGAACAACAGCCAAACGCACCCAAAAGCAAGCAGACAATATGCAATAATTAACTGGTATTTTCAATTTGTCCTCAAGATGTTTGTCTCAAAAGGAGGAATTTGTGCTCCAGCATGTTCCAACCCCTATATATGATGGTTTTTAACATGAGATACAAATTGCATAGGTTTTTCGTCTATTACGTTGAAGAGCTTTTTTTCAAACAATTAATACTGACTCTCAATTAAATTATCAAGGTATTAAGTCCACTTGAGTTCCCCCTGGTTCCCCTGATTCCTCTGTCATAGCATTTCAACGAGCAATCTTTTCTGAATTACACGGAATTGAGAGGAAAGACTTTAGAACAAATTCCAATTTGTCAGCTCATCAATTTGGGGTAAATTAAAGAAAGATGACAGTATTATTATACAAAGAGCCGACAAGGGAGGGGAAATCATAGTGATGAATTATTCAGATAATCGTCAGAAGGCAATGTTACAGTTGACAAGTGTTAATTACTACTATAAATTAGATTATGATCCAACTATCTCTTTGCAACACGATATTGGAGAAATCCTTATAAATGCTAAATATGAGGGAATTATATCACCAAAAGAATACAAAAGTTTGTGTCAACAGCATCCTAGATCTCCTCTTATTTATTTTATTCCTAAAATACATAAATCAATAAGTAAACTACCTGGTCAACCGATTGTGCTGGGTAGAGATTCCATTTTTAAACTTCTATTACAGAGTGTGGATTAATTTCTTACGCCTATGGTAGCTCAGGCATCCTCTTAAGTGAGGGATTCCTCACATATTTTATAATTGTTAGAGATGGTTGAGGTGCAGACTGAGGAAATTTGGTTTTTTTTGGTTACAGCAGATTTGACGTCTTTATATATGAACATACCGCAGGATCGGGAGATTCAGGTTGTTGCTTAATATTTATCCAATATGGAGTTGCCAATTGAAAATATATATTGTTAAAGATCATAGGGGGAGGGGTGTTGGAAAGAAGGGAAAATGGCGGACCATAGGGAAATGAAGAGAGTGAGTAGAAGAAGGGGAGAGATGCAGGACCCGCAAAAGATGCAGCTACAAAAACCCTTAAGCTGTGCTCCTTCCTGGATTGTGTAGGCAGTAAACCACACATAAGAACATAAGAATTGCCGCTGCTGGATCAGACCAGTGGTTCATTGTGCCCAGCAGTCCGCTCATGCGGCAGCCCATAGGTCAAAGACCAGTGCCCTACTTGAGACTAGCCTTCCCTGTGTACGTTCTGGTTCAGCAGGAACTTGTCTAACTTTGTCTTGAAACCCTGGAGGGTGCTTTCCCCTATAACAGACTCCGGAAGAGCGTTCCAGATTTCTACCACTCTTTGGGTGAAGAAGAACTTCCTTACGTTTGTACAGAATCTATCCCTTTTTAACTTTAGAGGGTGCCCTCTCGTTCTCTCTACCTTGGAGAGAGTGAACAACCTGTCTTTATCTACTAAGTCTATTCCCTTCAGTATTTTGAATGTTTCGATCATATCCCCTCTCTATCTCCTCTTTTCAAGGGAGAAGAGGTCCAGTTTCTCTAGACTCTCACTGTACAGCAGCTCCTCCAGTCCCTTAACTATTTTTGTTGCTCTTCACTGGACCCTTTCGAGCAGTACTATGTCCTTTTTCATGTACGGTGACCTGTGTTGGATGCAGTATTCTAGGTGGGGGCACATCATTGCCTAGTACAGCGGCATGATAACCTTCCCCGATCTGTTTGTGATCCCCTTTTTAATCATTCCTAGCATTCTGTTCGCCCTTTTCGCAGACAGTTTCATTGACTTGTCTACAAGTACACCCAGGTCTCTTTCCGGGGGTGGGGGTGGGGGGTGTCTCTCCGAGTACTGCACCTGACATCCTGTATTCGTGTATATATATTTTGTTACCGACATGCATCACTTTGCACTTATCCATGTTGAACCTCATTTGCCATTTCACAGCCCATTCCTTGAGCGTGTATATGTCTCTTTGTAGGTCTTCGCAATCCTTCTGTGTCCTCACCACTCTAAATAACTTTGTATCGTTTGCAAATTTAATCACCTTGCTCTTCGTACCAATTTCCAGGTCATTTATAAATATGTTGAAGAGCACGGGCCCGAGCACCTATCTCTGCGGCACTCCACTTGTGACGTTTTTCCAGTTTGAGTATTGGCCATTTACCCCCACATCTCTGTTTCCTATCCAGCAACCAGTTTTTAATCCACACTTATTAGGCTTTCACTTCTGGTTTGCAATTTGCTGCTCCATGCTTCTTAGCTAAGTCAGTGTGCGGATATGGGTGTATATCTAGGTTCCCCTACTCATTGCTATCCAATCCTTATCTAGTCCATGGATATCATCCCTATGCTGGAGTTCTCTTAAGCAGGTGGTTGCTGAACTTCTAGGCTGTGTCATGCTGAAGTCTCTTGGAAGCTTTTCCTTGGCTCTGAAGCCTCCTGTCCTCCCAAGAGCTATCTTCTTCCCTGGTCACTCCTAGGAAGCTTTCTCCCTAGCTAGGCCCCTAGTGCTGATAGCAACCTGGAGACCTTCTCCCTTAATGTGTCACTAATGCCAATAGCACCTCAGAGGCCTTCTTTATCAATGGGACATTAGAGCTGATTGCGCCCTAGAGGCTTCCTCCCTCACTGAGTCTTCACGAGGAGTCTCTTCGAGTTTGCCTGCTGGGGTTCATGATTACCAACCCTAGCATGGCTCTGCAATCATCAATGACAGGGTTACCCACTAGAGGGCTACCTCTGCTCTTCCCAGCCCTAGGAACAGATAGTGCTTCCACAGGCCATTTTCTTCTATCCTGAGCCACTCCCAAAGGTCTCAGTATCCAAAAGTTAAAGTAATAAAGTCTCAGTGTCAGGTAAGGCATGAAAGCTAAACTGATTAATATTCAATATCTTCCGAGACTCTAAAAAACCCATCAATTGGTTATACACCACTTTTTCCAATACTTATACAAAAAAAATGGTAGAGATGATGAGATAGGTCTATAATTCTCAAGTAAGTTAACATTAAGGATAGATTCTTTAACAATGACTACTTTTTTCAAAGAATCCAGGACAATTCCTTTGGATAATGATTAATTAAAACACATTTTAAAAATAAAAGATAACTGACAAACATTTCGGATGGACTACATTCTTTCAGCCTAGGACTAAAAGTGCCCTCTGCCTACCACTACTGGAATAGAAAACACTGCCATATTATACAAAATGTTCTTACAACTAAAATCCAAATGGACCATAAGACAAAAATCAGATTAAGTCCATGCAAAGTCCACATGGAGGAGCACACAAAGGAGTGGTCCTTTGCTGCACTACGAGGGGACACTGAATGAAGATACAGAGAAATACTTTTAAAACCAATAGGAGGAAATATTTTTTCACTCAGAGAAGAGTTAAGCACTGAAACGCATTACCAGAGGTTGTGGTAAGAGCGGATAGCGTAACTGATTTCAAGAAAGGTTTGGACAATTTCCTGGAGGAAAAGTCCATAGTCTGTTATTGAGAAAGACATGGGGGAAGCCACTGCTTACCCTGGATCGGTAGCATGGAATGTTGCTACTCCTTGGGTTTTGGCCAGGTACTAGAAACCTGGATTGGCCACAGTGAGAACGGGCTAGTGGGCTTGATGGACCATTGGTCTGACCCAATAAGGTTATTCTTATGTTTATTATTTATTTAGAAATTTAGATACCGCATAAATACTCTGTTGGTGCAACAAGGATGCATGTGACTCATCGATGCATGATGCCTCCAGCATCAGCCTCAGAGTTTATGAGTTCTGCGTACTCTACTGAAGTCAGCAGAGGGCAGAGTCAATGATCTGTTCTGAGATCCAAATGCAGATCTTAACAGGAAAAAATGTATGGTTGGTAATAAGATGCACAGGCCACAATGCTCATCAAGGCAGCTGGTAGACAGTTTCTCTGGCCTCTTTCCTTTGATGTTGGCCTCCGAGTTTTATGAGCTCAGCGCACACCACTGATGCCAGCAGGGGGCGGAGTTAGTAACGGTCTGCGCTGTGGTCCAAGTTCAGATCTTAACTGGAGAAAAGGTATGATTGATAAGAAGGTAGATCACAATGCGAACCAAAGCGGCTAGCAGATCAGATGAGAGTTTCCCTTAATAAGCCATTATAGACCTTGTCATCCTCTATTATGACTGTTAACGGTCTAGGAGCTTAGACCTTAAGCTTAAGCCTTCGGGGCACCACTGTGCTTATATCCTCATATGTGTATCTGCATAGCACTGGGTATATCTAGTGTCACTTGAAATGTTAACTAGTACCAACAGTTGAAAAGCGCTGTCTTGAATAAAGCTCAGCCCTAACTCGGTGAACTAGAAACTAAAAGCACCGCAAATTTCCTGGAGGTTTGAAAGTTTTAAATGTTCATTAATCATTTAAAACACAATTTGATATGTATAGAATTTTTTTTTCTTTCTCTCTCTTAGCAGAAAAAGCAATAGTTCTTCATGGCTTCTGTGTTCATCCCTAATAGCGCATTACAGAGCTGAGGGACTGGCAGCAGTTACATTGCAACAATCACTTTATATTCAGCTGCTCGTATCATTCTGAAGAAAGTCGTATTCAATCATTTTGAACTTGAGTGCTTGTCAGATCGATCAGATCTGAAAAGTCATAGTCAATTGATGTGACATCATGCCAGTTAAGCGTGTCATGTTGGAAGAAAAAAAAAGACTAAAAGAATCTGGGCTCATCTTTGTGCTTTTAAAAAAGCAATTCTATGTTCCGGGATTGTTTACTGTGTTCACGGACCTCTCCTGCCTTTCCATCCTAACTTGACTAACATTCTTGTATCACATATAGACTAAAAGAGATAAACTGAGGGCAATATCCAAAGGTTTTAAATAGAGCAGTAAGAGGAGCAATTTTCTCTATGGTTCTAGTGATGCTTCAGGTCAACAATTTCCTTGATGGAAATATTTTCTTATATTTCACCACAGCTCATCTGTTGCTCTTTATGTTGTGGCCTGCTATGGCACCACAGATTTGTATGCCATCTTAAAATCAGAAGCTGTGTAAAAGTAGAAAGTAAAGCACTGGATTGTATTCACACAGTAAAGGGTAAGAACTCTGTTAATAATTATGAAAACTTATTGGTAAGCTGTTAGGAGTTCTGAAACAGAAAGCATCAAGGTTTAATGGGAGTGTGTAGTGCAGTGGTTAGAGCTACAGCTTTGGCACCCTGAGGTTGTGGGTTCAAATCCCACACTGCTCCTTGTAACCCTGGGCAAGTCACTTATTCCCCATTGCCCCATGTACATTAGATAGAGTGGGAGCCCGCCAGGACAGTTAGGAAATAATGTTTGAGTACCTGCATAATTTATAATCTGCATAGAATTGTAGAATATGCAGAATATAAATGATTATTTAAAAAATAAATAAAAAATGGCTGATCCAGATTTTGTGATCTAGATCCTGGATTTTTCTGATTTGGGATTAGGTTTTCATATTTTTGTTCAATCTGACCTCTGATTGTAGAGCTGATTCAGAATTGGGTGAACATTGATGTAAAAAGGCCTTGCCCACATATTACATGAACCCACACTATTTAATAAGTATAGGGACTGTTCAAGATTATTAAATGTTAAAAATAATATGTAGCGTTCTCCCTTAGCAGAGGGATCAAAATCCTGCCTGAATATGAAGGGTTGAGTGAGAAGAGAATCAAGAATTAGTAATATATAGACACGCCCTTAATTGAAAGGAGTCTAGAAAGTGAGGTGTAGCAAAACTTAGGAGTCCTCATGCTCACTTCCTTCTTGCCTCATCTTCTATGCTAAGTGAAATGGTGTGGTGGCTGTGTTAGTCCATTTTTCAAGGCAATATATAGAAATAAAACAAAAAGCTAAAGAAAATAAGGTAATACCTTTTTTTATTGGACCAATTCAATGCTTTGAAAGCTCATCATAAAAGGCACTGTTAGTCATAAGAACATAAGAATTGCCGCTGCTGGGTCAGACCAGTGGTCCATCGTGTCCAGCAGTCTGCTCATGCGGCGGCCCTTAGGTCAAAGACCAGTGCCCTATTTGAGTCTAGCCTTACTTGCGTATGTTCTGTTTCAGTAGGAACTTATCCAACTATGTCTTGAAACCCATGAAGGGTGCTTTCCCCTATAACAGCCTCCGGAAGAGCATTCCAGATTTCTACCACTCTCTGGGTGAAGAAGAACTTCCTTATTTCCTTTGTTTTATTTCTATATATTATCTTCTATGCTGAGACAATGGTTAGGGTCTAAGACAGGGGTGTCAAACTCAATCACAGAAGGGGCCGAAATCTAAAACACAGGCTAAGTCGAGGGCCAAATTTTCTATTAAAGATCCTCACCCTGAGACACCTGTGACATGGCCAGGCACTTCTGTGGAGCGCCCTGCTGCAACCTAGCTTTTACACTGGGACTGGGTCCTTCTGCCTACAAATGGGTACTGAGGCACCATGGTGAGGACTGGGGCTGCATCACTGGGACTGGGGCTGCACAGTCAGGCACTTAGATGCGACACAGTCACTGAGGACTACATAAACCGACCAGGCGGGCCGGATTTGGCACCCCCTCCCCCCCTGGGCCTTGTGTTTGACATATGTGGTCTAAGAGGTATGAATGCTCTGCCCAGGCCTTCAATGCTTGGCTGAACTCAGGAGTTCTGAAGAGGATACTGAAAGCTGAAAGGACCAAAGCAGGGAGGACAGGGTGTCTCTGGAGAATCTCTTTTCTTGTCTTTCCATATGGGTTTTGTTAGGGAGTCATAGGAAGGAATGTCCTGCATAAATGACTACTGAGTGTGATGTTTCAGGACTTTTCAGGAGATTCATTGTTGTTTCTATTATCCACTGGTCTGCATCCAGGATTTGCAGATAACAAGACAATGAACAGTTCGGTTCCTTAGCATAGTGTTTCAGCAGATAGAGGGCAAAGAAGGATAAAGGCCCTGGTTGTTGTGTGTCTAGCTATATCTAGAATCTGTCTATTATGAATATTTTGCACTGTGAATGCCAGTATTTCTTATGGCCTGCTGAATTGTGAATCTTTTTATTTTGATTTTTGGACCGTGTAATTTTTTTACTTTGTACTAACATAATTTTCCTGTAGTAAAGGATAGTATGTTTACATTGGAAAAATGGTCCTCGACCTGGCAGCTGGGCTTCAACGCTAGGAAATGTAAGGTTATGCACCTCGGTAGCGGTAATCCATGCAGAAATTACACCTTGAATGGAGAAACTTTTAGTACTTCGGCAGAACGAGATTTAGGAGTAATCATCAGTGCAGACATGAAAACTGCCAATCAAGTGGAGAAGGCTTCATCTAAAGCAAGGCAGATGATGGGATGTATCAATAGAAGTTTCGTCAGCAGGAAGCCTGAAGTCATAATGCCATTGTACAGAACCATGGTGAGACCTCACCTGGAATACTGTGTACAATTCTGGAGGCCACATTACCGTAAAGATGTGTTCAGAATCGAGTTGGTTCAACGGATGGCCACCAGGAGGATCTCGGGGCTCAAGGGTCTCTCGTAAGAAGAGAGACTAAACAAATTGCAGCTCTACACTCTGGAAGAATGTAGGGAGAGGGGAGACATGATTGAGACATTTAAATACATCATAGGACATATCAAGGTGGAAAATGATATCTTCCTTCTCAGGGGACCCTCGGCCACTAGAGGGCATCCGCTCAAACTCAGGGGCGGGAAATTTCACGGTGACATCAGGAAGTATTTCTTCACAGAAAGAATGGTTGACCGTTGGAATAAGCTTCCAGCGCAGGTGATCGAGGCCAGCAGCGTGCTGGACTTTAAGAATAAATGGGATACCTTTGTGGGATCCCTACAAGGGTCGAACTGAAAAATCGGTCACTAGGTATAGACTTAAGAGGATGGGTCAGCAGACTTGATGGGCTGATCGAGACTAGCATCGTGCTGGATTCTAAGAATAAATGGGATGCCTATGGGGATCCCTACAAAGGTCGATCTGAAGAATTGGTCACTAGGTATAGACTTAAGAGGAAGGGTCAATAGGGTGGGCAGACTTGATGGGCTATAGCCCTTTTCTGCCATCATCTTTCTATGTTTCTATGTTTCTAATTTTTGAATGGCTCCAACTACTGTAAGTAATATATTTCTCCAACTGAACTGGGACTTGTGCTAATCACCTGAGAACCCTGGGGCCTTGAAAGACAGATAGTTTTCCTATTCACAGAGCAAGCATGAGGAACCTGTGTGCTATACTTATCACAAACATGCCCTTAAATACTACTAGTTGTGCAAAAAAAGGGGTTACAAACAAATATATGTTGAATAAAAAAAAAAAAAAGAGGGACAGAAAGAGAGACCCTTGTTGAGCCATTGAAACAGTTAAAAATAGGTGAGAGAAATGATAGCTGACTTGATAAAAGCTTACATGGATGATTCTCCAAAACGAGGGATTGCTGAAACCAGCTGTCTGCATACAACCTGCTAGATCAGGGGTGTCCAACCTGTGGCCCGAGGGCCGCATGCGGCCCCTTGAAGTATTTTGTGCGGCCCCGGTCAAGGGCGATGCAATGTTTTCCTCTGCTGCCCCCCGGGTGTTTATCATCTTGCTGGCTCCCTCTTCTGTCTTGCTGCAGCATTTGCACATTTGTGCGGCTCCAGAAAAATTATTTTCGGCCAATGCGGCCCAGGGAGCTAGATTATCAAGAGATTTCCTCCATTCAGTATCTATGATAAAAATATTGATAAAGGAAATTCTACTACTGAAAACAGTAACAGAACAGAAATAGCATAACTGGGAAGAAGTGATAGTCACTACTAGTAGGGCAAACAGGACAAAATGAATGGTCTAGGAATCATAGAAACATAGAAATATGATGTCAGATAAAGGCCGAATGGCCCATCCAGTCTGCTCATCCACAACATCCACTATCTCCTCATCTACCTAAGAGATCCCACATGCCTGTCCCATGCTTTCTTGAATTCAGATACAGGTATTTTTTCTTCACTTAATTGTGCATGAGGTGAGTCTCTTTCATTTGAATGGAAGCTCCGGAACGAGAGGGCATAGGATAACAGGCTCAGGCATACTCTAACAAAATACTTTTTTTACAGAAAGGTGGTAGATGCATGAAATAGTCTCCCGGTAGAGGTGGTGGAGACAAAGACTGTGTCTGAATTCAGAAAGCGAGGGAGAGGCATGTGGGATATCTTAGGGAGAGGAGATAATGGATGCTGCAGATGGGCAGACTGGATGGGCCATTTGGCCTTTATCTGCCATCATGTTTCTATGTTTCTAAAAAAAAAAAAAAAAAATACAACCTCCCTAAACCCTACACATATCCTGTCTGTCTGTCCAAATTAGATTGTAAGCTCTTCTGAGCAGGGACCTTCTATTACATATCAAATGTACAGCGCTGCATATGCCTTTCAGTGCTATAGAAATGACAAATAGTAGTAATAGTAGGTCATCCACAGCTGTACCTGTTCTTTTTTCCAGTCTCCATCTTTTTCTGTAGTACCCTGCTCTTGAACATAACATAAGAATAGCCTTACTGGGTCAGACCAATGGTCCATCAAGCCCAGTAACCCATTCTCACGGTGGCCAATCCAGGTCACTAATACCTGACCAAAACCCAAAGAACATAAGAATTGCCGCTACTGGGTCAGACCAGTGGTCCATCTTACCCAGCAGTCCGCTCACCAACGCTCTAAATGAGTCCAGCCTCACCTGCGTACGTTCCAGTTTAGCAGGAACTTGTCCAACTTTGTCTTGAATCCCTGGAGGGTGTTTCCCCCTATAACAGACTCCGGAAGAGCGTAGCAACATCCCATGCTACCGATCCAGGGCAAGCAGAGGCTTCCCCCATGTCTTAATAACAGACTGGAGAGGAGAGTGTGACACTGTGGTTGGAGTTACAGCCTCAGCACCCTGGGTTTGTGGGTTCAAACCCACACTGCTCCTTGTGACCCTGGACAAGTCACTTAATCCTCCACTGACCCAGGTACATTAGATAGATTGTGAGCCCACAGGGACAGGTAGGGAAGATGCTCAATAACAGACTATGGACTCTCCTCCAGAAAATTGTCTACTCTAAACCCTTCATAAAACCAGCTACACTATCTGCTCTTACCACAATCTCTGGTTTTAAAAGTATTTCTCTGTAACTTCATTGAGTGTCCCCCTAGTCTTTGTAATTTTTGACAGAGTGAAAAATCGATCCACTTGTACCCATTAGAACATAAGAACTGGGTCAGCCCAATGGTCCATCAAGCCCAGTAGCCCGTTCTCACGGTAGCCAATCCAGGTCACTAGTACCTGGCCAAAATCCAAAGAGTAGCAACATTCCATGCTACCAATCCAAAGCAAGCAAAGACTTCCCCACATGTCTTAATAACATAGTGGTTAGAGCTATAGTCTCAGCACCCTGGGGTTGTGGGTTCAAACCCACACAGCTCCTTGTGACCCTGGGCAAGTCACTTAATCCTCCCCTGCCCCAGGTACGTTAAATAGATTGTGAGCCCACTGGGAAAGGTAGGGAAGATGCTTGAAGTACCTGTATGTAAATCACTACAAAAAGGCAGTATATAAGTCCCAATCCCCTTCCTCTTTCTGTTCAAATAGCCTTCATACAGAATCACTATTATAACTCAGTTCTCCTATAGCATGTAATGATATTTGGATTTCATGGCTTTTGGTATATTGGTCAACCAGTACGAAATTTGCCAGCATCTGATATCATGGGCTGTGGCAGCCTATTCCACAGTGGCGATGGTGGCCTGTTCCCCAATGTCGGTGGTTTGGGGGAGGGCAGGGAGAAAGAAAGAAAGAAAGAAAGGGGGGACAGAAAGAAAGAAGGGAGATGGGAGACAGAAAGAAAGGGAGACAGACAGAAAGGGGGCATGGAGAGAGAAAGATAGGGAGACAGAAAGAAAGGGGGCATGCATGGAGAGAGAAAGACAGACAGACAGAAAGAAAGAAAGGGGGCATGGAGAAAGAAAGAAAGGGGGCATGGATAGAGAAAGAAAGAAAAAGTTTTGAAACGAAATGAGGTCTGGAGGAGAGGAAGCATACAGGAGCCTGAAAGAAGGGAAGAAATATTGGATGCACAGTCAGAAGAATAAAGTGCAACCAGAGACAGATGAAATTACCAGACAACAAAGATAGGAAAAATGATTTTATTTTCAATTTAGTGATCAAAATGTGTCCGTTTTGAGAATTTATATCTGCTGTCTATATTTAGCAAAATGGCCCCCTTTTATTAAACCGCAATAGTGTTTTTTAGCGCAGGGAGCCTATGAGCATTGAGAGCAGCACAGAGCATTCAGCGCAGCTCCCTGCGCTAAAAACGGCTATCTTGGTTTAGTATAAAGGGAGGGGGTATATTTGTCTTTTTGTATAGTTGTTACTGAGGTGATATTGCATAAAGTCACCTGCCTTGACCTCTTTGAAAACCCATGGAATATAAATGATAATTAACATTTTCTCTGCATACAGTGTGCTTTGTATTTTTAAAAATTTTATTGTTGGTAGATCATTTTGACTTGGCCACGAAGGTAAGGGGAGGGAGGGAGGGAAGCTGCTGAAAGACATCTAGTAATCCTTGCAGGCTTGACTTTGCAGGAAATTATTTTTGTAAAATCATGTTTTGTTGTGTGATTGGCATTATTTAGACTTTAATTTCTATGAATGAATAGAATGAAAATGATATAAAATTGCTTGCTTGTTTTTATGTGCGTGCGCTGAAGGGAAGTAGAGAGAGAGTTGGCTGAGGATGCTGAAGGGAAATGGGGAAGAGAGAGTGGGGAGAAGACACTGATTTATAAATTGACAATTGTACAGAATATTGTTTCTTTTGATACTTTATATAATAAGTTCAGTATAAAACTATTCGAGGCTTGTTTGGATGGGATCAGATGGTTTGCGGGAATGGGACCGAGCTCACGGGGACAGGGCGGGGATGGAGACAAATTTTTTTCCCTCTGTCATTCTCTAGGCTCTGCCACAAATCGATTTTGACTACATGCGGGTGAGCGGGATGTTAGTCAGATTGACGTAGCCACCATAGCACAAGCGGGCGCGGAGTACTGCTGATCTTTGGCTCTTTTGACTAATGAGTTTGCCTACCACTGATATATACCAACTTACATATATTTCCTTAAGCAATAGAAGTAAATGAAGAATTACATCAAAAAACAATTATTTATGCAGGTGTTACAGGACACATACATACCACTGTAGATGAGGTCAGGGCAAGAATGATTTTTTGCATATGTGGTAGAACTTCTATAGATAATATTGATTACGTTTCCCATGTAATTTGATGAACTTCTTTGGTTTTTGTTAGCAAGGTGATTCTATAAATAAAATATAGTAGCAGAAACAAAAAAAATGCATAGGAATACATGAAAGCATAGAGCATGCAGACAGAATCAGTAACAAAGTACAAAGGTCAAGTTAAGTTTAAAAGTGATATCTGTTGCATTATAATAAGAAATGATCCATATAGTTGGTTTCTGTTGACTGTGTGCTGCCTTGAGTATTTTAAGAAAGGGTAATAACTTTTTTTTTTTTTTCCTAGGTTATAGGTCATGCAAGTTTCAAATTCCAGAACTGGGCTCAGACATATGGCTCTCAGCCTGAATTATATTTTCAACCAACTTCTGTAGAGCAAGTGAAAGAGGTAAAAAAAAAAACCAACAACCTTTTCATAAAGATTTCTTAAAATGAATTCACAAGACAAAACATCAAAAGTCTGATTATAAATTTGTTATAGTGTAAACAGCATGAGTGGGCGGAGTGTGGTCTGGTACACAAACAGCCAGTCATAAACATAGAAGGTAAAGGAAAATTCTTTATTGACTCAAAAGGAAAAAAAAAATCCAGCACCCTATTACTTCAAAGGGTCAGGCATACAATGAGCAGTCTTTTGGTTCCAAAGTCCTGAGGTGGGCCTGTGGCTTACAGGACCCAAGACATAGAACATGGCTTGGGACTGCCACGCCCAAAATACAGTCTTTCAACAGCTTTTCTCAATCAGGCAACAGAATCATGCTCCATCCAGACTTCAAAGCAACTCATAGGTGTTCAGCAGCAAAAAGCATATTGACTTACCTCAGCCAAGCAGGGTATCTAAGGGTTGTAGTCAAAATGCAAATGGGTATCACCTCTTCCTTCTTCCTTCCCCTGGGCCTCCTTTAGCTAGTTCTGGTCCAGGCTTTTTAGGGTTACCAGATTTTCGAGAACAAAAATCCGTATCCATAGCCCCGACCCCAGGATCGCCCTGTTCTGCCCCCCACCCCCCAGCCCTGCCTCCAGCCCCACCCCCTCATCCTGGTCGCTTGTTGGGAAGGCATCTGCGCATGCACTGGTGTGACGTGATGACGTCGCACGCATGTGCACGTGCAGATGCTATCCTGACGTCGCTGTTACCTGGAAAGCTTTCCAAAACCCGGACATCTGGTAACCCTAGGCCTTTTATACTTCCTGGTTTATGTCTTCCTGACTCCTCCTTCTTATGTAATTTCCCCACTAAGGAAGAGCTACCTATATTAAGTGGCGCTGGCGTTGTGAGGGAATATCCAGTAGGAGGAGTGGTAGTGTCCTATAGACTCCCTCACGTATAGACAGTTTAGAATCAAAAAATAATTTCAGGTCCTTTTCAATATGATATGGTAAGATTAAAAAGATGAATAATAAAAGGTCAAATAATGAAGAGATTTGCAAGATTTCATTAAGGAGCCCTTTTACTAAAGGGCATTAAGCACTAGAGGCAAGGTTAATGTGTGCAAACACACTACTGTGCATTCACGTTAAGGGGTTTTGTGATTTCCTTAGTTCTCCATGTTAAATTGTGTGTTACTGGATTTTTCAGATTCTCTCTGGTGGAGAGAGGGCACGGAAGCATTTGCCAGCTAATGCATTGCACCAGAGATTCCCAAACCTGGTCCTGGGGGCCAGTCAGGTTTTCAGGATATTCACAATGAATGTTCATGAAAGAGATTATAATTTTAAATACATTACAATATTCAATAATTCCAAAGGAAAAAAGGAAAATCACACAAAACAATACATAATCAAATCATGCATACATAATTCCTTTTAAGCCCACATTAATGAGGAGAATATGTTATTATTTCTTATCAAAAAAAATTTCAAGAAAACTAAAGGACTATAATTCTCGGTTCATACTAAACAATCTTGAATCATTCCTTACTAATTGGGATATTAATTTAATTTAGATTCTCCTCTTATTCTCAGCTAGATGAAACATACTCATTTCTGTTCTCTCGCAACTAAAAATTGTTGTAGTTGTATAGGATCCCAAAAGGCGTGTTCAGTATCTTGTAACTTAATCAAACATTTACAAGGAAATTTCAGGTAAAAAGATGCCTCTAGAGCCAAAACTCTATCCTTCAATTTCAGAAATTCTTTCCTTCTCAATTGAGTTGTTCTAGAGACATCCGGAAATATCCTAACTAAATCCCCACAAAATTTCATTAACCTATTTTTAAAGTAAAGTTTCATTAATAACATCTTATCCATCTCGCTCATGCATGTTATCACCAGGGTGGACCGATTCTGGATCACATCCTGTGCAGTGTTCCCTCTAAGCGGGCGGGTGTTGTGAGCAAACTTTTTTCACTGTGAGCTAAAAATATCGGGCGCCAGCAAGTTATGAGCCAAATAAATATGTTGTCAAAGTTGCTGATACATGAGGACGAGGTATTCAAAGGAATTTTAGGCCTACACGCTAAATTAAATAACGTTAAATAATATTTTTAAGAACACAGAAATTGTAGGGATGAAATGATATCTTAATAAATGTTTTACAACAAATGTAGTTATGTCTGTTACATCCATATGTGTAAACTGTAAATTAAAAACAGTCCAGAAGACAATACGTTTGATGCTTTCAATTTCTAGACCAGTGTTTTTCAACCTTTTTTGGGCAAAGGCACACTTGTTTCATGAAAAAAATCACGAGGCACACCACCATTAGAAAATGTTAAAAAATTTAACTCTCTGCCTATATTGACTATATATAAAGTAATTCTCTTGAATAGGAATCAAATAAACACAAAGAAAGTATTTTATAATTACTTTATTATGAAATAAAAATTATAAAATACTTTATTCAGTGCGAAACCTGGGCCTGTTTGGCTGAACACAAAGCTGATATTCTGGCTGGAATGGAAGAAAGACACACACGTAGCTCTTCGTCAACAGCTCTCAGTCTCTCTCTGTATTTGGTTTTTATAGCATACAAAAATAGACAAATATACCCTCCATCCTTTTTATTAAACCACAATAGCAGTTTTTAGTGCAGGGAGCTGCGCTGAATGCCCAGCGCTGCTCTTGACGCTCATAGGCTCCCTGCGCTAAAAACCACTATTGCGGTTTAGTAAAAGGTGACCATATTGTAAAATATAGACAGCAGATATAAATTCAGAACTGTGCATAGTAAGTGAAGGGAAGTTTTCATCTCTGGGAATTTACCCAGTTAACCATTAAGTTATTTGGGCAAATTCCTTTGAAAACTGTGGTAATACTGCCTCCACTTTGCTAAATTTAAAATAAAATCATTTTTCCTACCTTGTCTGGTGATTTCTGGTTGCACTTTCTTCTTCTGACTGTGCATCCAATCTTTCTTCCCTTCTATCAGCCTGTATGCTTTCTCTCCTCCACACCTCATTCCCTCCCCCAACTTTTTCTTCCTCTCTCCCTGACCTTTCTTTCTTTTTTTCTGTTTCTCTTCTTTCCTTCTGTTTCCCTGCCTGCCCCCTTTCTTTCTTTCTCCCAGCCTCCTGTCCAGCAGTAACTCTCTTCCCTTCCTCCCCTCCCAGCAGCATCTCTCCGTCTCCCTCTCCAGTAGCAGCTGTCCCTTTTTTTTCCTTGCCCAGCAGCTTCCCAGATTCCTTTCCCTCCTCCCCTCCCAGAAGCATCTCTCCGTCTCCTTCTCCCTCACCAGTAGCAGCTGTCCCTTTTTTTCCTAGCCCAGCAGCTTCCCAGATTCCTTTCCCTCCTCCCCTCCCAGAAGCATCTCTCCTTCTTCTCCTTATCCAGTAGCAGCTGTCCCTTTTTTTCCT
The DNA here is from genome assembly GCF_902459505.1 of Geotrypetes seraphini. NCBI lineage: Eukaryota > Metazoa > Chordata > Amphibia > Gymnophiona > Dermophiidae > Geotrypetes > Geotrypetes seraphini. Next base: position 131,052,448 of record NC_047086.1, read on the forward strand.
TGCCCAGCAGCTTCCCAGATTCCTTTCCCTCCTCCCCTCCCAGAAGCATCTCTCCTTCTTCTCCCTCTCCAGTAGCAGCTGTCCCTTTTTTTTCCTGGCCCAGCAGCTTCCCAGATTCCTTTCCCTCCTCCCCTCCCAGAAGCATCTCTCCTTCTCCCTTTCCAGTAGCAGCTGTCCCTTTTTTCCCCTGCCCAGCAGCTTCCCAGACTGATAGTGGTTTTCTCCCCTCCCAGCAGCTCTTCTTACTTCCCAGCGCAGCGATTCACGAAGGCAGCCTCGGGTCCTTTGTTGTGTCGCGCCGCCTCTGAGGAAAGAGGAAGTTGCATCATCAGAGGCAGCCGCGACTCAGCAAAAGCCCCGAGGCTGCCTTCGTGAATCGCTGCGCTGGGAAGTAAAGGAGAGCTGCAGAGAGGGGAGAAAGCCACTGTCGGAGGCTCCCCAAGATCTCTCCGGCCCAGCGCACGCTTCCGATGCTGATCTTGCAGAAGTTCAAATGAGTCAATCTTGCCGGTCCTGCGCTGTGACGAGAAACTTGTGCGCTGCGACCTAATATTTTGTGCGCCAGCGCACGCCAGCACAGCTTAGCGGGAACACTCTTTCAGAAATTCAGTCAAATTTACCTCTGGTGTGGCCAGGTGGTCCACCTCCTGGGCAGATTCAATTTTTTTAGGAGGAATATAATAATTATTTATTGGAAATTTCTCCGCATTGGTCATTCCCAGTACTTCTTTGAGAAACTTCCTTAATAAAATTTCAGGTGACAATAAATGAGTTACTGGAAAATTGACCAAGCGGAGATTTTTTACTCTATTCATATTCTCCATAGATTCAATTTTAGAATGTATCACTGTAGAATCTTTAACAGCAGATACCGAGACAGCTTGTAAATTATTACATTGAGTTTCTATAATATTTAGTCGTTTATCCAAACAACCTAAGTTAGAGTCCACATTTTCTAATTTAGAAGAAACTGAATGAGAAAAATCCCCCATTTGTTTCATCGTTGTCCTGAGAAACCCTTCAACTCTAGATATTCCTAGCCATAAATCCCTTAGGGTAATATCCTGTGTTTCCTCTGTTCGTGGATTTTCCTCCACTCCTCCAGAAAAAATCAATGGTTTAGGTATTTCAGTATAAACTAATTTACTTATATGAGTAGAGGAAACCACTTGTCCATCGGATATAGTAGGGTTTATATTCCCACTATCACTAGATACTGAGTGAAGGGGAGGAGTCCGTTCGAGGGGACTTATTGAAGCTCCTGACAAAGATGAATCTATATTTGATGGTACAGCAAGTGGATTTTCAGATAATAATGTTAAATGTCTGTCCATGGGACCAGATACCACTGGTGTTGAACTTTTTGGTTTAACTTTTCTTTTCCCCATATTCATACAAACATACAAAAATTGAAGTAAATTATATTACCAAGAAGATCCTACTCTCAGGCTCCTCGTGGCTCCAAGGGGTTCCCAAGGGGCCTGGCTGCGCGGTTGCGGCTGCAACCGCGGCAGCGGCTACTTTTTAAGAAGTTGGAGACGGACCCGATGACGTCAGGGGGTCCATCTCTATGGGTGCCTGTCGGCGTTGGTCGAACAAGGTAAAGAACCGCTGCTGCAGGAGACCGGGACCACCAAAAAGCCTCCTCAGATATCCTCCGGGTCAGTAACAGCTCCCTTCATCTTCCTCCTTTCACTAATATATCAGAAAAAATTTTTGTCTCCCTTTTTTACATTTTTAGCCATTTGTTCTTCCGCCTGTGCTTTCGCCAGACATATCTCTCTCTTGGCTTCTTTCAGTTTCACCCTGTGGTCCTTTCTGCACTCCTCTTCTTGGGTTTTTTTGGCACCTACTACTATTAATCACTTATATAGCACTGAAAGGCTTACGCAGCACTGTAGATTTTTACATTTATAGACGGTCCTTGCGCAGAAGAGCTTACAATCTAACTTGGACAGACAGACATTACATATAGGTTTGGGGATGCAGAACCCAAGGTGAGAGAAGTTAGAAGCAGTCTCAAAGAGATGTGCTTTTAACTGGGCTTTGAACACTGCTAGAGGCAGAGCCCGCTGTAGGGATTTGAGAAGATTGTTTCAAGCTTATGGTGCATCAAGGTAGAAGGGATGGAGTCAGGAATTGGCAGCCAAAGAGAAGAGCACAGAAAGGAGGACCTTACCAGCTGATCAGAGCTCGGGGGGAGGGGGGGTGTTCATAGAGGGAGATAAGTGAAGAGAGATAGTGAGGGGCAGCTGAGTGACTGCGTTTGTAGGTCAGTAAGAGGAGTTTGAACTGTATTCAGAAACAGATGGGAAGCCAATGAAGTGACTTTTAGGAGAGGGGTAACATGAATATAGCGGCTCTCCCGGAATATAAGTCATGTAGCCGAATTCTGGACGGATTGGAGGGGAGCGAGATGGCTGAGCTGAAGGCCTGAGAGTAGCAAGTTGCAGTAGTCTAAGTGTGAGGTGATGAGGGAGTGGATAAGTGTTTTGGTAGTGTACTCAGAGAGGAAGGGTCAAATTTTGGTAATATTATAGAGGAAGAAGTGGCAGGTTTTAGCGATATGTTGTATCTGGGTGGTGAAGGAGAGAGAGGAGTCAAAGATGACCCCGACATTACAAGCAGACAAAACAGGAAGGATGAGAGTGTTGTCCACAGAGACGGCTAATTTATATTTTTATTCAGCTTTTAATGACTTTCAGTTGACAGCACCAATTAAGCCGATTAAAAAAATTGTTGTGCCTAAATCGGAGGTGACTAACTTTGGACACCATTTATAGAATCAGGGTCTAAGTGCTTCTACATTAACCTGGACCACCACATAAGACCTGCAGTAAAGAATACTGGGAATGCCCCTTCTTGATGCAGTATTAATTTTGGATTTGCCATGCATTAACATTCTACATAATAGTGTGTTAAGCGCAAAATGTAACACATTTTAATAGAAGGCCCCCTATGTTTTACCAGAATTACTCCCTTATTACTTGTTTTAGACTGGCAACAATTGGCAAAAGATAATTCTCTTATTTCAATAGGAAAATGGTTTAAACAGCTTAAAACTAGCTATTGTCCCCTTGCATTAAAAATGTGTAGCTCCTCAATTGTTGGCCTTGGCGTACCCTATGTCTGATGATTTGGAGTCATTGACTAATTCCCAAGAATTGCTACTATTTGGTTTTTTGCCAGGTAATAGTGACCTGGATTGGCGACTGTGATGACGGGCTACTGGGCTAGGTGGACCATTGGTCTGACCCAGTATGGCTATTCTTATATTCCCAGATTTACCTTTTCCAAGTGTTATAGATTTTCACTGTCATTATGCCATCAGAAATTAAGAATATTTTTCCTCGATAGGAAAAAAAAACCCTGCACCATGTATTGGCACATAGCAATCAGCTGCAAACCTTAGCGGCTTCTTTCATCTTAATTTAAAGCCCATTGGTTGTTTACCATGGATTCTAGTGATGAGCAATTATTCTTCTAGTTCTCTAAAACTCTGTAGCAGAGCTATAAAAGTGAAACAAAACTCAGCACAGTCACAAGAACGAGAATTCTAGAAGAGTACAAATTAAATTGCTTTTGAATCTAGAAAGCAAAATATGATTTCTTTCAGAACTGAAATATTTCCCCCGATATTCAGTCGGTGCAGTTGACATTTTAAAGCACTGATCGCCGCCAGCTGAATCTGACCCTGTTATTCAGTGTCAAGCCTAATCCGGGCATTAGCAAGGAGTATCTGTGCACTGGCCAATACTCAGCCTGGTACCCAGAAAACTGCCCAAATAAAGTTAGAACAGCAGCCTTTTTGCTGCTCTAACTTTATCTAGGTCAGGGGTGTCAAAGTCCCTCCTCGAGGGCCGCAATCCAGTTGGGTTTTCAGGATTTCCCTATTTGAATATGCATGAGATCTATTAGCATACAATCTAATCTAATCTAATGCTTAGTTTTGTATACCGGGTCCTCAATCTGGGAAAGCTCGACTCGGTTTACAGTGGTTAGATAAGATAATAAAAATATAAAACAGTGATTAAATTATGCAAATAAACAGTACAACAGAAATAAAAAAGAAATTAATTACCAAAGTGTTTGGTAAACAGAATGGCTTTCAAAGACTTGCGAAAGGATGAAAGAGACTTAAAACTTTGTAGAGAAAGTGGAAGATCATTCCAAAGTTGAGTGAACTTGAAGGGCAGAGATTGACCAAAAGCTTTGATTCTTCTGATACCTTTACTGGATGGACAAGATAGCTTAAATTGTTGATTGCCCCTTGCGAAAGAGAATCTATAAAGATTCCAACATAAAGGGACTAGTGGAGAGAAAATTCCAAAGAGAATTTTGAAAATAACGCAGGCACATTTAAACTGGACTCTAAAATACACAGGAAGCCAGTGTAGATTATAAAGTAATAGTGTTACATGATCAAACTTATATTTCCTGAAAATCAATCTGGCAGCAGTGTTCTGGATCAATTGTAATCTAGAAAGACAGTTTTTTGTAATACCAAGATACAGGGCATTACAATAGTCAAGATGAGATAAAATAATCGACTGAACCAGAATGGAAAAATGTTGATGGAACAGATGTCTGACTTTCCTCAGCATACGCAGATTGAAAAAACATTTCTTGATCATAGAACTAATCTGATCCTTAAAAGAGAGCGAGGAATCGAAAAGGACTCCCAAAATCTTAGCAGAAAATTCGATTTGTAAAGAAGTTCCAGAGGACAATGCTACAGAACTAGGGAGATAATCCTATTGCGGGCCAAGCCACAATAATTTTGTCTTAGATGCATTCAATTTCATCCGAACAAACTGGGCCCACGTTTGGAGTTTAGAAATGCAACTATTAACTGGCTCAATCTCTATCAAAATAAAGATGTCATCTGCATAAGTAAACAGAGTTTCATATGTGAACAGCTTAAAGAGATTAAGGGTAGTCATGTAAAGATTAAATAGAACTGGTGAGAGCGGTACATGCAAATAGATCTCATGTATAATCATTGGGGAAATCCTGAAGACCTAACTGGACTGCAACCCTCGAGGAGAGACTTTGACACCCCTGATCTAGGTATATGGTTAGCAGACTGAATATCACTACTAAATGGGAAATCCTGGCACCATCTTCAATCTGCCTCTGGACTGCCCTAGTACTAACTGGATAGTGAAATGGCAGTCAGAGCAGGATATTTAGTGGCACTGTCTTAAATGCTCTGTGGCCGCCAGCTGAATTTAACGGGGTATGAGTCTTTACTGTAAATCCTATTAAATATCTACCTCCTTATTGTAAAAACAAAATGCTGTGAATCATTCAGGACAGATTTACAAAACTAGCATTTGACCATTTGCCCCCAAAATAAACTTGGAGATGCAGGCTTAGACTTGGCTGGAGCATGTCAATTAACACCTCATTGCCCCAGGTACTAAAAGAAGTACCTGTCCAAGGGCTAGATTCACTAAGCCCACTGATCGTGTCCTGACCACTTTGCGATCACTTTGCGACCCCCGACTTGATTCACTAACCTTCCTCCCGCACCCGATCCGATCTGCGCATGCAAATGAAGGGAAACGGCATGCAAAGTAAGAAGGGACTCAATTCACTAAACAAAATTCAGGAACATCGACTGGGCTGACCGATCAAGAAGAAGCAACTGCTGAGGACCAGTTGCTCACGTCCTTTCCTGCTCTCTGCTGCCCTGAAAAACCCCTGCCTCTTTGCTTCTCTGCCTCTCTGCCACCCCGACTCTCCTGCTTTTGTCACCCTGACTCTCCTGCTCTGCCGCCCTTCCCTGCAGCACAAGCCCATGGTTTTAACCATGGGCTCACAAGTAAAAATAAAAAAGTAAAAGTAAAAAATGGAGAGCAAGCGCATGCACAGACCATCAACAGGCAAAGAAGATGGTCTGTGCATGCGTCGGGATCGCTCTGCAGCGATCTAGGTCATCGGTGTGGGGCGTGCCTCCAATCGCCCCCATTTGCATGAGGACACGTTGTAGATCAGTCGGCCGACCACGGATCGGATCGCCCCCCAGAGCGCTAAGGTTAGTGAATCTAGCCCTAAAATATGTAAGCCACTTTGATTGTAACCACACAGAAAAACAGTATATCAAGTTCTGTCCCCTTACCTTTACCTTCCTGCTTTTTAAAGTACGGATGCAACTTACAGAATGGTGTTTATCCAGCACAGTTCATGTTGATAGTCCCATTCATTCAAATATTAATACTAATGGTAAGTGCTGAAGGTGGAGAAGTGCAACCTTTCAAACAGAATATAATGTCTTTACAGATTCTAGATTTGGCCAGACAGCGAAGTAAGAGAGTAAAGGTAGTGGGGGGTGGCCATTCCCCTTCTGACATTGCCTGCACTGATGACTTCATGATCCATATGAATAAAATGAATAAAGTCCTCAAGGTAAGCTCCAGCTCTTCATATGTGTGACATAAATGGCTTTTGTGCCAACTGACTAGCTAAAACTAGCTCCTATAATATGACATTAAAAATACAACATATCAAAACAGCGGTGTGCAGATTCTAAGAATGTGCACAGGTTAAACTTTTGGGATTGATTTGGGGAAAGTGTGGCTCCCCCTCCCTCCGATTTACATTGATGTATTTCTTTTGAGGGGGCTTTCAATTTGATTGACTCATGTGGCTTAATACAAATTGTTAACATGTGTGGAGGAAAAGTCCATGCTTTGTTATTGAGAAAGACATGGGGGGAAGCCACTGTTTGCCCTGTATCGGTAGCATGGAATGTTTCTACTCCTTGGGTTTTGGCCAGGTACTAGTGACCTGGATTGGCCACTGTGCGAATGGGCTACTGGGATAGATAGACCATTGGTCTGACCTAGTAAGGCTATTCTTATGTTTGAGCATGTAACACTTGTAAATCACTTGTGCATGCATTAAATCATGTTATCATGCAAATTAATTCTATAACAGGGCACCTAAATTTAAATGTGTGCTGCATGTTTAAATATATTGAATAATGGCATTTACATGGGTAAGGGTATTCTTACATGCATCAATAGTAGCCGAATCCTCAATTGGTATTCCAAAGGGTCCCAAATTTGGTCTCAGAGGCAGAGGCGTAGTGAGGGTGATTGGCGCTCGTGGCGGTGACACCTCTTCCCAGTCCTCATCTCATTCTCCCCTCCCCCACAATCCCTCCTGCCATGCATGAGCCCCCCTTCCCTTTCCCCATACCTTTAGTTGTTCACCGCCTCGAGCAACAAGAACTTCAAAGTGCTCCTCGCGACTCCATCGGCTCTCCCTCTGACGTAACTTCCTATGCGCAGCACCCGGAAGTGATGTTAGTGGGAGAAATGACGTGGTCACGAGGAGCACGTTGAAGTTGTTGCTCGTGGCAGTGAACAACTAGATCAGGGGTGTCAAAGTCCCTCCTCAAGGGACGCAATCCAGTTGGGTTTTCAGGATTTCCCCAATGAATATGCATAAGATCTATTTGCATGCATTGCTTTCATTGTATGCTAATAGATCTCATGCATATTCAATGGGGAAATCCTGAAAACCCGACTGGATTGCGGCCTTTGAGGAGGGACTTTGACACCCCTGAACTAGAGGTATGGGGGAAAGGAAGGGGTGCACGTATGGCGAGGGGAGGAGTGGGAAGCGGTGGAGGCAGAGAGAAGGCGGGGTACCAGCGCCCCCACCAACATGGTGCCCAGTGCGTAACGCCCCCCCCTCCCTTACCACGCCACGGCTCAGAGGTACCCCAGCTGGTCAGATATTTAGGATATCCACAATGAATATTCAAGAAAGAGATCTGCAGGCAATGGAGGCATTGCATGCAATTATCTCTCTTGAATAATCACTGTGGATATCCTGAAAAGCTGGCTGGCTGGAGTGCTTCCAGGATCAGGTTTGGGGGACCAGTGTACTAAAATGGCTTAGTGTGTAATTGTTAGGGGGCATTCACAGAGGAGAAGCACGGTCAGAGCTGATATTTAAATGCATAATTTACAAAATACTGTAATTTGCATGTATCACTGCACAATGAGATGCTAACATTTATGCCAAAGATAGACATGGCATTAATAATCATGCAAACACTGACATATGCTAGTATTCTATAATTGCATCAATTCAGCATGCAGCATCGGCACACCTAAGTGGAGGTGTCTAATTAAAGAATTGTACTGTAAACATTTTAAGGTTGTACTTGTGAACTGAATGCTTGCTAAGTTTGCCCCATTGCATGCATGGACTTGTAGTCTTGCTTTTCATAGGGCAGGGGTGTCCAATGTCGGTCCTCGAGGGCCGCAGTCCAGTCGGGTTTTCAGGATTTCCTCAATGAATATGCATGAGATCTATTTGCATGCACTGCTTTCAATGCATATTCATTGGGGAAATCCTGAAAACCCGACTGGACTGCGGCCCTCGAGGACCGACATTGGACACCCCTGTCATAGGGAATGCGATGGGGAAATCAGAACTACAAGTTCCTACATGTAATGGAGTAAACCCAGAATCTGAATCCAATTGGCAATCCTATTGCTTGCTAACAAAGGCATATGGCTAACAGATTTACATGTGTTAAACTGTGAACTATCAGACTAGTGTCCAAAGTTGGGCTGCAAATCTACCAGTGATCTGCAGCCCAGCTTTGGACACTAGTTACCATACTGTTTTCTCTTACAATTTACCAGCGCTTGACCCAGAGCTTTTGCACGCATCATGCCTACTTTCAAGACAGCCTCTTGATAAAGGCTTAGACGCCGAAACACTGCAAGTGTCGAGTCGTTGAGCCTTTGTGGCATATCTACAAATAAACTGATTTTTTTTTAACTATACATCCTTGGCTGAATACTTGACATCTTATCCTCACGACTCCTTTGTTGTGTGGAATATATGAGCCTACTATAACCTACCCAAAACCTATTGGACCATCATATAGGTGCCAACTGCAGGCATAAGGGCTATTGTTGTGGTATACAGTTGGGTCCAGTAGGTTTTGGGTGGGTTTGAGAGGGCTCACCACACAATATAAGGCGTGATCCTGGAGGATTGGAAGATATCTAATGTTACCCTTTAAAAAAGGGTCGAGAGGTGACCTGGGAAACTACAGACCAGTGAGTTTGACTTCGGTTCCGGGGAAGATGGCGGAAGTACTGATAAAAGACAGCATCGATGAACATCTAGAAAGGAATAAACTGATGAAACCAAGCCAACATGGCTTCTGCAAGGGAAGATCGTGCCTACGAACTTATTGCACTTCTTCAAAGGAATAAACAAATGGATGGACAAAGGGGACCCCATAGACATCGTATACTTAGATTTCCAAAAAGCCTTTGACAAGGTACCCCATGAACGCCTACTACGGAAACTGAAGAACCATGGGGTGGAAGGAGACATACACAGATGGATCAAAAATTGGTTGGCAGGTAGAAAGCAAAGGGTAGGAGTGAAGGGCCACTTCTCGGACTGGAGGAGGGTCACGAGTGGTGTTCCGCAGGGGTCGGTACTCGGGCTGCTGCTGTTCAATCTAATATAATAAAATGGTAGGACGCGCATGCGCACTAAAAAAATCGTGTTCCCTGATCCCGTCGCGGAAACACGAGTGCGCATGCGCGCCTACTACGTCACCACAGCCTGCTCTCCACCTCGCGCCGCTACAGGCCCCACACTCACAACTCACACATCCACTGCAGCCTAGCAACTCCGACCACAACCTTCCCCCCTCAACCGCCTAGGAGCTGCGGCGGGGGCTTTCAGAACAGAATATGATTACCATCTTTCTTTAGGCAGCCCCGGTTGTTTACTTGGATTCAATGTCAGCATTAGAGTTCGCTGGCCGCCAGCCGTGAGAGCCGGGTGAGGAAGGCCACCGCAGCCTCGCCGCTAGGTAGGGGGACAACAATCGCGCTTATGCTCAAGCCGCCGCCACGACTCCTCTCTCGAACCGCACCAGGATCGAGAGAGGAGCTGCGGCGGGGGCTTGAGCATAAGCGCCATTGTTTTCCCCCTACCTAGCCGCGAGGCTGCGGCGGCCTTCCTCACCCGGCTCACATTGAATCCAAGTAAACAACCGGGGCTGCCTAAAGAAACCGGTGCTTGGCCCGCCAAACAATTCCTGCCGTTGCCTAAATTTGCCCCACCGTTCCTTCCCTTCAGTTCAGCTCCGCCTATGTTAAAAGGAGCTGCTTTGAAATTGGAGCCCTGCCGCCACCGTAACACGTTCCCTCTGCCGCGGTCCCATATGTCAGAGAAGGGGCGGGACCAAGGCAGAGGTGAAAGTGCTACGGCAGTGGCAGGCCTCCGATTTCGACACGGCTCCTTTTAACATTGGTGGATTCACTGCACCTGATGGAGGGAGGGAAGGAAAGGTGGTTGGGCGCTGTTGAGCCCCTCTTTGCCCTCAGACCCTCTCCTAACTGCTCCCTCCTGTCTCAGACCACTGGAGCACCTGATGGAGGGAGGGAAGGAAAGGTGGTTGTGTGCTGTTGAGCCCCTCTTTGCCCTCAGACCCTCTCCTAACTGCTCCCTCCTGTCTCAGACCACAGGGGGGAGGTGCCTGTCTTTAGCTGCAGGGATGGAGGGAGGGAAGAAGAAAGAAGGGGCCCTGGCAAGCGAGTTATCAAAAGCCAATCATAGCCTGGGACCCCTACATGATATGAATAATGACCAGACAACAAAAGGTAAGAAAAATAATTTTATTTTCTGTTTTGTGATTACAATATGTCAGATTTGAAATGTGTTTTGAGGGAGGCTGCCGCCGCGGCTTTGGACAGAGGGGTACCATTTTCGTGGGAGCCAGCCTTCAGAGAGGCTTGGGACGCGGGGACGGATGCGGGAGGGGCTGCCACTGCGAAGGGCTTTGGTGGGGGAGCCAGCCAGACTGCGAGTGTGGGGACGTTGTACGCACGGATTGGTCAAGGAGCCGCCGCTTCCGAGGCTTTGAAATTGCTCTCCCACGTCACTCCCTCCCGCCCCGGCTCTGCCTCTGCCCCTGCCCAGGTTCAAAAGCAGGAGAGGTGGTCATCTAGCACCCGTTAATCTAACGGGCTTAAACACTAGTGTATTTATAAATGATCTAGAAACAGGGATGAAGTGTGGAATAATAAAATTCGCAGACGACACCAAACTATTTAGTGGAGTTAGGACTAAAGAGGACTGCGAAGATTTACAAAGGGACCTGAATAAACTAGGAGAGTGGGCGATGAGATGGCAGATGAAGTTTAATGTAGAGAAATGTAAAGTCTTGCATGCAGGAAACAGAAACCTGAGGTACAGCTATACGATGGGAGGGCTGGTAATGGGTGAAAGTACAAGACAAGACAATGAAGACAAGACAATGAAGCTGTCAGCATAGCGCGCAGCGGCCTCTAAGAAGGCAAATAGAATGCTAGGTATTATCAAACTAAACTAAACTAAGCCTTAAGTTTATATACCGCATCATCTCCACGGAAGTGGAGCTCGACACGGTTTACAAAGCTTAAAAATATAGGAAGAGAGAGGAGAAAGATTTACAAGAGCAAATGAAAAGAGGGGATGTAAACAGGAGAAGAGATGTTATATGTTAGAGAAAAGCCAGGTTTTCAGTTGTTTCCGGAATAGTTGGAGGGAGCCCAGGTTCCGCTATATCGGGCCATGGTGCGCCCACATCTAGAGTACTGCGTCCAATATTGGTCGCCGTACCTTAAGATGGATATGGTGATACTTGAGAGGGTTCAGAAAAGAGCGACACAACTGATAAAAGGTATGAAAAAGCTTTCATATGTTGAAAGATTAGAGAAACTGGGGCTCTTTTCCATAGAAAAGTGAAGACTTAGAGGGGACATGATAGAGACTTACAAGATCAAGAAGGGCATAGAGAAAGTGGAGAGGGACAGATTCTTCAAACTTTTGAAAACTGCAAGAATGAGAGGGCATTCGGAAAAGTTAAGAGCGGACAGATTCAGAACCAATGCTAGGAAGTTCTTCTTTACCCAGAGCGTTGTGGACACACCTGGAATGCGCTTCCAAAGGGTGTGATAGGACAGAGTACGGTATTGGGGGTTCAAGAAGGGATTAGACAATTTCCTGAAGGAAAAGGGAATAGAAGGGTATAGATAGAGGATTGCTATACAGGTCCTTGGACCTGATGGGCTGCCGCGTGAATGGACTGCTGGGCATGATGGACTTCTGGTCTGATCCAGCAGAGACACTGCTTAAGTTCTTAATTATAGTAAGATGTGTACCTGGGACTTTTTATGTGAAGTTCACTACAAATGTTGGCCCCCCTCCTGCAACTCAATGGCTTATTTTGTCCGTTTTTCTTTTGGATGTGATTTTTTTTTTCCCCGAAAATGGTTCATAAAGATAGACACACAGCCATTTTCAAAAAAACAAGATAGATGTTTTGCAGTTTTGAAAATTATGATTGCTACTGTACTGTCAAAACTTGGATTTGTTGGGTTTTTTTAATTTTTTTAAATTAATCTTTATTGGTTTTCAAATTTGACAGTGCCATACAATTAATTTAGATATAAACATTACAAAGAAGGCACTTTGAATACATTAATACATAAAAATAATCATTCCCCCGCCCCCTCACCATAACTTATTATCTTAATTAATCTTTATTCATCCAAACTTTATTATTTATCCAAACTTGGATTTGGACGTCATATCAAAAATGCCCCTCCACATCAACCAGAATTATCTTTAAAGTTCTGTGTCTGGTTTTAAAGGCCTTTTCCTGGGTACACCAAAGAATCTTTCTGATAAGATAGCCAAACAAGATCATCAACAAACTTTACACAACATTGCTTATTACAGCTTCCTTCAGTGAAGATAATTAAATTAACCATGGCCATGTTTGGTACTGGATTTTTGTATGTCTTCGACAAAACGTCCAAACTCAGATTTGAACATTATATCAAAAATGGCCCTCCATTATATGTCATATTTTTTGATCCTGAACATCTTAAATTGTTCTAGATAATGTTTCCTATTTAGCATGGTAGTGTGCCACCCATGTAGAAGCTAATAATTCGGGTGTAAATATTAAGGCAATAGAAATTAATCCTTTGCTGATTAATCAATTTTCCTTAAAACTATACCCCTCTTCTACGAAACTGCGATAGCAGTTTCTAGCGCAGAGAGCCACGCTGAATGGGTCACGTTGCTCCCGATGCTCATAGGAACTCTATGAGAGTTGGGAGCAGCGCAGGCCATTCAGCACGGCTCCCCGCACTAGAAACTGCTATTGCCGTTTCATAGAAGAAGGGGTATGTCTCTTTTTTATTTCAGTTGGATCTCAAATAAAGTCAAACCTTGGATAACAAATAATGTAGTTTACGAGTGTTTTGCAAGACGAGCAAAACATTTTCTAAATTTTAACTCGATAAACGAGCGTTGTTTTGCAGTATGAGCACATATACATGCGTCACATCAAATACGCACAAAAAATATGCGTCGCATCACTGATCGCGTCTGAACATAATACATGCACCCGCAGTTCAAACACACACAACACACGCACATCTTACGCTGAGTGTGGCTGAATGTAATCAAAGCATCATACCCAGTTCGCCCACAGTGTAGCGACTGTTTGAAACGAATGAGATCTTGTAATACAAATACGTGCAGTACTGTATTTTCTATTAAAGTTTTCGGGATGTGGAACGAATCGTCCAAGTTTCCATTATTTCCTATGGGGAAATTCACTTTGTTATGCAAGCGCTTTGGATTACGAACATGCTTCTGGAACTGTATTGGGGAATGAGAGGATTATGTTTTTCTATTTTTAAATGTTTTCTAGATGATAATTTGTACTTTTTTATTCTAGTTTCTGAACAAGTGATATTATGCTTGTAAATTTGTTAAACTTCAATAAAAAGAAAGTTAAAAAATATCTACTGTCCAAAGTTTCAAACATATAGAAGCACAATATTTTTAAGACTGGGATTGTTGTCCTCATAATGGTTAAATCTCTTCTAGGTGGATAAGGAGAAGAAGCAGGTGACAGTAGAAGCGGGAATTCTCTTAGCTGAGTTGAATGAAGAGCTGAGAAATTATGGCCTGGCACTTTCCAAGTAAGTTCGTCAGCTCCTCACATCTATGGTTGGCATATTTTTATTTTGCTCAGTTGCAGTCAGATCTTCACACTCTTTTTCTGAAAATATAAAAATTACTGAAATATTTTTTCATTGATAACACAACTGTCATGATTATTGAAGAACATTAAGTACAAGTTGGGATGGATACCAAACTTTCATGTCTCCTTTCCTGGATGTTTATGAATTTAAGCCATGTGAAAGAAGTCTGGCAGCAATTCTATAAGTTGGTACCAAGATGTAGGCGCCATACTAGGTCATGTTTAGGGCTGAATTCAATAAATGGCACCCCAAATCAGGCATTGTTAAGATCCATGCTAACCACAAGTTCTGTAAAGATTACGTAGCACTCAGCAACCTTTAGAGAAAAGCACTTGGGGGAAAATTCTATAAATAACAACTAAAGTAGGTACCTATAATTTAGATGTCCATATACTTAAGTGTCCAAATAGATTGAATAATAAGCACTATTTATGACTTTAACAAGCAATAATTAAAAGTTAGACTTCCAAATGCTGTGCTCAATTCTCAAAAGAGGCGTCTACAATTTCAAAGATGCAAATAAAATAAAAAAAAAGGCAACTTGCAGGATAGGTGTAGGCTTGGCCTTAATATAGGTGTCCGTTTGCAGAATTCCATGGCACTCAGCATTCTTAAGTGTTCTAATACTTCTATCTTTTCGCCTACAATGTTGGCATTGCAAAACCAAGTCTGTCTCCTTCTCTCACCCCCCACACTTCCATTCAGCGTTTGTCCCCCTCTCTCACCCACTCCCATATTTCCATTCAACGTCTGTCCCCCTCTCTCACCCATTTAGCATCTGTCCCCCTCTTTCACACCTCCCCCCTTCCATTCAGCATCTGTCCTTCTAAAACTAAAGCACTACTCAACCTCTTCCTCTTATCAAGTCATCTCCCTCTTTTCCCCTCACCTTCGTGGGTGCTTTCTAAAACCAAAGTTCTCTCTCTCAGACGGGCCTAATGGGGAAGCCATTCTCACAAGTTGCATGCGCGCGGCTCCCCCAAAACATTTCCTCTGAAGCAACTTCTGGTTTCTGCCTGATCGCATCAGAGGAGAAGCTTTGCGGCAGCTATATGCGGGCAACTACTCAGAATGGCTGCCGTACACATCAGGGCCCCTCTGAGAGAGAAAATGGCCATGAAGGTGAGGGGAAGGGGAAGAGATGTCCGGACAGCGGGGCCCAGTGCAGCTACTCTGTTTGCCTTTCCCTAATGCCAGTGGACCCCCCTGATGTTTTCAGGCTCGAGGCACGTGCCTACTGGGTCTACCCTTTAATCCGGCCTAGCATTTAAAAGTAGTTAGTGTTAAAAAGAAATGGGCACAAAGATGGACAGCTTGGGAGTTCAGATTGAGGGTGTCAGGATACCCAGTTTCCCTTTCTGTTTTATTCTAGCCTGCACAACTGGAGCAATATGCACTGAATAGAAAAGAGCCTTGCCTAACAATTGACACATGATTACAGAACAGCACTCAAAAGCTCTCAGGAGGATCTGATTCATTTTCTGCATTTAGAAACAACTCAAACAACTACCAATCTATAGTACACCATTATCAAAGGCAATGCAGACAGACATGGACCCTGCCATTATGTTCTCATTGTGTAAGAAAAATTGTACTACAGAGATGAGGATTTGCTGAGGTCTGAGAATAGATATGAGGGCAAATGCAAACCTTTACTTGAGCTCCACAGAAAGGTAATAGTATATAATGTAATATGGAGCGCGGCCATGGTGGTCCACAGGCATGTCAAGGAGTTCCTTTGACACTTCCCTCTGACGTCAGAGAGATGGCTTCTGGGTCAGTCGCAGGCAGCGTATTGGAACTGCTGCCCACAGCTTTGTGAAGAAGGAAAGAAGGAGGAGGAGGCTGCCAGGAAAAAGGTACACACTGGGGGAGGGGGCAAGAACTTGGAGAGAGGGGGCATGTTTATTATACACAGTTTTAATCGTATACAGTTAAAACAAACAGAATCAAGTTTCAGGTTTCTTTGTTTTTGATATACCGTCTATCAAAATAAGTGTCTAAATGATGTGCAATATAATGAGATTGAACAAAGCAATAAAAAAGGTAAATAAAAGCAATATCATCAAATATTAAAAATACTAGACGGATTCACATTGACGTACATAGAACAAAAGGGAAGTTGGGGAGGGGAAGTTTTTTTAAATACATCGAAGTAAAATTAGTTAAAAAGGAAGTTAAATGGGGAGTGGTGAGACATTAGGGTGGGGAGCGCTTCAAAAGAAGCATTTGGTATTTCAAGGCTTCACAAGAGTTGAGGGTTTGAGAAGCGAGAGCTGGTCTAAAGAGTATAGGCGTCTTTAAAGAGAAAAAGCTGGGGGCAAGGTTTAAAGACACTGCCATATTTATCATAAAAAGGGGCATATACTGTAATTCAAACTAATAGCATTGTCCTAGATGAAAAACGCCTATGAAGAGTTAGGTTTTAAGGAGTTTGTGCAAAATCTTAAGTTACCAGCAGTGGCTTACCTAGGGTATGTGACACCCAGGGCCTATCATTTTTTACACCCCCAGCCCATCATTTTTTTTATACCCCCAGCCCATCATTTTTTTTATACCCCCAGCCCATCATATTTTTGACCCACACTACCGTCCTTGGTACACCACTGCTACGGTTCGAAAAAGGCTAAGAAGCTGGTGGGAGCGGTGAAAGCGTCCTTTAAGGAACACCCTCCCAATCTGGCTCTTTCCAGCCCCCTTCGTGACGCCACCGGACAGCGTTCTCAGCCATTGGTCGAGCGCCCAGGCAAGGTCAACCAATGGCTGAGAACGCTGTCCGATGGCGTCATGAAGGGGGTGGGAGAGAGCCAGATTGGGAGGGTGTTCCTTAAAGGATGCTTTCGTCGCTCCCGACAGCTTCTTAGCCTTTTTCTTGGCCGCGGGGATGGACCGGCAGCTGCGCTGAAGTGCAGGTCCCAGGAGGTTCTGGACCCCTAAGGCGTGCACCCGGGGTGGTCCGTCCCCCCCCCCCCCGCCCCACTCTTGGTTCGCCACTGGTTACCAGTGATAGCATTACATAGGGCTGGCCCAGCCTTAGAAAAACATAATTTTTTAGTTCTTACCTATCATTATCATGCAGCTACATATAATAGAAAGTGGAGACAATAGCACTGTTTTACCCACATATCAAGAGAACTAGAGGTTTATTATCTGGAGAATCCTGTACTTTCTTTCCTTCCATGTCAGCTCTGCGTGATATATATTCTTTTAAGATATGCTACCATTTGTTCAAATAGTCCTCTAATTAGTTGCAATGTAATATACCTAAGATTGACAGAGTAGGACACAAGGAAGGAAAGAAAACAAAACAAGAGGGAACAAAAGAAAGAAAACCAGGGTTCTGTCACAGAGTGAAATATGTTAGCATTTGTAATGATTTTGCTCCTGAATTCCATGGCATGGTGTCTGTGTCATGTTTTAAGAGGATTTTTTTTTTCACTCTCTCTCAAGTTTAAAAGCAATAAGATAAATCTCTGAGCTCAGCAGGTTAAAGCAATCCTGAGACTGCCGTAGTAGCACTGAGGAATCAAAGGAGAACTGCTCAGAGACAGCTGCTTTGTTTAACCTTGGGAAAAAAAGGGATTTTGTGGGATGCTTGTCATGATTTTGACAGGAGCCAGAGCTCAAAAGTGATAAATAACTGACCATTGATTGAGTTTCGATCCCTGCGAGCCCTTACACTGCCACTTCAGTGATATGTAACTTTTCCTTCCAGGCAACAGCCTTAACTGGAAATCTCAAAGAGCCGGCATTTAAAGTAAGCGAGGGAAAAGGAACAGCCCGCTCTTCTCCGATACAGAACCTACAAAGAGAGGCATGATACTTCAAATGTACACCTTGAAGGAAAAAAAAAATTTTTTTAAAGTGGGGTTGTTTTAGAAACACTCAAATATTTGATGGGCTTTAATAAACTATGAGAAGGTGAAATTTCTGACATTCAAGAACAAGGGATCTGAGATTACAGGAAAGATGTAGAGGAAACTTGATAAAATACCAAGAAGAAAGTTGTACCTAGAGAGGAGAACCCATGATAAAATTCAAATATGCTTGGCACAAATGTTGAAGAAAAACATTAGAAAACTACAATATTACAAACTACTAACAAGCTGCTCTTTACCCCCTGAAGAGCAGAGGCAGGAAACAAGAACCAAACAATACTGTAAAAACATGAGCTCAGGACACTGTGGGCCATGGGGGGAACCAGGCAGCAAACAGAAGCTTTACAATTCCCTTAAAAACCATTTGTGTTAATGCTGAATGGCTGGTGGCGGCCACATAGCATCCAGCAAGACCATATTGACAAAGCTGTGACATCAACCTTGCTAGTTTTGTTAGCTGTTCAGCGTTTATGCTTGGTGGTAAGGCATGAAGTAAATAAGGCATTTTGTATGCTTGTCTATCCAGGATGGTAGCAAACCAAAGAGGAAGATAACAATCTCCTTCAAAATACTAGCATACATGGGTAAAAATTGATTTTTGTTTTCTATAATGTTTGCAACTATATTTTTCTCATTAGCTTGCAATAAAATGTTTATGTGTGCAAAATAAGCAAACAAAAACCTTGCACAATATTATTATTATTTGTACTCGTATTTATCTATATATATAAAATCGGAGGTATGTATGTATGTATGTGTGTGTGTATGTGCCGCGATCACGCAAAAACGGCTTGACCGATTTGAACAAAACTTGGTATGCAGATCCCTCACTACCTGGGGTGATATGCTCTGGGGGTCTCGCGGCCCACCTGCACACGTGGGCGGAGCTACAAACAGAAAATCAGATTTCACCCATTCATGTCAATGGAAAAAATGTAAAAAGCTGCCAACGCAAAACCGGCTTGCCCGATTTGAACGAAACTTGGTATGCAGATCCCTCACTACCTGGGGTGATATGTTCTGGGGGTCTCGCAGCCCACCTGCACACGTGGGCGGAGCTACAAACTGAAAATCAGATTTCTACCATTCATGTCAATGGCTAAAATGTAAAAAGCTGCCAACGCAAAAACGGCTTGCCCGATTTGACCGAAACTTGGTATGCAGATCCCTCACTATCTGGAGTGATATGTTCTGGGGGTCTCGCGGCCCTCCTGCACACATGGGCGGAGCTACAAACAGACAATCAGATTTCACCCATTCATGTCAATGGCAAAAATGTAAAAAGCTGCCAACGCAAAAACGGCTTGCCCGATTTGAACGAAACTTGCTACACATCTTCCTTTTCAGTTTAAGAGATTGCAAATTCCAGTGATACTTGCATTCTCTATCACAATCAACAAATCACAGGGACAGACTATTACATACTGTGGAGTGGATTTAAGATCCCCCTGTTTTTCCCATGGTCAACTCTATGTTGCTTGCTCAAGGGTGGGTTCACCCAAGAATTTATATGTTCTTGCTCCTGGAGGTGAAACTAAAAATGTTGTTAATCAAGTTTTCTGTTAGTTGTATTGTATTCATTTTGTCAAATATTTCACATTATAATTTGAATATTGTACTTTTTATAAAGCTGTAAAAAAATAATTTCATTCACCACTATAAAGTATCTTTATTTGAATCCATTTACAGTGTTATTGCTATAATTAAATACCCGTGCTACGCCGGGGCATCAGCTAGTATATATATATATATATATAGAAACATAGAAACATAGAAGATGACGGCAGAAAAGGGCTACAGCCCATCAAGTCTGCCCACTCTGCTTACCCACCCCCTGTCTATGCCCTAATGACCCAATTTCCTTATCTTGACCCTCGTAGGGATCCCACATGGGTATCCCATTTATTCTTAAAGTCTGGCACGCTGTCTGCCTCGATCACCTGCACTGGAAGCTTGTTCCAATGATCAACCACTCTCTCTGTGAAGAAATACTTTCTGGTGTCGCCATGAAATTTTCCGCCCCTGAGTTTGAGCGGGTGCCCTCTTGTGGCCGAGAAAGAAAATATCATCTTCCACTTCGACACGTCCCGTGAGGTACTTAAATGTTTCGATCATGTCTCCCCTCTCCCTACGTTCCTCAAGAGTGTAGAGCTGCAATTTGTTCAGTCTCTCTTCGTACGAGAGACCCTTGAGCCCCGAGATCATCCTGGTGGCCGTCCGTTGAACCGATTCAATTCTGCGCACATCTTTACTGTAATGTGGCCTCCAGAATTGCACACAGTACTCCAGATGAGGTCTCACCATGGCCCTGTACAACGGCATTATGACTTCAGGCTTTCGGCTGACGAAACTTCTATTGATACAACCCAATATCTGCCTTGCCTTAGATGAAGCCTTCTCCACTTGATTGGCAGTTTTCATGTCTGCACTGATGATTACTCCTAAATCTCATTCTGCTGAAGTCCTAGTTAAAGTTTCTCCGTTCAAGAAGTACGGTCTCCTACTGTCAAGTCCCCAAATCAGTCAGACTAATCAGTAAAACATATTACACAGTATCAAAGACAGCCATCAGTTACAATGAAATTAAAAGTGATTACTTTGACCTGAAAAAATCCGACATCACTCCATATTTCAAAAAACTGCACTGGCTACCAGTCGAGGTCAGAATAATTTTCAAATTCGGTTGTCTATGCTTCAAAACACTATTTGGTACTGCACCCACACCTACCTTCTCAAACACTTTGTTCTCCAAAACAAACTCCACCTCTCACGCAGAACAATTCAAAAGATGCCTCGACAAGACACTTTCCTTCCAAGCAGGAATCTGGAACAATACTCTTAAGTGACTTACTCCTTAACTCATCATCATACCAATCATTCAGAAGATCATTGAAAACCCATTTGACATATTTGTTTAAACTTCCTCAAACGATTTCCTCTACTTGCATGCTCCTGCCTTCTGATATATATAATTATGTTACACGCCTGTTTGTTTACTCCTACTTCAAGCTCTTGAAGTAACTTCGCTGCATTCCTACAGCCTCTCTTGTTGTAAACCGTCTTGAACTGAAAGGAATGACAGGATATAAATAAAGCTATTCTTATTATTATTACTTGCCTTTGACAACTGTACTACTTATCTAAGGATATTCACAATCCTCATGGTTTCTCTATAACGTTTCCTGGCCCCCTTCTAACCCCTGAGTTAAATAGTTTTCAAGCAATTATTGGAGAATCCTTTTCAATTCATTTACTCAAGAATGGCAGGTTTGAAAAATCGAATTCTCTAGCTTATCTGCACCTAAAGCAAAGTGGTTTACCTGAAACAAGGGTTCTCTGTAGAGAGTAGGAATATGCAGCCAAACTATGGATGATGTCACTTACAAGCCTTGTATGCTCTCTCTCAGAAAAAAACAAAAAGTGGCTTCTGAGAACAAGCAGGGGTTCCCACACTACATTTTTTAGTTCCCACATATATTTTTTGGGCAGGGGCAGTGGGAGAATGACTATTAGAGAATGACACGGTGGCGGTTTACCCGCGGCTACCGCGTTTAGCTGCGGGTAATCCGCCAAAAACGGGGAATGAAAATTAGCAGCCTCTGCAGGGACGGGGACAAGGCCATCACCGCCCCGTGGAGCGGTGAATGGTCTTGTCACCGCAGTGAGGCATAAAGGATCGTGCGGTCCCCGCAGCTCCCACCCGCCCACCCGCACGCCGGCTCGATCGTTTAACCCGCTTCCTCTCTCCACCTCACCCTAGCCTGCCGGCCCTCTTCCTCGGCGACCGGAACGCCCCCAAAAGAGCCGCGCACGCGTGGCCGCCCAGTACCCAATCCTCTGCTCTGACCCAACCGGAAACAGGAAGCTGCTGCAGAGCAGAAGATTGAACCCTGAGCAGCCGCGCATGTGCGGCTCCCTGAAAGAGTGCCGGCCGCCAAAAAAGAAAACCGGCAAACCAAGGAGAGCTGGAGAGCAGTAGCGTACCAAGGGGGCGGCGGGAGGGGCGAAGAAAGTAATGGCGCCAGGCCTTGGAGCACCGAGGTATATATATAATATTATTTATTTATTTATTGCAATTTTGAATGGGAAGTGACATAAAACGAACTATCAATTTTGTTTCCTTGTCATTTTATAATGATAGTACTTCCCTAACATTCTAGAAATTGTGAAACTGTTATGGCTGACAGTGTGGTACCTTTGCACTCTGTAGACATGAGAAACTGGGCAGACTGTCTGGACCAGCTGGTCTTTATTTGCTACTAGCTGATGCCCCGGCGTAGCACGGGTATTTAATTATAGCAATAACACTGTAAATGGATTCAAATAAAGATACTTTATAGTGGTGAATGAAATTATTTTTTTACAGCTTTATAAAAAGTACAATATTCAAATTATAATGTGAAATATTTGACAAAATGAATACAATACAACTAACAGAAAACTTGATTATAAACAACATTTTTAGTTTCACCTCCAGGAGCAAGAACATATAAATTCTTGGGTGAACCCACCCTTGAGCAAGCAACATAGAGTTGACCATGGGAAAAACAGGGGGATCTTAAATCCACTCCACAGTATGTAATAGTCTGTCCCTGTGATTTGTTGATTGTGATAGATAATGCAAGTATCACTGGAATTTGCAATCTCTTAAACTGAAAAGGAAGATGTGTAGCAAGTTTCGTTCAAAACGGGCAAGCCGTTTTTGCGTTGGCAGCTTTTTACATTTTAGCCATTGACATGAATGGTAGAAATCTGATTTTCAGTTTGTAGCTCCGCCCATGTGTGCAGGTGGGCCGCGAGACCCCCAGAACATATCACCCCAGGTAGTGAGGGATCTGCATACCAAGTTTCGTTCAAATCGGGCAAGCCGGTTTTGCGTTGGCAGCTTTTTACATTTTTTCCATTGACATGAATGGGTGAAATCTGATTTTCTGTTTGTAGCTCTGCCCACGTGTGCAGGTGGGCCACGAGACCCCCAGAACATATCACCCCAGGTAGTGAGGGATCTGCATACCAAGTTTCGTTCAAATCGGTCAAGCCGTTTTTGCATGATCGCGGCACATACACACACACATACATACATACACACCTCCGATTTTATATACTGTATATAGATAATCTACTATGTTATGATAGATAGATAGATAGATAGATAGATAGATAGATAGATAGATAGATAGATAGATAGATAGATAGGGATAGCTCTGTCGGGGGTGGCTGACTGCTGGGTCCCTCTTCCCTCCTTAGCCTGTTGCCTGCCTCTGTGGACTTTTCTCCAGTTTTGGCTGCTTTGAGACCTGTTTGGGAAATTGGCAGCCTAAGCAATGAAGACATTTCAAGCTGGACTTCTGTTTCGACTGATTTTATTTTATTTTTTAATTTTATTTCCAGTTTATGATTTTTTTAATTTTTAATTTCCTGTTTTTACCCCTTTGTTCTATTTTATCATTTAAATTTCCCCAGAATTCTATTGTTTAACGGTTTCCTCCCTTCTATTTCTATTCCCTCTCTACTCTTTCCAACCTTCCAAAGTCCTCCCTACCCTCATCTAGCCTCTTTCTCTGTAACGTCGCCTAGAGCTTGTACATGTTATGTGCGACTAACAAATGGAAGAAATAAATAAAATAGATAGATAGTATTATAGATAGATAATGAGCGGCTGCTGAAAAGTTCTCAGCCCATCCAAGAAGAGAATGATATGGAGTCATGAAACTTACAAGTCATTCCACATTTTTCTTGACACTTTTTGTTTCAATGATATGAAACGAAACAAAAAGTGTCAAGAAATGTGTGGAATAACTCGTATGTTTCATGGCTCCATATGATTGTCTTCTTGGTTGGGCTGAGAACTTTTCAGCAGCCTCTCATAGATAGCTAGATAAGCAAGCTTCCCGCCTATCAAGGTTATGTAAGCAGTTTACAATCAGATACTCAAGCATTTTCCCTATCTGTCCTGGTGGGCTGGGGTAATGGAGGTAATGGAGTATTGGGTACCTGGAGTAATGGAGTACTGAGTCACTTGCCCAGGGTCCCAAGGAGCAGCGCAGGGTTTGAACCCACAACCTCAAGCTGCTGAGGCTGCAGCTCTAACCACTTGGCATAGCAGAAGACAGAATATGACTCTGGTCTTCTTTGAGCTGTCTTCAACAAACAAAGAATTAATCAAAACAAGATACAGCCCCAGTAGTATTAATATCAAAAGTACACTTCCCCTCCCCATTCTTGTTTCTCAAATATGGAATCAATTAGAAGAAAGTTTGTAAGAAACAGACATAGAAAAGTAAGTAAAGCATTTCATTCCAAAATTGACCTTATAGCTTAGAAGAGCCAAAGCATGAAGAAGCAAGTCTTCACCAATGAGGAAATCTGAGTCAGTCAAATGGAAGCTCATAGTAAAGGAACACCTTCACTTCCTGGAGACAGTGAGTGAGTGGAGTCATCTAACCACCCAGAATGGGGGTAAAGGTGAATAGCAGTCCAATTGGGGTCAATAATTGGATTTTTAATAAGCATTTGTTAGTGCTAATTACAGTAAAATCAATTACAAGGTATGCGTGTAAATTTAGGCACAGAATTTAAGCCTAAATTTTGCGTGTGAATTAAGAATAGCCTTACTGGGTCAGACCAAGGGTTCATCTAGCCTAGTAGCCCGTCCTCACAATGGCCAATCCAGGTCACTAGTACCTGGCAAAACCCAAAAAAGTAGCAGCATTCTATGCTACTGATCCAGGGCAAGCAGTGGCTTCTCCCATCTCTACCTTAATAACAGACTATGGACTTTTCCTTCAGGAAATTGTCCAGACCTCTCTTAAAACCAGATGTTACCCGCTCTTACCACAACCTCTGGCAACACTTTGTTTTCAGATTATTAAGGCCTGGATGCGACAGAATTAGATTAAATTGAATGTGGCGAAAACTGAAGTTTGGTGTGTTGCTCGGGAGAGATTGTTGGAGATGTACCTAGCAGAGATAGTGTTAGATGATGTTGTGGTTCCAGTGCTACATTAGTGTAAATATTTAGGGGTTGTATTGGATTCAACGCTATCTTTTAAGCCTCAGGTGAAGTCTGTGGTATCTCGTGCTTTTTTCAAACTTTGTTTATTACGTAGATTGAGAGACTATTTATCTGTCGATAACTTCAGGACCATAATTGGTACAATGTTGACCCCAGTATTTGATTACTGCAATGCATTGTATTTTGGCTTACCCAAGTGTGTGCTTCAGGCTTTACAAGTTGCTCAGAAAGCCACTGTACGTATTATTGTACGGGCATTGAAATTTGATCATATCACTCCAATTCTTTGTGATTTACATTGGTTGCCTATTGCGGTACATGACAAATTGTGATACATGTTGAAGGTATTGTGCTTAATTTTTAAGCTTTTTTAAAAAATTATTAATTTATTTTAATCATTTGAAAATAATAGCAAGCGTTACACTTGTTCAAATAAAACGAAAGGAAAAAATGACAAGCAATATTAATAACACATAAGTAACAATACAACTTCTTCTTAGATCCCAATTAGAACCAAAAGGGGGAGAGTTCACTTAAAGGGACTTTCGATTAAATCATTCAAAGTAACAATAATAAAAAATAAATGGTTTTAACGGATATAACTTCTCTCATATACTATGGGCTCCTTTTACAAAGCTGCGCTAGTGGTTTTAGCGCACGCACCAGATTAGTGCATGCTATAGCGTGCACTAGCTGAAAATCTACCACCTGCTCAAAAGGAGGCAGTAGCGGCTAGTGCACACAGCAATTCCGTGTATTAAGGCACTAGTGCGGCTTTGTAAAAGGAGCCCTATAACACCCATTTACTCCCTGATGATCTTTTTCATGTCTAGAAAGCTCCTAAGATGTTCTGGAACAAAAAAAGTATATTTTGTCCCCAAATATTTAATGAGACATTTACAAGGGTATACCAACTGAAAAGTTGCTCTTAAATCTTTCACTTCTTGCCTCATTACAAGGAATAATTTTCTCCTTTCCCGTGTCTTTTTGTTAACATCGGGGTAAATCCAAATACGCTGACCCATAAAAGGAGCTTGAGCTTTACGAAAGTAGAGTTTTAATGCAGCATTAAAATCTTGCAAAAACACAAATGAGATGAGTAGCTCTCTCCTCAATTGTCTTGGTGGATGTTTCCAAAATTTCTGAAATATTTCCCAGGTCCAATGATTGAGGCAAAGGCACTTGATTTACTCCTGGTGTTTCGCTCCCTATTTTCTTAGTAATATCAGGTAAATAATAAATTTTATTCAAAGGAGGAATAAATTTGGGAGCAAAACCCAATATTTGAACTAAATAATTTTTAAGCTTTTAAAAGACAATTGCCCAATGGTATTGAGCTCATTGTTGCATTTCTACCATCTGATGCGGATGTTACGGTTCGGGGATAAGATGAATTTGGAAGTACCTTCCTTCAGTGTGGTAAGACTTTCAAGGTACCGCAAAATCATGCTGACTGTACAGGGGCCAATTTGTTGGAATATGTTCACTTCTGAGATAAAGCAAGCAGCAAGCATTTTGCAGTTTAGGAAAATGGTGAAAACCAGGTTGTTTGAAAGAGTGTTTTCTTGATAGCACAGATTTGATTTAATTTTTTTTTTTTTAGGATTATTCTGAGGTTCTTCAAATGATGTTTTTAATGGGAAATATTATCTGGGACTTTATGTTGTATGTTTCTTGTTAGTCATTTTGTTTGTTTTATGTTACAATTGTTGGATGTGCGGGCTATATATTTTTTTAAATAAACATGTTCCAGAGCTTAAAAAAGGGAACACAGAAATGGTTGGGGGGGGGAGTACTTTACGTTACGCATGCAATTATAAATAAGGGCATCCATGCCAAACTTTTTTTTTTTTTTTAATAATTAAATCTTTATTGATTTTCAATTTAAATCCAAGTATTATCCATGCCAAACTTTAGGTGCAGGCATTCGCACCATGGTTTCCTTGGCAGGTCTAAATTTAGTCATGGTTCCTGCTTGTAAGTGCTATTCTATAAACTGTACCTGCACTGTAGCTGACAGAATAGTGCTTTTTTCAGCACAGATTTTTGGGCACCATATATAGAATTCAGCTCCAAATGTGCAATGAAATGATATTAAAATTAAACTTCACACACCGTGACCATGGCTTAATATTGACACCATAGCATCAATTTTTCCTCTGTCAGATGTGAAGTGTGAATGTTATGGGCTTGCTTTTTAAGTTGCTAAAGAACTTCCAATAACTTTAAGTATAATATATCTGGTTGCATCAATGTGGCTTAGTTAAATGGAAATACAGTACTCTGGGCTGGCAGCACTTCTCATTCATGCTATATAGAATCTTGGAAGCTGTCAGTGCTCGTAGGCAATTTCTACGATAGTGTCAGATGGGATTTTCTTGTCATTGCTGTCTTCCATGGAGACTTTTCCGCAATGATTTTCTGTCACTTTCCAAGGGCAGCTGAAAAAGAGACAAGTATTATTATGGAGGTAATCTTCCTGTAATACTTTGTTGGTTTATTTCTGTGATTACCAAATATATGCTTTGACTTATGTCACTGCAAGACTGTATGTGGCAAAAAAAAAAGAGATGAAATGCTTTCATCAGTCTCTGCTGGTACCGACGGCAGTGATAGAGGACAAAAGAGAAAAAAGGGGAAAGCAAACAGCAGTCTGGGGTGATGTCATTAAGGGACGATTTTGATTAGCCCATTGTTTTCCTAGTATACTCGTGCATGTTTGACACATGTACCATAGAGCTATTTTTAAAAATTTGCAAGGAGTAAAGCAATGGCCTAGGAGTTAGATCAATGGGCTGATAACCAGGGAATCCAAGGCTCAGATTCCACCAACACTCTTTGTGACCTCATAAAAGTCAGCCCGCCCTCTGTTGCCTCAGGTTCAAACTAAGGGGTAGATCAGTGTCTCGCAAACTTTTTAGAGCTGGGGCACACTAAAGAGACATCAGGAAGTGCGCTGGCATTGGCGTGATGATGTCACGCACATGCGTGCCATCAGCGTGCCAACATCAGCACATGCTCAGAGACCCTCAAATGGGCCTTGCGCCGAGAGGAGAGAAGGGCCAGCAGAGAGAAGAGGTGCCGGCGTCGGGAGATTGCTTACAGGTCGTGCCTCTCTTTGCGAGACGCACATCCTGTAGACATTCAGCTGGCACCAGCGTCTCTCCTCATCCCCAGTGTACTGCGGCATCCCTGAAATCTCAGGAGGCACACTGGTGTGCCGCGGTACACAGTTTGTGATACACTGGGGTAGATATTGAAAAGAATTTAATTAAGCAGGAAAAACTCTGCCCAGTTAAATCCCACTGACCTAGCTGGTCATTATTCAGTAGCACTTGACCAGGTTGAACCACTGAATATCACCGCTAACTAGCCAGCCCCTAACTGGCTAGCTCAGGGGTGGGCCTGGGACGGAATTAGGATGAAACATCAACTTAGCCAGTTAGTAGTGATTTTTCAGTCTGCTAACTGCCCTAGGCAAACCTAAGGAGGAATTTGAAGAAGTACAGGCCTAAGAGAAGGTCTGGAAGATTTATTTATATTTTTTGATGTATTACAATGTTTCTATTCTATCCCCCATCTTCCCAAGAGTATAGATATCTAGGTTTTCAAAGGAGTCTTTTACTAAAGGGCATTAAGCATTTAATGCATGTTAACTGCTTCCACACAACTGTGCCAGTTCTTAGCTTGATTTAGCAAATTCTATAAATCGTGCCTAAAGTCATGCGTATACATCAGCATGCTTAGCTGATGTTTGCGCATAACATAATCAAATAATAAGCTTAATCAGCACTGATAATTGGCAATTAACACTTCATAATTGGCATTAATTGGAATTAATTGAAAGTTAGGTGCCCAACTTGGTAGGCGCTAGCACAAAGTCCAATGTGCGTAGCTAAGGGTGGGCGTGCTAGGGCAGATTAGGGGCGTGTTTTCAAGTTACGTGCCTGTTTTTGACAAGTGCTGTTGTGTGCACTAGTAAGGTGCAGGCAGGTAGGCCAAGAAAATCCTGGCATAAACGGGGTGTACCTAAAAGTTGTCATGCCTAGTAACATAGCAGAGATTAGGCGGTGCTAAGCATGATTCTGTACAGTGCGCATAACAGTTATAGAATTGCGCTTATAGCCTTACTGTTTTTTTTAGGCAACATATATAGTATATAAGTGCACTTTCTATTATAGGGTGGGAACTAGGCAAGTCATGGGTAGAGTATGAGTTTGGGTAGTATATTGTAGTTGCTGTTAGTGCAGGATCATGTAACGCCTCCTCTAACATCCAAATTCTTTTGTACATTGTCTAAATTTTGGTGCTGAAATTTGCATGTAGATCAAAGATGTGCATGAAAATTAATTAGATAACAAGCCATTAACTAGCATTCAATTGTTGAAGTTATATGGTGATACAGTAGGTTTGGGGTAGATTTTGGAGGGCTCACGTTTGCTACCCAAAACCTACTGTGCCATTATGTAGGTGATGAGTGCAGGTATAAGGACTGTTGGGATGCTATACAGTTGAATAAAGTAAGTTTGGGGTGAGTAAGGGGTGAGAATGCTGCCTGAGACCCTTCATGTGAAGTTCACTGCAGTGCTGCCTAGGGTGCCCCACTGTTCTGCTGGGATGTCTGTGTGGCCAGTCTACTAAGATGCTGGCCCCTCCTAATTCCCAATGGCTGGTTTTTGTGCAATTTTTATTAGGATGTGTGGGGGGGGGGTTTCCCCCCAAATGGTTTAAAAGATAAATGTACTGAGGATAAATACATCAAGGACATGGCCATTTTTCAAAACAAAAAGATAGACGTTTTCCTGTTTTGAAAATGGTCATGTTCGATACTAGATTTTTTGACGTTTTCCACAAAACGTCTAAACTCGGATATAGACATCATATCAAGAATGCTCCTGTACACTACCTTGAGGCTAATCCCCAGCTTAGTTCTAGTTTTTGTGTATATGGCACCATCATCCTCTGCATTGGCCCACTAATTATACTTTGGCTTGTTGAAGAAATGAGAACTTCTTTAAGCTAATTGTATTACCTACAATTGTGTTGTCCAGCTTCTGCAGATCTGGGTGAACTAGTCATGAACACTTGAGAATGACTTGTTGTTAGGTGCCATCGACTCATGTTCGGGTCCTAGTGACTTGATGAATTCTGGATCTAAAAAGAAATTGACTTTGTGCTAGTCTGTAAAGATCCTCCAGCGTCATCCCTATAGTTGTTTTCAACGTGTCCAGCAGGTTGCCTTCTTTGCCTGGTTCCTTTAATCTTTCCAAACATGATGTCCTTCTCCAGTGATCTCTCATTTTGGGTAGAATTTAAGATCTTGTGTTTGATGTTCAAGGTGCTTCAATGCATTGTCCTATAGCTATTTGCTCACTTTTTCGATGGTATTCCCCTACCCGTGAGTTGCAGTCTGCTGACAGTTTGAGATTGGAAATTCCATCCTTAGTAACCGTTAAACTTGCTGGTAATAGGAAAACACAATATAAACTAAAATAAGTTCCTTTTACAAAGCTGTGCTAGGGCCTTAACGCGCAGAATAGCGTGTGCTAAATTGCCCCGCGCGCTAGCTGCTACCGCCTCCTTTTGAGCAGGCAGTAGATTTTCAGCTAGCGTGCGCTAAAATGCTTAGCGCACCTTCGTAAAAGGAGACCTAAAAGTACATTATAACTACATGATAATATAAAAATCAATAATGTATATTATATTGTTTAAATAAGTGGGTTTTAAGATCTTTTCAAAATTGATAGTAGGTAAGAATGGAGAAACAAGAAGATTCAAACACTTCTCCTGGTTTTTCATTCTTCATAGTTTCATGACTTGATATACATGCACCAAATTCATTGTATCGTATAATTGTCACTGTAAAGCAGGAGAAAGTCTGTAAAATTGTTTGAGCTTAAAAATAAAATACCACAACAATAGAGAAAAATGTAGGAATATTGTCTGCCTATAATTAGATAGATACAGATATAGATATATCATTTTTTAAAAACAGCTTGGTATTGATTTTCAGTCAAATAAATGCATCCAAATGGAACTGAGTAAATCTACCCTGGCTTCTTAAGATGGATATTCAGTCACAGTTATGGACCATGTGGGTAATTTTGTAAAGTTGTTTTTTTTTTCATGTGTGTATGCCAGTATTGGGGTATCCTTATTTTGCCTGGTGAGCATCAGGGTAGGATATTTTAGGTAAATTTAGAGTTTGTGGGGTCAGGCCCAGGACCAGCCAGAACCAGGAGGCCAAAAACACATTGATCCATTCACTCAGCACTCTCCTTTAATCCAATAAATTACTCCAGGCCAGAACTAAAGTGTTTACTTGAGGTTAGATGATGTTTGCTGAAACATGGAACAAAGCAACTACCATGTTTCCCCTAAAATAAGCCCTAGCAAGATTTTCGGGGTTGGTCCTAATATAAGGACCTACCCCAAAAATAAGCCCTAGTTGGATCGATCCCCGAAGTCCCTCCTGAATGTCCCCGACATTCCCCCCCCCCCCATGTGCAGCATCTTTCCTCCCCTCTCACCCATCCCCTTGCGCAGCATCTTTCCATCCCTCCTTTCCATCTTGCGCAGCAGAACCCTGCCAAACCTCCCACCATGAGGCCGACATACCTCCGTTCCAAACAGCATGGCGATGGCCTTCCCCGCCAGGGCCTTCCCATCCCTCTGCTGCATCACTGATCTCATCAGTGACGTGGCACAGGGAAGGCCCCGGTGGGAAAGGCCGTGAAGCAATCTATTAAGTGCTACTGCCGCTGCTGTTTGGAACGGAGGTATGTCGACCTCACGTTTCAAGGGTCGATGGGGTTCTGCTGCATGGGGGAAAAGGCTTTTTATTATCTGTACAACACCCCAAAATTAGTGAAGATCGCCCACTGCAGCAGTCCTGGGATTTCTAGTCCCAAACGCTAGCTTTAGTTGGGCTACAACACCCCAAACAATGAGTGTAACAGTCTTTTTAAAATTGTCAAAATGGTGCCAGATACACTTCAACACAGGCTTCCATTACAGTAAACAGGCAAGTGGCTTATCCTTTGGAGCTGTTTGCTATTATAGTTACCTCAGAAAAGTTGTCACAACGAGATCTTATATTGTTATTCTTGCTCTTCCTGTATTGTCAACTTGACGATTGTGTTTTCTTGTGTGGGCCATTTGCCATTCTCAATAAACATATATTAATAAAATAGAAAAGCCCATGTATTATCTGTTCCATAAAAATCTCACGACTTTTTTATTTCAGAAATGTTATGACATCTGAAATTCAGTTTGTTTAAAGATGATCTGTAATTTGTTTGTTAACCATTTAAAGTTCTATTTTATAGGGAAGATGTGGCATACAAGAACAATGCTTAGATTAGATTAGATTAGATTTAATGCAAAACAATGAAATTGCTTTCGGGGTTCTGCTGCATGGGGGGGATGGGAGGGATAGAAAGATGCTGCACAAGGAGATAGATGAGAGATTATCGTTGTACACAACAAAAAAAATAAGACATCCCCCGAAAATAAGCCCTAGTGCAGGGGTGTCCAACCTTTTGGCTTCCCTGGGCCGTACTGACCTAAAAAAATTTTCTGGGGCCGCACAAATGCGCAAACGCTGCAGAAAGACAGAGGAGGGAGCCGGCAAGATGGTAAACAGCAGAAGAAAATACTGCCTCGCCCTTGACCGGGGCCACACAAAATACTTCACGGGGCCGCAGGTTGGACACCCCTGCCCTAGTGTGTTTTTTGGACCCAAAATTAATATATTATTTTCAGGGAAACACGGTATATACAAGCAGTGATAAAATAGGGCAGTTTCAATCACTTATAGTCTTTAATAGATTATGTTATGAACACTCTCCCTCTGATGTTCAGCCAGTGGCAGTCAGAATTCTTTTAAACACTTACCATCAATATTCAGTGCTAGGCCATGTCAGGGTACTGGCACTGAATATTCAGATAATTATACGGCCCCCAGCTGAATATCGCACTGGGGCCCGTATAACAATTTTTATTTTTTTTAGAACACCTAGTCCTCCTCCAGCCTCTAATTCTCTCTTTCTTTAAACACTAACCATCACTGGCTAAACCCCCCTTTCCCCTTTTTACTAAGCTGCAGTTTCTACCATGGCCTGGACTGCTAAATGCTCCAACACTGCTCCAACGCTCATAGAATTCCTAGGACTGTTGGAGCAGTGTTAGAGCATTTAGTGCTTTGGGCTGTGGTAGAAACCTCTACCATGGCTTAGTAAAAGGGGGCCTACATTAGACCCAAATATTCAGGGCTGAAGATCTGGGTCTTAAGCAACACCCAGATGTTATGTGGGTATAGCCATTTTTTTTTCCAGTGCCTGTCTCGCTTAGCTAACTGGGCAAAGATAGGACTGCTTTTGCTGTAGTACCATATGCCTAGGTACCAATGTGACCATTGGCACTGAATATCACCAGTGTTTGCCCTGGTCACCGTACATGAAGAAGGACACAGTACTACTCGAAAGGGTCCAGAGAAGAAGGACTAAAATGGTAAAGGGGCTGGAGGAGCTGCCGTACAGTGAGAGATTAGAGAAACTGGGCCCCTTCTGCCTTGAAAAGAGGAGACTGAGAGGGGACATGATCGAAACATTCAAGATAATGAAGGGAATAGACTTAGTAGATAAAGACAGGTTGTTCACCCTCTCCAAGGTAGAGAGAACGAGAGGGCACTCTCTAAAGTTAAAGGGGGATAGATTCCGTACAAACGTAAGGAAGTTCTTCTTCACCCAGAGAGTGGTAGAGAACTGTAACGCTCTTCTGGTGTCTGTTATAGGGGGAAAACACCCTCCAGGGACTCAAGACAAAGTTAGTCAAGTTTCTTCTGAACCTTATGTTCTTAACTCTAAGTATTGTCCCAACTCCATCATGTCACTGATACAGTGCTGTGGTGGTCCGAGCAGCTTTTCAGCCACTGAATAATATCTCCTGGCACATTTAACATAGCTTAAGTGAGCAGGAACATCTTCTGACTGCTTAACCAGTAGTCTCCAAAGCGCAGCCCCAGGGCCCCATATGTCCCCTTAAGTCCTTCATTGTGGTCCTCAACAAACAGTTGGCTGAAATGTTCTTCATATCCTGTAAATGCATTAAATTTCAATGTTGTCCACTTGATATAGTAACTGCAAACAATGGGCACCTTTTTACAAAGCTGCAGTAGTGATTCTCTCAAGGCAAAGGCACCAAAGCCCATTTAGTTCCTATGGGCTAGGCGCAGTTGCTTCCACAGCTTTGTAAAAGAGGCCCAGTATCTCTTAAGTGTGTTACTCAGGTGTTGCATTCATGGAATTCGCTACTGTTAGCAATCCAAAATAAAGTGAGTTTATAAAATATATCTTTTGAAGTGTTGTAGAATCAATTACATGTCAAAATGTACAGCGCTACTTCCACCTTTCAGGGCCGTTCAAAAAGTATCAGACCTTTATTCATACAAAATACTCGTATTCAGATACAACAATCTTATACTAATCTCCTTCAAAGTAGTCCCCTTGGGCTGCCACACACTTCTTCCAACGGTTCTGCCACTGTCGGAAGCAGCACCGGAATGACTCTTTTGAGATTGCTCACAACTGGTCCATCACATTCTGCATGATGTCTTCTCTTGACTGAAATCTGGTCCCTTTCAGGGGCATTTTCAGCTTGGGGAAAAGCCAGAAGTTACACGGAGCCATGTCAGGAGACTAGGGAGCCTGAGGAATCACATTTGTGTTATGTTTAGCCAGGAAACTCCGTATCAAATGTGAAGAATGGGCAGTTGCGTTATCATGATGGAGCTGTCAATTGCCCATTGCTCACAGGTCTGGTTGTTTGCATCCCACAGCATTATGAAGGTGACGCAGAAACTCTTGGTAGTACCCCTTGGTGATTCAACAATCCTGCATCACCAAGGTCCTCATTTGGTCAATGACGATCTCATTTCTGGATGTTGAGGGCCTATCAGAACGTGCTTCACTCTCCACTGATGTGCAGCCATCTCTGAAGCGGTTGTACCATCCTTTATCTGTGTGGTGCCCATTGCTTTGTCTCCGAAGGCCTGTTGAATCTTGCGGATCATTTCCATTTGGGAATTGAATGCAGTAGCGTTGTTCAACTTTTTCTGTCATTTTGTCAAAAATGAAAATCGGACGGCACTCACTTACAGTTCCTCACTCATCACCGGTCTGCCAACGATTGACAGCTTCTGTAGGCAGGAAAAAATTCAAACATGCGCATTAGGGTCGCCTACATACGTGCACCAAATCACGTCTCCCTAGCTTTATTTGTTTACGCAAGAAAAACTAAGGTCTGATACTTTTTGAACAGTCCCCATAAGTGATAAATTGTAATAGTAGTAATTTTTAATGTTTAATACCCAGTCTGAACGAGCAGGTCAAAATGGTTTACAGAATTAGTAGTATGGGTAAGCTTCTCATATTCACACTGTGGCCCTTTACATGAAAAGTTAGGAGATCACTGGCTTAAACCATTCTGAATGTAATTATTCTCCTAGTTTCCTAAAGGTTCAAACATAACTCCCAATAAATACAAATGTATTCAATACTGTTTGCCCAAGGGAGCTCAGAATGGTTTACATTAAATTAGTCAGGTACTCAAGCATTTTTCGCTGTCTGTCCTGGCAGGCTCACAATCTACCTAGGGCAATGGGGGATTAAGTGACTTGCCCAGGATCACAAGGAACAGTGTAGGTTTGAACCCACAACCCCTGGATACTGAGGCTGTAGCTTTAACCACTGTGCCACACACTCCCCACTCCCAACCTATAGCTGAGAGAATTCCTTTTCTTTAAGCTGAGTATCCATGAGCTCTGTTATTGCTCAAGACCTTTCTTTCCTCCAGCCCCAATCTTTCTCTCTCTAGATTATGGCTTATGTTTTAAAAATCAGATCAGTTGGGGAAACAGCTGTCTGTTTAGCGTTTTGTGCACAATTCAAACTGACAATCCTTGAACGAAAGAAGAAACTTGTTTTGCTTTTCATTCTGCAGTTTAGGAGCAGTTTCAGAGGTGGCTGCTGCTGGAGTGATTGGAACAGGAACCCACAACACCGGAATACATCATGGAATTTTATCAACCCAGGTATTGCTAGAAATTGTATACTGAATAAACATTTGTGTCCTTTGAGCTATTCTGTACTGGTGATAAAAGGGCCAGGATAGAAATGTACAACAAACCTACAAGTCAGCTTTTTTTTAAATCCAGGCTTAAGTGAAATGGTGTGGTAGCTTTGTTAGTCCACTTTTTAAGATAATATATAGAAATAGAAATATAGCAAAACAAAAGGAATAAAGGTGATACCTTTTTGTTGGACTTCTTCAGATCATAAATAAGCAAATATTGACAAATACCAGTATATAATGGAAACATTAAATTATTTCAATGACAGTCTCACAGAAGGAGAGATGGGTGGGCAAGGTGAGAAACAGAGAGGGCTGGGTGGGTGAAAGATAGAAATAGATGATAAGAAAGTAGCAAAGCAGTAAATGTGATGGGGCAAGATTCACTAACCTTCACGATCCTGTCCGATCTGTGGGTGATCTGTGGCAGGACGAATGATTTGCAAATGGGGGTAATGCAAATGAGGGTGATCTGAGGCATGCCCCCCCTTCTCCCCCCCCCACTCCCCCCACGACTGCATGGATCGCTGGAGAGCGATCCTGATGCATGCACAGACCATCTTCTTTGCTTGTAGATGGTCTGCGCATGCGTTTTCTCTCCGGGCTTTTTTTTTGTTCTCGGTGCAATTTTATTTTTTTTAACTTTTTTACTCGCCGTGGTTTTAACGTGGGGCTGCACTGTGGAGTGTTCTGGAACTTAACAGAACACGCCATAGTGCAGTCCGCTTTAACCTGTGGGTTAAAAACACGGGGCGGCAAGAGCAGGAGAGTCGGGGATCTCAGTTATAAGCGCACGCTTTCCTTCTGTTTTGTCTAGTTGCATGCTATCAGAAGAGACGTGAACCTGTAGGTTTTAAAACAGTCATGGCAAACAACACAAGTGCGAAAGCTGACAGAAGATGCCCACAGTTGGTTAAAGATGGGGCAAGCGTTTGGAGGGGTTTCGCTCTCTCTTTATTTATTTTTGTCAAGCACAACCTAGAGTAACTATGGAGTTAAAGGACTTGGGGCGGCAAGCAGGAGAGAGCAGTGTTTTTACACAAGCGACTGGCCCTCAGCAGTCACTTGTTTTGGGATTGGCCAGCCCAATCGGTGTTCCTGGTTTTTTTTTTAGTGAATTGCTGCCTTCCTACATTTGCGTGCCATTCCCCCTCATTTGCATGCGCAGATCGGATCAGGAGTGAGGTTAGTGATTTGGGTCAGAGTCCCAAAGTGGTCGAGACATGATCAGTGTCCTTAATGAATCTAGCCCATGATTCGTAATTGGATAGAAACCCAGCCATAACATGTAACTCCTGTTTTGTAAATTCTACCCACTTATGTAACTACCTTCCTTTATCTGTTCAGAAACTCCGGGGAGGGGGGAGGGGAATTTAGAAGTTTAAACCTTTCATACGTATTCTGTTTGCAACACTAGACCTAAGACCTTAAGCCGCAATCCACCCAGGCGGAAACAGAAAGTTGTGTTATTGGCAGACGCGGAAAGCAGGAAGGGGAGCCGCGGGAGACGTAGCTGAATCACTGCCGAGGCCGGCAGTTATATCAGCATAACGGAAGGGAAAGGGCCATCGGACTGGACAGGCGAGGAGGCTGGGAACATGCTGGGCCACGGGGACTACCCAGAGCCTTGGGACCGGGCCGTGAGAAGGGAAGTTCCTGGACCATGACTCCAAGACCTTGAATGCCCCCATCATGGCTTGTACTCGGGGCAGACCGCCCCCCACCCTTGGTATGCCACTGCCTTAAGCAACACATTTATACCCATTTCATCAAAGTGCATCCTTTAGTATTTTTTGAGCTTAATGTGCAAAACTAACACATTTGGAGGAGCTACTCTACTACAGTCTCCCTTTAATTCCCTCCCCCCTCCACACACACACACACACACAAACACTGTACACCTCATATAGGCATACCACCACACACAGCTAAATACATCTCAATCCCACATCTATACAAATACATAGAGGTCCATAATCAAAACTTTAAAACGTCCACAAACCTGCCTAAGTCGGCATTTGGATATCCTAATAGCAGGGACATCCAAGTGCCGATAATCAAAACCAACTTTCTGGACATGCAGCAACACTTCTAAGCTGCTGTGCATCCAGAGCTCAAAGGGGCGTGTCGGGAGGTGTGTTAGGGGCGGGAATCGGGCAGGCTTAAACCTGGATGTACTGCAGCAAGCAATAATGCATGCTTGCCGCAAGGTAAAAGACACTACCGCGGGGCTTGCTCAGGTGTCCCAGGGTAATTTTGCGTTCAGCGCACTACTCATGCAATAAAAGATAAGAACATAAGAATGGCCTTACGGGGTCAGACCAATCCAGTTTCAAGTTTATTAAAAATTTGATACAGTCGCTTATCAAAACTTCTAAGCGAGGTAGAATAGTAATAAAGGAGGGGAAGATAAAAAATTTAGAGCAAGCATTAAAATACAGACAGTAGAAATCACAAGACAAAAACTTGACAAACGGGACCAAAAGGGAGGCGGGAAAGAAATACAATTGTTGTAGTGAAGAACACTTAGGGCTAGATTCACTAAAGATAGCGACTCAGTCATTGTTGGCCGATACTCTGGCCGGTTTTCCAACAGCGATTGATTCACTATCAAGTTTGCATGCAAATCATTTGCATGCAAACACAGTGAGCGATTGAGATATGTGCAGAGTCCTAACAGCAGTGACAGGAGAAGCAGCCTCCTGTCACTGCTGTCAGGGCTTCTGCTTTTTTTAAAAAAAAAATTCTTTATTCATTTTTAATCTTACATCAAGTGTACAAATAATAAAACATTTGAAACGTTGGTCCTGGCTGGGAAGCCTCTAAGATAAGTGTTGCTGTTTTTCTTTCTTTGATATATTATAATATTATTTTACTGAATTGAATAAATTGAATTTTAGATAAAAATTAAATTAATCATAATATTGACTGATGAATTAAATAAAGGATAGGTTTGCACTCTTAGTCAGTTAGTTGATAGTTTTCTAATTAAATTAAATTAATAAAAAAAATTTGAGGTAGGAAGGAGGCTTGAAGTAAATGATTACATCACATGCATTCAGGATGAAGACTTGAAATAACATCCAAGTTATAAGAGGTCTCTTCACTGAGAACAATGCATCCTTTATGATACTTCAGCCCCTTAATTTATTAATTCATTTCTATATTAGGGTAAGTGTGTGCCCAAAACAAGTTGTTTACACGATTGAATTTAGGTTATTAGTAATAATAGATTTTTTTTATAAAAAAAAGAAGTTAGATATCAAATAAAAATTTATTAAACTAGATTTTGTATTAATTATCCTTTATACCCCCTTCTTTTCTTGATTGATGACAATTTTTGTGGATTGGATAATTTGGGAAATGATCTGTTTGTTTATTAATTAAAACCCCAAGTAGTAGCAGCATTCCATGCCACCGATCCAGGGCAAGCAGTGGCTTCTCCCATGTCTATCTCAACATCTGTTTATGGACTTTTCCTCCAGGAACTGGTCCAAAAGTTTTTGGGGTTTTTTTTTAAGCCAGCTACATTAACCACTCTTACCCCATCCTCTGGCAATACATTCCAGAGTTTAAATATTCTCTGAGTGAAAAAATATTTCCTCCTATTGGTCAAGCAGAAGGGAGAATTCAGCTGCATACGCTCCCTCCCCTCTACCCCCTCCTATCATTGGCGCCCTGGGCATTTTGCCAAGCTGGCTTAGCAGACTCTATGTAGCGCTGCATGCGGCTGGTAGCGCTATAGAAATAAGTAATAATTATAGTAGCTGCTATGCCCCTGCTGCCCTTCTAGCTTCTTCTGTGCCAGTCGCCCTGTATCTCACTCTTGTCTCACAGAATGGTCCCCCTTTCACTGTAGACCTTCATTGCAGTTGCACCCTTCTTCCCTAGTAATTCTGTCTCTGTTTTAAACATTTGTATTAGTTAACCATGAAGAAGTTCAGTTTAAAAAAAAAAAAACAGTCTCAAATGGCACTGTTGGCTTTCATTTTTTATTCAAGGCAAAATGGCTCAACAGTAAACAAACTACTTCAGTACACAGGGCCTACTGTGATTTGGATGGTGCAAAGTACATTAATACTTCATTGAGTGGAGGTTTTAATTAAATCCAATCCAGCTTCCCTATTGTTATGCATTATGTATTTTATAGTTCATTTCATATCTGCATCATATTCCGGGAGATGGAAGAAGGGCTTAATAAATATTGTATGCCAAGCAGTGTGTTAGAAACTGGTTCTCCCCTGAGCTTCCAAGTTCACAATTCCAGGTGAAGCTTCTGTGACACCACACCGTTATCAAATCGCAAGAAAACTCCAGCCTTATACCCCTCTCCCCCCCCCCCCCCCCCCCGCCACCCCCCTCTCCCCAACTAAAAGCAGTTTTGTTAGCAGCGAAGGATTAATTCAAATTGCAGGACAGCACTTCAGGTTTAGGGCACAGATTCTGAAGTGAAATGTCAGAAGTAATTTTCAGCTTGCAATGAAGGTAAATAAAATGCACGAGTAAAGAGTGGCTGTGTTTGCAGGCTTGTTGCTTTAGGTTAAGAATGACTCTTCAGTGCCATCTACTGCATTGCTCACCTGTTCTTGCAATAGTTGTCTGCTCCACTGTATAGTGAGTCGTGTATATCTAAATATCCAGGGAGCAGGTGGCTAGGAGGAAGGCAGAAAAAGTGCAGCAATCCCCAAGTCTGATTACCATGTTAGCTGTAAGGAGTGTGTGGGGCAGTGGTTGAAGCTACAGCCTCAGGACCCTGGGGTTGTGGGTTCAAATCCTGTGCTGCTCCTTGTGACCCTGGGCAAGTCACTTAATCCTCCATAGCCCCAGGTACGTTAGATAGATTGTGAGACCACCAGGACAGATAGGGAAAATGCTTGAGTACCTGATTGTAAAACTACTTAGCTAGCCTTGATGGGTGGTATATAAAACTCAAAACGTATTTTAAGTTTCTCAGTACTTTATATTGATCTGAGAGAGGGGACAGGAATCTTGTAAACTAATCACAAAGTAAAGATGTATCGCACACACTTCTCTTCCTTGACAACACCCTACCCAGGTGCAATCTTCTAGCTCCGTCACTAGACTCCTCCCTTTTAACTCTCTTGCTCTTCACTATTCCTCCCTACCCCACTCTCCCTTTCCTAGTTTAAATATTCTCTGAGTGAAAAAAATTTCCTCCTATTAAAAAGTATTTCCCTGTAACTTCATCAAGTGTCCCCTTAGTCTTTGCAATTTTTGACGGAGTGAAAAATTGATCCACTTGTACCCGTTCTTCTCCTCTTAGGATTTTGTAGACTTCAATCATATCTCCCCTTAGCCGTCTCTTTTCCAAGCTGAAGAGCCCTAACCTCTTTAGCCTTCCTCATTCGAGAGGAGTTTCATCCCCTTTATCATCTTGGTCGCTCTTCTTTGAACTTTTTCTAGCACCACTATATCTTTCTTGAGATAAGGAAACCAGAATTGAATGCAATACTCCAGATGAGGTCGCACCATGGAGCGATACAGGGGTATTATAACATTCTTAGTCTTGTTAACCATCCCTTTTCTAATAATTTATAGCATCCTGTTTGCTTTTTTGGCCACTGCAGCACATTGGGCGAAAGGTTTCATCGTATTGTCTACGATGACACCCAGATCCTTTTCTCAGGCGGTAACCCCTAAGGTGGACCCTAGCATCCGGTAACTGTGATTCGGGTTATTCTTCCCAATGTGCATCACTTAAATCATGCATTAACTGCATTTTGTATTAGGGGTCTGGAACTAGGAGGGTCAAGGGTGGAGAATGAGTATGAATTGAATGCTATTTAGTGTACTGTACATACTGCATGCTGTCACTTTTGTAGAGAAGTCCCACCTCCAGTCTGGCAACCAGTCTGGTGACTACTATTACTACTACTATTTATTATTTCTATAGTGCTGAAAGGTGTAAGCAGTGTTGTACATTTTAACAGTCCCTGCTCAGAAGAGCTTACAATCTAATTTAGACAGGACATTTCAGGGTTGAGGAGGTTATAGTGGGTAGAGGTATCTGACAGCAGTGAGGGGGAGTTTACGAGTTGAAAGCAGTTTCAAAAAAGTGGGCCTTTAGCTTGGATTTGAACATTGCCAGGGATGGAGCATGACGTATTGATTAAGGCAACCTGTTCCAGGCATACGGCACCACAAGAAAGAAGGGATAGAGTCTGGAGTTGACAGTGGAAGAGAAGGGTACAGATAAAAGGGGCTTGCCTGATGAGCGGAGATCATGGGGGGGGGGGAGCATAGGAGGAGGTCTCCTAAAAGGAGAGTATCACCCTGGTGAAGTAGGAAATAATCCTGTAGCCAGGACCTGCTCACCAGGGGATGCAATATCCTTTCAACTGAGGATGTATGTTTGCAGGGGTAGGGAACTCCGGTCCTCGAGAGCCGTATTCCAGTCGGGTTTTCAGGATTTCCCCAATGAATATGCCTGAGATCTATTTGCATGCACTGCTTTCAATGCATATTCATTGGGGAAATCCCAAAAACCTGACTGGATTTGGCCCTCAAGGAGGGACTTTGGAGACCCCTGGTTTAGGGAGTCGGTGCCCTGAAAGCTAGTTCCGCTGAGTACATGATGATATGACAATTGCCAAACCATTGAGATTAATCAACTGGTTAAAATATATGCACACCCACCCACACATACACATGATTTTCATGCTGTTTTTCCCCCTTTTTGGTTTTGTTGCCGAAGCTGAGAATGATGATGTTTGTTTTTCTGCAGGTTGTGGCCCTTACAATGATGACTGCTTGTGGTGAAATCCTAGAGTGCTCTGAGTTCAACAATGCAGATTTATTTCAGGCTGCCAGACTGCATTTGGGAGCACTAGGTGTGATTCTCACTGTCACATTTCAGTGTGTATCTGCATACTATCTTCAGGAGATACAGTTCTCATCAACCCTAAAAGAGGTAATGTGGCTTTCTGTTCAGTATGTTAAATTGTAGTACAGACTACATCAGAAGCACCCGGCAGTGAATTAGCTCATTAGACAGCAACTATTAAACACATTGGCAGCGAGCCGGGCATGTGCTACAGCAGAGAAATAGGATTCATGATTTAGAGAACAGTTTTCAAAGTGATTTACCTGAGTGAAAAGTATATCATCTATGTTAATCAGCAGTTTGAAAATTATTCTCCTTCCAGCAGCTAAAAGTCTGTATGCTGCCTCACAACATGTGGGGCTCTTAGCCACATTGAGAGGAGGCATTCCCAGAGGTGTGTTTTGGCTAGGGGTAGAAGCTGACTGAATTTTGATTTTGGTTTTCAGTTACAATGCCAAAACTGGCCTCAAATCCTTTTTAGACCTAGTTTTGGTTTTGGCTAAAGGCTATGACTGTGGTTTTGGTTTTTGCCAAAACCGACCACGTGTTTTCTACAGAAGCCAAAAATTTGTGTTTTGTCCTGTTCTCTCTACTTCCTGCCCATATGTGGGTACCTCTCTACCTCAGGCCTATTTTAAAACCTCTGGTAATCTAGGGGTGTAGTCAGGGCAGGAGTGATCACCAGTAACACAAGCTTAAGTTTCAAGTTTATTTATTACTTATATACCACTTATCAATGGAGATTGTTTAAGCAGTTTTTACATTCAGGTACTCATGCATTTCCCCCTTATCTGTTCCGGTGGGCTCACAATCTACCTGGGGCAACGGAGGGTTAGGTGACTTGCTCAGAGTCATGTTATGCCAGCTTAGCTCTCAAAATGGCTGCCATGATCTCTAGTGGCAATCTCATGAGACTGCTGGAAAAGGTCATGGCAGCCATTTTGAGAGTAGAGCTGACATGGGAAATAGCGAATTTACCACTAGACTAGTGGTCTTTGTCAGCATAGCTATTGCTAGCATTCAGCATTTTCAGTTGGCATAACTAATGTCAGCAAAGGCCTATGGGAAATTATATCAATCTGACTGGCATGTGAATGCAGATAGACCCTGAGTGAAGGCAGACGGCTTCATATAACCCTAAAAGATGTCAGCATAGCTATTGCTAGCAGTCTTCACTAATGTTTAAGTTGGGGTCACTTTGGATTCAAACGAGCTGAAGGAGAACTGTAAAATATCTTCCCATGGAAGATCACGACACTGCTGACTAGTATATGTTACTGACATCTACCGCACCAGCTCACCTTCAAACTTTTAATTGTGTGTAATCTCATGGACGTTGGCATTCTCTTCATCTTTTGAGAAATGTTTTGTCCTTCAGGCATGTGGTTTTTCCTTCTATCCACTTTCCCCTTTCAGTCATGAGCTCATGTAGAGAGGCAGAGAAGCCAGAATGATGATGACTGTCACCCCAGTGGTCTCCAGGGCTGCCATTGGCCCCCGGGCCTTGCATTGTAAAACACTGCACTAGACCAGCAGGGATTGTAAGGTTGATGAAGGAGGGGGGGAACTATTTTTTGCTTTTTTTGTGTGTGTAATACAGTTGCAAGTAATGGAGTTCTGAACTTGCCTAGTGGTTTATATGGCAAATAGAGTGCTCCAAATACATGCTTTTGATACAAAAT
Source organism: Geotrypetes seraphini (assembly GCF_902459505.1). Taxonomy (NCBI): domain Eukaryota; kingdom Metazoa; phylum Chordata; class Amphibia; order Gymnophiona; family Dermophiidae; genus Geotrypetes; species Geotrypetes seraphini. Next base: position 131,097,099 of record NC_047086.1, read on the forward strand.
GAAATGAAATTACAATGAAATGAAGTTTATATATTAGGGAAAATAATTTCAGAAATATATTGCCTTGAGAACAGTTTTTCAGAGCATATAATCAATATGCTTTTTATTTATTTACTTATATATTACCTATTAATTGTCTAAGTGGTTTACAGTAAGGTACTCAATCATTTGTCTCTATATGTCCTGATGGACTCAGAATCTATCTATTTTACCTGGAACAATGGAGGATTGAGTGACTTGCCCAAGGTCACAAGGAGCAGTGAGGGATTTGAACCTACAATCTCAGTGTGCCAAGGCTGTAGCTCTAACCATTAGGCCACTCTTTCCTCCCTTTTCATTCTGGATTCTACATAAGAGTGGTATAATGTCTGCAGTGTTGACCAGTGGCTGGACTCCTTTATCCTATATTACTAAGAATCTGTATCATCCTTGTCCTTAATCAGTTTTATAACTACATTCAAAACAGTAAACACCTCACTGATATGTTTTATTGTTGTGCATAGTTTTGGAAAACATAATAAGCTGGTAATTGTTTTTGGAGTTTTTATGTTGTTGTTGGTTTTTTTTTTACACAATCTCACATTTTAACTACATCTACATAGACTTCTTGCAGTCCTTGTTAAAATGACTCTCCCAGGTGTCAGCAATGCTTGCGGTTCCTGGGACTGGAGGGTAATCTCCTGTGGGTTTAGCAGAAGGCTGCTGGCTGACAATTCCCAGTGGGCCTCATTGGTTCACATTCACACAATCAATCCTTAGATTTTGATTTTGGCCGAAACCAGGTGAGAAGTTTTGGTTGCAGTTTAGGTTTTGGTCAAAAGTGTTCAGACAGTTTCGGTTGCAGGTTTGTTTTTGCCCAAACTGGAAAAAAGCAGTTTCAGTCGGCCTCTAGTTAGGGGAGGGGAAATATTTATTTATCCAAATTTCTATTCTGCACAATCCCATGTTCTTGGTGGATTACAAAGTTCACTTACATAATCATTAAAAGACAGCAAAATGACAAGATCTCCACACAAAAGACATTAACTGTGATTGATATGAAGTAACCATATATCAGTCCTCTAACTCTCATTTCCCTTAAGGCCTCCTATTCAACCAAATGTTTTTAAAAATAATGAAGTGTTTAGTTGTTTTCTAAAAGAAAGGAACGTTTCCATTTTATGCATTTCAAGTGGTAGACTATTCCACAATTTAAAAAGTAATAGCACGGAGACCAAACAAACTTACTGATCAAAAACTAAGGACATCCAATAGGTATTTATTCTCCGACCTTAAAGGAACACATAGGTTTATACATTTTAAGGGTGGTAGCAAGCAAGATGTTACCACATTATTCAAAGCTTTAAAAATTAATTTAAGAACTTTCAATTCAATCCTATAAACAATTGGTAACCAATGCAAAGATGCTAATGTAGAGGAAATTGTGTTCATTCTCTGATTTTTCTGTCAGCAATCGTACCACTGAATTTTGTGTGACTTGCAATGACCGGCGCATATAACCTGGCAACCCAAACAAAAGGACACTGAAATAATCAAGTGAGGAAAAATAATTGCTTGTAAGACTGCCCGACAATTTTCAAAAGAAAGTAAATTCTGAAATCTACATAATAATCTTAAATTTTTTTTAAAAAGTCTTAATTATACACCCCTCCCCCCCTTTTACAAAACCATGATAGCAGTTTTTAGTGCAGGCTGTACGCCGAATGCTCTGCACTGCTCACGACACTCATAGAGTTCCTATGAGCATCAGATGCAGGGCAGAGTATTCAGTGCGTCGGCCTGCGCTAAAAAACGCTTTCGCGGTTTTGTAAGAGGGGGGTATATATCCAATATGATTCTCCACAGACAATGTAGTATCCAATCACACTGCCCAGATATCAAATTTCTTTTAAAATTAGGATAATAAATTCTTCAGTTTCAAAATTTAACGGACAGTTTGTCCAACCTGTCCTTGACAGAAGCAAAACTTGAGAGGTACAATTTTAAACTATAGGTGTATTACTTTCCATGAAAATGTACCTATAGAAAAAGTGGGTGCAAATGTTTGCAGGTACAATGTACCCACAGCAAATTTCAAATCAAAAGTATGTGCAAGCTCTCTTTTTGAATGATAACATCTGGTGGTCCTTGATGTCGATCTGCCATCATTTTCTATATTAATTCAGACTTCAGTCACTGATAACTGCTGAAAATCGGCAGAGAAGATAGGCTAAGCATACACATAACTAATAAAGAGTCATAAAAGCCAGAAAAGGACATTTTCAGTTCATGCCATTGCCAGAAACAGAAAGGGCTTCATCCATGCTTCTGATCTGTGGTTCAGTTTCCTAGTGAGCTGACTCGACTGCATCATTTTTGAATCACGATCCTTCAAAATATATGGATCACAGAGGGTTGTTTTGGTTTGGGGTTTTTTTTGTTTGTTTTAAGCAAGCCCGTTTTTACACCGGAACAGCACTTCTGCACCAGTTAGACTTGTGATTAGGAATAAGGTAAATTGGGAATTAAGGGCTCCTTTTACTAAGGTGCGTTAGGGCCTTAACGTGCGGAATAGCGCGTGCTAAATTGCCGCGCGCGCTAGACCTTAACGCCAGCATTGAGCTGGCATTATTCTAGAAGCGTACCGTGCGGAATAGCACACGGTAATTTTGTGCGTGCGCTAAAAACACTAGCGCACCTTAGTAAAAGGAGCCCTAAGTAAAGTTCTTGAAGGTGCGGACATGATATACTGTAAAGGCAAAACCTGGTTGTGACAGTCGCTTACAGGTCTTGCAGTACTGATTTCATCTAATTCTCCATTGCACTCAGGCAACACCTAATATAGTGTGTTTCCCTGTAGCTGACCATCTGCTCTGGCTAAGGCAGCTGAGATTGCATTCATTGCTTGGCATCTGCGCTCAATCTGTCAGCATATTTTGCTTCTAGATTTTCAGTTCATCAGACCTAGATATGCTTTCTTTTGACAATTATAAATTGTGTTTAGATTGCATTTTTCCTAAGGGCAGTTAATTAGAGCCAACAGTAACAGTTGGTGTGTTAAAACTATATGTACAATAACTGAAGAGTATAACAGATAAAACAAAGACACGAAGGGTGAAATTTATTTATTTAAGAATTTATATACTGCTTTAAACCCAAGCAGTGTACAATCAACATGCAAAATGCAATAAATATGACTAGTACTTCAAACTCTCACAGAATATCTAATATAATAAAACGGTAAGCCGCGCATGCGCACTTCCTAAGCGTGCGTCCGTTTTCCATGAGCTGTAGCACACATAGGAAGTGCGCATGCGCGGCTTACGGTCTGGCCTCACAAGGCAAGACAAGTTGATGTCCCCGCGGCTGCTGCTGGCCGCCCCAATCTCGCTCGCTCTCTCTGGCGGCCCGAGGCGGATGTCGGCCGCGGCGGCTGCTGGCCGCCCGAAGCTCGCTCTCTATCTTCCTCCCTCCCCCCCAGGCGGATGTCGACCACGGCGGCCCGAGGCGAATGTCGGCCACGGCGGCTGCTGGCCACCCGAAGCTCTCTCTCTCTCTTCCTCCCACCCCCCCAGGCGGATGTCGGCCGCGGCGGCTGCTGTCGGTGGCTGCAGGCCGTTATCATAAGTAGGCCATGGAGTTCAGCAGGAAGGTATGGGGGGGAGGAAAATACTGCACAGGGAAGTGGGGTGGGAGGGAAATGCTGCAACACACGGAAATGGAGGGGCAGAAAAGGGGTTGATGGACAGGGGAACAGGTGCTGAGGAACAGGGAGGGGGGCAGAAAAATGAAGACAGGGGGAACAGGAAGGAGGTGATGATGGACAGGGGGAGGTAAAACAAAGGGAGAAGGGCTTCTGCTGGATAAGGTGAGCAGTGATGGAGTGTTGGAGGACACAGGGGAGGTAAAAGGAAGGGAGAATGGACAGGGGGAGCAGGCAAGGGGTGGTAGTGGACAGCCAAGGAAAAAAAAAAACAAAAAACAGATAGAAATACAGAAAGCGGCTAAGGAGAGAGAGAAAAAAATAAAGACAGACACACACACATATATTCTAGCACCCGTTAATGTAACGGGCTATAAGACTAGTAATGCACAGAATATCCTAATAATTCACATAAAAGCCGACACATACAAATATGTCTTCAATAATTTTTAAAATCATCCTTGGGCTTACACAAGCGCATTTGCCCATTCAAACCATTCCAAAGCTTCACACCCATGACTGAAAACATTGACAACGATTGGGTAGTTATGAAGGCATTCAATAAGTCCTACCTTACCCTCCCTTTTACAAAACTGCAGAAGCAGATTTTAGTGCAGGTTGGTGCGCTGAATGCTCTGAGCTGCTCCTGACACTCATATGAATAGGAACTCTCTGATTGTCAGAAGTAGCACAGAGCATTCAGCACACCAGCCGGTACTAAAAAATGCTTTCATGTGTAAAAGGGGGGGAGGAGGGTTAGTGACAGAAATAATAATAATAACAGTTTATATACCGCAGGACCGTGAAGTTACATTACATTATATTAGTGATTTCTATTCTGCCATTACCTTGCGGTTCAAGGCGGATTACATAAGAATTGTCATGATGTTATGAAATATATAAGGTGGATTACATAAGAATTGTTGCGAAATTAGGTAATACATAATGGGTAATTAGAACATTTTAGATTTGATAAGGAGTAGATAGTATAGTAGGTGAAGCTTGGGATGGATCTGGTTGTGTTAAATAGGTTTTATGTATTTTTTGAAGAGTAGGGTTTTTTGAAGGTTTTGTAATCTATGGTCGAAGACAGCAGATTGGTGAGTTGTCTGTCTAGTTTTGCTGCTCTGGTGGCTATTAGGTTGTCATATAGTTTTCTTTGTTTGACATTTTTGGTTGGCGGGTGTGTGAATAGTGAGTGGGTTCTCCTGTGTCTGGTTGAAGTGGATTGAGTTAGTCGGTTGTTCCAGTAGGTTGGGCAGTCTCCGTTTATAGCTTTAAATAGTAGGCAATAGAATTTGAAGTGTACTCTTGCTTGTATTGGGAGCCAGTGTGAGTTGTGGTATGCCTCTGTGATTTTCAGCGAATAGATGAGTCTTAGGGCTGTATTTTGTATTGTTTGTAGTTATTTTATCATGGTCGCTGGGCAGGGGAGATATAGTATGTTGCAGTAGTCTATTAATCCAAGGATTAGAGATTGTACCAAAAGTTGGAATTGTTTCTTGTCGAAGAATTTTTGAATTTGTCTTAGGTTTCTCATAGTTGCGAATGATGTTTTTATTATTTTGTTGATTTGTGGTTGCATGGTACAGCCTCTTTCAATCAGTACTCCAAGAAGTTTTAGCGTGGTTTGAATGGGGTAAGAGATTGAGTTTATTACTAGGTTTGTTAAGGTTGGGGTTTTGCTGTTTTCTAGGAGGATGACGTTTGTTTTGTCAGGGTTAAGTTTTAGTTTGTGTTCTGTCATCCATGTTGCTACTGTTTCAAATGTTCTGTGTATTGTGCCTATCAGGGTGAGCGCTGGATGGTCGAAGGGGAGGAGAATGGTAATGTCATCTGCATAGCTGTTGGAGGTTAGGCCATGTTTGTCAAGGTAGGAGCTGAGGAAAGCCATGTATAGGTTGAAGAGTATGGGAGACAGAGGTGATACTTGGGGTACTCCGCAGGGGTTGGACCATGGTTCTGATTTATCTTTGTTTGTTTTAACCCTGTAAGTTCTGGATTGTAGGAAGCCTTTAAACCATGATAGTACCTTGCCTGCAATTCCTATGGAGTCTAGTGTTTGTAGGAGGATGTCATGGTCTACCAGGTCGAAGGCTGCGGAGAAGTCTAGTTGTATGATCAGTATTTTCTTGCCTATACTGAGGTGTTGTCTAGCTGTGTCTATGAGTATTCCTAGTAGGGTCTCAGTGCTATAGCTGGTTCTGAAACCAGACTGTGTGGGGTGGAGTAAGTTGTGGTTTTCTAGGTATAAGGTTAGGGCTTTAGCTACGAGGCTTCCATTAGCTTGACGTATAGTGGGTTTACAATGGTTAGAAATGCTACAAATTAAGTAAAACTAACAAAGTAAAAGCTAGTGATTTACAGCTCGAGAGATCAGTTATTGTGGAATAAGATTGTACAAATCAGCTACTTAAGTACTTCAGGAAATTCCCCATAAGTATTAGTGAGCATAAGTAATTGTTCTAGATCTTTACCACATAATGCTGCCTTATATGAGAAAAGCAGTGGCGTACCAAGGGGGGGGGGGGGGGGGGGGGCGGTGCGCCCCGGGTGCCAGCCCTAAGGGGGTGTTCCCGGCCTTGCCATTCAGTCCCCCGCCACCCCCGAAGGACCGCTCGCCCCACTGACCTTCCTGCACCACCTGTGAAGCAGCCCGCAGCAGGATCGCGAAGTCAGCGTCAGCGATCCCTGCGCTGCTTCCTGCGCCGCGATCCCGTCCCTCCTCTGACGTCAGAGGAGGGGCGGGACCGTGGCGCAGGAAGCAGCGCAGGGATCGCTGATGCTGACTTCGCGATCCTGCTGCGGCTGCTTCATAGGTGGTGCGGGAGGCCAGGGGGGCGAGCGGTCCTTCGGGGTGGGTCGGGGCATCAGGCCTTCAGGGTGGGGCGGGCGGGCAGGCAAGCAGGCTTTCAAGGGTGAGGGGGTGACAGGCAGGCGAGCAGGCCTTCAAGGGGGGCAGGCAGGCCTTCAGGGGGGGTGTAGGCCTTTGGGGGGGTGCAGACCTTCAAGGGGGGGAACAGGCCTTCAAGGGGGGAAAGGCAGGCAGGTCTTCAAGGGGGGGACAGGCCTACAAGGGGGGGTGCAGGCCTTCAAGGGGGAGACAGGCCTTCAAGGGGGGGAAAGTCAGGCAGGCAGGCCTTAAAGGGGGGACAGGCCTTCAAGGGGGGGACAGGCCTTCGGGGGGGGTGCAGACCTTCAAGGGAGTGCAGGCCTTCGGGGGGGGGGTGCAGGCCTTCAAGGGGGGCAGGCAGGCCTTCAGGGGGGGTGTAGGCCTTTGGGGGGGTGCAGACCTTCAAGGGGGGGAACAGGCCTTCAAGGGGGGGGAAAGGCAGGCAGGCAGGCCTTAAAGGGGGGACAGGCCTACAAGGGGGGGACAGGCCTACAAGGGGGGGGGACAGGCCTTCAAGGGGGGGCAGGCCTTCGGGGGGGGTGCAGACCGTCAAGGGGGGGCAGGCCTTCGGGGGGGGGTGCAGACCTTCAAGGGGGGGCAGGCCTTCGGGGGGGGTGCAGGCCTTCAAGGGGGTGCAGGCCTTCAAGGGGGGGAAAGGCAGGCAGGCCTTCAAGGGGGGGACAGGCCTACAAGGGGGGGAGAAGCTACAAGGGGGTGGGACAGGCCTTCAAGTGGGGGGACAGGCCTTCGGGGGGGGTGCAGACCTTCAAGGGAGTGCAGGCCTTCGAGGGGGGGTGCAGGCCTTCAAGGGGGGACAGGCCTCTTCAAGGGGGGGAAAGGCAGGCAGGCAGGCCTTCAAGGGGGGACAGGCCTTCGGGGGGGGTGCAGACCTTCAAGGGAGTGCATGCCTTCAAGGGGGGGAAAGGCAGGCAGGCAGGCCTTCAAGGGGGGGACAGGCCTACAAGGGGGGGAGAAGCTACAAGGGGGTGAGACAGGCCTTCAAGTGGGGGACAGGCCTTCGGGGGGGTGCAGACCTTCAAGGGAGTGCAGGCCTTCGAGGGGGGAGGGTGCAGGCCTTCAAGGGGGTGCAGGCCTTCAAGGGGGGGAAAGGCAGGCAGGCAGGCCTTCAAGGGGGGGACAGGCCTTTGGGGGGGGTGCAGACCTTCAAGGGAGTGCAGGCCTTCGGGGGGGGTGCAGGCCTTCAAGGGGGTGCAGGCCTTCAAGGGGGGGACAGGCCTACAAGGGGGGGAGAAGCTACAAGGGGGTGGGACAGGCCTTCAAGTGGGGGACAGGCCTTCGGGGGGGTGCAGACCTTCAAGGGAGTGCAGGCCTTCGAGGGGGGGGTGCAGGCCTTCAAGGGGGTGCAGGCCTTCAAGGGGGGACAGGCCTTCAAGGGGGGGAAAGGCAGGCAGGCCTTCAAGGGGGGACAGGCCTACAAGGGGGGGGGAGAAGCTGCAAGGGGGTGGGACAGGCCTTCAAGTGGGGGACAGGCCTTCGGGGGGGTGCAGGCCTTCGGGGGGTGCAGACCTTCAAGGGGGGGACAGGCAGGCCTTCAAGGGGGGGACAGGCCTACAAGGGGATGGGACAGGCCTTCAAGGGGGGTGCAGGCCTTCAAGGGGGAACAGGCAGACCTTTAAGGGGGGACAGGCCTTTGGGGGGGACCATGATTTAGAAGTACACGGAGGGAAGGGGGTGTTCAAAGAGACGTGCATATGCCAAACTTTGGGGGGGGGGAAGAAATAATGGGTCTGAAAATAGAGGAGAGGGAGAGAGATGATGGACCATGTGATTTAGGGAGGGAAGGAACAGAAAGGGAGAGAAATTGGACACAAGGGATGGTGTGGAGGAGGGATAGAGATACTGGATAGGAGGGTAATTAGGAAAAGAAAGGGAGAGATGGTGGACTCTGGGATGGTGGGGAAGGAGGGAGAGATGCCGGATGAAAGGGAATTTAAGAAAAGGTGGATCTGTGGAGGGAGATGAAAAAAAGGAAAGATACCAGACTTCCTGGGAAGGGAAGGGAAATGGAAAGGGAGGACAGAGTTGGCAGATGGATGGTTAGCATGCAGAAAGAAGGAGACCCTGGCAAGCAAGTTTTCAGAAGAAAACCAGAGCCTTGGACCAACAAGATTTGAAATATAACCAGACAACAAAAGGTAGAAAAATTAATTTTATTTTCTGTTTTGTGATTATAATATGTCAGATTTGAAATGTGTATCCTGCCAGAGCTGGTGTTGGACTGCAAACGTGAGCTAGGATTTAACAGAGAGAGGAAAAGTCCTTTTTGTTTCTTTATTTTATTTACACCTCAGCGCCAGTGTGGTTAGGAGAAGCCAAAGGGGGTGAAAAAGCTATAAAACCCACCAGGAGTTTTGAAAAAAATCACCCAACTGGGCAGGAAAATCGAATTGAAAAACCAATTCAATAGGGCTGAATCGAATCAAAAATTTTTTTCCTGTATCTGGCAGCATTAGTTTGCGCTACTGTCTTAGACTTTAGGACCTGGGATTGGGGAGAGATGGCATCCTCAGTACTTTATAATGCAAGTGAAATGAGGATTTGGTCAGACTTTTGAAGGGTCTGCAGAAAAAAAATATTGTATAGGCCGGGGACATGAGACAGCAGGAAATGGGAACACTTCTTCCTTCTATTTTTGTGAATGGAAAGGCTGAGGATGTCAGAGAGTTCAGTTAAAATATGTGCTTTATAAGAAAATATAATAATGTGTTTTATAAAGTTTATAGCATAGCTGGCCTACCCAGTGAGGTGTTCCTAGTGGTGATGGTAGCAGCGTGTCAATGTGTTGAGAGGAAGAGGTGGTCTGGGAAATTCTGCTAAGCAAACTCCGGGCCCATTTCCATCCCCCAGTTAATCCACTCCACTCAACTGGTTCACACACTGAGTGGGTCTTTGGGTATTGTTTTGGGATCTCTTCCAGTGGTTTATCTCCTTCTGGTCCAAGGAAGGAAACTTTGTTATCCTTAGCATTGACCTACAGAATATGTTTGTAACAGCACTGCTTGTGTGGCATTAGGCTATGTAGTGATCGAGAGAAAAAAACAGACCTTTGCACATTTTTGCACTATATGGTGGGTGTATGAGGAGATTCACATTTCCTGCACAGCTAAGTCCATGTGAAGTTACCTTGTGCTGTATTTGACATCTAGCAAGGTCTCTGTTTGAAAGGAAAGATCTAAACTTAAAAATGAAGTGGCCAGAAGTTATGGTAAAAGCAGATAGTGTAGCTGGTTTTAAGAAAGATTTGGACAAATTCCTGGAGGAAAAGTCCATAATCTGTTATTAAGACATGGGGGAAGTGTCTGCTTGCCCTGGATCGGTAGCATGGAATGTTGCTACTCTTTGGGTTTTGACCAGGTATTAGTGTCCTGGATTGGCTACCCTGAGAATGGGCTACTGGGCATGATGGACCATTGGTCTGACCCAGTTAGGCTATTCTTATGTTATGTTCTCATCTGTAGGGGCCTTTGTTTTCACTTTTTATTTTAATGTATTTTTTTTCTGGGAACTTATCAGTGTTTTTTTATAATGGGAACAAAAATGGAAGAGAATTAATGTGTGTGGGATGAGGGGGTAACTAATTTCTTCAGCTAAATAATTCAATCCACTTCAAACAGACATAGGAGAACTCACGCACCATTCACACACCCTCCAACCAAAAACGTCAAAAGAAAAAAACTGTTCGACAACCAACTAGCCATTCAAGCTGCAACACTCGACCCCCAACTCTACAACCAATTGACATCGACCACAGACTGCAAAACCTTCAAAAAGAAATAAAAACCCTTCTATCCAAAAAACACATAAAACCGAACTAACACAATCAGAACTGTCCCAAGCATCACCTGCAACTACTCCATATGTACTTCTGATGTCATGACAATTCAGACATAATTTATGTTATGTTATGTTTGGAATATAAGAAAATTTTCACTGCCTGTTTCTATTCTGACCATTTATTCTGTTTCATGGTCATTACAAAAAATATTTTTTTACATAGGGGGGGTGTCAAAAAATGATGGGCCCCGGGTGCCACATACCCTAGGTACGCCACTGGAGAAAAGATGTTGATGTTTTTTAAATTTACATCCTCTAACCGGTGGAGAAACAAAATTCAAGTGTGAGCTTCTTTTATGTCTATTGGTTGGGAAAGAGAAAAGGTCAGTTATGTATTTAGGGGATAAACCAAATAGTACCTTAAAGCAAAAACATCCAAACTTAAACTTCACATGTGCTTCCATTGGCAACCAGTGCAGAAGTCGATAGGAAGGTATTAGATGATCGAATTTCTTCAACCCAAAAATTAGCCTGACTGCCGTATTTTGCACCAGTTGTAATCACTGCATATTCTTTTGGGAAATTGATAAATAGGCAATATTACTGTAATCAAGTTGACTTAGTATAAGGGATTGTACCAAAATTCTAAATGATGAAACATCAAAGTATGGAGAGAGAGAAAGAGACAGAGAGAGAGAAATACAGGAGCATGTACAGTACCTTTTTTATCCTTTTTTTAAAGGTCTGGCACAAATGTTATTTTGCTTTGGACTTCTGATTTGCGATAGATTTGCTCATTAATATGTGTACGTGTTTCCAGCATGTCAGCATTTGAGTATATTTGCATTATTAAAAGCAGAATACAGAGCATCAACCATAAATTCAGTTGTCTATCTGAGATTAGCTTTATTGACTTAGATGCTCATGACTGGGTACATTTTCAAAGGCTTATGAGGGACTTACATGTGTTTAAATAAGGAGTCATGCCAGTAGATTTGCTGAATTCCCATCAGCGGTGGTCTGAAAGTATGCAAATATTTTCACAACACGGATTTCATTTCACTCATTCATTTGTTTATTTATAGCTTGGATCATCTCACGGCTTCTAAGCAGTTGACAAAAACATTAACATTCATAAAACCATTTTAAAAAACTGCCAAAACAAAACAAACTATAACACAAAATTAAAACAGCGGTACAAATAAAGCATTTCAGTTACTGCTACATTTCATTAACATGCTACTTTTAACAGCATAGAACAGAAAGCATTTTGGAGAATACAGAGGATGGGGTAAAGTATTGCAGAACTGTTCCTTGCGCAGGATCCAAGAGACAGGCAGAGTTCTGGGGTCTCAATGAATGAATGATGAGATGGTGCAGAGAGGAGGGTTTTAAATTTGTTAGAAGCTGGCCGACATACTGGGGAAGGGAGAGCCTTTTCCACAAAAATGGACTCTACCTTAACCAGGATAGAACCAGGCCGCTAGCATCAACTTTTAAAAAGGAGATAGAGCAGTACCTGAGGGAAAGTCGACACTCTAAAGAGCATGGTTCAGGACAAGATTTCTTTAAAAGATATAATCATAAAAGGAAGACAGAGCATCTCGACAGTGAGATTGCAATACAACCCACAGTAGACCAGGTTTCCTTAAATACAGAGCAGGCTGATTTTAAAGATTGCAAATTATCCATGCCAACTGCTGAGCAAATTGTAAATAGATATGATGAACATTGTTTGAAATGTCTGTATGGAAATGCCAGAAGCCTAAGAAACAAGATGGGAGAGTTAGAATATATTGCACTAAATGAAAAGATAGCTAAGGGGTCCCAGCTAAGGGGTGCTAAGGATTTGCTGCCTGGCCTTTGATGACTGTGATGATGGAATACATGCTGGCAAGGAGAGTAATTGGTATGAAATAGGAGAGCAGAGATTGTGGCATTGGTATTATGAAGGCAGTGTAATTATGAATGACTGTGGTGGCTAGGCTTGGGTTATAGTGCCTTGATCTCTAAGGCTATCCCAGCTGTCTGTTATGGAATGACTGGTGATAACTGTGTACAATAGATGGACCCTTCCAGCCCACTTCAAATTTAATTTGTGTAAGGTTAAGTTTGAGTTTGTGGTATTTATTTTGGTAGTAGATGGGTGGAGAGAGTGAATAAATGGAATCAATGGGGCAGTGCTGTGGTTTGAACTCTTAGTTATTTTCAGGTGTGTGTATTAGTTAGGGTGGTAAGGAGGTAGTTTGGTAAGGATTGGTAGTGGAAGCCTTAATTAGTACTAATTTGTAGCTGTGGGTGTATAAATGTAATGTGAGCCTAGTGGTGAGATAAAGGGCAGGGTAGGCGGACATAGGCCTCAGGTCCATGAACATAATGTAGCTGTGGAAACTCTCTCTAAAGGTGTCTTAGAAGTCAATATATACTGTACTTTTCAGAAATCCATGTTTTAAGTCAGAAGGTGACCTAAGTAAAGAGAGACAGATATAGCTAGATTGAAATTAATAGAGATTTAACAGGGAAAAGTTTGTATGAGGAGTCTGTTCAGTGGCAAGCAGATTTGCCAAAGAGCCTGGCAAGATAGCAGGTAATTAGAGCGTCAATGAGAGAAGTCTGGAAGAGTGCTAGCAAACATTTTACAAATTCATACAGATTAAACAGTTCTTAAAAAAATAATACATACTTTTTTAGAAATGTTTCAAGTCAGAAAGGGACCCAAGTAGAGACAGATATACCTAGATTGAAATGAATGCAGATTATCAGGGAAAAGTTTATATGAGGGCTCCAGCAGTCTTTTAATATTTATGTCAGACCATTGCATAGAACAGTGGAAACACATGTACATTGGTTGTTAATAGATAGAAGTCATTCCTTAAGTTTGGATTATAGTACTCCCCCAATATTCGTGGGGGTTCCATTCCAGGAACCCCCCGTGAATGTTGAAAAACCGCGAATATGTTTTTTAGCAGGGGAGACAGGAGAGGGCAGCCGGAGCGCAGGCAAGTGAAGGAAATCACTCACGGTATGCTCCGACCAGCTCCTGATTGGTGAGGCCCGACTTTAGTACAGGAAGAGGCGGTCAGAGCATACCGCGAATGATTTCCTTCACTCGCCGGCACTCCAGCTGCCCTCTCCTGCCCGGTCATTCACCGTCGGAAAATACTGTGAATGACCGGGAACACGAATCGTGGACTGCAAATTCGCGGGGGAGCACTGTATACTCAAACTCATGACCCATGATTCATTACTCAGTAGCCAGGCAGAAGATACATGCCAGTAAGAACTTGGAATGCCACGTAGAGGTAGGGTTTGCATTAGCAATGGCCAAGTAATGTCAGCAACTGTATAGTACTGAACAACCACAGGTAGGAGGTCAGAATCAGGGTATAAGTCTTCCAAGTTCCTACGACAATTGCAGATTGTCCTGTCTTAAGAACTTTGTAATGATACATCTAGATTGTTGATAGAAGACGATGTGCGCCAATCAGGTTGAAAACAAAAACAAAAAAACTAATGACCATGAGAGAAGGGCATAGCATCTCTGCTTCAGGCACCCATATCTTATATGGCAGTAAGCAGGACCAAAGCAGGTTTTATAAACCAAAGCAAGTTTTATAAACGATATTGCTGAAGGGTTGTCAGATAAGATTTGCTTCTTTGCAGATGATAACGAAAGTCTGCAATAGAGTAGACACATCAGATGGTGTGAATAACATGAAGAAAGACCTGGCGAAGCTTGAAGAATGGTCTGAAATTTGGCAGCTAAAATTTTATGCTAAGAAATGTAAGGTCATGCATTTGGGCTTCAAAAACCCGAAGGGAACGGTAGACATTAGGGAGTGAAGAGCTAATGTGCACGACAGAAGAGCAGGGCTTGGGTGTGATTGTATGTGATGATCTTAAGCTGGTCAAACAAGTTGAAAAGGTGACGGCAAAAGCTAGAAGGATGCTAGGTTGCATAGGGAGAGGTATGGCTAGTAGGAAAAAAGAGGTATTGATGCCCCTGTATAAGACTTTGGTGAGACCTCATTTAGAATATTGTGTACAATTGTGGAGGCTGCACCTTCAAAAAGATATAAAAAGGATTGAGTGGGTCCAGAGGAAGGCTACTAAAATGGGATGTGGTCTTCATCATAAGGCGTATGGGGACAGACTTAAAGATCTGAATCTGTATACTTTGGAGGAAAGGCGGGAGAGGGGAGATATGATAGAGATGTTTAAATACCTATACGCATGAGTTGAGATGAGTCTCTTTAATTTGAAAGGAAACTCTGCAATGAGAGGGCATAGGATGAAGTTAAGAAGTGACAGGCTCCGGAGTAATCTAAGGAAATACTTTTTTACAGAAAGGGTGGTAAATGCATAGAACAGCCTCCCAAAAGAGGTGGTAGAGACAGAGGCTGTGTCTGAATTCAAAAGAGCTTGGGATAGGCACGTGGAATCTCTCAGAGAGAGAAAGAGATAATGGTTACTGCGGAAGGGCAGACTAGATGGGCCATTTGGCCTTTATTTGCCATCTTGTTTCTATGTTTCTAAGACAAAGCCAGGTCAAGAAAACCTGAGAGATTTTGGATTCTGTTTCACAGCTACCAAGAAATTATTAAATGAATGTTTTTCGTTTCCTTCTGACTTCTAGTGTGACAGAGATAATGAATTCAGCAGTTTCACACAGAATATCTTTCATACGTGACTTTTTTTTATACAAGTGTTATATACTTAAGTAAAGAGAACTAATGTGGGCTAGAACTACCAGTATCAGAGAGAATATATTTTCTCTCTGAAGATGACTTGGGTTTTAGGCTTATTGAAAAGTGAAAGAGAACCAGTTGGATAAAAAGAACCATCACTGATTGATATCCAGCCAATCCTGTCAATTAAGATGATAAGTAGTGTGTGCATGCCTGGTTTCCATGGGTAGGCAATGTTATTACTCTTTCTCACATGTTCTCATTTAAATAGAATAAAGAGGACATGCCATGAAGTTGCATAGTGCTTTATTTAAGACAAATCATAGAAAATATTTTTCAGTCAATGCATAGTTAAGCCCTGGAACATGTTGCCAGATATGTGGCAAAAACAGTTACCCCCCCCCCCCCACCCCTTTTATTACAAAACCATAGCGCAGTTTTTAGTGCCCACCGTGGCAGTAACAGCTCCGATGCTCATAGAATTCCTGTGAGCATCAGTGCTGTTACCGAAGCAGCCGGCGCTAAAAACCACACTACGGTTTTGTAAAAAAAAAAGGGGGGGGGGGTTAATGCAGCTATGTTTAAATTTGGACAATTTTCAGAAGATAAAATCTAGGAAGCATTATTATAGTAGACCTGGCAAAAGCTACTGCATATCTCTGGGGCTAAGTAGCATGAACTTTCTTACTTTTCAGAATACTCATAGGTTCCTGTGATGTGGATGGGTCACTTTTAGAAACTAGATATTGTACTAGATGGATTTTTGGTCTGATTCAGTATGACAATTCTTATGTTCTTATGATTCTATTGTAAGTTGGATGTCTTAATGGCATGCACCTAGGTGGTTAATCCCGGAATCAGAGATTTTCTCCCTGTACACAGGAAGGGCCTGATTCTTTATAAGGCACCTAAAAAATCAGCGCCGACTAGAATGGTGCTTAGTGTGATTCTATAAGTGGCATACACCATATATAGAATCACACAGCACCAATGCATGTCATAACTTTTAGGTGCACCCATTTAAGTCAAGGAAATCCAGGTCTAAATATTTTATAACAGTGCACTTACATTTTATGAGCCCCCTATGATCCACCCATGCTCCGCCCATGGCCATGCCCCCTTTTCAGATTCACACACTGGAAATGATGTGCACCATTTTATAGAATACGCCTACCAATTTGTTCGCTTAACTTCTAATTAATGCCATTTGGCCTCAATTAATAGGTGTTAATTGGCAATTATCAGTGCTGATTAGGCTTATTAATTAAACTGTGCGAGCAAATCAGCTATGCACAACTAATTTGAATGCACAACTTAAGGCGCCATTTACAGAATTTAGGGGTAAATGTATTAATCCAGGACCGTGGTCTGGGACTACATTGATCTAGAGGGGGCAATTCCAGTCCTCAAGAGCCACAACCCAGTCGGGTTTTCAAGATCTCCACATTGAATATGCACGAGATTAATTTGCATAGGCTATTTCCATTTTATGCAAATCAATCTCATGCATATTCATTGTGAAATCTTGAAAACCCGACTGGGTTGTGGCTCTCAAGGACCGAAATTGGCTACCCCTGTTCTAGGGGGCCAGAGACATTTACCACAAATACACTGTATGCTCCTCGGTCTCAATAATGCATTGCACGCCATTGAATGTGATCTGAACCTTATACCTCCAGATTCTATATATTGTGTCTACATGTCCGTGCCCAACTTTGCACACACAAATAAATTGACTGTTGAGTTTGGAAACATCAATAATCGGGTGCTATTCTATAAGGCACAGTGCCTAGCTTCAATCGCATGTATCTGAAAAGGGGGTGTGGCCAGGGGCATGTCAAAAATGTTCCAGAATGTTCTGCATGGATTTACAGAATTTGCCCGAAGCATGCCTAAATTGGGCAACAGCATTTATACCTTCTTTTAGCAGGTGTAAGTATGGTGCCCAGAAGTTAGACATGGGATTCACACCAAATGCTATTCTATAAAGAGCTCACTCCCTTTATAGAATAGCCATTACAGCTCAAGTTTTTGGCACCAAATTTTTGGCACCATTTATTGAATTCCCCCCATAACATTTATGGAAATTCTTGAAGTCTGTTTCATGAGACAGTAGCAGCAGAGGCAGTATTAATGCAGTGTTTCCACACCTGAATACATTTATCCTTTTTTTAACTTCTTAACTTTATACTCTCTCCCATTCCTTTAATATGAGAACATATGAAAAGTCCTTGCTTCCTCTTCCAATAACTTTCACCACTACAATGTAATAATTAGCAATGCTTAAATTTCACTCAACTTGCGATGTAGCGTGCACCTTGATGTGATTTGGATTAATATAACATGGTGTAGTTGAAAATTTCTCAGTCTATTTATACACTGCTTGTAGATTTTCTGATATTTCATGAACTCCTGATAAAGTTTTCTGGCTGAAACATAGCTTCTGGTTAGTCCATCGTGTGAAATTCCACAATGGAGAGTTCATTGCATTTATTGAATTTAGTCCCTTTTCATCTGCCAGTTTTATTTCCCACTTTTTTGTTTGTTTAAATTCCACTTGGAACACACATAGAGGGGCATTTTTGAAAGGATGTCCCAAGTCAGAGCAGAGACTTCCAGCTCATAATGTCTAACATAGGCAGTGGAACGCTTTTTTGTTTGGGGGGGGGCTGCAAGCTCCGCCCCAGACCACACCCAATCTCTACCACAGACACCGCTCCCATAATATTACTACCCCCAGAGAAATAGAAACAAATGCATTTCTTCCTGAACAGTGCAAAATATAGACATGTAGAAATATAGATGTAATTTCTCAAAACTGACACAATTCAATCACTAAATTGAAAATAAAATCATTTCCCCTACCTTTGTTGTCTGGTGATTTTGGTTTTCAAACCATCTTTCCCAGTCTCTGGCTGCACTTCCTTCTGTCTGTGCTCTTAACTGTGTATCCAGGGCAACCTTATCCATTTGCTGGTTTTCTCTCCTTCACTTTCTGCCATACATTCATCTTTAGCATTAACTTTTAACATTCAACTTTCTTCCATTTTTCTGCTTTCTTCTCAAAATCTACTTTTCCATGCCTTCCCTGCCCATCTATCCATGTGTACCATCTCCTCCCTCTTTCTACTCCATAAGAAGCATTTCTTCTTATCTCTTCCCTATTGTACCCATTTCTGTGCACCATCTCCTCCTTCTGTCGCCCCTTCCCCTCCATCCTTATGCACCAGCTTATCCCTCTCCCATGGTCAGACATCTTTGTCTTCCCCCTTCCCCCCTCATATGGTCTGGCATCTTTCTCCTCTCCTTCCCATAGCTTGGAATCTCTCTCCTCTCCCATGATCTGGCATCTCTCTCTCCTTCCCTCCCTATTCCTGAGGTCTAACATCTCTCTCCTCTCCTTTCTGCAGTCTGGCATCTCTCTCTCTCCCCTCCTTCTCTTCCATTCTATGGTCTGGCATCTCTCTCTCTCTCTCTCCTTCCCATTCCAGTGGTCTGACATATCTCCCTCTCCTTCCTATTCCAGTGGTCTGACATCTCTCCCTTCTTTGGGTCATCTCTCCTCCCTCCCAGTGTAACATTTTTCCCTCCCTCCTCTCCACCACTATCATGTCCAACAAATCTCACTCTTTCTTCCTTTCCTCATATACATCATCTCTCTTTCCCTCTCACGCCACACACCTATGTGCAACAATTCTGTTCCTTCCCCCCCCCACACACACACACTGACAGCATTTCTTTCTCTCTCTTCCCACTACTTCACCTGTTCAACATCTCTCTTTTCCTCCTTTCCTAACCGCCTCCCCAGCTCATGCATGTGTCCTTCCCAACCCTCTCCCAGTATGTGCAGTATCTGTCTTCCCAACCCCCTGAGCATATGTCCTCCCTGCCTTCCCAACTCTCTACCCCCTGAAAATCAGTAACTAAACAACAAAGAAAAAAGAAACCCCAATGGTTCACTGATGAGGTCTTGTACCTCGTCAAGGAGAAGAAAAGAGCATTTCTCTCATACAAACGCACCGGGGAAAAGGAAGCAAACATTGAATACAGGACAAAGTCTACAGCGGTCAAAACAGCAGTCAGGGAGGCCAAGCTTCAAATGGAAGAAACTCTAGTGAAGAACATTAAGAAAGGGGACAAATCCTTCTTCAGGTACATTAGCGACAGGAAAAAGAACACAAACGGGATAACACGCCTTAGAACGCCAGACGGGGATTATGTGGAAACAGATTCTGATAAAGCCAAACTACTGAATGATTACTTCTGTTCAGTCTTTACCTGTGAGGCACCAGGGCACGGGCCACGGCTGGAAACAAAGCAAAGCATGGAAGACCCATTTCAGAATTTTGAGTTCACAACTGCTGATGTCTACAGAGAACTGTCAAGACTCAAGGTGAACAAAGCCATGGGACCGGACAATTTGCACCCAAGAGTACTCAGAGAGCTATGCGGTGTTCTGGCAAAACCGTTTGCCATGCTCTTCAATCTCTCCCTAAGTACGGGGAGTGTCCCCCTGGACTGGAAAACAGCT
This sequence comes from Geotrypetes seraphini, assembly GCF_902459505.1. Lineage (NCBI taxonomy): Eukaryota > Metazoa > Chordata > Amphibia > Gymnophiona > Dermophiidae > Geotrypetes > Geotrypetes seraphini. Next base: position 131,116,688 of record NC_047086.1, read on the forward strand.
AACGTCGTTCCTCTGCACAAAAAGGGTTGCAGAGCAGAGCCTGCGAATTACAGACCGGTGAGTCTCACATCAATAGTGTGTAAACTCATGGAAACTCTACTTAAAGGTAAATTAGACACGATATTGGATGAGGGGAATCTAAGGGATCCCTGCCAACATGGATTCACTAGGGGCAGGTCATGCCAATCCAATCTTATCAGCTTCTTTGATTGGGTGACAGGAAAGCTAGACTCGGGAGAGTCTCTGGACATAGTGTACTTGGATTTCAGTAAAGCTTTTGACAGTGTCCCACACCGTAGACTATTAAACAAGATGAAATCGATGGGGTTAGGTGAGAAACTAACTGCATGGGTCAATGATTGGCTGAGTGGAAGACTTCAGAGGGTGATGGTCAACGGCACCCTCTCTGAGACTTCGGAGGTGACCAGCGGAGTGCCGCAAGGCTCAGTCCTGGGACCATCCCTTTTCAACATATTCATAAGGGACTTGACCCGAGGGCTTCAGGGTAAAGTAGCACTGTTTGCCGACGATGCCAAACTGTGTAATACAGTAAGCAAAAGCAATCTCAAGGATAGCATGACGCATGATCTGATCACGTTGGAAAACTGGTCCTCGATATGGCAGCTGGGCTTCAATGCTAAGAAGTGTAAGGTCATGCATCTCGGCAGCAGAAATCCATGCAGAACATACACCTTGAATGGAGAAACACTAGCTAGGACTTCAGAAGAATGGGACTTGGGAGTAATCATCAGTGCAGACATGAAGGCTGCCAAACAGGTAGAGAAGGCCTCATCCAAGGCAAGGCAAATGATGGGATGTATCAATAGAAGCTTCGTTAGCCGCAAACCTGAAGTCATAATGCCACTTTACAGAACCATGGTGAGACCTCATCTGGAATACTGTGTGCAATTCTGGAGGCCACATTACCGTAAAGATGTGCTTCGAGCTGAGTCAGTCCAGTGGATGGCCACTAGGATGGTCTCCGGACTCAAGGATCTCTCATACGAAGAAAGACTGGGCAAATTGCAGCTCTATACTCTAGAAGAGCGCAGGGAAATGGGTGACATGATAGAGACATTTAAGTACGTCACAGGTCGTGTCGAGGTGGAAAATGACATATTCTTTCCCAAGGGACCCTCGGTCACAAGGGGGCACCCGCTCAAACTCAGAGGAGGGAAATTTGGTGGTGACACCAGGAAGTATTTCTTCACAGAAAGGGTGGTGGATCAGTGGAACAAACTTCCGGAGCAGGTGATCAGAGCCACCAGCGTGCTCGACTTTAAGAATAAATGGGACATCCACGTGGGATCCCTGCGAGGGTCGAGTTAAGGAGTTGGGTCATTAGCACTCAGACTTAATGGGGTGGGTCAGTAGAGTGGGCAGACTTGGTGGGCTGTAGCCCTTTTCTGCCGTCATCTTTCTATGTTTCTATGTTTCTAACCCAGCCTCTCCCTGTCAGGCTCTGCATCCCACCCCTTCCTTCCTCCTCTGTCAGGCTCTGCACCTAGCCCTCTTCCCCCTCCCCTGTCAGGCTCAGCACCAACCCACTTCCCTCCCTCCCCTGTCAGGCACTGCACCCAGCCCCCCTTCCCTCCCTCCCCCCTCGCCTGTCAGGCACTGCACCTAGCCCTCCTCCCTCCCTCCCTGTCAGGCACTGCACCTAGCCTCCCCTCCTTGTCAAGCTGTGTACCCAGCCCCCCTTCCCTCCTAACCTCTGTCAGGCTTTTTACCCAGCCCCCTTCCTTCCTTCCTTTCCTCCCTCCCTCCTTGTCAGACTTTGCACCCAGCCCCCCTCCCTCCCAGGCTCTGCAGCCTGTCCCCCCTCCTTGCCCTGTCTTCCTACCTCCTCTGGTGATCCCTGGTGGTCCAGTGGTGCAGCGGGCAGGAGCAAGCTTTCTGCGCTTCTGCCCCATTAACCCGGTCAGTGGCGGTAACCGCAGAGTCCGGTTTCTTCTGTTGCTGAGTAGCAAAAAGCAGGAGTGCACTTTGGCGCTCCTGTTTGGCACTGAGCAGCTTCTTGACTGCCTCCCACGAATTCTCGATGGAAGGTAGAATTACAATTTTTCAAGAAAAGGATATAGAAGGGTTAAAACGTTAGGAAGGGATTAACGCTGCCTAAGATACCATTGAGTTTGTTAGTGGCAGGACAGAGGTTGCGGCGATTGGATCAGTTTGTCAGAATTGAACTTTTTATTAATCATAAGCATCAATATACAAAAAGCTCTTAAGGGTACCTTTAAATCTCTTCAGGGTAGTTTCTTCTCTCAAATAAGTTGGTAAATAATTCCATATTTGGGGCATTGTAACCAAAAAAATTTCTGTTCATCTTGTCTGCCTCTTCCCGTTCCTCCCCTCCACATGCGCGCCCCCCTTCCATTCCCTCCCCCTCCCCTCTAGTTGAAGTTGTTTGTGGCGGTCAACAACGTGCTCTTTGCGACCCCCGTTGGCTCTCCCGCTAACGTCACTTCTGGGTGCCGCTCATAGGACATGACATCAGAGGGAGAGCCGACGGGTTCACAGGAGCATGTTGTTGACCGTCGCGAGCAACAACTTCAATTAAAGGTACGGTGGGAAGGAAAGGTGGGGGCGTGCAGAAGGTGGGTTTGTGGGAAGGAGCGGGGGAGGGGAGCCACCGCCCTGGGCACATCTCACCCTTGCTACACCACTGTGCCCAGTATTGAATTTCTAGGGATAACACTGGCAGCAGTCAGTAAAACGGGGATTGCCATTGGCAAATATCGGGCCCCTCATGTCTAAGCTTTGTTCTGGAGGATTATCTTGGAATCTGTGCAGCTAATAGTTGGCCGAGGTTTTATCTCCATGGGAGAGAGAGTATTGCTTTTAATACGCAGCCATTCCTAAACCTCCATTGGATAGATATAAAAGTAGACTATTTGCCATAATGACTGGGATAGCCATGCAAATGGTTACTAAAAACTGGAAAAATTAGAATAGACTTAATTTCTCCTTTTGGTGGGGTTCTTTATGTTTATGTTACAAATATGAGAAAATGAATAATAAGCTATTTAAATTAACGTGGGGTCCATTGACAAATTTTGTTCACACTGATTAGTTGGATTATCTCCTTATTTCCTGTTTGATTTACACACCCAGGGAGGGCGGGTGGAAGGGAGGGGGGTATTATATTTTCTTGTATTCATTGATCAAATGAAAGTGCTGTTTATGATTTTTACTGTATGTATCCACTTTGTTTTTGTTCCTGAATTAGGGTGGGGGGAGGGGAAATGTTTTGTAGTATTTCTTTGATCGATTGTAAGTGCTGTCTTGAAGTCAATTGTATGTATATTTCCAAATATATTTTATTGATTTTTAGACATAAAATGCAAGGTGTACAACAAAGAAGAAAAAGTACCGATACACAGCCCCACTTCACCTTGTCCCAAACCTGTCCCCCCCTCCTCCCCAGCCCACCCCTATTCCCAACTCCAAACAGCATAAACCAGTAGAAAACACATAGTCCAGTCCAGTGCAGACCCAGCTCAACCTATTTAAGCATTCAATAAATGGCTGCATGCTCTAGGCGTTAAAGTTTCCCAAAAGGGCGCCCAGCAAAGGCAAAATACCCTTCCTTGAGCAGAATCCAGTGAAGGAAGGCCAAGCCTCTCCATAGAAGCTTGGTGAATCATCAATGTTCTCCAGCGTGAAAGTGTTGGTGAATCTGTTGAAATCCAGCACAGCAAAATCACTTTCTTCCCCAGCAGTACCGCTCTAGACGGAAAACTGCGAAATCCCCTCGGTGCAGACCGAGGAACATGTTCCAACGTAAACAGCATCACAGGATCCAGTAAAAAGTTGTAATTCCACATTGTTTGAATATGTACATTGAGCTGATGCCAAAAGTCAGTAATCCGAACACAAGACCAAAACTGGTGACCCAAAGTGGATGAGGATTGTTGACATTTAAGACACTGATCAGACTAACACATTTTTGCCCGAAATTGATATGAAGTAGACCTATATAACCTATGTAGAAATTTGTAATTAAGTTCAAACAAAAGGACACTTTTAGTCACCTGGGCTGACCGTAAAGTTCCCCTGCGAATCATGGATGCGGTCACTATGCAAGGGAGATCCTGAGTCCAGCGCATAGCAATAGATTCATAAGATGGTTCCCCCAATTGTTCCTGTAGATGGCGATGATGGAATCGCAGGGGAATTTGCACCTGCACCGATAAGCTCAATGCTTCCGAGAGGATCTCCATTCTGCTATCAGTGAGGGATACTCTCGGCAATGAGGCCACACATGAAGAGAGTTGAAGGTAGGAAAGCCAGTCGGTTTGCCTCCAGCCATTGTCTCTTTGTAACTCCGCAAACGTTTTTAAAGATCCTGTTGAATGGACCAATTGAAAGATATATTGGTTAGAATGCGAACTCCACACCCCGGTGGACACCGGGGCCAGTCCCACTGTGAATGCACCATTACCCCTCAAAGGCAAGTAAGGAGTCACCTGGTACGGGATCCCGAGTTGTTGACACAGCAATTTCCAGAGATGTCGCAATGGCAGTAGAAAAAGATCCCGGGCTGAAGAAGTTTTCCGGGGCAATTGAGAAACATGAAGCAAATAACTAAAGTGGTAAGGTTCACAAAGTAACAGTTCATGTTGGGTGGTCGAAAAATGTTCAGTGCCCCTAAACCAGTCATTTAAGTGTCTCATCTGACACGCTCGAGACAGCAACCGAAGATTGCGGAGTCCAAAACCACCCCGGTCCCGAGAGCGTGCCAAATGAGACAAAGACAAGCGAGCCCTTTTCCCATTCCACAAGAATTTTTGTAAACACTTTCCAATCAACTTGGCGAGCAGAAAGTAATACTGGTATCATTTGAAATATGTAAAGCCACTGAGGCACTAGCATCATATTATACAGTGCTATTTTACCCAGTAAAGATAGTGGATAGACCCTCCAATTCTCCAGTTTTTGAATCGTTTTGAGAACCAGGGGGTCTATGTTAAGGGTGTACAATTGAGACGGGTCAGCTGGTATTACAATACCCAAATAGGTGATATGATCCATCGCCCACACTAGTGGAAATGTACCCCTCCACTGTGTCTGCACCTCCGGAGTCAGGGGCAACACCATTGATTTCGATTTATGCAACAGCATACCAGAGTACATACTAAATTCATCTAACAGTTCTAACGCTCTGGGAAGAGAAGTCATAGGGGTTCCTAAGGTTAATAATAGATCATCAGCGTATGCCAATACTCGTAATTGAGAATCCCCCTCCGGCATGCCCTGTAATCTATCATCATTCAGTATAGTCCGCAAAAAGGGGTCCAAATACAGTAAGGAAAGCAGTGGAGAAAGCGGACTGCCCTGGCGCGTTCCCCGCTCTATCTGGAATACGGGAGAACGGGTACCGTTGACCAAAATACAAGCCGTGGGATCCTTATAGAGCAAGTGTAGCATGTCAAGAAACCACCCTGTAAAACCCATATAAGTCAGCATATTAAACAAGTAGGTCCAGTCGACCTGATCAAAAGCCTTAGCTGCATCTAGGCACACCAGTATCCCAGGAGCACCACAGTCCCTAGTACGCTGTAAAGCAGTAAGCAGTCTGCGAACATTAAGTACTGAGTGGCGATTTTGTACAAAACCCACCTGTTCGGGCACTATTAGTTTCGGTAACAGAGTAGATAGGCGATTAGCCAGAATTTTATCTAAAAGTTTTATGTCCACATTAATTAATGAGATGGGTCGATAGGATTCAATGTCTGTTTCTATTTTTCCCGGCTTAGGTATTAGTGTAATATAAGCCTGGTTAGCTCCTAAGGGAAAGGACCCACCTGTCAGTGACCCACCAGGAGTCCACTCACAGCGGGAAAGAGAAGTTTGTAAAACTCTGGAGAAAATCCATCTGGGCCAGGTGATGTTCCCCCTTTAAGCTGTTGTACCGCTACCTGCAGTTCCTTACCCTGAATGGGGCGATTCAGAAACGATCTATCCTGGGATGACAAGCGGGGGACCCCTGCATCCATCAAATAATCCTCTACTTCAGGCCCTCCCCGGCTATCCCTAGAGGCATAAAATTCTCTATAGTACTGTAGAAAACCATCCGCGATGTCAGGCGTATTAGTTAATTCCTTACCCGAAGTGAGTAAGATGCGGGAAATATAACGATTAGGGTGATGGGGTTTAGTCAAATTGGCCAACAGGCGCCCCGCCCTGTTCCCATATCTGTAAAACTTGTAGCGACAGTAGTGGAAATAATGTTGGGTACGTTCATGTAATAAAGTGTTCAGAGCAGTCAGTGCTGATGTCATGGCTTTCTGGGACTGCGAGGTAGGACGTGCAATATGGGCTCGCTTATAGCGTTGATATTCACGCTCCAATTGCAAAATACCCCTGGAAATACGACGTCTGTGTGCACTAACATAGGATATAATGTCCCCCCGGAGAACGGACTTCGCCGCCTCCCAAAAGAGCAAGGGTCTGTCTTGATGTTGGGAATTAAAGGTCAAATAATCATCCCATTTCTGTGAAAGATATTTCTGAAAATCCAAATTTTTAGTTAAATAGGATGGAAACCTCCAAGCTCCTCCCACTGAACCAGTGCCACTTATAATATCAATCCAGATAGGACAATGATCGGACACTGATAAGAGGCCCACCATGGAAGCCCTGATTTTTGGTAAGTAAGCTGTAGAGGTCAAAATGTAGTCTATGCGAGAAAACGTATGATGTGCTCGAGACTGGTGTGTATAGTTCTTTTCCGTAGGATGTAGGACACGCCAGGGGTCTATAAGATCTAAGGTATCACACAAGTATGGTATTCCCCTGGTTGGGCCTCCAGACTGTGAAGGTCCCGGGCCCATTCTATCTACTGTTGGGTCCAACACCTGATTGAAGTCTCCCATTAATATCAATGGATTAGTAGGATCACGTACACCTACCCCCGCCAAGTTGGCAAAAAAGGAGTGGTCGTATTGGTTAGGTGCATAGATCATTAACAAGTTAAAGGTAGACCCAGACATAATAACCCTACAAAGCAATGTTCTCCCCAAAGCGTCCTTATACAGTTGTTCAATCTTCCCCGGAAACCCCTTCCTGACCAGCAGTATCACTCCTGCTTTTTTATTAGGGGAGGAAGTATAGAAAACTTGTCCCACCCAGCTTCTCAAGAGCTTAGCATGTTCAGAGTCCGAAAGTCTGGTCTCCTGAAGGCATGCAAGGTCAGCTTTATGATGTTGAAGTCGCTGAAGGATTTTACTGCGCTTCACTGGAGAAGTAATCCCACATACATTCCAAGATAGGATGCGAAAGGTAGATGGGTTCATGGATATGGAAAAGTGGAGTACAGTGCCCAACAACACGTATGAGGTCCCCCCGACTCCCAGCCATACTGGGGAAAATCGTACAGTAATCTAACAACCAATCTAAGTAGAATGTGGTGACAAGGAAACAGCTCAGAGACTGCACCGGACCAGACTGCACAGTAGTAAAACACCCGTCTCAGCCCCCTTGAACCTAACCCCCCTTCCCCTCCCCTCCCACCCAACCCATCCCCTCCCTCCCTCTAACCCTGTTCCTTCCAGTCCTATTCCCCCCTCCATTCGGTTCCTGGTCTTTCCCAAAACCTTCCAGGCTATAGGAAAGCAGGTCACGTCTCTGAGGCTATCAGAGCCCTGCCCTCACTTAAGGTGTCAAAATGCATACACAAGCAATGATCAACTTATATTACAGAAGGGTTAACCCCCATTACCACGTTACAGTAAAGTGATCACTCCATGTTCATGTTTCCCCTGATCCAGTGTCAGGGCAGTTAATAAACTCTCCCGCTAAGTCAGCAGACTCAAATACATGCCACTTTCCATTTTGTTGGATTTTCAAGACTGCAGGGTAAAGAAACATGAACCTCCTTTTTTGTTCCACAAGTTTAGAGCAAAGCGGATGAAAAACTTTACGCTTCTCAGTAAGTGCGGCAGAGTAGTCCTGGGCTATTCTCACAGGCAGAGATTCATAGGTCAGCTGGTCTCTTTTAGCCCTAAATGCACGCAGCAGCTCCACTTTGTGTCTGTAGTTATGAAGCTTGCCTATGACCGCTCGGGGTCTCTGGTCAGATCCTGCTCGAGGACCCACGCGATGTACTCGCTCAAATCTAGCTGGGCCTAATGAGGTAGGCATTGGGAGTTCACTTGCCAACCAGGATTCCACCACCGAAAGAAGTACCGAATCAGCAATAGACTCAGGTAATCCGATGAAGCGTAAGTTCCCTCGACGAGACCGGTTCTCTAAATCTTCTAGTTTATCTTGGCATACATGGAGCTGGGTTATTAATGTTGACACAGTAGAGTCCAGGGCTAGGGCTCCGTCTTCCACCGCCGAAACTCGTGTCTCCAGTTCCGTGACGCGTTTAGCGTTGTCTTCAAGAAGGGATTCTAACTTGGTTAATTGTGTGGAAATAGTTTCCATGCGTGGCCCCAGTGCCTGTAAAATCACCCGCTGCAACTCCACCAACATTTCAGGCGAGAACGCGGCCGCCGAAGCCTCCGCACGAGGCGCAGCCGCCATCTTATCTTCTCCTGGCCGCACCTTCTCCCGGTCTTTTTTAGCGGATTTCGAGGTCATTGCAGCGGGGGAATGTGCCAGAAATCTGTCCATAGAATGCGCTCTAATTCCGTCGATAGTGGGGGTAAATTTTGTTCGTGCCGGCGCTCAAAGGTTTGTGAGGTGAGGTGCAGGGCTCCGGAGCCGAACGAACGTGCAGCCGTTCAGCTCACAGCATCACGTGACTCTCATTGTATGTATATTTTAATGCGCTATTTTTGAATGGAAAATTAATAAAGAGTTTAAAAAAAAACAACCAACGCAGCTATTCCTAAGAGGTCACAAAAGAAGTACTGTAGTCTTGCTAAAATATAAGACATAATTTTACAAGCTAGACATGCATTTTATAACATCAGTTCTTGATAATAATATAAGGTATCCCTTGGAAAAGTGAGAAAGTAATTGAGTTTTTCATGCTTTTCTTGTCTTGGCTTTTTTAATAAGACTGGCAACTAGGAACCTAATTATTGCTCAATTACAGTTTTAATGATGTAGATATAAATTTTTTTGAACTAGACTGAGACCATCAGTTTACTTCACTTAGGTCACTGAAATGCAAATAGGTGATAATGACTTCAGTTACGACTGACCTGGAAAAAAAATGTATTAGGTAGCTTACATTTGATAACCCTTACCTCTCTGTGCCAATCCATGGAGCCACACAACATGGAACAATTTTTCAAAGCATCATAATCTATGCCAACAAGAACTACTTGAAAGGGTCCAGAGAAGAGCGACCAAGATGGTTAAGGGGTTGGAGGAGCTGCTGTACAGTGAAAGATTAGAGAAACTGGGCCTCTTCTCCTTCGAACAGAGGAACTTGAGAGGGGACATGATCAAAACATTCAAGGTGCTGAAGGGGATAGACTTAGTAGACAGGTTGTTCACCCTCTCCAGGGTAGGGAGAATGAGAGGGCACTCTCTAAAGTTGAAAGGGGATAGATTCCGTACGAACGTAAGGAAGTTCTTCTTCACCCAGAGAGTGGTGGAAAACTGGAACGCTCTTCCGGAAGCTGTCATAGGGGAAAACACCCTCCAGGGATTCAAGACAAAGTTAGACAAGTTCCTGCTGAACAAGAACGTGCACTGGTAGGGCTAGTCTTATTTAGGGCACTGGTCTTTGATCAGAGGGCCGCCGTGTGAGTGGACTGCTGGACATGATGGACCGCTGGTCTGACTCCGGAGCCTATCACCTCTTAACTTCAACCTATGCCTTCTTATTGCAGAGTTTCCTTTCAAATGAAAGAGACGCGACTCATGTGCATTTACATTACATAGGTATGTAACTGTCTCTATCATATCTCCCCCTCCTGCCTTTCCTCCAAAGTATATAAATTGAGATCTTTAAGTTTGTCCCCACACGCCTTATGATGAAGACCACACACCATTTTAGTAGCCTTCCTCTGGACCGACTGCATCCTTTTCATATCTTTCTGAAGGTGCAGCCTCCAGAATTGTACACAATATTCTAAATGAGGTCTCACCAAAGTCTTATAAAGGGGATCAATACTTCCTTTTTCCTGCTGACCATACCTCTCCCTATGCATCCTAGCATCCTTCTAGCTTTCGCCATCACCTTTTCAACTTGTTTGGCCACCTTAAGATCATAATATACAATCACACCCAAGTCCCGCTCTTCTGTCGTGCACATAAGTTCTTCACCCCCTAAACTGTACCGTTCCCATGCATCTTCTCTCCTCTCAAACTATCTTTTACCTCTAATCCTAGTCCCGTGCAGCCACTCTGTTTTATTTCTCCTACTGTCATCCATCATTTTCCACTGCAATTAAAGAACCTATATTTTGCATTTTAAATAAATGTATTCCAGAAACAGTTGATAAAAAGCAATGCTGAAAATAATGCAAAGCAGCAGACACAAATGGCAAGAAGATTGAAAAAAAAAAAAACCCCAAACAAACAGGTCAAAAGTGAGAGCCTTGGCTAAAGAAACGCAGAGGAGTTATTCTGGTCAGGTCAAAGTGGCAATTTTAATTACTTTGGTACAAGATTGATAATGGTTTTGGTCTAGGACAGAGGGGTGCTCAGTATTGATTGCTTGTGATGGCTATTATCCTATTTTAAAGGTTCTGTTTCACTGACATATGTCTTACGCTTTCAGGCGAGCTTGTGAAAATATGCAAAGCGGAAGCTGAGTAGACCAAATTCCCTTCTCAAGGATTCAGACTCATTTCACTCGCAGCTCTTCTGCCAAATGAGTATAATTGTTAATTGATTTCCTTTCATACTATGAGAAATAACTGCTTCCAATACCATTTTTCCCAAAAATTAAATGCAGAATTAGGATCAAAGGTCAGGAGGTGAAGTGCCAGAAGTAAACAGGTTAATAAATATTGAGAGCACACCTCTGTAAATATAAAAGAGTCAACTCACTCAATTTAGAGTCAGAAAAGTGACTGAGAAGAGTGATTTTGAGAAGTCAAAAAATAAAACACTTTTACCATTCAGAATTGCGACATAAGCTGTGCAAGAGACCAAATAAAGGTGAGACAGGGTGAAAATAGCTTCTTAAAAAAAGCATAAGAACACAATAATAGCCATACTGGGACATAGGGACACTGGATCATCTGTTGTTCTATTGTCCTTTGATACTCAACTTTTGGAAGTCAATATGGGGACAGATTAATCTCATACTAGAATCAACAATTCCTTTGACATATGAGGGCTAGCGAATGACCGGGATATTCGGCGGGAGATAGCTTGTTATCTCCCACTGGATATTAGTAGTTCGCTGGCTTAGCACTATTTAGCCAGCCAGGAGACATTTCTGGCCGGCTAAATAGCGCTGAATATTGAACAGATAGAAATCTATGTACTGCAACTTAAGGTCCATGCTTGGAAAGCCCCCAGCAGGCTTTCTTTGCACATACTGTGTATTATTGTTTACATCCAACATGTGGTAAAAGCAAAATTTACCACAGTGCAGTAAAAAGATCCTTAAGCTTTCTCTTGGCAGTAAACAAGCAACAATCATAAGTTAAAAAGTACACATACATATCTAAGAAGACACTACTTAATGTATATGAAAAATAAAGCACAAAGGTTCTAACTTGTTACCAGCAAAAAAACCCCAAAAAAATCTAGCAACAAAGGTGACCAATGGTGTTCAGTCTCTTTTTATTGTGATTGACTCGACACGATCGTGTTTCGGCCTACAAGGGGCCTGCCGCAGGAGTCTTGTAGCTAAGTTGTGATAGACAGAATCACAATGCTCTTTTACTCATCATGGAATGTACTACTCCATATAAAACCTGCATATGTGGCTGAACTGCTAGCTTGAAGAACCAACGCGTGCTGCTGGGGTGTTTTTTTTTGTTGTTTTTTTTTTCTATTCATGGTTGTGAAGGCAGATTCTCTTGTTTGTATTCTAACTAGTTACCATCATCCCGCCTCCCAATACACACACTGAAAATATCTCAGCCACTTTGGAGCCGATTGAAAAAGCTACCTGAAGTCAAACCACAACATTTAAGTGAAAGATACTGGCCAAGAAATGTAAATAAAGGTTGAGCACAGGTGTTAATTACACAGAAACCATGATCAAAAATGCATTAAAATAAAAAGCAATTCAATCATTACTAATTGCATGACAATATAGTGAAAAAATGTTTTTTGACATGCACAAAATGCAGGAAATTTTTAAGAGGTCCAGGGCAGCACAGAAAGTTGGTTGAGAGGGGTGGGTGTCTAGCAGCATCCCGTCTCTTCCCCCATCTGAACCACCCTGTCTCAGATAGCTTTCTGCAATAGTCCCTAGTGTCTAGTGGCTTGCTCCTTCCGCCTGACTGGTCTGAACTGATCTCCTGCCCCTCAAATTGAAAAAAGCCCCTCACAGTCTTGTGGTTCACCTCTCCCTTCCCCAGCTTCAGAAACCTTCCCTAGCAACTAGTGGCCCCCAACCCTCCTTCTTCCAATTTAAAAAAAATGAAATCCCTTGTGTCTAGTGGCACTCCCAAACTTGACTCCTCCCCTGGCCCTCGAGCCCACTTTAATGAGAGGTAGGAGTGATGACCATTTATTCTTCCTTCCAGTGCCACCATCTTGAAAAAAAATGGGGGTACCCGGCCCTGCATGGTGCATCCTGGGGGGCACTGCATGGGCTCAGGCTGCCATATAAGGGAAAAATGTCCTTTTATAGCAGACTGACCCTACCCAATGCATCACCTTTTTCAAGATGGCAGCTCTGGAGGTAGAAGCAAGTGAGCATTGTTTCTGCCTCTTGTTAAGGTATGATTCGGGTGAGTTTGAGGAGGGGTTAGGGGAAAGGTCTGCGGTAGAGATGCCACTAGACACTGTGGATTTGAATTTGAATTTTTTTCAATTGGAGAAAAGGGAGTTAGGTCATTGGGAGGAAAGAGGGCCTCTAGGCACCAGGGGAGAGGTGCCAGTTATGTTGGGTGGGGGGGGGGGGGGGGGGGAGGGTGCTGCTAGACACCAGAGATATTTGTTTTCAATATCAATGGGAGGAAAGGTGGTTGGGTCGGGTCAGGCAGGGGGCACGGAAGATCAGGCTGATGCAGACCACCGATGACTTTTTTTTTTTTTTTAATGTCACCCTTCTATCAGTGTATGAGCCAGTCACTGCTCAGGCACTGACAGGAAGGGTGATGTTTCATAATGAGCTGTGGATTACTACGAGGTTTTTAATGAAGTAGTAATCAGCATGCTCATTGCATAGAGAATGACAAGGGGACAAACTGTTCCCCATCCCCGCGGCAACTCATTTTCCTGTCCCAGCAAGTCCTTTTCCTGTCCCTGCCCCATTCCTGAAGACTCTCCTCATCTGAACAAGCCTCAAACATTTTACAATCATAAATAAGAGCATAAGAATTGCCGCTGCTGGGTCAGACCAGTGGTCCATCGTATCGAGCAGTCCGCTCACACGGCGGCCCCCAGGTCAAAGACCAGTGCTCTAAATGAGTCCAGCCTCACCTGCGTACGTTCCAGTTTAGCAGGAACCTGTCCAACTTTGTCTTGAATCCCTGGAGGGTGTTTTCCCCTATAACAGCCTCCGGAAGAGCGTTCCAGTTTTCTACCACTCTCTGGGTGAAGAAGAACTTCCTTACGTTTGTACTGAATCTATCCCCCTTTCAACTTTTAGAGAGTGCCCTCTCGTTCTCCTTACCTTGTTCGAGATTTGTGCGGTTAAGGCAGAACTTACAGGAATGGGTCAGGGACAGGACAGCAACAAAGATAAAGACAGGATGGGGAAATTGAGCTCTTGCGGGGATGGGAAAAAATTTGTCCCTGTGACATTCTCTGCATATCTCTAATCTCTATTTTTTTCTCACTAATATCGTGGTACATTGAGCCAGTTCTACTTTATAACTGTCTTCATTAGCCCCCTAATTATTAACAGGGCTAAGAAAGGCAATTTTTCAGTCAGGCTAATATATCTGGAAAAACCACTAGGTAAATGACTTTGAAAATTGTCCTTAAGCTGCTGAAAGACATGAATTACTAAACACACTGAAGAAAAAAGACAATTACAGCATTCTGCTTATCTTCGGTGTTATCTCTGGCTTGATGGCAGGGTACAACATATTTTGCTGCAACAAATGCTGTGTCTCCTCTTTCTCCCAGGATTATTTGGAGTTTAGCCTGCTCACTGTTTTGTGGGAAGTCTTTCATTTTCTCTCTCAGCTTTGGGAAATGTGCATATTTGCATTTTGCATATTATAGAGGGAAAGGCATTCATGTATCTTGATTTTCAGTCTTGAAAATAGTCGGTCAATGATTCAACTGTTTGGGGAGGCTAAGGTGGGATGGGTCAAGTTAAAAACCTTGGGAAGGACAACACCTATGTTTGCACAAAAGGGACAGCAAAGGCATTTTAAAACACAAAATGGAAAAACCCCTCTACCTGCCGTCTCCCCCTAGTACGTATCTCTGTAATTGATGGTATCTTGCACACTGAGTACACTCCAGGGAATTATGTGTTGGTACTTTAACACTTGGCTCCTGGTCAGCCTTAGTTCCCCAGTCCACCATCTTAGAACATAAGGATAGCCTTATCAATAGTCCATCTGGCCCAGTAGTCTCAACTGACCCATGCCACACTTCTAGGATTACAATAGATGACATAGACTTTCCATTAAAACTACAATCCTGAATCTTAAGAGAAGAAATTGATGACCACCTATGCATGAAGAGCCACATATAATCATAAAAACATAACAATAGTCTTATTGGGTCAGACCAATGGTCCATCAAGCCCCATTCTCACAGTGGCCAATCCAGGCCCCTAGTACCTGGCCAAAACCCAAAGAGTAGCAACATTCCATGCTACCGATCCATGGCAAGCAGTGGCTTCCCCCATGTCTTTCTTAATAATAGACTATGGACTTTTCCTTCAGGAAATTGTCCAAACTTTTCTTAAAACCAGCTACACTGTGCACTCGACAGAAGCCTGCCTTCTGACGCAAAACTCAAACATGTCAGAGGGAAGACTTCCGGGTCAGCTGCTGGCAGCTTGTAGGAACGGCTGCCGGCGACCTGGAGACAGGAAGGCTGCACAGGCAAGGTGGGGGGGAGGCTGGCGGCTTGTGGCTATGGGTGGATAAACTTGAGCCCAAACTGGGCAGGCCAGGTCTGCCCTGATATCTGGTATCCTTAACTTACGAACAACAAAATGAAATTGTGCTTTGGTAGTACAACCTTCATATCAAAGAACAAATGTGCCAAAGGAGATTAATTACAGAATAAATATCCCCAAAAGACTGAGATCTCCCACCACCCCTTTTCATTTACACAATGGAAGAGTCAGCCACCATCACAACCATCCAAAATGAAAGCCAACTCAAAAGTACCCAATAGAGACCTCACTCAAACCTCAAATCAAGAAAATAAGCATTTCAGCAGAATATGCAGTAAGAAAGAGCATACGCGTTTTGATGTGAGAAAAGAGTTTATCATAAAATGTGTTAAGCTGGTCCAATAAAAAAGTATCACCTTATATCAGTGGTCTCAAACTCAAACCCTTTGCAGGGCCACATTTTGGATTTGTAGGTACTTGGAGGGCTTCAGAAAAAAATAGTTAATGTCTTATTAAAGAAATGACATTTTTGCATGAGGTAAAACTCTTTATAGATCTTTATAAATCTTTCCTTTTGGCTAAGTCTTATTAATAATATTGTAATTTATAGCTAAAAAGACATATGATCAAGAAACTGTTTTATTTTACTTTTGTGATTATGATAAACATACCGAGGGCCTCAAAATAGTATCTGGCGAGTTTGAGACTACTGCCATATATCATTTTTAATTAGCCTTTATTTCTTTGCATTGAAACAGACTAACATGGCAAGCACCCTGCTTATCCAAGATGGAACTATATGGCCAATTTCTAAAAGTTGCTGAGAATTATCAATTTTTCTCTTAAGAAAAAAAAAAGATACTCAGCGGATTTTACTACTCTAGAACTTTTCATAATTTCCTTTGTAGCTTGTCTCAGTACCTTACTTATTACCTTTGGCTACTTTGTGCTGCACTTTTATTTGGAAACTATATTGGATCCTACTCTGGTTTGTCATTCCTAAATCTTAACAGGCTGTTGTCGAGTTGCTCATAAGTCACAGAATCTGCACTGTTTGCTGTGGATGCAATTTTTCTTGTGTCTCTGCTATTGACTTATGGCCAGGGGGTTACACTGTAAGCAGAGAGTTTTGGTCTTCCTGCAGGACTCGTGCCCTTGAGCTGCTCCTTTGATTGTTTCAGAACTAAATGGCCAAGATTACCAGCCTAGGATGGTATGAAATGCAGCAACAAAATGATAGAAACAGCTGAGCAGTTTAGTTAGAGCCGCTGAGGGAAAACATAAATGTTGATATTTTGCAATTACTTGGACAGCACATGCCTTCCTGCTTCTGTCCCCTAGGAGCAGGGTCATGCTTACTGTCATTTTGCTTCCTCAGTAGATTAGCATATTCTGCAAAGAGCCCTCCCACCCTCATCCTCTCCCTGGGCGCTCTCATTCTTTAGGACTGTCACACTCTGTCAGCCAGGTAATGAAACTCTTTTGCCACAGCTGGGTCCTGTCATTTCATTATTGTGATGTAAATTTATCTTTCCTCTTTTGATCCCTCGGTATGTGGGAATTCAGGGTTATGGAGCATTTCCAAAAATGGCATTTCACGTATCTGCTGTCCAAATAGTCAAATTCCTGGAAATTGTCCAAAACGGGAACGTTCTTTGTGGGCTCATGCCTGAAAAAATTGGAAGAACCCCCCCCTACAAAATGAAGTCACTCACTTAACATATTTTTCCCTACAGTTTCCTTGCTACATATAGGGCAGAATTATATTTCCTTCAGCCGATTATTAGTAACTAGTAAAAATATAACTTACTCTTTTTTTCTTTTTTGTAAATCTTTATTAAATTTCCAAACTACCATAGTTCAAACAAGCAATTTCAATATACATAAGTTTACACGAAATGCACATTAAACTTATAAACGTTAATCCACAACTATTCCCCCCCCCCCCACCAAATAATCAGAAAAATTACATACCTACAGGAAACCCTCCATATATTCCCCAAATGAAATTCCAATGCAAAACCTCCCCTCTCCTACCCACCCTGAATGTGTATGCTTAAGGGTCGATAAAATAAAATCAGTTATCATTCCTTACAGAACTTAGTCAATGGTTCCCAAACATCCATAAATTTCTTATACCGTCCCTGTTGTACAGCCATCGAACGTTCCATTTTAAAAGTATAAGAGAGAGATTCCCACCAGAAAGTGTAATTTAATATTTCACAGTTCTTCCAATTTCTCAAAATAAGTTGTATGGCAACTCCTGTCATTATAAAGTTAAGTTTGTTATTTCGAGCAGATATTTGACTTTTAGCTCTCATTAACATACCAAATAGGATGGTATCGTACGTCAATGCCACTGGATTTTCTAATATAATGTTCATTTGATCCCAAATAGATCTCCAAAATTTAAGTATCAAGGGACAATAGTATAGTAAATGATCCAAAGTCCCAGCTTCATGATGACAATGCCAACATCTATTAGACTTTGAACTATCTAATTTCTGTAAACGAACTGGGGTCCAAATTGCTCTATGTAATAAGAAAAAACAAGTTTGTCTCATAGATGCTGTACATCTCATCCTCCAAGTCAAAATTTGTGGTCATTGAGACCAGTAATCTGATGCTTTATGTCAATTCTCCAAATGTCACGAAGACCAGTTCTGAACAATCCAGCTTCTTCACAAAATAAAAATACATCCTGGAACTGGGCAGTGATAGAAGTGAATTTTAGACACCGAATGCACCATTTACTTGTCTAAAAAGTGTTTTTAGATAAGGTCATGGGCTTGATACTGCCTTTCTGTGGGTGCAACCAAAGTGGTTTACATATATGTACTTTTTCTGTCCCTAGTAGGCTCCCAATCTAAGTCTTGTACCTGAGCCAATGAGGGGTTAAGTGACTTGCCCAGGGTCATAAGGAGCTGCAGTGGGAATTGAACCAAGTTCCCCAGGTTCTCAGTACACTGCACTAACCATTAGGCAGCCATATTCAGAGCCAAAGCTAGCTATGTGTAGCTGGTGCTGCTTAACAGGACGCAAGGGAAGCTGAGATGCCAAAATTGTGCTCCCATCCATAGGTTTCCCATGCTGATGACCACTGTTCCCTCTGAGCCAGTGGTCTCAAACTCAAACCCTTTGCAGGGCCACATTTTGGATTTATAGGTACTTGGAGGGCCTCAGAAAAAATAGTTAATGTCTTATTAAAGAAATGACAATTTTCCTTGAGGTAAAACTCTTTATAGTTTATAAATCTTTCCTTTTGGCTAACTGCCTCTTTTACAAAGCCATGCGGCAACGGTCCCAAAGCCCTTTAAATCTCTATGGGCTTCGGGGCCATTAGCGCAGCACAGCCGCTAGCGTGGCTTTGTAAAAGAGACCATAAATCTTAAGAATAATATTGTCATTTATAGCTAAAGAGACATATGATCAAGAAACTGTGTTATTTTACTTTTGTGATTATGATAAACATACCTAGGGCTTCAAAATAGTACCTGGCGGGCCACATGTAGCAAAGCAGGAGTACGACAGGTGCATTTTGGGTGCACAGGGCACATTTGACACTTGCAACACTCCTGTATATGTTTAGGTGGCAGTTTTAGAAAAGGTGCACGCTCAGGTCAAAATGGCAGCGCACAGGGATTTGACAGGGGCATGCTCTGGGTGGGCTTCCAAAGTGTATGTGCATTTTGTAACTTAGAATGACAGTACACACGAGGCAGTATCAAGTGTGCTTTCATCCTCTAGAGACCAGGGACTCTCATTAAGCCTGGGAAGTGAGTCAGGACATGGGGGTGATGGGACCTGCAAGCACGAGTTCTGTTTTTGAAGGCCTTGGGTCTTAGGGGATTAGCAAGCTGAAGGCAGTCAACATATTGGGTTTATGCCCACACATGGGAGGGGAGCACTATTGCTGAGGAGGGTTTGGATGGTCAGGGGCCAGATTCAGGAGATGTACCGCAAGGGGGGAGGGGCCCTTTGGGGATGATTTTTGCTGCAAGATGGTGTATGTGTACCATAAGTGGGGAGGCCTAATGAGTGGGTTATGCTGCTGGTTGGGAGTGAGTAATGCTACCAGGATTGGGGAAATGCAGCCGGGGAAGGGAAGCAGGGAACGTTATGCTGCCAAGGGTGGGTGTGGTAAGCTGGCATCAGAGTGAGGGTTTTATATTTGGGGTTGGGGCAGAAAGAATGTTGGCATCATAGTTACCCAAGGGGTAAAATTTACAGCTGCCCCCATTGCAGTCACATACAACCAGTAGCATAGTCAAACCACCAAATTTGGATGGGCCTGAGCCCAAAACAGGTGGACACAAAACTCTTTCTCTGTCCCCACTCTTTCCTTGTTCCTTTCTCTTTCCTTAGTGTTTATTCCCCCTCACCCCATGCCCTCTACTTAAAATATAAATTCCTTAGCTGGCAGGGATCCTCAATCCATATTAGCTGAAAAACTCCTCAGGCAGCCAGAAGTTCTACCAAACTCGTCTGTCAGTGGCAACATCTCTGGGCCACTACCACAGCTGGCATTCTGCACATGCACATGCATAAAAACTCAGCATGCATGGCTTTCCTGCAGTGGTGGTCCAGGGATTCCTGACTGCTGAGCTTGGTAAGAATTCTGGCCACTGAAAGAGAAGGCTTTCAGTTGGCAGGGCTTGGGGGATCCCTATCAGTCCCAGGAAAGGTATGTCACTTCTGGGTGGGCCTCAGCCCATAGTAGGTAGGCCCTGCCCACCTGGGCTTACTCATGGCGACAACACTGCTTAACATGTGCCTTGGAGCAGATGTAAATTCAAAGATCTAGGTTTCCAAATAAGATGTGGATGTCCTATATAGAATAGAAAATGCACCTCTGTATTGTAGTCCTTCCCAGACCACTCCTTCTACCCATCTTCTCCACTTCCCATTGCTATCTACATGTACTAAACTTCCCCACATGTGAATGGGCCCTGTTCTGAAATAGCATTTAAACATCTGGGCCTCTCCAGATGTTAAAATAAAGCCACTGACATATGGGGATTCTTCTAAAATAACCACCATTTGGGAGGGGGGCATTTATCAAGCTGTGTTATGGCCCTACAGAGTGTTTGCTTTTTAAAGCATGTTAAAGGGCTCTAACACAAGTTATGACGCTGTAATGCAATGTTAGTTAAATCGCCATGGGGTACATAGTAATGAAAGCATAGAAATACATGGAGTCTTAGGGTATACTTGAGGTCTATATTTAAAGCAATTTAATCAGCCAGACACAAGTGGCTAAATCACTTGTTTAGGGCTTACTAGTCATTTTCAGTGGCACTAATGGTTTTGCGTTAGGTGCTAACCAGTCATCTTGGGAACATTCTGGGGGTGGAATCAGCACTTGGGCAGTTAATTAATTATTGTTATTAGGTACAAAATAAATGCCTCTGTATAATATGTAAACTGCTTTGATTGTAACCACAGAAAGGCAGTTTGTCAAATCCCTTCCACTTTCCTTCTCTTTTTGTCAATACTGGTGCTGGGTTCAAAAAGGTACTTGTGACCCCTAGTGGTAGTCTCATAGTATTATCTCTAGGGTTCAGGTTTCTGTATAAGAGCAAAGACCTGTGCCCAATATTTTTCCCATTAATAGATTTTTATATAGAAATCAAGTTTTGTTTTTTTATCCTTAAGGAAAACTGCTGCAAAGCCTTAATAAGTGAGCCATCTCTATAGGTTAACATACATAATATATAGTTAACAGCAGGTTTTCCAATACAAGTTTTATCCTAACTTGACACATACTGGGATTTGGTACCAATATACATTTCTTTGTAATCCATCAGTCATGGGCAGAGGAATTAGGTGAAGAAGTGTGTTTTTATTGCTTTCCTAAAGTTTAGGAGTCCTTCAAAGGATCTGATCTGCGGGGGCAGTTGATTCCAGTAACTCAGTATGTAGTGGGAGTAGAAATGTCGTTTGGTGGTTTGCAGGTGAAGGGCACGACCAGGGGATGTTTAGAGGTGTATTTCATCCTGGGAGTGGAGGGACCTGTTTGGCACATACAGAGGAAGCTTAGCCTTCATGTAGCCCAGTGCCAATGTTAAATTGAAGAGCTATAAATGTAAGATCATGAATTTAATGAATATATCCCCAAACCATAATGTTGGTAACATTATCGATGCAAAAACAAGTGTAATTTAGCAGTTGCTTTATCTGAATCTTAAACTGATACACAGTCATTGCCAATAAAATTGTTGAATTTTTATTTGAGTCTCCTCTAAAAAATTATTATCCAGTCTAATTACTATAAAAAGGGTAATCATTCATGACTAAACTTCTGACTGGCAAGATTTGCTATTTTTCATAAGCAAAATTCAATTAAATTCAGGTTCCAATTAATGGACAGTTTTTATGTATGTGTAATGAATACAAGTGATTAATTTTACTGTAACTGATATCTTTTGTAATAAATGATGTGATTAGGCCCTAGGGAAAGAGTCTCGACTGCATAGCAGCAACACCTAGTGGCCAGACACAAAAGGAAAGAAACAGCTTACACATTTGCACAGTTCTGAAATAGACACAAAAATTCCACTTAAAAAAATCATACAGCTAGATTCACCCTCAAAGAACTCTATTTTACATTTGTGGCCAACCTAACACATTTAAAGCAGTGGTTCTCAATTCAATCCTTGAGATACCCAGCTAGTCTGGTTTTCAGGATATCCATAATGAATATGCATGAGATACGTCTGCATAGAATGAAAATAATACATGCAAATGTACCTCATGCATGTTCATTGTGGATATCCTTCAAAACGATATAAAAAGGATGGAGTCGGTCCAGAAGAAGGCTACTAAAATGGTGTGTGGTCTTTGTGATAAGGTGTAAGGGGATAGATCTCAATCTGTATACTTTGGAGGAAAGGCAAAAGAGGGGAGATATGATAGAGACAGTTACATACCTATGTAATGTAAATGTACATGAGTCGAGTCTCTTTCATTTGAAAGGAAACTCTGCAATAAGAGGGCATAGGTTGAAGTTAAGAGGTGATAGGCTCCGGAGTAATCTGAAGAAATACTTTTTTAAAGAAAGGGTGGTAGACGCATGGAACAGTCTCTTGGAAGAGGTGGTGGAAACAGAGACTGTGTCTGAATTCAAGAGGGCCTGGGATAGACACGTGGAATCTTTCAGAGAGAGAAAGAGATAATGGTTACTGCAGATGGGCAGACTAGATGGGCCATTTGGCCTTTATCTGCCGTCATGTTTCTATGGTTCTATCCTGAAACCTGACTAGTTGCGTGTGCACCGAGGACTGGTTTGAGAATCCCTAATTTAGAGGGTACTTTAATTTTATAACAAATCATCTCAGTTAAGAGGATAGGAAGATGCCTAATTTAGTATAATTTATAAAAACACATAAATGGCTATGGTGCTTATTTTATAAGTGCTATTCATGTTCTAGAAGTCTAGAAAAGCAAAGATACTTACCTGTAGCAGGTGTTCTCCAAGGACAGCAGGCATATATTCTCACATCCAGTGAAATTATCAAGTTTGCAGACGACACAAAGCTATGCCGGGCAATCAGATCGCAGAAGGACAGCGAGGAACTCCAGAGCGACTTGAATCAATTGGAGAAGTGGGCAGAAAATGGCAGATGAATTTTAATGTGGAAAAATGCAAAGTGATGCATTTAGGCAGAAAAAATAAAGATCACAAGTATAGTATGTCAGATGTAACTCTGGGAAAGACCGAACAGGAAAAGGACCTGGGTGTACTGATAGATAGGACCCTGAAACTGTCGGCGCAATGTGCGGTAGCAGCGAAGAAAGCAAATAGAATGCTAGGCATGATATAGAAGGGAATTACGAGTAGATCAGAGAAAGTTATAATACCGCTCTACAGAGCCATGGTCAGACCGCACCTGGAATACTGCATCCAGCATTGGTCTCCATACCTAAAGAAGGATTTAAAACTGCTAGAGAGGATGCAGAGATGAGCAACGAAGCTAGTGAAAGGTATGGAGAACCTGGACTATGAGGAACGACTTAGGAGACTGGGGTTGTTCTCCCTTGAGAAGAGGAGACTGCGAGGGGATCTGATCGAGACTTTCAAAATACTGAAAGGATTCGGCAAAATGGAGCAGGGAAAGCAGTTATTTACAATGTCCAGTGTGACACAGACAAGAGGACATAGACTGAAGCTGAGGGGGGACAGGTCCAGGACGAATATCAGGAAGTTCTGTTTCACGCAGCGAGTGGTGGACACCTGGAATGCTCTCCCAGAGGAAGTAATTGCAGAATCCACCGTTCTAGGATTTAAGGGTAAACTAGATGCACATATCCTTAAGAGTGGCATAGAGTGATACGGGTAAGGGTAAATTAGATGCACATCTCCCATGAGAAGCATACAGTGATATGGGGTCTGATCCGGCGATGGCAATTCTAATGTTCTTATGTGGGTGATGTCATACACGGAACCTGATACAGACACTACCAAGTGCACGGTCACTTTAAATCTGTAGGCAGTGCCCATACCATGTGCTTGTTGGTGCATTCCTGTCCAATGTCATCTTGAGGGACCATAGGTTCAGTAACAAAGCTAAAAAGCCAACTAGAGGAGGTGGGCGGGTTGTAGGAATATATGTCTGCTGTCTTCGGAGAACACCTGCTACAGTTAAGTATCTTTGCTTTCTCCACAGACAAACAGGTATAATATTTTCACCTGTGGGATTCCCAAGCTGCCAGGATCATGACGCTGGACAAGGATAATGGATATATGAAGTACTAATTTTAGACCTAGAAATAAGACTGATCTGTATTAAGATATAAGTACAGGTACAAGATCCTTTATCCTAAATTCTAAAAAACAAACTGCTGCAAAAACCAAAAGTTGGTTTTTTGGGTTTTTTTTTTTTAACATTATTGCATTACTAATTTGTACAACAAAGCTTTTTTTTTATTTTTTTCCATTAAACGTGAAATCTGGCCCAAAAGTCCCTGATAGCAGGTCAGTTTTTTCATTTTACCTCACACTGGTGTACCTCTGAGGTGTTGCCGGTGGCCACAGTGATGACTCTTCATTGCCTGCTGTGGCCCCGCACGCTTCTATTTGTCACATCCAGCCAGGAAGGAAAGAGGAAGTGATGTCAGCAAGGCAAGGGGCAGCAGAGAGAAGCCTACAGGGCTGCAGCAGGTAATGAATATGAATTGCTGTCGCCACTGGTAACGACATATTCCAAAGACCAAAAAATTCAAAAATCCGAAATGTCTCTGGTCCCAAGCATTTCGGATAAAGAATCTTGTACCTATAACATGTGATTTAGTAACTTCTGTGATTAACCTTTCAAGCAATAGCTAAACAATTTATAGTGACGTACATCTGTGACTTTTTAAAGTGACATTCAGTGCAGTGCCCTTAGAATGCCCCTCTGATCTGAGCTGTGTTTGTGTGGCCATCTGAAGCTGGAATGTACTGTTTCTTTCACATCTTTGGATGGTGGGATGGGGTCGGTGACTACTGGGGGAAGTAAGGGGGTGGAGGGGGGGGGTCATGCCTTAATCCCTCCAGTGGTCACCTGGTCAGTTTGGGCACCTTTTTTTGACCCTTACTCATTTTTAAAATGTCTAGCCCCAAATAAGTCTAGTCAAACTGGTGGCCTGGATATTTTGTTAAAAATTTCCTTGCAAAACATCCAAGTGCTAAGCCTGCCCAAAACATACCTAAGACACCCCCCTCCCCCCTTTAAGATATAGATGCACTGGAGTCAAAAAGACCAGAAAAACAGTTTCAAAACTGGCCACTTGGATGTTTTGACTAGTAAGACATCCAAGTGCCAGTTTATGCTGTCTTTTGGATGTTATCTATCTTTTATGAAAATGAACCCCATGATCTACCTCAAAAGTGTGACTTATTTCCACTTTCTGAAGTAGGAGTACAAGAAAAGCCTAGGTTAAACTGGTAATGAAGTTCTGGAAGGGAAGACAGATGCAGTAAACAGCTCTCCTTCTATGAAAGGTAAATAAATTACAGTATCAGTAAACTTTGGTTTTACTTATATGCATAAAGGAAAGAAAATATGTTTGTATAAATTTGATTTCAAATATTTTTATTGATTTTCACAGAACAAAAGAAAAAGACAATCTCTACATAAAAATCATGAAGTAACAAAGATAGCAAATACTTGTTTGTATAAATTTAAAGGCCACCTGATAAAAAAAAAAAAAAGTCTGAACCTAGTAACCTAGTTCAGTAATGATTTTTTTCTCTCATGAGCATTAATTGGAGGAGTGTTGTAAAGATTTATGTAGAGTGTATTGGTAGTGTAAGCCTAGGGTTGGGTGGGATGGAGGGGCAGGGTGGAGGACCTAAACAAGCAGAGTTCTGTGGTCACTGTTAGCTGTGAAACTAATCTCCAGTGCTATTGCATATTAAATCACCTTACTATAACTCTGCTTATAACAGAGCCTGCCTACCAGCCTAGGTGACTGCTTTTGCTCTGGGTAGAGAAAAAGTGGGAAAAACACGGATAAAGTTATTTAAAGGGCCTCTGATAAATATCTAATTTCCACCAAGACTCATAATAAACAGACAGAGATTTAACAATGGTTTAAGCTAGTCTAACCAGTGTACGAGATTTAAAACAAGATAAAAGTATGATTTGTTTTGCTTGTTTTTTGATTTTTTTTTGGGAGGAAAATTCACAGAAACAGAGCAGAAAGCCAGAAATCTCAGCACAACAGTAAGGATTAGCCAGATAGAAAAAAAAAAAAAAAAGAGAATGCAAATATATTAATTTAGCTCAGAACAGGGAGGTCCAAAAACAATCCAGCCATTTGTGTTTGAAAAAAGCAAGGGCTTTGCCAGTACAATGAACATAAGAATAGTCATACTGGGTCAGACCAATGGTCCATCTAGCCCAGTAGCCCGTCCTCACGGTGGCCAATCGAGGTCCCTAGTACCTGGCCAAAACTCAAGGAGTAGCAATATTCCATGCTACCAATTCAGGGCAAGCAATGGCTTCCCCCAAGTCTGTCTCAATAACAGGCTGTGGACTTTTTCTCCAGGAAATTGTCCCAACCTTTCTTAAAACCAGCTACGCTATCCGCTCTTACCACAACCTCTGGCAATACATTCTCTGAGTGAAAAACTATTACCTTCTATTGGTTTTAACAGTATTTCCTGTAACTTCGAGTATCCCCTACTCTGTGTAATTTTTGACAGAGTAAAAAATTAATCCACTTGTACCTGTGTGGTGCAGTGGTTAAAGCTACAGCCTCAGCACCCTGGGGTTGTAGGTTCAAACCCACGCTGTTCCTTGTGACCCTGGGCAAGTCACTTAATCCCCCCATTGTCCCAGGTACATTAGGTAGATTCTGAGCCCGCTGGGACAGACAGGGAAAAATGCTTGAGTACCTGAATAAATTCATGTAAACCGTTCTGAACTCCCCTGGGAGAACGGTATAGAAAAATTGAATTAAAAAAAAAAAAAAAATACTCAGGATTTTGTAAACGTCGATCATATCTCCCCTCAGCCATCTCTTTTCCAAGCTGAAGAGCCCTAACCTTTTTAGTCTTTCCTCATACGAGAGAAGTTCCATCCCCTTTATCATCTTGGTTGCTCTTCTTTGAACCTTTTTTAGTGCCACTATATATTTCTTGAGATAAGGACACCATTATTGAATGCAATACTCCAGGTGAGGTTGCACCATGAAGCGATACAGAAGCATTATAACATTCTTAGTCTTATTTGCCATCCCTTTTAAAATAATTCCTAGCATCTTGTTTGCTTTTTTGGCCACCGCCACACATTGGGCAGAAGGTTTCATCATATGGTCTACAATGACACCTAAATCCTTTTCTTGGGTGCTAACCCCCAAGATGGACCCCAGCATCCGGTAATTGTGATTTGGGTTATTCTTTCCAATGTGCATCACTTTGCATTTGTCCACATTAGATTTCATTTACCATTTGGACGCCCAGTCTTCCAATTTTGTAAGGTCTGCCAACAATTTTTTTACAATCTGCATGCATTTTAACAACTTTGAACAATTTAGTGTCATCTTCAAATTTAATCACCTCACTTGTCGTTCCAATTGCCAGATCATTTATAAAAAAGTTAAATAGCACCGGTCATAGTACAGATCCCTGCGGTACTCCACTATTTACTTTCCTCCATTAAAAAAATAACCATTTAACCCTATCCTTTATTTTCTATCCGATTACCAATTCCTAATCCACAACTGAACTTTGCCACTTATTCCATGATTCTTTAATTTTCTCAGGAGCCTCTCATGAGGAACTTTGTCAAAAGCTTTCTGAACCTCTAGATACACTACATCAACCGGCTCACCTTTATCCACATGTTTATTCACATCTTTAAAGAAGTAAAGTAAATTAGTGAGGCAAGATCTCCCTTGGCTGAATCCATGCTGACTGTGCCCTATTAAATCATGTTTGTTCACGTGTTCTACAATTTTATTTTTTATAATTGTTTCCGCCATTTTGCCCGGCACTGAAGTCAGACTTACCGGGCTATAATTTCCCAGATCTTCCTTTGTGACATAACCATGGCCAGCTTTGTCCCTGTGATTGATAAAAGAAGAACACGGTCCCTGATCAGGAGAGCTGACCAGGTTAAAAGCAATAAGATAGAAATGGTTGACTACCCCTCAGACAGTGAGGTAGAGCAGGAAGGGTATGAGCCTAAAGTTATTCAGCAGAAAGTGCCATACCAGTTTAAAGATCCCAGAAAGCCTACTAGGCTTTTACTGAGAAGTGGAGACCTGGTCCTGCAGGGTATTCACACTTTCGTCAGTCTAGGAGAAACCAGCGTTATTTCCCTAGGGATTTTCAGCCCAACCCCCCCTCCTAGGAGAGGGGGGTGGGACTATGACACACTTAAAAGCAGAGCCCTGAATCACAGCAGGGAGGAAATGGGGGAAGCAAAGCAGAGGCACTAACAGGAGCATGGCCAAGAAGGTGAGGGGAGGAGTCTCTCTCCTCAACCTCACAGCAGTGAAGATTTGATAATGGCTGAGGACTCACCTAGTCTGGATCCAGCTACTGAGGGCCTGTTGGAAGCTGAGGCTATGGACACACTTGAATGGCCTCAAGGAGCATGCTGTATTCCTGAAGGGATGGAGGTTAGTCACTAAGCCAAAGTAAAGAAAAGAGTCTGTGTTTGTTCACTGGAAGTATGGAGGTTTGAAGCTTGCTCTCTGCAGGCAGAGACCAGCTGACCTTAATTAAGCAAGGCAGGAGAAAAGCTTCTCCGTTCCGGGACTTATCTTTTGTTGTTTTGTTTGCTGAGAAGCTGTGCAGTTAAACATTGTGGAATGAAGAAAACGTCTGGGACACTGTGCTACCAGGATACAAGCTATACCAAAGAGACAGAGAAGGTCAAAAAGGTGGGGGTATTACCCTATACATTAAAGAGGGAATTGAATCTACTGGAGAGAACATGCCAGAAATGAAAAATAAGGTAGAGTCTCTATGGGCCAAAATTCCAGGAATAAATGGAACGGAAACAAAGATTGGCATCTACTACCGACTCCCAGGGCAGTCCAAAGAAACTGATGGAGAAATGACGGACGAGGTTAAACGCAACTGCAAGGGAGGCAATGCAGTTATCATGGGCGACTTTAATTATCCTGGGATAGACTGGAACATAGGCAGTAGGGAGACCAAGTTCCTTAATGCTGTAGGTGATTGCTTCCTGAAACAACTCGTCAAGGAAAATACGAAAGCAAATGCAATTCTGGACTTAATTCTAAATGGACTAGGAGGCGTAGAAATAGAAGGGATGCTGGGAAGCAGTGATCACAATATGATCTGCTTCAACCAGGACACAGGGGCAAAACATCGATCCAGAACGACGGCCACGGCACTGAACTTCCGAAAAGTAAATTATGAAGCAATGAGATTCATGGTGGGAAAGAAGATTAAAAGAAGACTGTAGGCGCTAGTGAGCATCACAGCAAATGGCAGCGTAGCGTTTGTGCTCCGCAGCCCAGCACACTAAAAAGCTATTTTTTACAGTACCATCGGACTCTTGAATTACGGCGAAGTAGCGGTTTAAACTTATTAGCTATGTCTACATCTAAAGCCGGCAAAAGAAAGAACGTGGAGCCTGTATCGCCGCAAAAATCGGCGGCGGCAAAGGAAGAAGGAGACACGCTGCAGACTGTCATGGCGGAGCTTCGCGCCATGCGGGAGATTCTGGCGGCCACCAACCAAAACACGGAGGACATAAAAACAGACCTCGCTTCCCTCACGGTTGAGATGGCGGTTTGTCGGTCTCGATTGGATGTGGCCGAACAAAAGATTGAGGTGAATGAATCCAATATAAAGTCCCTACAACGTCAATTTAAAAAAATTACTATTCTAGAACAGGAACTTGAAGACGCCCAGAACCGTTCGCGACTTAATAACTTGCGGGTTCTGGGAATCCCGGAAGCGAGAGAGGGAAAAGATACGATCGCCTTCCTACAGATGATGTTTCCTAAACTACTTGGCATCGATTTTAAGCACGATTTAGAAATTGATCGCGCTCACCGAGTGCCAACGCATAAGATAGACGTGGGGGCCAAATATCCACGTCCCGTTGTAGCCCGTCTATTACGCTATTCACAAGTGATGGAGATTATGAGGCAAGCGAAGCTGCAACGTCCGTTGAAGTTTGAGGGGAATAACATCTTAATTGTTCCAGATCTCGCTAAACAAACTGCCAAGAGGAGAAAACAACTATTGGAATATAGGCCCAAGCTGAAGCACATTGGTGCTAAATATGGCATGTTCTATCCGGCCACCCTCAGAGTCACCTTCAATAACAGTACCAGGAATTTCACCCATCCTCATGAGCTGGCAGATTATTTGGAGTCTCAAGCTCCAAGTTCCATAGACTCTACTTAATTCTTGGTATCATTAATACTGTGTTTTGCAGTGTGCTTGCCTGATGGCACGAGACATTACTGTTCATTGCCTCATTTGATTACACTATTGAGGCTGTAATGCGGTTCTGAAGTTGCTAGTTCTAGCCTGTATTTTGCATTTATATTATTACATGGCTGATTAGTTTGCACTACTGTTATTTGTGCAAATGATGAGTGAATATTGTTTGTTTATTAATACCATGTTTAGGTTTGTCTGGGCTGCGTTGAGCGGCTCGCTTATCTGCCTTTGTGACCTCATTATCCCTATATATTTCTACTGCTTCTGACTCTGTTTAATCTTACTTATATTGCTATGACAGTTCCTCATGATTCTCGGTTTATTATTATTATTCTGTATTTAATATTATTTCTGACTGAACGTATATGCAATTGTGTGGGTACATATGTGTTTTCATACCTGGTCTATTTTGATTATGAACTAATTTACACAGGATGTCATACTGGACTTTATGATCTATACACTAAATGGGTGCTTTACATCATATATCATACTACAGTTTATACTTGATTTGATAGGTCTTTATGAACAATTGATGTTTACACATATTGATTATTACTCCTCTATGCTTTCATTACATAGTTGCTTTGAGTATGTTTGTATATTACTTTCCCTCCCAGTATTATGCTTAGGCAGCAGGACGGTTCTAGGGGTGGAATATTTCTGTGCTACTGTCATGTATCTTGTGCATATAATTTATATTACAATTCCGCTATTTCCTTAATTTGAGATGACACTTACATTTTGCTCACTTAATGTTAAGGGTCTCAATAATCCTATCAAACAGCAGAAAATCCGAGATTATATTTCCCGACTACAGCCTGATATAACCCTTCTCCAAGAAACTCACTTATCCGATAGGGACTCTGTTAAATTTCATTTACCCTGGGCTCTCCCTACTTTGTACTCCCCTGCTATAGATAAAAAGAGCGGTGTAATGGTTATTATTAAACAAAATCAAAGTATTAAATTGTTATCTCATTCCACAGATCTAATGGGTAGATGGATTAAATTTCATCTAGATATTAATGGCATATTTCTCACATGCCTTAATATATACGCCCCTAATGTCGATCTCCCTGATTTCTTTGATGACTTGTCCTTTTTGCTATCTGCTTCTCCTGACAGTTTGTACCTAGTAGGAGGGGACTTTAATCTTATCCTTGATCCTACTAAGGACCGTAAGTCTCATGCCCTATATAAGAAATCTCGATCTTGGTATAAACTGCAGGAATTGATTAACCAATTTGATTTAATAGATCCCTGGAGAATCACTCATCCCACAGATTCCACTTTCACATACTACTCTCCGCCGCATAATACATATTCTCGTATTGATTATTTTTTAGTAAGTGCAGCTCTATCCACATATCTCTCTTCTGCCACAATCAAAGAAATTGCAATTTCTGACCATGCGGCCATATTATTAAGCTTACATAAGGTAATTAAAATCACTCCATATAAACAATGGAGATTTAATAATTCCTTACTCCTTGAAACTGAATTCAGGGAGCATATATCAAATGCAATCACTGAATTCTTTGATTTTAACAATTCCAATTCCACAGACTGGATAAATTTGTGGGATTCTTTTAAGGCGTTTATTAGAGGGGAAATTATATCAAGATCAGCATACTTAAAACGTGAACGTCTACGCTCCACTGTGGAATTGGAAACTAAAATTAAAATTGCTGAAGAATTCCATATAGCTCATCCCGCTGATTTTGATGCTTTGTTGCATCTTAGATCACTCAGAGTAGAGTATAATGCTTTACTGAGTAAATCAGCTTCGCATACCCTATTACTCAAAAATGCCTCTTACTATTCTGATAATAACAGATGTGGTCATCAGCTGGCTCAATTTCTGAAAGGACGTTCTACTAAAACTTATGTTGCTGCACTGCATTGCAATGATAATTGTGTAGTTACTGACTCCGCAGATATAGTTACACGATTCCATACTTTTTACTCACACCTGTATACCTCAGAACTCAGTGAATCTGCTGACACATCACAATTTCTTCAATCCCTTCCTCACACGACAATTTCTAAGTTACAACACCAAGATTTATCCCGAGCGCTAAATAGGGACGAAATAGAGAATGCCATTAGACAATTAGCTAACAATAAAGCCCCTGGTCCGGATGGTCTAACGGCAGAATTTTACCGTGCATTCTTACCCCAGTTATTATCTCATATTCACACCTTCTTTACATCTATTATTCAATCAGGTAAAATATCAGGAACCTTCACGGAGGCCACTATAATTGTTTTACCTAAACCAGATAAATCTCCATTATTGGTATCTAACTATAGGCCTCTCTCTTTAATCAATACTGATGCCAAGATTTTCGCTAAAGTTATTGCGAATCGTTTAATCCCTAGTTTACACGATATTATTTCACCAGATCAAACGGGTTTCATTCCAGGACGTCTGTCCAGTGATAACACTAGACTACTGGCAGATGTAATACAACTAACTGACACTACCTCTGAGCCCTTGCTGATCATGGGTTTAGACGCCGAAAAAGCCTTTGATAGGGTGGAATGGGATTATATTTTCCAAGTTTTACATTGGTATGGATTCCCGCCATATTTCATATCGATGGTCAAAATTCTATACACTTCACCTACAACTAAATTGTTTATTAATGATTACTATTCAGCCCCTTTTAAGCCCAGCAGAGGCACAAGACAGGGATGTCCACTTTCTCCGCTGCTATTCGACATAGCTCTTGAGCCCCTGTTAACGGCAATACGCACATGCCCTAATATTACCGGTTACTGCACTCCATCGGCACATGTTAAATTATCGGCATATGCTGATGATATTTTGCTATATGCGACTCCATCTTCGGTGCCCTACATTCTAAATTTGATATCCTCTTATTCTACTATATCTGGATACAAACTTAACCTATCCAAGACCGAAATTATGCCACTTCACTGTCCCGATGTTAAAGAAGATCTGGCCAATTATGGGTTTAAATGGTCCTCCAATAAGATTAGATACTTGGGAATTTATTTTGGCCCGACATTAGAGGATACAATATCATATAATTTGGACTTCTTAATCACCAAACTTAAACGACTTACGTCTCAATGGTCTCCGCTCAAGATTTCTTGGTGGGGCCGTTTGGACACTATTAAAATGATGCTAGTTCCGGTAATTAATTACACTCTTTCTATGTTACCATGCCTGCTACCGATTTCAGAGTATAAGAAAATTGAACAGATTTTGGTCTCCTTCCTTTGGAATGATAAAACCCCTAGAATCAGTTTGCAAAAACTTAAATGCACTAAACAGAATGGTGGGATTAACTTCCCTAGTATATATGACTACCATTTAGCTTTCCTCTTGCGTCAAAGTATGGTTTGGAACGACCCCTCCCATCTTACATATACTCCACTATGGGTTACTTTGGAATCCAGAGGGGTTCCTCTATACTTAAAACATACTGCCCTGATGGAAGACCATGATGGAGTAGAATTACACCCTGTGATACATTCCACTCGCAATGCTGTTAGATCCATAGATCGATTGATGGAGATTCCATGGTCCCTGTCTCTATTTGCTCCAATCTGGAACAATCCGGCTTTTAGAATTCAGAATAAACCTATCTCTTGGAAATTATGGCAGACACATGGTTTATGGAATATCTCCCATCTATTTGATGGCCAGACTTGGTTTTCGTTTGATGTTATATGTAGGAAGCATAACTTGCCTCCTTCACAATTTTTTAGGTGGCTTCAACTGACTCATTGTATCAAAAAGACTCTAAACTCTAAAGAATACAAGTTGGATGAGCCCTCCTACTTTACAGCATGCACCACTATCTCAGCGTCTGGTAAGGCGGCCTCTAAATGGTATAAACTACTTCAAGGCTGTAAATTTGCTCCCGATAGATCTATAAAGGAAGTCTGGCATAGAGAGCTTTCTTTAGACTTTGAAGACTCCACTTGGGCTTTCTTGTGGGTCTCTGCTGGTAAAGCCCTTCACTCTGCCTCTATGCTTCAATCCGCTTACTTTTTATTACATAGAGCATATTGGACACCCTGCAGGTTGGTCAAGATAGACCCGTCTGCATCGAAATTATGCTGGTCTTGTAAACAATTTGAAGGTTCCCTGAGACATATGATCTTTGATTGTCCATTGCTGGATAAATTTTGGAAATCGGTATGGTCAGATATTTGTAAAATGCTCAATATACATGAAAACATATCCTATGCTATTCTTATAGCTGGTAATCATGCATTAAGATTTCCTCTTACGGAGTCTGAAGGTATCTTACTTAGGGGCCTTCTCATATTGGCACTTCGATCCATCTTCTCCAATTGGAAATCTCTGGATATGGTTTCGCCTGCTATGTGGTGGTCCAATCTTAATATAGTTATTAAATATGAAATGCTATATGCACGTAAACTGGGCTCCTTACGCCGATTTCATGACATCTGGGATCCTGTATTGAATTACTGTTCCCCTTGTGTATAACATCACTTATTTACCCAGCTATTTACTAATATCTATTATTTGGTTCTTTTGTTTCAGCCAAGGTTTACACTCGTTTCTTTTGGTTCTCATTTAGTATGTAACTCACTTGTTGTATACATCCTATTGCTTATCCCTGAAATGTTCTTAGTATTTTTGGATCTGTCTTTTATATTCTCAAGTGATACAGATGATGTATGTCATGTTCCTTGACCTTACTGCTTGCAGTTCCTTTTTATTTTGTTTTGTATTTTGTTACGTATATATACAATAAAAATATTGAACTTTGGAAAAAAAAAAAAAAAAAAAAAAAGAAAAAGAAGACTGTAAAATCGCTAGAGCAAGCATGGTCCCTTTTCAATGACACAGTCACCGGAATGCAAAATCTATATATACATTACATTACATTACAATACATTAGTGATTTCTATTCCGCCATTACCTTGAGGTTCAAGGCAGATTACATAAGAGTTGTCATGAAGTTACAAGATATATAGGCAGATTACATAAGAATTGTCGAGAAATTAAGGTAATGCATGTTGGGTAATTTGAACATTTTAGATTTGATAAGGGAGTAGACAGTGTGGTAGGTGGAGCTTGGGAAGGAACTGGTCGTGTTAAATAGGTTTTATGTATTTTTTGAAGAGTAGTTTCTTTTTTGAAGGTTTTGTAGTCTGTGGTTGAAGACAGCAGATTGGTGATTTGTCTGTCTAGTTTTGCTGCTCTGCTGGCCATTAGTTTGTCATATAGTTTTCTTCGTTTGATATTTTTGGTTGATGGGTGTGTGAATAGTGAGTGGGTTCGCCTGTGTCTGGTTGAGGTGGACTGAGTTAGTTGGTTGTTCCAGTAGGTTGGGCTGTCTCCTTACTGGGAAAGATGGTAGAGGCGCTGATAAAGGACCGCATCATTGATTACCTAGACGGACACAATCTGATGAGGACCAGCCAGCACGGCTTCAGCAAAGGAAGATTTTGCTTGACAAAGTTGCTGCACTTCTTCGAGGGAGTAAACAGGCAGATAGACAAGTGTGACCTGGTCGACATTGTATATCTGGATTTTCAGAAAGCATTCGACAAGGTCCCGCATGAACGACTACTTTGAAAAATTGCGAGCCATGGAATCGAGGGTGAAATACTTATGTGGATTAAGAACTGGTTGGCGGATAGGAAACAGAGAGTGGGGGTGAATGGACAATACTCGGACTGAAAAAGCATCACAAGTGGAGTGCTGCAGGGTTCAGTGCTTGGACCCGTGCTCTTCAACATATTTATAAATGACCTAGAAATTGGTACGAGCGAGGAGATTAAATTTGCAGTTGATACAAAGTTATTCAGAGTAGCGAGGACTCAGAAGGATTGCGAAGACCTGCAATGTGACATAAACACACTCAAGAAATGGGCCGTGACATTGCAAATGAGATTCAACATGGATCACTGTAAGGCAGGGGTGTCAAAGTCCCTCCTCGAGGGCCGGAATCCAGTCGGGTTTTCTGGATTTCCCCAATGAATATGCATTGAAAGCAGTGCATGCAAATAGATCTCATGCAGATAAATTGGGGAAATCCTGAAAACCCGACTGGATTCTGGCCCTCGAGGACCGACTTTGACACCTGTGCTGTAAGGTGATGCATGTCAGTAAGAAAAATCTTATACATGAATACAGGATGTCCGGTGCAGTATTTGAAGAAACCCCCCAGGAAAGAAACTTGGGAGTACCTGTCGACAAGTCAATGAAGCCATCTGCACAATGCACCTGTGGCGGCAAAAAGGGCGCACAGAAGGCTAGGAATGATTAAGAAGGGAATCATGAACAGATCGGAGAAGATTATCATGCCACTGTAGCGGGCCCATGGTATGCCCCCACCTGGAATATTGCTTCCAGCATTGGTCGCCGTACATGAAGAAGGACACAGTACTACTTAAGAGGGTCCAGAGAAGAGCAACTAAAATGGTTAAAGGACTGGAGGAGTTGATGTACAGTGAGAGATTAGAGAAACTGGGCCTCTTCTCCCTTGAAAAGAGGAGACTGAGAGGGGACATGATCGAAACATTCAAGATAATGAAGGGAATAGATTTAGCAGATAAAGACAGGTTGTTCAACCTCTCCAAGGTAGAGAGAACGAGAGGGCACTCTCTAAAGTTAAAAGGGGATAGATTCCATACAAACGTAAGGAAGTTCTTCTTCACCCAGAGACTGCTGAACCAGAATGTAAGCAGGTAAGGCTAATCTCAGTTAGGGCACTGGTGTTTGACTTAAGGGCTGCCGCATGAGCGGACTGTTGGGCACGATGGACCACTGGTCTGACCCAGCAGCGGCAATTCTTATGTTCTTATCTGTGATAAGAACGTCTACAGTAAATATACGGTGCCTGTAACACCCTGCTTGTGCCACGTCACTATTAAAGCTCAGCTGCTGCTGATAAGCTCCTTAAGCACATGGAGTTTGGAGTGGAGCAGGGCTGAAAGCAGCAGCAGTAAAATCAAGTCTGCAACAGGAACCCCAGAGCTGAGGTATGATTTTATTCTCTCTTTTTAGATACTTTGTTTGTTGTTCATGTTTTATGTTTTCGTTATGGATTTATTTTCATGGCATTGTTGAACTGTGAAATCATTTGCCATTTACCTGCACCCTGGTGAAGAGGACTACTTTACTAATATAAAGTCCAGGGGAGTTACATGGAATGTCTACCTGAACTATGGTCATTTGCTGACAAGTATTTGAACTATTTTGGTTTGTTCCTGATTTATGCATTATATGACTAAGGCTGATGGTGCTCAGCCAATGTACCAAATAAAGCTTAATACGTTTTGATTTAACCAAGTTTGGTTTGCTTCTCCCATCTTTTGATGTGTATTACTGGCTTAGTGTGGCCTTGGCAGACTAGGTAGAGGCTTAGGTCTGCTTGAACCTGAAAGACCTTCCTTGTCCCTGAGGAAGCCATGCCAACAGGCCAGAGTAACACAACACTAAGCTGCCTGCAAGTCTAGGCAGGGGTTAGCCATGTGACACTCTATACCCAATTTTTAAAAATTGGCGTAACATTGGCCACCCTCCAATCTTCAGGTACTATAAACGATTTTAGTGGCAGATTACAGATCACCAACACTAGGTCAACAATTTCATGTTTGAATTCTTTTTGTACCCTGGGATGTATACCATCCGGTCCAGGTGATTTATTACTTTTTAACTTGTCAATTTGGCTTAGTACATCTTCCAGATTCATTGAGATTTCTTTCAGTTCCTTCACATCATCACCCTGAAAACCATTTACATTTCATGTAGATCTCTTACATCTTCTTCCGTAAAGACCGAAGCAAAGAATTCGTTCAGTCTCTTCGTTATGGCCTTATCCTTCTGCTTGCAATAGGGCCTGCCTACTGAGCATGGGAATTTGGATGCCCATGCACTCATTAAGCTCAAGGTGTGTAAATAACAAAAAAATATGAAATGGGACACCAATGCAAGGCTCTATTCAATTTTATTGTTGCTATTGTGCTATCATGGACATCCCAAGGCCAGTTGCATTAGTGGGAGATCGTTATAGTTGCCAAAATGCTGGCCTTCTGATAACGAGTTCAGTTTAATATCTCAAGACACTCTATTATATACTTTTGGCTCAGTATGACATCATCAGTTTGACAGCCAATAAAAATCAACAAAAGAGGTGTTTAAAATTAGACAAAGAAAAAAGTTGCAGAAAATTACTTTTGATCTGTTTACATTCATTTTTGAATTTACATTAACATTTTATAACATTTCCAATATTCCTTTATCATTCTTAAAACTTATTTCAGACAATTTGTCTATGTATCAAACAAGCTGCTAAAAAGTTCTAAACCTTACAGTGCTGAAAAGTTGTCAGCCTTAGAGGAAAGGAGGGCTCTCCCTAAGCTGACAGTTTCAAATTTCATTGATTTAATTATTTCCAGATGTTATACCCTTTGAATTTCTTTAGGTTGCAAATATATATAATATGTTTTTTCAAAACCCATTCTTTTGTTCAATACAGTCACACAATCACTCCAGGGGCCCCCTCTCATTCATTCATAACTTGATTCATTCATATTTAATGCATGTTATATCTTAGTTTAGGATACGTCTTCCTAGCCAGTCTAAGGCACATCTGGTATCAATTAACACCAGATGCTGAGAAGCGGGAACCTCTGAACAAAGACTTGACAGAAAGTCAATGGAGTCCATGCACATCCCGATTTCCTCCATGATCTAGACCAATAGCAAAGTACACAAAAAGAATATTATTATACTTTCCCTTATATTAATCTGTAGTGTGTT
Organism: Geotrypetes seraphini; assembly: GCF_902459505.1. Lineage (NCBI taxonomy): Eukaryota > Metazoa > Chordata > Amphibia > Gymnophiona > Dermophiidae > Geotrypetes > Geotrypetes seraphini. The sequence goes on from NC_047086.1 coordinate 131,155,508, forward strand.
TTTCTGGCCTTGGCCACATTTATATTCAGATTTTTATTCACCCGTTTTTCATACATTTCTATTTGGGCGTGGCCTTAACTGACACATATGCTTGTATCTAACTAGAGTTACCCAGAATCATACGAAAAGCAGGCACTTAATACTGCACTATCATATTCTGATATCCATTCCATTACCGTCCCATAAACATCACCCCTACTGGCACGAGCCACTACTGCTCACTACCAGACCAGGTAACTGCTTTTGCTACATTCTTACATTTACTAACTAATGAACTGTTTTCCATGGATTTGCATCACATTAATATGTAACTCATGATGACTTAACTAACACTATGGGCTCCTTTTACTAAGGTGCGCTAGCGTTTTTAGCGCGCACTGAAGATTAGCACGCACAAACCACATGATAAATGAAAAATACTAAAGCAAGCTCAATGGCGGCGTCAGCGTCTAGCGCGCGCAGCATTGTAGCGCGTGCTAAGCGCGCACTAAAACCGCTAGCGCACCTTAATAAAAGGAGCCTTATGTTACAGCAACACAATTTGCATTGCCTTTAAGAACAAGTAATGCGTTTAAACAAAGAAGCAACTGGCAGGGAAGAAATACTCCACAGAATAGCACTTGGTCGTTCTTCAATGAAGGCTCTCAACAAAGTATTCAAAGGCAAGGAAATAACACTCCAATGAAAGAACAGACTTGTCCATGCACTCATTTTCTCAGTGGTCAATTACGGATGCGAAAGCTGGACACTACGGAAACCAGACAGAAAGAAGATTGACTCATTTGAGCTTTGGTGCTTGAGAAGGATTTTATGTATGATGTGGACCACCAGAAGAACTAATAAATCAATTCTGGAAGAGATCAAATTGGCTATGTCACTCGAAACACAAATGATGAAGTTATGACTGTCTTATTTTGGACACACCGTCAGAAAAGAAAGATCATTGGAAAAGGACATCAAGTTTGGGAAGATCGATGGAACCAGGTGAAGAGGGTGACCTGCAACCAGATGACTGGACATGTTGAAAACAACCTTGGAGATGATGCTGGAGGAACTTACTGGACCAGCACACAAAACTGATTTCCTTTTAGATCTGTAATTCATCAAGCTGCTAGGCCTCAAACATGAGTGAATGGCACCTAACTAACTAATGCCTGCCATAGTCCTAGCACAGCTTGCTATTTAGCTTTAAAAATGCACAGAATTAATTAGCACATGACAGGACATTAAAAAAAAGAGTTACCATACTGGGACAGATTGAAGGCCCACCAAGCCCAATATTCTGTTTCCAACAGTGTCCAATCCAGATTTTATGCTGCTTATCCTAGGGGAATAAGCAGTGGATATGCAGATAACCACTTTTCTGTTTTTCTGGTTCCTGATACTTGTATATAGCCAAATCCAGCTTAATAATGGCTTATAGACTTTTCTTTTTGGAAATTATCTAAACCATTTTTAAACCCTGCTAAGCTAACTGCTTTTATGACATTCTCTGGCAATGAATTCTAGAGTTTAATTACACATTTAGAAATTAATACATATAAAGTTGATTTGTGTACATTAACATTTTTAACCCCAAAGTATAAAATGAAACATTTGAATGAGAAAAGATCAAAAATCCAAAATTGAATCAGTTTTATTTCTGTACACATTCCTTTTGCTAACCCTCACTTCAGTGTCATAATACTATAGTTTTCCTGTAACATTTGTTAAAGAAAAAGCATGGTAGGTATTTTTATCTATACATGTGATATGCAATTAAGTATGGCTTCTGTGGTGGTTCTCTTGTTGTTGACACTGTTATGTCAGTGTCCAAAAGGGGGCACTGTGCAGTTCATAATGTACTGTGTACCTTTTGTAAAGCCATGTTTGTATGAAACATAATTGGTAGAGTGCCCCTTTTGAAAAGAGATCCCTGCTGTTAAAATTACGTTACTCTGAATGGTGACCTACTTCTCTGTATCAGAAAAGCTGTGGATGTTCACATCCAACATAATAACTTGGTTAACAGTTTTTATTAGTTGTTGTTTTCATCTGAAAATTGCTCAGTAAAACTATTTGGGGGAGAAAAGTACAAAGGTTATTATGGGGGGAGGGATTCTCATGTAGGCTTAAAGATCCTCTTTTGCAAAGCTGCGGTAACGATGCTGCCACAGTAAACGCACTGAAGCCCATAGGATTCAAATGGGCTGTGGCGCATTTTTCACAGCAGCATCACTACCGTGGCAATGTTACTATATCCTCTTATACTTGCGTGTTTACCTCAGACCTGTACACACGGCTGATAAGCTTGTTCGTTAGGTTATGTTATTATTCTTTGTTCTGTTTTTGATGACATGTCATGGACCGCCTGTACTTACAATCTGTGAAAACTTCTTATGTATACGAGGTCTATGCTTGTATTTCTATGACAAAATGCTAATAAAACTGATTGAACTTAAAAAAAAAAAAAAAAAAGGGGCCCTAAACATTTTAAACAATTAACAAGAATAGGGGATGCTGTAAGTTGCATATGAAAAACAAACCTAGTCTGAAGACGTCCTCCAATCTTTTTCCTTTTTAATCTTTCGCTACATGCTCCTACGAGATCATTATTGTAATTAGAAATAATGGGGGGGGGGGAAAAAAACCTCTTTGCAGAAATGAATTACCCTTCAGCCCTCATCTCACTGCTGTACATATACAGAGAATGCAATTTATTTTCTTGGATAATCAGCTTTGAATAATTATGATAAGATTACCAGTACCTTCAGGGGATTATTTAAATATGTACAAGCAAACCCATTACAAGCAGCATTTTATAAACTTTAAAAAGCACAAAAGCTACACCAACTAAAGAAATCTCTGATCTCTCAGATTGTACCATGCCATCTTAAATCAAGATCCCGTGTAATTATATTTTATTCTAATACAGTGACTTACAGCACACTCTACACTATTTACAGCAGTAGTTCAAGGCAGATTACAAAAGACTTGAATAGCTATTTTTTGCGATGATGTAGAGAAGCAAATCCATACTCTATTACATGACAAGAAAATATTTTTCTAAATAGAAAAGTCTTCAAATCAGGCAAAATAATAAATAATCGGTTAAATTCCTCAAAGAAACAGGAAGAGTATTCCAAAAGCTTGATCTTCAAGGTCCTCAGACAAAATGGGCCATAGTACTTAAAGAATAAGTTAACCCTTTACACACTTTTGAGACCTCCAAGGAAATTATGCAATGTGACCCCCACCAGCAAGGCTTTTCAGGAGCAGCCCCCATGCGCTGGAATTTACTCTCAATGGGACCACATCTAACTCGAGACTACTTCTACTTCAGGAAGCAGATGAAAGCTAGGCACCCTTTATAGAATCAGCCCCTTTGGGCCTGATTCTATAAAGCAGCTTAGTAAAAGGAGCCCAGAGTGTATGTACTGCTACTACCCGCAACTATGGATGATCTGCATGAATGCATCACTAAAGCTTTAAACGCGATCACGCTGGATATGCTTCGGAGAGTCTAGCCTAGCTCATATAGGTGTGTATGTGCCGCGATCACGCAAAAACGGCTTGACCGATTTGAACGAAACTTGGTATGCAGATCCCTCACTACCTGGGGTGATATGTTCTGGGGGTCTTGCGGCCCACCTGCACATGTGCGCGGAGCTACAAACAGAAAATCAGATTTCACCCATTCATGTCAATGGAAAAAATGTAAAAAGCTGCCAACGCAAAAACGGCTTGCCCGATTTGAACGAAACTTGGTATGCAGATCCCTCACTACCTGGGGTGATATGTTCTGGGGGTCTCGCGGCCCACCTGCACACGTGGGCGGAGCTACAAACAGAAAATCTGATTTCACCCATTCATGTCAATGGAAATAAATGTAAAAAGCTGCCATTCTCACAGTAATTCCAACTATAAAACACTTTTTATGACACTATAACCACTAGGGACATCGTTTCTATTCTACCACGGACACCATACATATAGAGTTTGTATGTTCTAACTGTGTTTGTAACTGTTTCCTTCATGCACCCCGGTTCATAATGTTATTACATTACAAGAGTACTCACATATGCTGAACTAGGAATACAGGTTCCATTCTGAACCGGGAAAAACCTGCATGGAGTTTCTTTTCAACCTGAGTTTCCACATATTTAGTTGTTTAAATCAATACTGAAACTTTTGTTCGGGACAGGGACAAGGTGAAACCGTATTTATCCCGCGGATACCACTTATTCCAACACATCTTCCTTTTCAGTTTAAGAGATTGCAAATTCCAGTGAGACTTGCATTCTCTATCACAATCAACAAATCACAGGGACAGACTATTACATACTGTGGAGTGGATATAAGATCCCCCTGTTTTTCCCATGGACAACTCTATGTTGCTTGCTCAAGGGTGGGTTCACCCAAGAATTTATATGTTCTTGCTCCTAGAGGTGAAACTAAAAATGTTGTTTATAATCAAGTTTTGTGTTAGTTGTATTCAATTTGTCAAATATTTCACATTATAATTTGAATATTGTACTTTTTATAAAGCTGTAAAAAAATAATTTCACTCACCACTATAAAGTATCTTTATTTGAATCCATTTACAGTGTTATTGCTATAATTAAATACCCATGCAACGCCGGGCCATCAGCTAGTATATATATAAAATCAGATGTATTTGTGTATATGTATGTATGTATGTTCCAGCATAACTCTGAAACGCGTGGACAGATTTCAACTACACTTGGTATACATATGACTTACTATCTGGGGAAAAATACTGTGGGAGTGGGAAGGGGTGACATGTAAAAATTATCAAAAACTACAGATATTAGTGTCTAATCTATAGTTTTCAGGCTCCTGAGATGAATACTGACACTCCTAATGCCGTTTAAGACCAGGTTCCAGGCATAATCACTGAATACAAGTCTATCAACACCGGAAGATTGGGATAAATAAATTTCTGGGCAACGCCGGGTGATCAGCTAGTAATAAATAAAAGGAAGGTGACATATATATTTGCTGTCACCCTGGCAAGGATCATGTACAGTGTTGCTTGGAGAGACCCTGGCACATTTAATGACTTCTTGGAATATGTTGTACATCTTTAATTCATTCCTTTCCACTGGTAGTTCCAAGTGAGTTGCATTCAGATACAGTAGGTATTTCCCTGTCCCCAAAGGGCTCACAATCTAAACTTCTACCTGAGGCAATTTGGGGTTAAGTGACTTGCCCAGAGGCTAAACGAATTTAGCTTTTGGTTTCAGCACTAGAACAGGCTCGAAATTCAGGTGTAAGTATTGACTTAAAATGCCAGTGCATTTTTGGTTAAAACAGAAACTGTCCTTCCCTTGCAATCACTACCCCCCCAGCAGAAGACGGGCCCGCGAGCATAGCCCCCTCCCAGACCTTCTCCCTCTTGAGGTTCTCCTCCTAGTGGCAGCCCCCTCCTAGACCCACCTTTTCATTGGTGGGGAGTGGTAGAGGGGCGGTCGTCACTCATTCTTATACATGCTTATTCCAATCTCAAAATTGCTGCTGGGACTTCCTAGAGCAGTCTTGTGAGACTGTTGTGGGAAGTCCCAGAAGCCATTTTCCCTTGGAGCAGGCCCTGTGCAGGAGCAGGTGGGAAAACTCCTGTGCCCACTACCCAGCAATGAAAAGGTAGGCCCTGGGAGTGGGCTGCTAGTAGGGGGAGTGGGCTGGGGTGGGGGACTGCTGCCAGGAGGGCTCAGGAGGGGGAAGAGTTTGGTTCAGTATCTGGGTTCAGGAGGGGGCTGCCACTGGCTGGTGGGTCCAGAGGAGCAGTTTTGTTTCTAGCTTCAATTTTTGTTGAAACTGAGGCGCAATTTTGGTTACGACTTTGGTTTAGCAGAAACCAAAGATCCTGGTTTCGGTCAGGTCCTAGATTTGCCCAAAACCACAAGGAGTGTCAGTGGGATTATGTCTCTCTGGTTCATTATCTGTTGCTCTAACCACTTTCTTAGCCCATTGGAAATTGGTTTGCCTGAATTCTTCATGATCAAAGCTACATGGAGAGTCATGTGTTAACTGATTACCTATTGTGGAAGCCACATAGCTATCTATTTGATAAAACACGTAGGGCCCCTTTTATCAAGCTGCGTTAGAGATTTTTAATGTGAGCCAGTCAGTAAATGCTACGACGCCCAAGTGCTGCTTGATAAAAGGTGGTTGGGAGGATAGATACATATGATTTTAAAAAAAACAACAACACTAGGGGTTGTCCCTAGTGTTCTGTCCCTAGGGGTATATCAGAACTGAAGCTGCTAACATTTTTTCCTGCTCAGGAGGAGGTTTCTATTTTAATATTCATGGATAATTGGAATCAGATTTCCTCATCCTATTTGAACAAATTAGTACCAGTTGTGGATAAACTAGTGACAGAAAACTTTCAATGAAGAGCTATTATAAGAGAAAAGGCATTGTAGAAAACTGGTTATGGAGGAAGTGTAAGACGGAGGAAGCTAGGACTGACTGAAGGTCGACAGTAGATCAATATAAGCTACATATAACAGCTGGGAGAAGGGAATATTTTTCTAATTTGATGGGTTCTGACTCATTAGATCAAAAGAAAAAATTTGGTATTGTTAATCATTTAACAATTGTGGCTGACTTATTGCTTCCTTCAAATCAAACTACTCCTGAAGCTAATGAGTTAGCCTCTTAGTTTGAAGGCAAAGTAGAGAAACTATGGATTAAGATTAATCAATCAGCTTCTTTAAGGTTGCAACCAGAGATTGCAGCTAGTTGATATAATTTGTACGTCATTTCCCATAGTTATAGCACAAGAAGTAGATAAACTACTGGGAAAATATGCCAGATCTTACTGTTTGTTGGATAGCTGTCCACCGTATTTAATATCATCCGTGAGGACTTTAACTGACTATCTTAATGTTCATTTATCATCAGGCATCTTTTCCTTTAATTTGGGTGATATCTTTCTCACACTTATTTTATAGAGCAAAAAAATTGGCTCTTCTGAGATTACTAATTACAGACAAGTAGCTTCTAATCCTTTATTTGTTAAGATCATAGAGGGATGTACCCTCTCAGTGTCCCTTTCTTCACCCTTCCCCCCATTCAGCATCTGCCCTTTGTTCTCCTATCTTTACTACCCTCCCCCCCAACACCATTTCCACCACAACAGCACAGTCCTTGCCCAGCACAATTGTTACTGAAAAAATTCCCTAAATTACCAGAGTTGCTAGTCTCCCTAATTTATCACAATGAACTAGAGACTCGCCTCTTTTTACTCCAAAACAAATAACTCCCAGCCTGCTACTTCTGCATCAAAACCTCTGGCTGAAGAGTACTAACAACATAGCTGCTGAAATCAACCAAAACCTCTGGTAAAAAAACAAAAACTAAATACCTTGAACCAAAATATTAACTATATCCCTACTGAGCATCCTGCTAGCAGAGGTCTTCAGTACCTCTGCCGGTCATGTGCTCCTGTCCTCTTTCTCAGCCTCTCAATCAATTTTTAACCCTCAATGCCTTCCTACAAGTATTTTCCTGGCTCATCCTCATTATGTGCCCCCTACCAACTCCCTCGGGAGTGAGGTGACCATAACTTATGTCATTCAGCAGACTACATTAAAGCTAATTCAGTGCTGAGAGAACAATTTTCAAAAGCATTTCCACACATAAAACAGAGGTTTGAAAATTGTCATCCAAAAAATAATATTAAATATTGAACTAAGGCCAGTACTGGGCTGACTTGCATGGTCTATGTCTGTATATGGCCATTTAGGGTAGGATGGGCTGGAGAGGGCTTCAATGGCTGGGAGGGTGTAGATGTGCTGGAGTAGGTTTTGACTGAGATTTCAGTTGTTGGAACCCATGCACAGTACTGGGTAGAGCTTTGGATTCTTGCCCAGAAATAGCTAAGAAGAAAAAATTTAAAAAAATTAAATTGAATCAGGTTGTGCAGACTGGATGGACCATTCGGGTCTTTATCTGCCGTCATCTATTATGTTACTATGTTATGTACATGATGCAATCAGGCGCTTATAACCAATGCATACATTGCATGATTTTGCCCATGTATTGAAAAGGCTTTCCTGGGAGTAGGGTTGGAGTAGAGAATGCAATTACAAGCATACGTTTGAAATTCCAAAAGGATTATACATACTGTATGTCTTTATAAAAACAGTACCCTCACAAATAGCAGATGCAAATTAGGTTGTGTGCTCTTTTCCGTGGTATATCCTTTCCCTGCAAGTACTCAAATGATGTCCAAGTGCATAAAAATATATAGAGAGATGAGAGTTTATATTTTGATTTTAACATTGCTTTATTATCCCCCTCTTTTACAAAGGTGCACTATGCTTTTTAGCACACACTAAATACACACTAAATGCTAACACATTGTGACATGGAAGCTCCTGTCATGTGGAAAAACCCTCCTCTAAAACCCTCCATCCCTAAAGCTAAGCCAGTTCAGCAGCCAGAGAATAGGGTTTTAGGCAGAGTAAAACAAGCAGGGTTAAAACAAGAGAGCCATCCACCAGGAAACCCAGTAGGGAGGGCTCCCAAACCACAGTCTAATTGCCATTATTCCTTTCCCAAGAGCAGATATGTTTCCCTGCAAAACCAAGCCATGAAACAGAGAATCAACCCAGAAGGGGCGGGGCTACACTTGGGAAACTGCAAGCACGTAAGCCTTCAGACATGAAGCAGAAGGGAAATAAATTAACCCCAGCTGTGGCTGGAAGAGAGATTCGAGCCCAGCCCACTGCTCCACGCTGGACATTCCCTCCACAGAGACAGAGAGGCAGCTCTTTGCCACCCAGAGAAGGACAAACAGAAATTCCCCAAGCAGCTTACTGGGACCTTGCAGAGGGTTTTGTAAGGGAGAGGGAAAGTAATGCTATAGGGGGGGGTGAAGGGAAGTTTGGCCAACCAGTTCCTCTAACTACCCTGAAGGGGGAGGAGAATGGGAAAATGTAAATGCAGAAAGCATGGAAATAGCTGAGTATGACTGTGATACCAGTAGTATGGGCTGGGAGAGTCATGCTAATATTCCAGAAAAATATAATTTGCCAGAAGAAGGCATGGAGTTGTAATGAAACTGCTCTTCAGCACTGCCCTTTGCAAACGTTTCTCCAGCCAGAATATTAAATGAGCTAGGAACTTGTTGTCGCTGGGAGAGGGCTACAGAGTGCTGATAAGAAACAGGGACCAAGCACAAGCTAATCCCTTGATCAAACTTTTAAACACTCGTGCAGAAGTTAGGTGTGCTTGGAAACTTGGGTGGGGCATAGCACAACTTTATGCATAAGAAGGGTTGTTTGTTTCCACCCCCACTGCTTAGGCAGAATGGGAGAAATCCCAAGAGAGAAAAATAGTGAAAGCTGAGAAGCCAAAAGTCAATGAAAACTCTTTTGGTTTATTGTTTGGACTGGCTATGATATACCAGGCATTCCCTTAAGAGAGGGGAGTAAGCTAGCGAGCGCTCCCTAAGAGGGAACCTAACTATCTGCGGGTAGGGGTCCCAACAGAGACTATTATGTTATTTGGACATTAGTATTGGAGGCAAATGAAGCTTGGTGGCAATGAACTTTGGAATGAAACACAATAATGAGAATGTATGCTTTACCCAGGTAGCAGTGAAGACTGAACTGCAGGGAAATTATCACTGGAATTAAGTCTGATATTTTGGGGGGGTTTTCTTGGGCGCAAATAAAGTGTAAACCTTATTTTGAACCGAATCCAGAAAAATTCAGTGTTTTTTCTTTTCACCAACCAAATCAAAGGCGCCCAAAATCTTGCCTGCGGTCCGAGCTGGGTCTTTCGCTTGCCGAGAGCCGGGCCCAGCCATATCATGCATGTTATCCTATGGATGCGTTAGCAGTTAGCGCACGCGTTGATTTAGCGCATGCTAAAATGCTTAGCGCACCTTTGTAAAAGAGGGCCTATGTGTTTCTTAAAACTGATGTACAGAATGTTGTAGACCAGTAGTTTTCAACTAAGTCCTCAGGAACCACCTAGAAGTCAGTTTTTCTGGATATGCATGAGCCCATTGGAATTCTATGAGCGTTAGAGCTTTTACCGCAGCAGCCGGCAATAAAAAAAAAAAAGTCCCTAACTTGGCTTGATAAAAGGGGGCTTTAATTGGCTATGGGTTAGCCAACTCCGCAAACTCGAACATTCAGTGTCAACGCCCAGACATGTCCCAGCATTATCAGGCTAGCATGTGGGACAAAAGCTTTTGGAATTTGTTAATAAGTTCCAATTCCTGTCAAAGTTTCAGAAAATTTTTAAAAGCTTATCTATATGACAAATTTTTTAGAACATGGGATTATAATTCACTGTGAATGTACACTATTTTTTTCTTTTGTTAACCGCACTGAACTGAGAGGTAGTTGCAGTATATAAGCAAATTGTTATGTTACGTTATTTCTGGGTTTAGCCACCGGCAGTACAGTGCTCCTCCGGTCATTCGCGGTCCGCGGTCCCGGTCACTCGTGGTATTTTCTGACCGCGAATGACCAGGCAGGAGAGGGCAGCCAGAGAGGCAGGAGAAAGCAGCCAGAGCCTCGGCGAGTGAAGGAAATCACTCGCGCTATGCTCCGACCGCTTCTTCCTGTACTAAAGTCAGGCCTCTCCAATCAGAAGCTGCGTGTAGTAGGCTAGAGTTATACTGGCTTCCAGTTCCAGTTCCTACTTTACATGAGAATCACCCCATAGGGGTTCCTACCGGTGCAAGACATCGACAGTCTGTTCTGTCCATTACCACTTTGTTTATCGCCAATAAAGTTAGGCAGTGGCAGGATTTTACTGCCACCTAACTTTCAGCATCCCTATGAGAATCAGGGCCCTAGTGACACCTGAGGGTGCTAAACACAATTCTATGCAGTACGCCTAACTCCGCATCTGGAGTACTGCATCCAATATTGGTCGCCGTACCTTAAGAAGGATATGGCGATACTCGAGAGGGTTCAAAGGAGTGCGACACGTATGATAAAAGGTATGGAAAACCTTTCATACACTGAGAGACTGGAGAAACTGAGACTCTTTTCCCTGAAGAAGAGGAGACTTAGAAGGGACATGATTGAGACTTACAAGATCATGAAGGGCATAGAGAAAGTAGAGAGGGACAGATTCTTCAAACTTTCGAAAAGTATAAGAATGTGAGGGCATTCGGAAAAGTTGAAAGGGGACAGATTCAAAACCAATGTTAGGAAGTTTTTCTTCACTCAACGGGTGGTGGACACCTGGAATGAGCTTCCAGAGGGCGTGATAGACAGAGTACGGTATTAGGGTTCAAGAAGGGATTGGACAATTTTCTGAAGGAAAAGGGGATAGAGGGGTATAGATAGAGGATTACTGCACAGGTCCTGGACCTGCGCGAGCAGACTGCTGGGCACGATGGACTTCTGGTCTGACCCAGCAGAGGCACTTTTTATGTTCTTATGTTATAGAATCACACTTAATGCTGAACTAGTCAGAGCATAAGTTCTTGACACCATATAAAGAATCGGGCCCAAAATGTATACTTGTTATGAAAAAAGGAAGCCTGAGAAGCAAGAATCCTACATAGATTTATTTTCTTGATAATCTAAAGTGGATTCTTTTGCAGTTAATGGAGAATATTAATTATGTGAAGGGTCCTGTCAGGTGGTGGTATGCTAAAGATCTATCATATAACATCAAAAAAGCACTTCCCGTAAATATTAATTATGTAATTTTTAAGTCAAAAGCCCTGGAGGGGCTCAATTTTGAAGTCAGATACCCGGAGGGGCTCAAGGAGGTGAAAACCCCCAACCACCTCACCACCCAATCATTGCATGGACCCCCACATTTTTTTAGCTTATGCTAATTTGTAATGAGAGACTAAGGGCTCCTTTTACTAAAGTGCGCTAGCGTTTTTAGCGCATGCAGGAAATTACTGCGTGCTACACAATGCGCTACGCGGAAAAACTAATGCCATCTCAATGCTGGCGTTAAGGTCTAGCGCGCACGGCAATGTAGCACGCACTATTCTGCGCGTTAAAGCCCTACCACATCTTAGTAAAAGGAGCCCTAAGAATAACACAGCATTTTATATTACATATTAGCATAAACTAAAAAAAAATGAGGACTGTACAGTGATTGGGTGGTGAGGTGGTTGGGGGTTTTCACCTCCTTGAGCTCCTCCAGGTCTCTGAGCACAATCCTATATATGTATAGCTTTTGACTTGAAAACTACATAATTAATATTTACGGGATGTGCATTTTTTGATGTTATATATTGATTTTCTACTTTCTGCATTGACAACTTTCTGGTATTTACTTTTCCCCGCTCTTGATTTTTTTGATTTTTTTTTTTTAAATAAAGTATCTTTATTAGAAGTTGCAACAACGTTGGTACAATGAAACCTAATAACAAGAAACATCGTGGGTGCATCTCCCAACAGGTAATATAAAACTCAAGCAAACAGGAAAACAAATAGGTTTCTGCATAGCTCCTATAGCACCAATAAGCAGGTTGCACCTGTTACAAGACATTGTTTGGCCTTATACCTGATTATATTATTGATTAAATTTACTGATAGAAAACATTTTTCTCGGCATTTTAGATTATTTACATTTCCTACTGTAAAAGATTTTTCCATAGAATTTTATCTTTTCAAGCTGGATCATGGGATAAACCCTTTTCTGTCCTGATAGCAAACTCTAACTCCTATCTTTCCTTTAGAAAAATGCTAAAGACCTACTTTTGTTAACAAATTATTCTGAATGCGATTATAATACACCATGCTCGCACTATCTCTTGATTGTTATTAACCGTGTTGAACTGAGAGGTTACTGTGGTATAGAAGTGAATTTGTTATGTTATGGAGGCAAGGCTGCCAAACCATGTTGGGCTGGTGAAAAGTATTAAGGAAATGGACTTCAGTATATTTATCACCCAATCAGACTTTTTAAAGCTGTTTTATTTAATGCGAATTAATAAAGTTTTTTTAAAAAAGGACCTACTAGTTCTGCGATTATCTCCACTGTTTTTTGTTTTGCTTTATTTGGTTTTCCTGATGGACTTGTATGGGTAGTTATCTATTTTTCACTGATGCCTTACATTTATAGCTTTAATTCTATTTTTCATTTATGCTGCTTTAAACTTTGGGAAAAGCAGCCCACACATGTAACATTTCATCCATGATTGTGCTAATTACTAAGAAAGGAATATCGTTGATTGGCCAGGCTAATATGTTCTTTATGCAGTTTGAAGATCCCATCAAAATAACTAAATAAAGCATTTTAAACTAAGAAACGAGCCAGATAACACTTTTAACATTCGACTTTCATGAATTCCAAGTCCCATTAGACTGGAGATAATGCCAGTGCAGGAATACATTATGGGGCTTTAACAACATCAGAGCCTCTGCAGCGTACAGTACAGTCTCCTCGGCTGCAAGCCAGGATGTTTATCACTGACTATCTCATTTTGATCAACCAACTTTTTCCTTGCCATTATTTCTGAAGGCTTTCGAAAATAAGAAAGCATTACTAAAGTCTCATGCACTTTGCATTTATTTGGCCTTCGTCTGAAATTCTTCATTTCCGACTTAAGTTTCACTCAGCAGAGTGACATTGACACATCAGTGGGGTTCAGTCAGAAGTGAGCGATTTACATTTAGATTATTCCTTTTATCGAGAATTTGCATAGTGTGGGTCCTTTCTGCTGATTAGCTGGTGAAGGAGTTTTGGAAAGCTACACCTCCCTGCAGTGGGGGCTTGAGTGATTGACTGTTTTGTCACAGATTATCTCATCGTGCATCCCACTCTAATCATAGGGTTGTCTGGTTTGTGCTGGGAATAGTGCAATATCTTGTAATGCAGTTTAACGCATGATAGATGTGGAATGCGAGTATAATGTACTGTATTTGTTTGAAGTAAAATGGACCAGAGTCAGCTAATCCAGTGTTTCTCAACTCGGTCCTAGAGTACCCCTTTGCAAGTCAGGTTTTCAGAATATCCACAATGAATATACAAAAACTTCATTTGCATACACTGCCTCCATTATATGCAAATTTCTTTCATGCACATTTATTTATTTATTTTATTTCTTCCATTTGTGCATCACACATACCTATACAAGCTCTTGGCAACATTGCAGAGGAAGGGGTTAGAAGAAGGTAGGGAGGATAATGGAGGGCAGGAAGATACAGGAGGAGAAGAGGATACAAGTGATTAGGTGTCAAATAGATGAGTTTTCAGTTTCTTCCGGAATTTGATGTGGTTAGGTTCAGTGCTGGTCATTTCAGTAAGGTCATTCCAAGTTTTTACGCCTAGAAAGGTGAGCATGGAGTGGAAAACGCGTTTGTATTGCAGATTTTTTGTGGAAGGGAGATTTAGAAGTACAGTGGTACCTTGGATTACGAGCATAATCCGTTCCAGGAGCATGCTCGTAATCCAAAATGCCCGTTTATCAAAGCGAGTTTCCCCATAGGAAATAATGGAAACTCGCTTTGATACGTTCCCACCCCCCACCCCTGATAACCAGCATCTCTCCCCCCCACCCCCCGCTTGCAAAGGCCCCCTCGCTCCAACTGGCACCCCACTCCCCCCCCCCGCGCGCCAACTGCCCCCCCCCTCCGTCCGTCTGAACAACTTAAACTTACCCCCACCTGTCTGACACAGGCACGCAGGCACAGATCGTGCCAGTGCCTAGAAGATCTTCCGGCTTCTGCCTGCCTTGAGCATGCATCTGCGCATGCTCAAGGACTTCTCCCTCTCGGGGGACTTTTTTCCATTACAGGCAAATATGAAAACTCTACAATTTGTATCATAATAACAACCATATCTGTTACAGGGTGAATTATCACTAAATATTATATCAAAACACTCAATAATAATAATAATTTTATTTCTTGTATACCGCCCTGCCATTAGTTCTAGGCGGTTCACAAGAGAGAAATACAACTTAAACATACAAGTATTAATATCTCGATTAAAATACAACCTAATTGTAAAGAAAAATTTACAAACATGGCATGATAAAATCATTAAAAAGCTTGAAGATCAATATTCTTGATTATCAAACAGATGAGTTTTTAATAATTTCCTAAATATAAGATAAGAATAAGCCTGAGCAATCAGCGGACTTATCCAGGAATCCGCTTTCCCCGCCTGACATTCTAAAATCCTATCAAAGAATGTTTTATAGTGACAACCCATAGGGGTGGGGAAAATAAACATGCCTGAATTCCTGGTATGCTTTTTTGAAGTAAACAATTTCAGATATGATACCAAATAAAAGGGTAATAGTCCAAAAAGGGCTTTATAACAAACACACCCGAATTTTAAAAATGCTCTGGCCCCAAACGGCAGCCAGTGCAATTTGGCATAAAAAGGACTTACATGATCAGATTTTTTTAAGACCAAAAATTAAGTGAACGGCAGTATTTTGAACCAATCAAAGTCTTAATACAAGCTTTTTTGGTAGTCCTAGATAAACTATATTGCAATAATCTAAAGTGGACAATACTGTGCTCTGAACTAGTAACTGAAAGGATTCCATGTCAAAATACTTCTTAATAGTTCTTAATTTCCACTCAATATATAAATTCCCCCCCCCCCCCTTTTACTAAACCGCGATAGCGGTTATTAGCACAGGGAGTCACGCTGTTTGCTCTGCGCTGCTCCCAACGTTCATAGAGTTTCTCCGAGCATCAGGAGCTGCGCAGTAGTGCTGCCTGATTCACGATTTGAATCGGTTCACCGATTCACTATAGGTGAATTGATTCGAATCGATTTAAAGCAAAAAAAATTGGCTTCCCAATTCGGCTGACCCTCCCCCTTTGCCCCCTAAAGCAGGAGCGGCAGCGCTGCTCTTGCTGGCTGGCTGCTGCCACACCAGCTTTAAAGGGTGAGGGGGGAGGGTCAGTTGGGAAATGCTGCTGTCCGGCTTCCCCCCCAGCGTCCGGCTTTCCCGCACAGTTTACCTTTGAGGAGCAGTCTGCAGACAAGATCACGGTGCTAGCAATCTTTGCACTGCTTCAGAGCTGTTTCCTCCGCCGTGATCCTGCCTCTGACATCAGAGGAGAGGCAGGAATGCGGCAGAGGACAACAGCTCCAAAGCAGTGCAAAGATCGCTAACATCGCGATCTTGTCTGCAGGCTGCTCCTATAAAGGTAAACAGTACAGGGAGGCCAGGAAGGAAGCTGGACACCAGTGGAAGGCCAGGGGGAACACATAGGCCTTCCAGTGGGTGGGGGGGGAGCAGTCCTTCAGGGTAGGGGGGTTGTACAGGCCTTCAGGGATGGGGATAGGGGGACAGGCCTTCACGGGGGGGAGGGGAGGGACAGGCCTTCAGGGGTGGGATGCAGGCCTTTAAGGGGGGGACAAGCCTTCAAGGGGGGAGACAGGCCTTCAAGGGGGAGACAGGCCTTCAAGGGGGACAAGCAGGCAGGCCTTCAGGGGTGGGATGCAGGCCTTCAAGGGGGACAGGCCTTCAGGGATGGTGGCACAGGCCTTCAGGGGCGACAGACCTTCAGGGGAGACAGACCTTCAGGGGAGGGGGCCCTGGTATAGAAGTACATAGAGGGAGGGAGGGAAGGGGAGATTCAAAGAGACATGCATATGCCGGACTTGGACTTGGGGGGTAAGAAATAATGGGTCTAAAAATAGAGGAGAGGGAGAGAGATAATGGACAATGGGATTCAGGGAGGGAAGGAACAGAAAGGGAGAGAAGTTGGACACAAGAGATGGTGTGGAGGGGGGGATAAAGATACTGGATAGGGGGGTAGTTGGGAAGAGAAAGGGAGAGATGGTGGACCCTGGGGTGGTGGTGAAGGAGGGAGAGATGAAGGATGAAAGGGTAATTCAGAAAAGGTGGATCTGTGGATGGAGACAAAAAAAGGAAAGATACCAGACCTCCGGGGGAGGGAAGGGAAACGGAAGGGGAGGACAGAGATGGCAGATGGATGGTTAGCACAGAGAAAGAAGACAAGCAAGTTATCAGAAGACAACCAGAGCCCGGGGCCAACAAGATTTGAATATTGATCAGACAACAAAAGGTAGAAAAACTAATTCTATTTTCTGTTTTTTGATTACAATATTTGAAAAGTGTATCCTGCCAGAGCTGGTGTTAGACCGCAAACGTGAGCTAGGATTTAACAGAGAGAGGAAAAGTCCTTTTTTGTTTCTTTATTTTGTTTACACCTCAGCACCAGTGTGGTTAGGAGAAGGCAAAGGGGGTGAAGAAGCTATAAAATAAACCCACCAGGATGTTTGAAAAAAAACCACCCAATTGTGCAGGAAAATCGAATCGAATCGAAAAACCAATTCAATAGGCTGAATTGAATCTAATTGAAATTTTTTTCCTGAATCGGGCAGCACTACTGTGCGGAGCATTCAGCGCTGCTCCCTGCGCTAACAACCGCTATCGTGGTTTAGTAAAAGGGGGGAGGGGGGGTTTGTTAGGTGAAAAGCTTCAATAAAAAATAAAGATACTCTATTTTAGAAATTGCTTATTTCTCTTTCTGAGGGAGAGAAGCATTTTGTGGAGAATGTTCATGCCGTACCATTTCTTTGGGTGGGGTTGCAGCTCTGGACTAGTGACCTAGATTGGCCACCGTAAAAATGGGCTACTGGGCCTGATGGACTGTTGGTCTGGCCCAGTAAAACTATCCTTATGCTCTTCTTCCTCCTCCTGTCATTGCTCCTCACAGATGGAACATAAGCCTACCCAGGCGAAGCTAAAAGAAAAGGATATTTAAACACAATAGAATGCCGCACTTCCAATTAAACATCAAATGGAAGCATCTCTTCACCTCCAGATACAGGAATCCCACTGGCTATGTGCATAGACTGTAGAGCACTGGTACTTATGAGGTGTTAGTTAAGAGTTTATTATTTCTATTCAGCCTTATACCAAGGCCGATTACAAAAAAACAATTTTAAAACAGACAATACATACACACATCAAAAAATACAGCCTACCTCTGAGTCAGTTCATTATAAAAATGATTCAAAGAGCCGCTTTCATCTGACAAAACAAGTGGTGCTTCAGCAGTTTCTTAAATGTACACAAATCCCGTTGTATGTTTGGTGCAGTCAGGGGAAAAATAAAGAAACAGAAAGGAACTCAGATACAAGGGCAAACACTTACGGATATTGGACTGCTGAGGCAACTACGGTACACAGAAGCGAGAAAAGATAGAGCAAAATGGAATTGAGAAGGGCTGACCCTGTGGCTCAGATGGTAAGCGCTACTCCTTATAATGCAGTAAAGTCCCCAGGTCAGCTGGGACTGGGGATTAGAGTTATAGCGATTACAAATGAGTTATGCCTTGACAGGGGGGAGTTAGGATCCAGGGGTATAATGTTCCAAAAGAAGCCAAGTTACGCGGCCGCCGGTCCAGGGTGGTCTGGTCACTGCAATGATCCAACTGAGCATGTTTATGGAGGGGGAGGGGAGAGAAAACAGAAGACAAAAAATATCCCTATATACTGTAGTGTGAATGAAGGCTTACGGTGGCAGACCCTAGCCTATTTCTGACTGATCTAGACAGAAAGGGATAAGGGGACAGTTGCCAAACATAAAAACAAACAGTGTAACTAAGATAGACAGAACACAGCAATACGCCAGACCATGTTATAGAAGCCCAGAAAAAAAAGAATATGCCTTTGTTGATTTATTTATGCTGCTTTGTCTTCCCACTGTAAACCCCAAAGGACTGCCTACAACGCAGAGAAAATAAATAATATATAGTGTGTGCACATCTGCACATGCAGAACATAAAAGGAGGAATGAGAGGTGCATGCTTTCTGAAACAGCTGAACCAGATGATATACAAACCTATTCAATAGAGGTTTGCAGTCTGTGCTATGCTATCAGCAAAGACTCCTATAGATAGTCTACTCAAGCAAATTCTCCTCCTGCTTAAACCTCGTTACTGCAGTCTGCAGGATTAATGAAACATGGACACATATATCTTCCAGCACAGAAACAAATTTGCCTCTAAAGCCTGGAGACCCTTCCCAATCTCTCACCTCCCAACTTCCAGGTACATCTGGGCAAGATTCTCAAAAGTTTAAACGCCATCGCTAAACTGTTTTCTGGCAGTTTAGCCTGTACGCAGTTTAGCGGTGGATTATCAAAACGGATTATCTCCGTCTTTAGCGATGTTTTTAGCAGTCTCTGACACTGACATGCAAATGGGCTCTTCAACACTGAATGAGCCCTCCGGTGGATCCTTAAAAAAATGCTGAGCCATTTTCAAAAAGCGGCATCAGCTTTTGGCACCAAAAAAAAAGTGATTAGTCCAGGGGTGCCGGTCAGTGTCAGAGACTATTAGAATGGGCATCTCTCCCGCTTCATCGCAACACAGGGGCAGCGGGAGAATGTGATTTGGGGGTTTATTTACGGTGTTTTTTTCTGCTTATGTACCAATCAGCGATGGGCACATGCAAATATAGGAAATCTTTGCTGCTGTCTGCCGATCTTATTTGCATGTGCAATTTTTAAAGAATGTTTCGGGTTTTTAGATTCAGTATCAAAACAGCTGTGTTAGAACCGTCGCTTTGTAACACGGGGTTTTGAAAATCCTGGTCTCAGTCTCCCAAGCATTTGGACAATATCAGAAAGACTTCTGCAGATAGTCTACACAAGAAAATTCTATTCCTGCTTAAATCTCAGTTCAGTCTGCAGGGTAAATGAATTATCTTCTATTATTTGCTTGATAAATATATTTGCTCTATATCTCAATTGCACTGTTAAATGCATTGTTTCTTTATTATGTGCTTATTAATTATACTTCCTTTTCTTTCAACTGTATTGCTACAGTGCTCTCAGCCATGTATATTTTCTGCCTATACAGATTAAGGAAAAATGGAAACACGTGGAGGGCCATAATTAAAAGAAACGTCTAAGTCTGATTTGGACATAGGACGCTAGTCGCCCAAAGTTGGCAGCGGCAAAATGTCTATTCTCAAAGTACATCTAAAATTTTTTAAACAAATAATCGTCTCTTTGTATGTCCAGACCGTCACTAGTAGATACCGAAGAGGGAGTGGGAAATATGAAAAAGGATCTGCAAAAATAGAGGAATGGTCTAATGCCTGGCAACTAAAATTCAATGCAAAGAAATGCAGAGTAATGCAATTGGGGATTAATAATTGGAAGGAACCGTATATGCTGGGAGAAGAGAAGCTGATACGCACAGACGGGGAGAGGGACCTTGGGGTGATAGTGTCTGAAGATCTAAAGGCGAAAAAACAGTGTGACAAGACAGTGGCTGCTGCCAGAAAGATGCTGGGCTGTATAAAGAGAGGTGTAGTCAGTAGAAGGAAGAAGGTGTTGATGCCCCTGTACAGGTTATTGGTAAGGCCCCACTTGGAGTATTGTGTTCAGCTTTGGAGACCATATCTGGCGAAGGACGTAAGAAGACTTGAAGCGGTCCAGAGGAGGGCAATGAAAATGATAGGAGGCTTGGGCCAGAGGACGTATGAGGAGAGACTGTAAGCCCTGAATATGTATACCCTAGAGGAAAGGAGAGACAGGGGAGATATGATTCAGATGTTCAAATACTTGAAGGGTATTAACGTATAACAAAATCTTTTCCAGAGAAAGGAAAATGGTAAAACCAGAGGACATAATTTGAAGTTGAGGGGTGGTAGATTCAAAGGCAATGTTAGGAAATTCTACTTTAAGGAGAGGGTGGTGGATCCCTGGAATGCGCTCCCGAGAGAGGTGGTAGACTGGGACTGAGTTCAAAGAAGTGTGGGATGAACACAGAGGATCTAGAATCAGAAAATAATATTAAAAATTGAACTAAGGCCAGTTCTGGGCAGACTTGCACGGTCTGTGTCTGTCTATGGCCGTTTGGTGGAGGATGGGCTGGAGAGGGCTTCAATGGCTGGGAGGGTGTAGATGGGCTGGAGTAGGTTTTAACGGAGATTTCGGCAGTTGGAACCCAAGCACAGTACCGGGTAGAGCTTTGGATTCTTGCCCAGAAACAGCTAAGAAAAAATTTAAAAAATTTAAATTGAATCAGATTGGGCAGACTGGATAGATCATTCAGGTCTTTATCTGCCATCATCTACTATGTTACTACATCTATCTATATACCACAATCTCGACTAAAAATTGTCCAAGTCCCCAAATGCCCAGAACAAGACTTTTTGGATGTGGGAAGGGCCAGCATTATGATGGACTGGCCACCCAGACATAGCAACAGAGCAGAGGGGCACCTTATAGAGCACTGCTTTGAACTTCCCAAAAATGGTGCCCCAAAACATCTCACCACATCTCCCCAAAACCACTATACCCACCTGTCTACAACCCCAATAGACTCCAATAGGATATTTTTTTTGGGGGGGCTTACATTTTCTACCATTAATATAGTGGTTAGGTATGTACGTTTTTTATTCTCTGTTCAAAATATTTTAATTAATTTTATAAACAGGGCAATAACAATAGACAAGACTTCCAAGGAAGTCTGAAAAGTGGAAGTGAGAACATCCATCAAGTATATCAATTTACAACAAGATAATATATCAGCCATAACATACAGGAGCATCATACAATACAATCTTTTTACAGTAAGAAGTAAATACTAGCGCAAATAAGTTGGTAGTGTGGTGAATACAAAACCATAATTGAGGTGGAGAGGGAATAACTATGAAGATGCAAAGTAATGTAAGCAAACCAGGAATTATAATTGGCGCAAGGGTCAGTGTCAAATTATGAGAGTTAAGCATAGTAGAATACACAATGATAAATGGAAATGAATTAGTCAAGTAGTCAAGTGAAATTAGTCAAATAAGAGGTCTAATAAGTATGTAATCAAAAGTCTTAAGCACAAAAATCTATCAGTATCGACCATGTTTTATTATAAGTGGATAGTGAATTAGATCGTTCTGCCATATGACGTTCATATTTAATATGGATACAGACCGAATTCCACCAATGAGTGAAGCTGAGATTTGTAAAGTCTTTCCAATTTTGCAGGATTAATTGAAAAGCCAGAAAGAATAAGAGGGTCAAAAGGCGATCATGATATAGTGATAGAGGTGTAGAAAGTGCCAAGGATCCCAGAATTAACACGTCAAATGAGAAGGGGTCATTAATAAGAAAACTTTTGGTGATCATATTCCAAATAGGGGACCAGAAAACCTGTAAATGGGGACAATCAAATATCATATGTCACAGGGATCCTTCTGAGGATTTACAAGTCCAATAGGAGCTATCTGAGAATTGCTTCACGTTGGGGTATGTTTGTGTATAAAGCGGTGATATCCAAGGTGAAAAGTATGGCACCGTGTGGGATGTTGTTAAACGTAGCCAAAAACTTAATCATACTTGCTGAGTCCAAAACATATGAGGGTGCAAGGGGAACCCGATCTTTGAGATAGGAATCCAAAATAGATGACAAGGGTTCCAATACTGACCCTATACCTGAAACTATTGGTCTCCCCGGGGGGTTGGCTAGGGATTTATGGATTTTCGGGACAAAGTAAATGACTGGGGTTTTGGGGTACTTACAGGATAAAAACCTATATTCCCTCTCAGTTATTACCCCCATTTCCAACCCCTGAACCAAACAGTGTGAAATGACATCCTGAATGTCCTCTATTGGATCTTGTCAAAACCCGGATAGGCGAGCATATTAGTAGAATTAAATCAGGCATACAAGAAGCTCCCCTTGTGCAACATTGGATTCAACAGCAGCACAATTTAGTTGATTTAAAATTTTCTGTACTGGATTCAGTAGCCACCACCAGAGGGGGTGATATACCTAAATTACTCTGGCGCAAAGAACAAAAGTAGATATTTGAATTAAACACGCTACACCCTCATGGGTTAAATAACGAGAGTGGGTTGCTTTCTTGTAACTTTTTAAAGACTTTACTTCACTTCAATTTTTTCATTTTTCATTTTTTTCATTTTTCAATAGTCTTTATTTACAGTGACAGTGGTTCGTTTGCGATAACAGTCTTTTGACATTATGACATCATTACATTCCGACGGAGGTCACCCTTCCCCCTCTCCTCCTCACTGTAGTATAAATTTGGTGAGGTGATTAGCGGTCTCCGTCGTTTGGAATCTCCGAATTTTGTGAACGGTATGTGTTTCCTTCCTTCTCCTGTTTTGCTAATAAGCTGCTAAGTTCCCCACAGCGCAGCTTGTTTGAGCATTCTTCTGCGCTGTGAGTGGTATTGATAAAGATTTGTTGTATTTCAGATCATCTCTTGGAAAGACATTACGATTGCACAGAGGGTTAAAAAGTGTGTAGAACAGTGTTTCTGGGTCTCCTGAAGCAGATCTCGAAACGGGGCCACGTTGAGATCCCCAAGAGCCCTAACAACCATAAGCCCTAAGAACATAAGAGTTTGCCACAGATAAGTGTACAGTATCACTTTTCCAACGAGAGAGAGATTTTGTGCATAAGAATTTTGAACATTTTATGTCGACTTTGCAAGTACTACCTAATTATTGAGATTTTTTACCAGTGGTCAGAGAGTGATGTTTCATAAGTTAATGCAAAGACTGGACGGTAAACTCTTTCCTCAAGAGGAGGTTCTCACCCCCTCTTCAGAGTTTCACTTCTCTGAGCATTTTTCTAGGAGCCATTTGCTTTCTCCTCACTGGTAATTATCACTATTATAGTCAGTTTCTTATCCAATATCAAAACTACTTTACTGACTAGTGTTTACATATGAGTCCCTGTTTGCGTTCTTAACGAGATTGTCTATGAGAGGCAGAGTGGAGAGATTTAAATAGTCTAGACCACAGTGCCATCCACCAATGATCAGTCAGCGGAGATTGTAATACCGTAACCCATTTAGTTATGGAAACAGGGAGTGGTTGGTAAGATTTGAATTGAATATGTTTATACCATTTAGATGATTGGCCTTTGGAAGCAGTATAGGAAAGGGCCAAAGAGTGTAATTCTGGGATGGTGTGAAGAGAAGCAGGGGAAGGAAACCTCGCAGTAAGACTATGGTGTAGCTGTATCCATTTAAAGTATTGAGAAGGAGGAATATTAAATTTGGCTAAGATATCCGAGAAGGTGATCCATTTGTCGTTATTTAATAGATGCGTAAAGTTCCAAATTCCGTGCTGTTGCCAAGTTTTCCACATGATCACCGTATTATCTATTTTGAGTTTGGGGTTATTCCAGATTGGTGCAAACACTAAGTCCGCCAGTTTTTTGTCTGATAAGGAGTCAATATGATTGAGCGCTTGCCATGTACTCAGTAAAATTGGGGTGCGACAGGGTCATTGAATACAGGGGGGTGGGTGGAGGGAGTGTGTGTGGGGTCTTCACTTTGTCCCTGCAGTGGTTATCTGGTCACTTTCGATACCTTTTTGGCACTTATACCTGCTTTTACATCATCTAACTCACAATGTATAAGTTTCGCCTAGGAAGTCTCGTCAAACATTCGATTATCCCTACAGGACAACAAAGTCTAGATCGGTTAACATTCCACCCTAACCACTCCTCCAGAAATGCCCCTTTCAACTCTGGGCACAAAGCCGGATTCAGAGGCCTAAAAAGTCCCTGGATACATCCAAACAGCCATTTCGATTATCGGAACGACCAAGTGCTGACTTGGGTGGGTTTATAGACGTATTTAAGTTTTGATTATGAGCCCCATACTTTTTAGCACAGAAACAAACCTTCCTTTAAAGCCCTGAGACCCCTCCCCCATCTCTCACCTCCAGACTGCCAGGGAGATCCTGTGGGCTTTCATTATGTATGTCCATATTATATAAAATCGTAGCAAGATCAACTCGGATGTGTGAAAATTCAATAAAGCTCAAATGTACACTTTCACCAGAAAGATACAAGAAATGTCATATAAGTGAACAGTGCTGCTGTAGTTTAAATAAAAGGAGTATCAAAAAAATGGAGGAAAAGCCTCAGACTGGAATCCTCCCACCACCACAATGGTGGTCCAAGGTGGTTGGGCGATCACCTCACTGGCAAAAAACCTCCATTTACTCTCCCCAATATAAAAACTTTAAGCAGGGCTGTTTGTGCAAAGATGATAGAAGAAACTTTCAACTTATCTTCAATTGATCAGCACACCGACGGTGGCCAGCGTTTCACAAGTCTGCTGCCTCAGGGTGTAAAACGATCCGATCAAACTTTAAATGGGATGCTGAACCGCGTCTGCTGATCAGAGTAAATGGAGAGTAAATGGAGGTTTTTTGCCAGTGAGGTGATCGCCCAACCACCTTGGACCACCATTGTGGTGGTGGGAGGGTTCCAGTCTGAGGCTTTTCCTCCATTTTTTTGATACTCCTTTTATTTAAACTACAGCAGCACTGTTCACTTATATGACATTTCTTGTATCTTTCTGGTGAAAGTGTACATTTGAGCCATATTATATAAAATCAACATAAATTGCAGTTCCACCAACACTCCATCACAATCCGCCCTGAGTTTTCCCACTATGAAAGTATACACCAGCTTGTACCACCACACCTACTTCAGGCATAATCTAATTTTGTAAGAGGCCTTTTCCAAGTGTAAGTCAGCATTTTATGCACAGAAAAGTTTGATAAAATTACTGTATTAGTTGTTTTCCCTGTTGAACTCTGGACACTATGTTCTGAATAAAAGTCAGCTTTTTAGGAATGGAGAAAAATAATAGATTTAGAAGTAAGCATCAGATTTAATAGAAAGCACATATTTTCTGTCTTTCTCTTGTCCTTGTTGTTCAGTGAAGTAGCGATAACCCAGCTTTTGGGTACTGATTTCTTGAGGCTTCATTTTATATCAGAAGCTGAATTTCCTAATACTTTTTTTTTTCCAAGTTGCTGAATTTTTAAAATGCACAAAGCTACTGAATAGTACTTTACATACCTTTTAGCAGCAGGATACAGAAGATGAAAAATTATTCATGAGTGGAAGGTGTTTAAAGTAATATTTGAAATCGAAATTCCTCAGATGAATGAGTTAACATCTGATACTGTTTTATTTTGTTCTGAGTGGGGAAAAGAGATGAGGGAGAAGGGATGACAGAGTAGAGTAGACAGACTTTACAGAGAGAGAACCCGGGGCGATTAGCAAAGGGCCGCCACAAGAGGAAGGGGGGGACTCTGGGGGACTAGAGCAGGTCGTAAGATCAGGGACCAGTAAGAGGTAGAGGGGAAGAGCTGCGGGATTTTAACTAAGTGAACTCTCCCGGCGCAGCCATTTTCAATCGGAGCACCAGGGAGATCTGAACATCCGCCCTCCCCAGTTTTGGTAGGTTAGCAAGATCAATCGCAGATGGCAGATGAAGTGCTCAATAAAAGGGGGGGGGGAACCAAGACAAGCGGGGGAGGAGGAGCATTTGGTAGGTGAATAGGATTGTGCCGCTCTAAAGTGAGGACTCCTATTCCTCGATGGCTGAGAGATCCCTCTTAGAAGGAGGGACAAGCAGAGGTGGACCATCACTATCCCCAATTGCTTGAACGGTGATCGGGGGGGGGGGGGGGCAGCCAACGGGGCCCGGGACGCTGGGATGGCAGCTCGGGCCAAGTGGGAGTAGAGCATTCGCTTAAACGGAGTGCCTACTCGTTTGCAGTGGTGAACGGACCCCAACTTGGCCCCCGCTTGGTAGGATGGTGTGCCTCTACCCCAGAGGGTTGTTAGAAAGTTAGGATAAGTTGTTAATTGGCAGGTTATTGTTAGTGAACATTGTTATTCATAGTCAGAATGATTGTGTACGTTTGTTAATGATTTGGATTGTGTTGTAACCATGCTGCAGCCATAATAATAAAACTTCCTTAGCGGAATTTAGCCTTGGTGTCGGACTCTATTTATGGGTGGGATGGTTGGGGGGGGAAGAGGAGATATCAGGGACCCCAGTGAGGCCTCCCCATTCTTGAGAGGTAGAAGGGGGATGGATAGAAAATAATTTGTTATTGTGAATTGGCAAATGCTATAAAGACAGGAAACAGAGTACAACTAAATTAGAGCTGTACCGAACAGCTATTTTTACTATTCAGCCAAATATGAATAATGAAAATTATTATTCTGCTTTGTATTCTTATTTGAAGATTGTTTAGGCGAATGTTATTTTTTTTTTTGTATTGTAACATAGACTGTGTACGTGCTATGTGAACCGCTTAGGTTTAAGTGGTGTACAATTTTTTTAAATAAATAAAATATGAACAATGTGCATTGCACTTTAACTTAACAAATAATAGAAGTAATGTGAAATCAGACGTCAAGTGTTTATTTCTGTAGGATTTAGCACAGCAGAGCCCTGGATTATTCATACTTGATTTAAATCACTATTCAGCTGAATTCAAATACAGTAATGTATTCAGGGCTAAATTGAATCAAATACGAATATTCGGTATAGCCCTTAACTAAATGGTAAGTTTTCTCAATAGAGAGATGTAAATATTGGATTGTTGCAGTTTCTGGATCTTGCCACATCTGAGTAGGTGGAACTGACGTTCAGCCATCATGACTGAAATATTGGTTCCACTTATTCAGATATGGCAAAGACCCGGAAAGCTGCAACAATCATGATGCCAGCCGTGAAAGCCTAAGAGAACATAAATAGTTGAGTTGCCAATTTTTTTTTCTGTACACATCCCTATTGATTTCATCTGCCATTTAGATGTCCAGTTTCGCAAGATCCTTTACAATTTCACATAATCTATTTGCAATTTAACAGCTTTGAATAGAAATTGCAAAGGATCTTGCAAAACTGGACATCCAAGTAGCAGATAAATTTAATAGAAATGTAGACAAGAATGAAGTCGGTTCATGTCTAGACTCCGCCTACCCAAGTTTTGACATTGAGGATCATTTTTACTAAGCTGCATTAGGCATTAAAGTATGTTTAACACACCTTAAAATGGTGTACCGTGGGATGCACTCAGGCTTCCTGCTTCAAGTACCAAAATTGTACATGTTATCCACACACTATAAAAATGTAATTTTTTTTAGAATTGTCTAGGGGCATAAGCATAGAATGGGCATTTCTGCACTAAACAGTTATCACACCTATATTACTACACATTAACCTGGTTAATGCAGGAATAGTGCATGAGCCCTTAGAGGGAAATTCTATAAAAGATGCCTAAATAAATAGGTGCCTGTTAGGCACCTAACTTATCCCGTCTTTTATTAACGCATAGCGCGGGTTTTAGCGCTGACAGTGGCGGTAAATGTCCGATGCTCATAGAATTCCTAAAACCCGTGCTATGCGTTAGTAAAAGAGGGGGTTAATTAGTATATTGGCTTCAATTATGAGCTTTAATAAACTCATATTTGAAAAAAATATAAATTAACATAGTAACATAGTAGATGACAGCAGATAAAGACCCGAATGGTCCATCCAGTCTGCCCAACCTGATTCAATTTAAATTTTTCAATTTTTTTTCTTAGCTATTTCTGGGCATGAATCCAAAGCTCTACCCAGTATTGTGCATGGGTTCCAACTGCCGAAATCTCCGTTAAAACCTATTCCAGCCCATCTACATCCTCCCAGCCACTGAAGCCCTCCCCAGCCCATCCCCCACCAAAAGGCCATACACAGACACAGACCGTGCAAGTCTGCCCAGTACTGACGTTAGTTCAATATTTAATATTATTTTCTGATTTTAGATCCTCTGTGTTCATCCCACGCTTCTTTGAACTCAGTCACAGTTTTACTCTCCACCACCTCTCTCAGGAGCGCATTCCAGGCATCCACCAACTAGGGGGAGGGTTTGGGGGTTTATAACCCCACATTATACTGTAAACTTAACTTTTTCTCTATTTTTTAGGGAAAAAGTTAAGTTTTCAGTATAATGGGGGGGTTATACCCTCCACCCCCCACAACGCCAGTACTATCCCTATTAAGTAGAGTGGGAGGATTCCCCCCCACACCCCCCGTCGGAGCCCTTTAAAAGAAAGTTTTTCTTCGGCGTGATGAAGTCCTGCGCTGAATTGTCGGCGCTCGTTTGTCGGCGCGCGTCTGTCTCGTGCACTTAAGACCCGTCACCTTATAGGCGCTTAATAGGTACCTAAGTTTTAGTTAGACATGATTCTGTAATTACAATATCTATCCCTTACCACCTAAAAAGTACACACATTTAAATTTTTTTAAATGATCACTTGTTAATGACAATGTAGCATATGACCGTTAATACAAAAAATGGAAAAAGGTCATATTTGCTGCTGCAGTAAACAAAGTGTGCAAGCATATATTTGGGCCTTTTTGTTGCTGAAGTTTAATAAAAGGACCCTTTAGTTTGTTTCAAATGTCTTTTTTAATTAAAATATTTTAACATGAATTAGAACTTAGTAATGTGCATTAATTCATAGATAATTATGTGTTTACATTAATTTTTGCACTGTGTTTTAAGGTAATAAACTGAATGCACATTAACCACAGAAAGGCATTACCCTTACTGAGAAATGCAAATCCCAAAATTTAATGTGGAGAAGTGCAAAGTGATGTGCGTAGGGAAAAAATAAGTCAGACTATAGTAGGATAATGTTAGGTTCCACATTAGGAGTCAACCATCCAAGAAATATGTGGAAATCCTCAGCTTAGTGTGCAATAGTGAATTTAAAAAAACCCCACAAAAAAAACATACCTAAAACAAAGAAATAAAGAATAAACTACAGAATATCATAATGCCTTTTTTTTTTTTTTAAACATGGGTCATTCACAGTTCATCCCTCCCTATCAAAAAAACTAGATTCCATAGTAGCAGTTATGGAGCAAACAGGTTAACAAGATAGCATAACGTCAACATCAGAAAAGAGTTACCCTATGTTATTGCTCAACCAACCTTAACATTAGCAGTCATTATCACACCAGTCACCAGACTAGACGGTAACAACCTAGAACCCCCGCAATGATGCCAAGGGCTGTTTGAACCAAAATCTGCCACATTTAAAGACACAACAGTCAATCATTCTTAGACTGAAATTCTCAAGGGACATACCGTTCCAACAGCCACACAGTAACTAAAATCCTACCTCTTTCTCCACTTACTTTTGACATTCTCAGGGTGAGTAGAAGAGAAAAACACCTTTCCCTCTGATAAACTTTAAAAAAAAAATGATGCCAAATTTTGTCTTTCCATGTTGAGATTCCTAATTATCTCCCCATTTTATTAAGCCATGGTAGAGGTTTCTACCGCGTCCTAGAGTGCAGCAGTGTTGAAGCATTTAGCATTCCAGGCCGCGATAGAACCCTCTACTATGGCTTAGTAAAAGGGGGAGATAATTAGAAATCTCAGCATGGAAAGACCCAATTAATTTAACCAACATCATTGGCTCAGCAATCATAGATTAAAGAGGGCAATAGATTAAATAGATATCTCATATCAAGAATGAAAGTAACAAGTTTCACATCATGGTGTATCATTGACCTGAATTTGAGAGTAAGCCATCACTAGGGGAAAAATTATAATTGTAACCAGGAGGGCATAACTGATTTAAGATCCACACATTACTTTCAAGGATCCAGCATTCCATAATTCAAAAGGGCTGCAGTCCGGCCATCGGACCAACGGTTGGCTCGGAGGCCCGTTCAAGCTGGACTTCAGTTTTGACTGTTTTGATTTTATTTTCAATTCTTTTTAGTTTATGATATATTTTTTAATCTCACTTATTGTTTTACCACTTATTTTGTTTTATTTTATCATTCAAATTTCATTTAAATTTCCCCAGAATTCTATTGCTTCAACGATTCTCCCTCTGCATCTATTCTTATCTCCCCTCTTTTTTCAACCTTTCAAAGTCCTTTAGAATGATCATTGTAATCTTATTAGAATGTTTATTTTCTTATTTTTTTCTCATCTATTCTCTATTTTATTTCTTCATTACTCTACTAATTGTCATTTTTCCAGGTACTTTAGTTAGATTTTGAGCCTTCGGGACAGTAAGGGAATTTCTAAGTACCTATTTTACTTATAATTTTAATGCACCCTATTGTCTATTTTTCTGTAAACCGCTTAGAATCCTAACGGAGTTTAGCGGTATATAAGAAATAAATTACATTACATTACAAAAAAAAAAAAAAAATATCAGGGCACCTGTAATAAGCAGGTCATATATAATCTTATATTTAAATCAGACTGATCAAGCATTAATCAAATAAATATGGAGAGCTTCATGAACAGAGGTATTAAAGTGAGATTCTACAAATGATTATTACAATTAAAAGTTTCAAGGGGACAAGACAGTACCTAGCACGCTCTGCCACTCATCACAGGAATAAAATTCTTGGTATTTATAATATCCATCAAAGCTTGACACAGAAAATAAAAACAACCCACAAACCAAATTATGTACAAGTCAGCATGCCAAGGCACAGGGCAAGCCCCTTTGGCACACTGGGGGGCTGGTATCATCACACTGCATGGCTAGATGCAGGCGCACCTTTCCTGAAGCCAAAACAATCCAGGTAGCACAGTGGCACTGGTGCAGGATAAGACATAAACTCGCCAAAACATCTAATGCTCAGCTGATCTCTTGTTTAAAAAAATGCCAGAAAACTAATGTCATCTCAGTGGCGTAGTAAGGGGAGGGCGGCAGCCCGCCCCAGGTGCCATCTTGCTAAGGGCATGGCACTCCTCCTCCTCTCCGCCCCTTCCCACTGCTCCTCTCCTTTCTGTGCGCCCCTTGCCTTCCCCTGTACCTTTTTTTTACTTCCCTGTGTCAGCATCGGCACTCTGACATCACTTCCGGGAACCGCATCTAGGAAGTGACGTCAAAGGGCGAGCCGACACCAACGTGGACATGCTGCTCACGCTGGAGACGTTAAGAAAGGGACGGGGACATGCGCGCGGCAGAGGAAGGGCTCCACCGCCCCGGGCACCACTCACCCTTACTATGCCACTGTGCCATCGTATGTTCTCATTAAATTTGAATTTTGCCTGTGCTTTGTCTTAGCTAGTGCCTCACTTTTGCAAATCTGTATTGAACCTGTTTAATGTCTTGTTATCTCCTCTTTTCACAGGTTCTTGACAACCTTGATGAACACTTACAAGGTTCCGAATATTTCCGCTTCCTCTGGTTTCCTCATACTGAAAATGTGTGTGTCCTCTATCACGATCAAACTGACAAGGTATCATTTCCGCACCATCCAGTTGCAGAAAACCATACTGTAATTTGATCACCGAGTAACACAACCTTTCCGCAGAATCAGTGCCATTATTTGAAGGATTTATTAACACTAGAGCGAAGTCCCACATTAACGCCCTTGTTAACGTCGGTGGGATAACCCAGGTTCATAACATAACATTCGGCTTATATACCGGAGGACCGTGAAGTTCTATGCGGTTTACAAAAAATAAGATATACACAAGTTTTAATGCAGGTTAGTGTATAGTTATAGTTTTGTATCTTTATTGTGGATACGATCAAATAAGAACAAGTGTAAATCAACTAAGGGGCACTTTTAATAAAGTGCACTAATGAGTGCATAAATTTACGCGCAGCAACGGGGACCACGACAACCACCAATTGAGCCCGGGGAAAATGTTTGTGGATGGACACCCTCCCCACTCCGGTCCAGCAGTGCTCTGTCTTTCACAATTCAGCAAAACCCTCATCTTTCAGCACCCCGCCCCCACCCCCAAGCCAGCGGTGTAGCTTACCTTGCTTCATTGGCATTTAAAAAAAAAAAAAAAAGGGTGCAGAGCTACTTTAGCTCCATGCCACTGTTAACTCTGCCAGTCCCATTCCTCAGAAGCAGGAAGCGACATCAGGATGGCACTGGCACAACTATCTGTGGCACAAACTGACAGTCATTCTGTAACGTTATGCTGCTTTTTATCCCTGGGAAGCAGCTGTACTAGGAGAAGGGAGGGAGGAAAGTCACTGGGCAAGAGTGGGCCTTGTGTTCAGGGCCACTTTTACATAAACTGGGCATAGAGCAGCAGAGACAGTAACTGTTAGTATGCTGGCAAGAAAGTGTGCGTACTAATTTAACTGCATAGCATATTCTAAGGTAAGAAACAAACGGTGAATGGGTATGAACTGTGCATTTCAGTTAGTACATGGCCATTTAGAACATAAGAATTGCACAGCTGCTGGGTCAGACCAGTGGTCCAACATGCCTAGCAACCCGCTCCCACGGCGGCCCTTAGGTCAAAGATCGGAGCCCTGAGTCTAGCCTTACCTGCATACGTTCTGGTTCAGCAGGAACTTGTCTAACTTCGTCTTGAATCCCTGAAGGGTGTTTTCCCCTATAACAGGCTCTGGAAGAGCGTTCCAGTTTTCCACCACTCTCTGGGCAAAAAAGAACTTTCTTACGTTTGTACGGAATCTATCCCCTTATAACTTTAGACAGTGCTCTCTCATTCTCCCTACCTTGGAGAGGGTGAACAACCTGTCTTTATCTACCAAGTCTATTCCCTTCATTATCTTGAATGTTTCAATCATGTCCCCTCTTAATCTCTTCTTTTCAAGGGAGAAGAGGCCCAGTTTCTCTAATCTCTCACTGTACGACAACTCCTCCAGCCCCTTAACCATTTTAGTCGCTCTTCTCTGGACCCTTTCGAGTAGTACTGTGTCCTTCCTCAAGTA
This sequence comes from Geotrypetes seraphini, assembly GCF_902459505.1. Lineage (NCBI taxonomy): Eukaryota > Metazoa > Chordata > Amphibia > Gymnophiona > Dermophiidae > Geotrypetes > Geotrypetes seraphini. The sequence continues at coordinate 131,188,981 of NC_047086.1, forward strand.
TGGCGACCAGTGCTGGACGCAGTATTCCAGGTGGGGACGTACCATGGCCCAGTACAGCAACATGATAACCTTCTCTGATCTGTTCATGATCCCCTTCTTAATCATTCCTAGCATCCTGTTCGCCCTTTTCGCCGCCACCACACATTGTGCGGATGGCTTCATCGACTTGTCGACCAGTACTCCCAAGTCTCTTTCCTGGGGAGTCTCTCCAAGTACTGCACCAGACATCCTGTATTCGTATATAAGATTTTTGTTACCGACATGCATCACCTTACACTTATCCACGTTAAACCTCATTTGCCATGTTGCGGCCCATTTCTCAAGCGTGTTTGTCACGTTGCAGGTCTTTGTAATCCTTCTGCGTCTTCACTATTCTGAATAACTTCGTATCGTCTGCAAATTTAATCTCCTCGCTCGTCGTACCAATTTCCAGGTCGTTTATAAATATGTTGAAGAGCACCTTGCTGTCATCGGCACAGCTAGCTCAGCTGCATTTACCACTTCCCTAAGTAGGAGGCGGTAAGTACATCCACACAAACCATTTGTACAATTACCATGAAGTAAAGAGTTTGTCTAAGTAATAACTGTATGGAAGCATTCTGGGAACATACCCAAAAGTTACCGCACAGGTTCTGCACTTTTCACACTCTAATTTGTACGCTTTCAGGTGGTACACAGCCGAGTAAAATTCTGCTCTTTCCTTCATGAAGCCAATGATGGGGGGGGGGGATAAATACCCCTTATTCACTCAAAAACAAGCCCCACACGGACAAACGATACACACACCCAGCAACACTACAAGGCCTTACTTACAACCCACAACATTCACACTCCCCAAAGAGAAAGGGAAAAAGGAAAAAGAAAAGAAGTGGAGAAAAAAGGCCTCAGTTCAGCTTCATCTGGCCAAAAAAACTCCACTCCTACAAAAGCTGTTTATGTGTAAATGCTGAAAAATAGTCCAAGAAAACAAGGCAACTAAAGTAGCCTACCAGGTGGTATCAAACAGCACACCTAATACAGATGAAAGTCAGTGGGTGAATGTAACAAAAGGCAGTATAGTCCAGCTCATAACATTCACAGCAAAAGCAAGAAAAAAATAACTTAGCTGCTAATGGCCTCCAAATCCAGGCCAGGCAGTCCTGTATTAGGCGTGCTATTTGATACCACCTGGCAGGCTACTTTAGTTGCCTTGTTTTCTTGGACTATTTTTCAGCATTTACACATAAACAGCTTTTGTAGGAGTGGAGTTTTTTTGGCCAGATGAAGCGGAACTGAGGCCTTTTTTCTCCACTTCTTTTCTTTTTCCTTTTTCCCTTTCTCTTTGGGGAGTGTGAATGTTGTGGGTTGTAAGTAAGGCCTTGTAGTGTTGCTGGGTGTGTGTATCGTTTGTCCGTGTGGGGCTTGTTTTTGAGTGAATAAGGGGTATATTTGGGCCCTAATCCTTGAGTATTTATTTTTAGGGGAAAAAATACCCAATGTGATTGATTGATTCATTGATTGCTAAAATGTTGCATCAGAAAATCTGATACATTTTTTCCTTTCTTTTGATAAAAATATTTGGTCATTTCTGGGAATCTTAAAATATAAGCATACGTAACTGATTAGGGCTGGGATGTGACATTTTCATGATTTTAAGTCCTCTGTTGTATACAGATCAGTTAAACATAGCTAATGCTTTATTTAGTTTTTAGTAAAATTCTAAAAATGTTTCACATATGCAAGCCAAGAATTATGCTATCATTAGTGCTCATTTGGTTAATTAGTGCACCTCAAATAATTTATAGCTCCTTTTAGAAAACGGTGCTAGAGGTTTTTCATGTGGGCGGGCAAAGCAAATGCTCTGACACTCATAGAACTCCTTTGAGCGTTGAAGCATTTACCTTGACGGCCCACGTCAGGAGTTGTACGGTTGTGTGGCAATACAATGAATTTTAAGATGTTAAAGACACACATTTTTGAACAGGCTTGTTATTAATTGGGTTGAATTTTTAGAAATCTGATGAAGTCTGTAGTAAAGATATTGATAATGTAAAGTCTATATAACTGATTCAAAGGTGCTATTTGTGTATGTATGTTTTACTGTAAAGCGGTATCGAAATTTTTTAAATAAATAAATAAAACTCAGCTAGTATATGAAAAACAATTTAGTGAGAATTAACCTACATATGACCAATTAATTTGAATAAAATCTAATACATAACTCTCACTAAACCAAGGGGTCCTTTCTCTAAGGTGCACTAACGGATTTAGCAGGCGCTAACGATTAGCACCCTCTAAATGCTTTGTAGCCCATTATTTACCGGTGGGCTACATGGCACTTAGGCACCATTTATAGAATCAGGGCCTAATTTCTAGGCACAATTGAGCATGATTGTCAATTATCCACTAGACACTGTTTATATAATCGCACCTAGGCGTCCTTAGGTGCCGGTAAGCATTGAATCCTTAGGATCACTGCCATTTAAGCCAGGGCTTTCTTGGCCTAAATGAATGCACCTAAGCCAAATCATGCCCTAAATCTGCCCCTAACCACTCTTCGGTATAGATGCCAACCAGCTAATTAATTTTTTAAATGCCACTTTAAATTAAATGCGCCAATTAAGTAAATTAAGTTATCATCTAGATTGGCTAGGCACACCAATCTAAGTGTTGTTTATAGAATCTGGGCCTTAATGCACATTAATTTATTAGCATGAGCTAAATCCGTTTAATGCATCTTAGTAAAAGCACCCCAAGTGTGTAAAAACCAAGTGAAAAGCTTTAAAATCAAGAAACATTCTGAAAATTGCAAAAATAAATCACAATTTTTTTTAACCTCTGCCCTATTGACTAGGGTAAGCTGCAACAGCATATGACATTGTTTTTAATTATTGTTAGATTCTAACTATTATTGTATATATTTTCTACACTATAGCCACCTTCCTCCAATGCAAACTGGCTCTGGGACTACGCTATAGGATATTACTTGTTGGAGTTTCTGCTCTGGATCAGGTAAGGAGTATGAGCCATGTGTTCCTGTCAGCAATCTTTATAAAGCTGTTAGTCATTGTCAATAATTAGGGCTTCAGATTTTCAGGTTTGATGACTAAACATTGATGAAACACCCCAGTTTCAAGAAAAGTTGAATAGATGTTGGAGGCGTAGCCTAGTAGTTAGAGCAGCTACCTTAGAACCCTGAGCTTGTGAGTTTCCCCTTTACCTTTTGAAAATAAGTTTATGGAATACGCAATGGGAAAACACTATTTCCCCTTGCACTGTTTGGAAGCTAACAATGGCACCTGTACAAAAGAATAAACACTCCAGCCGATAACTCAGCCAGCGATGGTGAGTGTTTTTTAAATGCCAACCTTGGCTGGCTAAATTAGACTCCAATATTCAAAGTAGTACTGAAAGGCTACCACAGAGGTCATGGCAGACATTTTCTGGATGTAGCTTCAAGAGTCACGAGTGAGTGGGCCTCGCTTCTGCCTCCATCGACCCCACTGGACCACCAAGGAGCTACGAAAGGCCAAAGCAGGTGCCTACTTAGATTGCGAAGGGGTTGGAGGTTGGGGGAATGTTGGGGGGTTGCTCTGAAAGATGGCAAGCTGGGGGGAGGGGAGGGTGCCTGGAAGGAGGGGGCTGCTTTGGGGGAGGGGCAATTAAAACAAAAGTTACGTCGGTCTCAGTCAATATTCAGTGTGAAGATCCAAATAGCTACCCTGGACAAATTAGGACAGCATTTGAGCTACCTTAACTTGGCCGGGTTAGCTATGTGTGTCCTGGCACTGAATATTACCAGCACCGGCATAACTGCTGGCTCCTCCCCAATACTTCCTCATGTATCACACCTGACCTGCCCATTTTGGGGGGCTTGATCAGAGTGATCAAATGATATTCACCGATATTGCCTAGCTAAGTGTTGCTCAATGGTTGTGATTTAAGCAGGCCATGAGTGATTTAAGCAGGCCGGAGTGTCTCCTTAGCACTTAAATCACTTTGAAAATCACTGGACTGATTTCTTGCTACTTTCAACTACTAATTAAATGGAAGATAAACACCTGAAGGGGCAAGGGGTAGTTATTACCCCATGGGAAAATATCACACATTACTACTACAAAATTTGCCGAGTGAATCACTAACCTTTGGTACATTGAAGTTTTTGTTGCTACAGCTAGGAATATTGCACATTCCTGGTCACAGCAATGCAAAGATGTAGGTCTAAATTTGGGCCTGCTAGAGGTTAACAGGGTTAGTGATGTAAGAAAGAATTCTTCCATCACTGATTCTTCCAGCATGTACAGCAGACCCTCAATATTCATGGGGGTTAGGGGCAGAGCCTGCCCACTAATATTGAAAAATCACAGATAATTTTTAGGGCCGGCTCTGACCCAACCCCATCTCCCTCCTGTGTCCCGGACCTTACCCAGACCTTATCTGATAGTCTAGCGGCGACGAGGGTCAGGATCGATCGTCCTACACTCCTGCTCCATGCAGAGCTGTCATCAAAATGGCTGCCGTAAGTTCCCGTTGTAGGCTCGAGACTACAACGGGAACTCCAGGCAGCCATTTTGATGACAGCTCTGCAAGGCGCAGGAGCGTAGGATGATTGATCCTGCCCCGCGTCACCACTAGACCACCAGGTAAGGTCAGGGGAATGTCCGATACAAAGTTTTGTTTAAAAAAAAAATTGCAAATAACAAAATCCATGGGTACTGAAACCACAGATTCAGAGAGGTTACTGTACTTAGGATTTCCCTAATGCAATGTTCTTCAAAGCAGGTCACAAGGACCAAATGGCGGACCCTGGAGACCTCTGGAGTGATTTAATTTTTTCCTTTCAGAATTTTGGCTTTCCTTTCTATTTTATGAAAAATGTTTAATTTGATTGTAAACCACTGTGATCCATTTTGTTAACTAATCAGTACACAGTAAACCTTGTAATATGTATTTATAAACAAACAATAGTGGTAATGGATCATGAGTTAAGCACTACCCTTGTGTCTGGTTTTTTAATTTTCTTAAGACACTACAAGTTAAACGGCAGTTATAATAGATCCTGGCAGGATGGGAACCCCTTTTGTTATAAAACAAAGGCACCTACTGGCCAGGCTTGGGATGCACATGAATTAGCTTTCAAAGAGATGTGGCATGTGTTCCCTAGTTGAGGATATTTACAGTGGTAGTAGGACTTGAAAAAAAAGGGTAACAAATGCAGAAACTCCTGGCTAGCTCTGTATGAAGACTGATTATGGCACCTCAGTCCCAGTAAGGGCTAATTCTGATTGAACTGGAACCCCAAAAGGTTCAGAAAGAAGTTGCCTGGTAAATACATTTGTAATCTCAGATTACCACATTTCTAATAAATTTCTTCATACCATTGATACTGTTCAAATTTGATGTAATTAATTTTAAACTGTTGCAAGTCAATAAGGCCCTCTTATTAAGCCACGGTAGAGGTTTCTACTGTGGCCCAGGATGCTAAGGAGCAAATTCTATAAACGGCGTCCTGATTGTAGGCAGTGGTAGGCCACTTCCAGTGCATCCCTAAATGCTCTGGAAAGGAGGCTTAAGACTCCAGTTGGCCCAAGTGCCTAAGACTCCTCCTCTGGGAAAGGACTTGGGTACCTGGGCCAAACAGAGCCTTAGGTCCCTCCCCGGTGCACCTTTGTGAAGAGATGGAGGAAGTAGGTATCCCTCTAGCTGGCCAAACTACAGAAGGTATTATGGGGGTGTCGGGTTGGAGTGCCGGGGTGGGGGGTTTGGGTCTGCGAGGGTGCCGGGATAGGAGGTTTAGGTCTGGGGATGGCATCATGTTTTTCTTGGGGGAGGGAGGGTTGCTGGCATGAAGGAGTGGGCATCCCTCCTGCCTATCACGGATGGGGGGACTTCAAGGGGGGGTAGCGGCGGGAGGGTTTGGGCATCCCTCCTTCCGGCCAAGTTCATGGGGGGGTCAGGGGTTCCCTGCCACTGCCGCTCTGCTTATCACGGCAGGGGGATTCCCTTGCTGTGATCAGCTGATGGGAAGTGGTCAGGTGTGATTCTCTAACTGGTGCCTGTGACATGAGTGCCAGTTAGAGAATTGAACTGGTTAGGTGGCGTTGGGTGCCTGTCTCTTAGAGCAGACGCGATTCTGTATAGGATGCCGATGTGCGATTCTCAGCCACTTCTTAGGCGGCTGCAGAAATCAGCGTCCTATACAGAATTTCCCCCTAAATACTCCAATGCTCATAGGATTTCTGTGAGCTCTGGAACATCATTGGAGCATTTAGTGCTCTAGGCCGTGGTAGAAACCTCTACCACAGCTTAGTAAAAGGGGGGATAAGAATTTTAGGTAAGGGAAATCTGATGAGCCACATATAGCATTTTTTAGGGTTATACATTCATTTGGCAGGGCATATCATTTAATATCATTTTTAATTGTGCACACTAGTGCTCGTTTGGTGCTTATGAGTCTAGCATATTACAATGCCACTGGCTTTAATCCATCAGTATGTGTCTGATACAACACTGCTCCCAAACCTTCCAGACAAGCATCTGTAGGCAATTCATAGAGCTTGCAAGCACAGGAGCATTACACAGTCTATGATGCCCCAAAATGCTTTCTCACACTCAGAAGTCCATTGGGCACCAAAATATTCAGACACTTTATAATACTTCCCTTTGTCACTTGTTTTCTGATTTGTGGGTAGATACCCATGTATCAGTCCTAACAAAGGTTCACAATCTTTGAATAATCTCTCACAAACCTCCTATATTATCCACAACTCCCCCCCCCCAAAAAAAAAAAAAAAAAAAAAGACCGCAGCTCTTTCAAATTTGTTGGCCATGGACAAGTCATAAGAGCAACTATCTTATCCGGGTCAGTAGCCACTCCCCTTTGTGACACGTGTTACTCTTGACTGGTTAAATAGCATTTAGCCTGTTAGCCACTAATATTCATCTTCTGGTTTACTGGTTGTTGACTGTTGTGTTATTAACATACCTTTCCTTATGCGACTTGTGTCGTCTTGGTTAATTGTTCGATTTTGTTTTTTTCTTAGAATGAATGTTTTTATATTGGCTTGATACATTAACAGAAAACAAAACTTCTTTAGCTAAAATCTAATGAGAATTCTATTCCTAAAGATTTCTGTCTTTCAAACAGATGGTATAACATTGAAAGTGGATAATGTTTCCAAGATACGTGACATATATTTGGACATCTCCTTATTTCTGAAACCTCAGATTAATGCTGTAGTTAAGACCCTCTTTTTGTAAACTATGTCAACTTAGAAACATGGAGGGGCATAATCTAAGACATCTAAGTCCTTTTTGGGCCTAATGCGCTAGTCGCAGTTGGTATCGCCTAAAGTCTAATCTAATCTTCCATTTGTGAGTCGCACATACCTATACAGGCTCAAGGCGACAGATCAAAGGGCTAGATTCACTAAGCAAACCGATCATGTACCGATCGGTTTGCAAGCTCTTTGCGACCAAATTTCCCTCCAACCCCATTCACTAACGCCCAATCCTCCCATACAAATTAGTAAAACCCCATGCAAAATAGCCAAGCGATTGATTCACTAACAATTGTTTGGCTATTGTGAATCGGGTTTTACTATTGGTAAACCTGACTGCTGCAGACCTGTCGGTAACTGAGTTACCAACAGGTCTGCAGGTTTTTTGACAGGCCTGCCTGTCTTTTTTATTATTTTTTTTTCCATGGCACAGATATTTTGCATGTGTTAAACACTCAAAATATCTGCCCCATTAAAAAAAATGAATAAAAGATAGGCAGGCCTGTCAAAAAAATGTGCCCCACACACACAAACCTGCTCCCCCTCCCTGGAAGAAAAAAGCAGGAGATATGCCAACTCCCTCCTGCCATCAGCTTTAAAAAAAAAAAAATGCTGCATGCAGCACGGCACTCAACCCCCTCCCCAGTCGACAGACATGGCACTTGCCCTCCCCCCCACTGGCACAGCCCACCCCCGGCACCAAAAAGTTGGGAGCAGGAGGGGTGCTCAGTCCCTCCTGCTCCGTAGGCCTCTCCCGACCGGCCCACCTCTGGTTGGGCTGGCCTGCCTGCACCTGCCCCCATCCCTCCCCGTACCTTTAAAATACTTGGGAGCAGGAGGGGTGCCCGGACCCTCCTGCTCCTTAGGCCTCCCTCCGTGATAGCACCATCTTCGGGAGCAGGAGGAAACGCAAAGCCCTCCTGTTCCTGCTGCTCTCCGGGGTCACTACGAAATATGGGCCTTAGAGCACATCCTGGTGCATTATGTGATGCACGGGGAGGGGCCTAAGGCCCTGATTGGCTGAGGCACCTTGGGCTCCTCCCTTAGGAGGGGCCTGGGGCACCTCAGCCAATCAGGGACTTCCTTAGGGAGGAGTCTAAGAAAGTCCCTGATTGGCCATAGACTCCTCCCTAAGGAAGTCCCTGATTGGCTGAGGTGCCCCAGTCCCCTCCCAAGGGAGGAGCTCGAGGCGCCTCAGCCAATCAGGGCCTTAGACCCTTCCCCGTGAATCACATGATGTACCAGTGCATGGCCTAGCGCCCATTTGCATGCAGATGGTTGGCGAATCGGTCAGCCTGTCTCCAATCGCAAACGGATCGGAGGGTTAGTGAATCTAGTCCAAAGAGAAGGGAAAGTAGAGGGGAAATGGGGTAAGGAGAAGCTAGAGGAGTTAACTTAGAATTAGGGGGAGCTATACAGAAACTAAGACAGTCCATTCTCGAAAAATATGTCCAAAATATATATATTTTTGAGAATCTTCTATTTGTACGTCTATGCATTTGATTGTCCAGACTGCCAAGTCATCCAACTTTAAACTGCATTTTCGTCCAAAAAATCGTCCAAGTCACAAACGCCAAGAACAAGACCTTTTGGATGTGAGAGGGGCCAGCAAAGTGATAGACTAGCCACCCAGACATGGCAACAAAGTAGTGAGACACCATACAGGGCACTGCTGTGAACTTCACAAAAAGGGTGCCACATAAACATTTCACCACAACTCCTTTGCAGGTAATTGTGAGTCGCCCCCCCCAAACCCTCTATACACACCTGTCTACAACCCCAATAGCCCTTATGGATGCAAGTGCCACCTATATGGCAGTACAGTAGGGTTGGGATTTTTTTGGGGTGGGCTCAGTTTCCACCATGAACGCCATGGTTAGAGAGGCTTATGTGCCTGGGTCCTCCTCTCTATGGTTCGCTAAACCACCCCCAGGCTATTTAATCCACCTCTGTGCAGCTCTACTAGCATTTGCTATGCCAAGTGCTGATGTTCCAGAGGCAGTTGTGTATGTTTTTATTCCGATCTGTATGGTTTTATTCTGATTTTTGTGGCAGTGCAACAGGATCAGTGAACACAGGAGGAGTGTGTGGGGGTCTTTACCTCATCTCTGCAGTGGTTATTTGGTCACTTTTGATAACTTTTGGGCACTTATACCTGATTTTAGATCACCTAACTCACAACATATAAGTTCCAACCAGAATTCTTGTCAAACTATCGATTATCGCTACAGAGTGACTAAGTTTAGGTTAGCCCACATGCTGCTTACCTCCCGCCCTAACCACTCCTCCATAACTGTCCCTTTTCACTCTGGGTGCACAGCGGAATTCAGAGGCCTACAATGGCTCTAGATACATCTAAAACCTCATTTTAATTATCGGCACTTGGACAACCTATCTTTTAGGTTGTCCAAATGCTGACTTGGGTGGGTTTTTAGACATATTTTCATTTCGATTATGAGCCCTATAAAGTTCCATTTTTATTGAAAAAAATTTTCTGTCTTGGTTCAGTCAATGATTCTGTACTGCTTGAATTATTGCAATTGTCTCTTGTCTTTTATCATTTCATTTCATCTCTAGGCTACATGTGTTAAAGAATACAGCAGCTAAGATGTATTTGGGGAAAAAGTTTGACTATTCTACTCCATTTGGTTAGGCTACACAGGTTGTCCACAAATGTTCGTATTTCTTTTAAGTTGACTTGTTGGATTTCTAAAATGTATAAAGGGTATATGTGCAGAATATTTGATCAGCTCATTCTCCTTTCCTCTGTCTCCTACTTCATCTCGAGGTAGAGATAAAATTTGAAGACTCATCTTTATTTAATGTTTTTCTTTTTATCTTTTCTTATCCACCTTGAATCTAAACTTTGAGAACTGGAAAACTATAAACATTTCATATATTTTTGTGTGAAAGGCGATATATCAAATTTTAATGAAATAAATACATTTTACTGCAAATAGAAATGATTGATTTCTTCGGGGATTGTGGTATATAACAAATTTTTAAATAAATAATGAAGACATAAAGGACATATAAATCATTAACACTACAACTTTGGTCAACCCTTAAAATGCCTTGGATCAAATTTAAACTGTTTGCATGGCTGATATATGATTGTGTGTCTTGTTTCATCCATACAGAGAAAGATTGAATCAGCCGCTCAATTGGATGTGCAAATAGTTTGACCTGACCTCTGTAAATTTATTTCCATGCTTGAACAATTCATTTAACCTTTGGATGGCTGGTTTAGAATGGATCATTCCAATGTAGCCTGTATTTTAAAGACAGTTCGGGCCAGATTCTAGTGACGGTGCTGTAACTTAGGTGGCGGTGGGCACCCAACATAATTGTTTTAATTGGTGTTAATTGTTACGGTAATTGACCACATCCTTTAAAACCAATTAAAAAGTCATTTTTAAAAATGTAGACACCCACAGGTACCTCCAAAATGGGGCACAGTAATTGCTTCCATAAAGGTGCCTAATGATGCCTATGGTTAATGTAGGTGTGGTTTATGCCATAAATGACCTTAGGTACCACTAGGCGTCTCTGTAGACACGATTCTCATCAAACATAGGCACCGATAATGTAAACCTGGAAAACCCTGGCCTACATTACCGGTGCCTATGATAGATTTAAGCCACAATTCTCTTAAAAGTGCCTACACATGCTGGCACCGATTTTGGTGGCACTGGCCGATGTAGACGTTATTACTAGAATCAGGCCCTTCATCTTCAGGTATATTCTATTTTATGTAAACAATCAGAACTCTTATCAAAAACAAGGAAATATTTTTAGACTCTTAGGGGAGTAATTCTCTAAAGAAGATGCTTATATTTAGACACCAATATACATGCATACCATTAGAATATTTTTGCATGCAAGGAGATGCGTTTTTTTATGTTCCCATAGAGAGGATTGATCGGCAGCTTTTACACTCTGAGGCAGCATTAATTGTGAAAGGCTGGCCACCGCTGGTGTGCTGATCCTTCATACAAGATAAGTAGTTTGTGTTTCTATCTTGCTTTTCTATATATTGCACCGCACAGAGCTTTTTCAGAAACTAAGGAGGTTTTTTTATGCCACCTTCCTTACCTCTAGCCATATCTCTGGTTGGCTAGGGTAGGGTTCTGAGGCTTTATCTTCCTCATGAATTTTTGAATAAATCTGTGCTTACAATAATTCACAATCAAATCAATGTAAGTGTCTACCTGGCACATTTTAAGGTGGATGAGTTTTTGCACTGTACCATTAGAATATTAACATACTAGTATTTTAGCCCGTTACAGTAGCGGGTGCTAGAAGTCTGTCCGGCTCCCTTAGTCCCTTGCCCCCCAGCTCCTTCCCTTCCCACGGTCCAGACTCCAAACCTGTCTGCAGCACTCTACACACGCTGCTTCGTGGTCTTCTATTGTCCTGATTTACTCTGGCACGTCCCTGATGACATCATCAGAAACGCGGCAAAGCAAATCAGGGCAGTAGAAGGCCCCGAAGCAGCGTGTGTAGAGTGCTGCAGACAGGTTTGGAGTCTGGACCGCGGGAAGGGAAGGGGGAGCTGGTCAGACATCGGGAAGGGATGGGAGGGTCAGACCGCGAAAAACTTACTGTTTTTTTGCCGCGAGAGAGCAGGGAGTCCAGCGCTGGCAGCCAGTCCTGCCTTGAGTGTAGTTAGGTGCTGTAAGGCTGGGGACTCGCACATGCGCACTCCTGCCACCACAGACTTACATCTCACGGATCAGGGAAAATGGAATACGCAGGTAGGCGTGCGCATGCGCGGCTAGGGTTTTATTATATAGGATGTGTGCATATAGACTAAATATGCACTTTCATGCTGTTCTGTAAAAGTGTGTATCTTCTATAGTGTGTAGTTCGAGGGTAGGCATACATGTGGGTAGAGTCTAGACAGGGTGGGGATAGGACGCAAAGTTGCACATGTAACTTATAAATTACAATAAGTTATGCACATATATGCAGGACATATGCATCCTCAAGCTTAAGTTATATACACATATCTCACCTGTTAAACTAGTTTTCTATAAAGGAAAATAAGTGTTCAGTTATACCATCACCCTCTAGAAGAAAAAAGTTACTAACATTTGGAAAGGAAATAATGTACATTGTTTGCTAAATAATACACATAAACTGTCTAATTTTATAATCTTGCAGAGGGAAGGCCCCGGCGGGGAAGGCAGCAAAGCAGCCTGTTCAGTGCTGCCGCCGCCGCTGTTTGGAACGGAGGAATGCGGTGGGAGGGTCAGCAGGGTTCTGCTGTGCAGGATAGGAAGGAGGGATGGAATGATGTTGCGCAAGGGGATCTCTTGCGGCCCGGCTGTCAGACCCTATTGGGCCATGGACCGGGGGTTGGGGACCCCTGTTATCGAGGAGGAAGCGGCAGGTTTTAGCGATATGTTGGGCGGTAAAGGAAAGAGAGGAGTCAAAGATGACCCTGAAATTATGAGCAGACAAAACAGGAATGATGAGAATGTTGTCCACAGAAACAGAAAATGAGGGAAGCGGAGAGTTAGGTTTAGGCGGGAAGATGAGCAACTCTGTTTTAGCCATATTCAATTTTAGAGGGCGGTGAGCAACAATAGGTGGACAGGCAGGCTGAGACTCATGGTGGCCAATACAGGTCACTAGTACCTGGCCAAAACCCAAGGAGTAGCAATATTCTTTCCTACTTATCCAGGGCAAGCAGTGGCTTCCCCCATGTCTTTCTCAATAACAGACTATGGACTTTTCCTCCAGGAGCTTGTTCAAACCTTTCTTAAAACCAGCTCTTATCTGCTCTTACCACAACCTCTGGCAATGCTTCCAGAACTTAACTATTCTCTGAGTGAAAATTTTTTTTCCTCCTATTGGTTTTAAAAGTATTTCCCTGTAACTTCATCGAGTGTCTCCTACTCTTTGTGATTTTTGACAGAGTGAAAAATCGATCCACTTCTACCCGTTCTACTTCACTCAAGATTTTGTAGACTTCAATCATATCTCCCCTCAGCCATCTCTTTTGCATGCTGAAGAGCCTAACCGTTTTAGTCTTTCCTCATATGAGAGGAGTTCCATCCCTTTTATCATCTTGGCCGCTCTTCTTTGAACCTTTTCTAGCGCCACTATAAGAAGACCAGAATAGAACGCAATACTCTAGATGAGGTTGCACCATGGAGCAATACAGGGGCATTATAACATTCTAAGTTTTGTTAACCATCCCTTTTTAAATAATTCCTAGCATTCTGTTTGCTTTTTTGGCCGCCGCCGCACATTGAGCAGAAGGTTTCATTGTATTGTCTACGATGACACCCAGATCCTTTTCTTGGGCGCTAATCCCCAAGGTAACTGTGATTCAAGTTATTCTTCCCAATGTGCATCACTTTGCATTTGTCCACATTAAATTTCATCTACTATTTGGACGCCCAGTCTTCCAATTTCCCAAGGTCCACCTGCAATTTTTCACAATCCGCATGTGTTGCAACAACTTTGAACAGTTTAGTGTCATCTGAAAATTTAATCACCTCACTTGTCGTTTCAAGTTCCAGATCATTTATAAATAAGTTAAATAGCACCAGTCCCAGTACAGACCCCTGCGACACTCCACTATTTACTCTCTTCCATTGAGAAAAATGACCATTTAACCCTACCCTCTGTTTTCTATCCAATAGCCAATTCCTATCCACAATACAATTAGGTCATAGTTTCAGCAATATAGTTATTAGTACAAATAGGTCATTGTTGGTTCTTGTTTTGTCCCAGTAGTTGTCACAGTTTAGGAATGTGCTTTTACAATTACTGTTTCAGTTACTTCAGGTTTGGCTCCCTGTCTTGGTACAGAAATGCTTTTAGTTTTCTGAACCTTAGGTAATGGTCACATGATCGTAGTGTAAATGGTAGCTGGCTCCACATCTTGCTAATTGATATTGAATGGATAGGGTAATTTGCCTGGTAGACTTTATACTGTTATCATTTTCAATAAAAACACAGTGTTAAAAGGAATCAAAAACTCTGGTGTGTTAAGAAAAAATTTATCACACACAGTTGGTTTCTCATTGTTATTTCCACAGTCTTTAGAAAACCTAGTACTTTATTTCATTATATTTCATATACTTTGCTGTCCTCTGGTGGCTATTTTTTATACTTTTCCTCCTCCCAGTTTTTCCATTTTTATTTTCTCTGTGTATTCTGCTGCTTCTAGTCTTCTTCTTTATTCTTTCCAACCCAATGGAATTATACAAAAGGAGTCTGTCTGAGAACAACATAATTCCCTGAAAACTTCAATGGAATGGGATGAGACTTGGGGGTCCTTTTACAAAGCCACGCTAGCGGTTTTATCGCACGCAGTGGATTAGTGCTTGCTATAGCACAAAATCTACCGCCTGCTCAAAAGGAGGCGGTAGCAGCTAGTGCGTGCAGCAATTTAGCACGCGATATTCCGTGCGTTAAGGCCCTAACGCAGCTTTGTAAAAGCATCCCTTGGTTTATGGGCAAAAACCAGTCAAAATGGGCCAAATTAGACCAGGGGTTTCGGAGAAATTACCTCCCCCCACATCCAAAAAAATAAAATGCATCCAGAGGTATTTCTAAGGAAAAAGAAGTTCCAGCTTTTGAAACATAGGGCCTGTTTTACAAAGCCGTGCTACCGGCTGCTGCGCGGTAACCGCCCCGAAGCCCGTAGAGATTTAAAGGGCTTTGGGGCTGTTGCTATGCGGCAGCCACTAATGCGGCTTTGTAAAACAGGCTGATAGAAACTTAAGAAAGAGTGAATAGAACAATAGTTACAGACAATTTAAACAGTGGAATTCCAAGGCCCCAAATTGCCTGTATCCCAAAACTAACCCCCTCCCACAGGAGGAAAAGAGCAGTAGCAATGCCCATTCACTCCTACCCATCACTGGCTGCTTATAAAAATGGCTGCCACAACCTCTAGTGGCAGCACTGCTTCACTTCTAGGATTACAATAAAATATATGAAAAAAGAAAACTAAACCAAGAAACATCACATGACAACAATGGTTACCCTGTGCTCTACATTCTGAGTTGTGATTGTCGAATGGCCATAAAGCCGTGAGCACATAGTTGGGAAAGAGCAACAACAACACTGTCTTATAACTATGTGGCAGAAATACACATTGGGGCTCATTTTCATAGAGCATCGACATCCAGAAGACGGCATAAACAGGCACTTGGATATCTAACTAGTCAAAACGTACACGTGGGCATTTTGAAAACTGATCTTTTAGATGTCTTTCAGGTCATTTTGTCTCCATTGCATCTAAAACTTAAGGGGGCGTGTTAGAAGCGTGTTTTGGGCAGGATTAGAACAGGCTTGGAAGTTTTACAGTGATAATCAAACATTTTACAAAACGTCCAAGGCACAATTTGTACATTTTGTAGTAGACCTGTTTTTAAAACAAATAAGGGCCTAAAAGGTACCCAAACAGACCAGATGACCACTGGAAAGATGAAAATATGGCGCCCACACACTCCCCCATTGGTCACTGATCCCTCCCACCCCCCAAATATCTGCACGAAACAGAACATATCAGTCTCTATGACATCTGCAGATACTATGGCCAGTCCTAGTAGAGCTGCAAGCAGGTTTCTGGCATAGGCAATGTAGTGGACTGCAGAGAAAGGGATCCAAGCCCATATGCCACCCTAACTAGTACACTTCTGGTTGAAAGTATATATATTAAATAAACGGTGATGGAAGTCAAAAAAGCGTAGGATAAATATAGAGGATCTCTAATTAGAAAACAAAGGATGTAAATTAAAGAGCTATGGCTGGTACTGGCAGATTTGCACAGTCTGTGTCCCATATATGGTGATATGGTGTAGGATGGGCTAAGGAGGGCATCAATAGGAACTCCACTAACTTGGAACATGAGGATGATACTGGACAGACTTTATGGTAGATATCCTGAAAACAAGATGGTTGGATAGACTGGAGTGAGCTTGGACAGCAACTTCAGCAGTTGGAACCTAGGACAATACCAGGTAAACTTTACAGTCTATGTCCAAGAAATAACAAAGAAGAGACAAGTTAATGTAATCATGTATTTTTAATGGGTATAACTAATGGGCAGACTAGATGGACCATTCGGGTCTTTATCTGCCGTCATTTACTATGTTACTATGAGCTGAGCTGGTGGCAGTGTCGTCCTGTTGTGTGATTAATGCTATATGGTCCTGAAAAGTTGAGGTTTGTATAATATTGCTGCTGTTCGGTTTTCTTTTTTTGCTTGTTTTGTTTTTGCTTTTAGGATTGTGTGGAATTTTTAATTGTTGTATGCTGATTGTTATGTTGTTAGTTAATTTTATTGTGTATGTTATGATGTACTCCACTTTGTTAAAAACGGATTATTAAAAAATAAACAAATATTAATATGGCAAAGGAATAAGCAAAACTTAGCAACAACACTTATCAGTACATGGTGGAACCGTGAGACAGTAGTATCAGTGCAACTAATAATTATTCCTGCCACTGTTCCCTCTAAGCTGAGTGGAAGTCCACCTAAAAGTCCTGTCAGTGGGTGGTACTATTTCACTATCACACTTTAAATAGGGACAGACCAGCTCTGCAGGACTTCTGGGAACCTGCCTGTCCCTAATGATTGAAAGCACAATATTAAAGCATTACTCCCTACTGGCAGCAATGCAGTTGATGGACTCCTGCTCAGCTTAGAGCAGTGGTCTCAAACTCGCGGCCCGGGAGCCATATGTGGCCTGCAAGGTTCTATTTTCAGGCCCTCGGTATGTTTACCAAAATCACAAAAGTAAAATAAAACAGTTTCTTGATCATATGTCTCTTTAGCTATAAATGACAGTATTATTATTAAGACTTAGCCAAAAGGAAAGATTTATAAACTAGAAAGAGTTTTACCTCAAGCAAAATTGTCATTTCTTTATTAAGACGTTAACTATTTTTTCTGAGGCCCTCCAAGTACCTACAAATCCAAAATGAGGCCCCGCAAAGGGTTTGACTTTGAGACCACTGGCTTAGAGGGAACAGTACCTGAAACATAATGACGTTGGCCTAAGAACCACAAGCCAAAAAGGTCCTGACTCACATTTGGAATTTGGCAATGCTGTCTACCTCACCCTTACTGTAGGAAGGATAACTGACCTCGCCCTGTAGGCTGCCAGGAAAAGTCTTTTGGCTCCTTCTATGTGGCAGATCTCTCCTTGCTCTCTTAGACTCCAAGCTGACATTTCAGAACTGGCTCCTGGATAAGGATGTGTAGAACGAATGCCTTGGCTCCACTGTGTCTCTTGGTTCATTGTGAAAGGCTATCGGCTCAGAGGCTGGGATGCACAGAGCTCTTCCCTGGAACTAATCTTAGTTATGGCTGAGAAGTCACCCTGTACTGGTTCTTACTCATTACGACCAATGCTTATAGTTCTGATCCTTATGTGCATGTGTAAAGCAGTTCTCTGATTGGATGAGTTGGTCTCACAAAGGTTCCTAGCCTTAGTTTGGCGCATTGACAGTGCATGAGGTATGGTTCTGACCAGCAGGTTCACTGAGCTGACTAGATGGTAATACCATATTTCCTCGAAAATAAGACCTACCCCGAAAATAAGCCCTAGTCCCCAGAAGCCTAGCCCCAATGTCCCTGGATTCGCCGTCAGCAGTGCTTCCCCCGCCGTACAGCTTAACCCCCGACTCCACCGCACAGCTGAACTCCTGCTGACCCTCCCATTTTCCAACTCTCCCTCCCGTCCGAACCCGCTGACCCTGACCGCGAGACCTACATTCCTCCCTCCAAAGAGCAACGTCGGCAGCACTCTAAACAGGCTGCTTTGCAGCCTTCTCCCACTGGGGCCTTCCGTGTGCCGCATCACTGATAATGTCATCAGCAACGTGGCAGGGAGGAATAGATGTGCTAAGTGCCACATGGTTCATAGGTATAAAATATTTGGAAGCTCTGCATTTAGCATGTGCTAAGCTTTAATAAAAAGGCCCCTAAGTTAACAGAATGCTATAAGTTACGTAAGTAACTACCAGTATGTAGGCGCAAGCATTTACACCAGCCATTGGCAAAGCACCTGTGACTAAAGTTAGGCACTAAATGATGACTTACAATAGTATTTTATAATGGCAATTATGCGCTTAATTGCCGATATAGAATTCACGCTTAGCACACAGCATTTCAATGTCTAACTTTAGGCGAAAAGGATTGGGACTTGTATACTGCCTTTTTGTAGTTTTACAACCACAGTCAATGTGATTTACGTACAGGTACTTCAAGCATCTTCCCTATCTGTCGCGGTGGGCTCACAGTCTATCTAATGTACCTGGGGCAGTGGAGGATTAAGTGACTTGCACAGGGTCACAAGGAGCAGCACAAGGTTTGAACCCACAACCACAGACTGTAGCTCTAACCACTAAACCACACTCCTTTATACAATTACCTTCTCGATGTATGTTTCTTTAATGGATTAACTGTCATATCCGTGTACATTAACACCTTTCAGCTGCCATGCATTTCATGGAATATTTTTAATGTCTCTACAGTACATTCCTGCCCAGGCTTGTCCCTTGGATCAACAAGTTCTTTTTCTGGATTCTTTACAAAGGCAGGACAGAACGGGTGGATATCAGCTATAAAGTTTTTAACTTTGAATGTCGCTTCAGACAGCATGTACAAGACTGGGCAATTCCCATGTAAGTTCACATTTGGAATCTTTTCTGTCCAATAATATGTTTTCAAAACAGCAATGTACTGGAGCATTTGTGTTTTAAGATCATGTTTTAAATAAAGATGATAGAATGAATGGGTCATGAATGGGTTCTGTCTTAGGACCTCTTCTCTCTCTACACTTCTTCCCTCGGTGCCCTGATCTCCTCCCATGGCTTCCAGTATCACCTATATGCTGATGACTCCCAAATCTACCTCTCTACACCTGAAATTTCACCTAAAGTCCAAGAAAAAGTCTCTGCTTGTTTGGCTGACATTGCTGCCTGGATGTCCTGCTGTCATCTGAAACTAAATATGCCCAAGACTGAGCTGCTCCTCTTTCCTCCTAAACCCTCTGCCCCTCCTCCTCCTCCTTTCTCCCTCTCAGTAAATAATACTGTATTCCAGTCTCCTCTGCTCGCAACCTTGGAGAGATCTTCGATTCCGACCTCTCATTTTCTACACATATCCTAAAAACTGCAAAGACCTGTCGCTTCTATCTCTTCAATATCACCAAAATTCACTCCTTCCTCTCTGAGCACACTATCTGGACCCTTGCCCAAGCTCTTGTAACCTCACGCTTCAATTACTGCAATCTACTCCTAACTAGTATCCCCCAGTGTCGCCTGCAAAACTCTGCTGCACGACTCATCTTCTGCTAACCTCGCTACGCTCATGTCACCCCTCTCCTTAAGTCACTTTACTGGCTTCCTATCTGCCATTGCATACAGTTCAAGATCTTATTGCTGACCTACAAGTGTGTTCATTCCCCTCAATATCTCTCCTCGCTTCTCTCTCCTTATACACCTCCCAGAGAACTCTGTTCTTTGGATAAGTCACTCTTAGCTTTACCCTTCTCCTCTACTGCCAATTCCAGACTTCATTCCTTTCATCTAGCTCCCCCCTATGCCTGGAATAAATTACCCAAGTTTGTCCGTCAAGCCCCTTCCCTTCCCTTGTTTAAAAGCAGACTGAAAACCCACCTTTTTGATATAGCTTTCAATCCTTAACCCTATTCCTCTGCCCTCCAAACCAGCCCACTGATTAAGCATTTCACTTAACGGTATCCATGACATCCTGTTTGTCTGTCTTGGCAGACTGTAAGCTCTTTTGAGCAGGGACTGTTTTCTTATTCTTTGTGACTCTCTGCAGCGCTGCATGTGTCTGATAGCGCTATAGAAATAATAGTAGTAGTCATATTTTCAGCTGCTACCATATTTGGAACTGATTATTTGATCAGGTGTATATGGAAATTATTGAAACTGGAAACTGGCTAGCTTATTGTGCTGGTATCTGCTTTTCGAATTCAGATAATTGAGGAAAAATATCCAGTTCAAGAGACAACTAGTAGCATGGGAGATATGATAAACCTATATACAACTAGAGAATAGTTTTCAGAGGAACTTGGGCGGGTGCTTTTATTAAGGTGCACTAACTAATTTAGCACGCACTAAGGTCCGGATTCTGTACATGACGCCCGGGAGGGCGACCTATTCAGAATCGGGCCTACACTAATCCCGATTCTGTAACTGGCGTCCATAGAGTAGACGCCGCCCACCCAACACCCCCGATCGCTCACCATGACCTCCCCATGCTAACACCCCCCCTGCTGTGCTAACACTCCCTGATGACCTCCCCCCCAAAACTAACCTCTTAATTGTTAGCCGGCTGGATGGGTCTTGGTGCCGTCCAGCTGTCCAGCCCACTTCGTTGAAATTAGGTGGGCCCACCCCTTCCCGGCCCATCCCTGCTAAGCCTAAGGCCTCATTGGCCAAGGCTCTACGAGCCTGGACCAATGAGGCCTTAGGCTTATCAGGTCCGCCCATCCCCCTAAGCCTAAGGCCTGATTGGCCAAGGCTCTAGGCACCTGGGCCAATCAGGCCTTAGGCTTAGCGGGGATGGGCCGGGAAGGGGTGGGCCCGCCTCATTTCGATGAAGCGGGTTTGCTGGCTGGACGGCAACAAGACCCATCCAGCCGGCTAACAATTAAGAGGTTAGTTTGGGGGGGAGGTCATCAGGGAGTGTTAGCGCAGCAGGGGGGGTGTTTCGGGGGGATTCCAGGGGAAGGCGTCCTACGGCAGGAGGGGTTGGGCACCCTCCTGCCTTCGATCGAGGGTGTCGGGAGGGTGGTGTTCCGGGAGGAGGGATTGGGCACCCTCCTGCCAGCGATCGGGGTGGGGGGACAGCGGCCGCTATACTTATCGTGGCAGGGAGATCCCTTGCCGCGATAAGTATAGCGGCATCTACTTACAATGTAGGCCAGCATTTTGCTGGCTTACATTGTAAGCGTCTCTTCCTCTACTAGGGAGACGCGTAGGGCCGCCTAGGTTCGCCTAAGGCCCTTAGGTGAGCTTAGGCGGTCTTGCGGGCCTCCCTAGGCACCCAGAGGTGCCTTCAATATAGGCGGCCTGCCCGGGAAGCATTTTTTTTAAAAACGTGCATCCCGATTGGCTGATTAGACAGCTGTAGGATGCCTACAGCTGCCTAAAATCGGGACACACTTTGTAAAATCAGGGCCTCATAGTCTTGTTTACCATCCCTTTTCTAATAATTCCTAGCATCTTGTATGCTTTTTTGGCCAATGCACATTGAGCGGCAGCCAAGCAGGTGTGGTTATAGGCAGATTGGGAGCATTTTTAAAAGTTAGGTGTTGCTAGGCATCCTTAGGCACTAGTAGGCACACCAATTTAGGCCAAGAAAATCCTGGCCTAAATAGGGACGCTTAATGTTATGGATTCCTAATGGCACCTAAGCACAGTTTAGGCACTGCTAGGCATGATTCTGTTAATGACGCCTATTGAGTGAATTACATATCTAGGCGCCTACAAATGTAGGCATCCTTTACAGAATCTGGTCCTGAATGTTTATAATGCCTCTGTATCGCTAAATGGTGCAACCTCACCTTCGGTATTGCATTCAGTTCTGGTCTCCTTATCTCAAGAAAGATAAAGCGGCACTAGAAAAGGTTCAAAGAAGAATGACTAAGATGATAAAGGGGGTGGAATTCCTCTCAAATGAGGAAAGACTAAAGAGGTTAGGGCTCTTCAGCTTAGAAAAGAGACAGTTGAGGGGAGATATGATTGAACTCTACAAACGGGTACAAGTAGATCAATTTTTTACTGCATCAAGATTGACAAAGACTAAGGGACACTCAATAAAGTTAGAGTAATACTTTTAAAACCAATAGGAGGAAATATTTTTTCACTCAGAGAATAGTTAATCTCTCACTGTCTGATGTCTACTACCACTTTGCCTTTAAGCAACTAATTGTTATGGCTTTCATAGTTAAATCCAGATAAAGAAAGAGAGCTCAGGATAGCTAAAGTTACTTTAGAATGGTATTTTGTTTCATTGCTCAGTGACAAAACCAAGGATGCTCTGCTGGAACTTAAAGCCTGGTTGGACAGGAATCCTAAAGTGGTTGCTCACTTTCCAGTGGAAGTACGCTTTGCTCAAGGGGATAACATCTTGTTGAGTCCCTGTTTCCATCGTGACAGCTGCTATATGAATATACTCATGCATAGGTGAGTGTACAGAATGAAGGGATGCTGTGCAGATCATAGTTTCTTCTATTATATATCTCTGGGGGAAAGAAAGTAGAAATCCAAAAGTTTGTGTTATATGTATGGGATAGCAATACAGTGCTCCCCCGCAAATTCGCGGTTGGCGGTCTCAGTCGTTTGCAGCATTTTCTGACCACGAATGACCGGGCATGAGAGGGCAGCTGGAGAGGCAGGAGAGGGCAGCCGGAGTGCCGGCAAGTGAAGGAAATCACTCGCAGTATGCTCCGACCGCCTCTTCCTGTACTAAAGTTGGGCCTTACCAATCAGGAGCTGCGTGTCAAAGCAGCTCCTGATTGGTTGCACTTGATGCAGGGTATGCTCCCATGAAGATAATCCAATGCATATACTAATTTGAATGGTATTCATGATTTCCTGGTCTATAAAAATAAGTTTCCAAAATCAAGCATATGTTCTGTTTATGTTGCAGGCCCTATGGGAAGGATGTGCCGTTTCAGCAGTACTGGTTAGAATATGAAGCGATCATGAAAAAATGTGGAGGAAGACCACACTGGGCAAAGGTACAAAATATCTATTTGCTCATTTTTAGTCAATGCACCTGCATCTCTTTGTTCAGATTTTCAGCTCTGTGTGTCCTTTTATAATTTGTAAACTTGCCTAGTGGCACATTGCTTGTGCAACATGTGGTGTATCATGAGTTGTTAAATACATTAATGGTAATTTGGGATGCAACTACTCTGGAGATGAAAACTGAACACCTTTGTCCTAACTGCTATACTTCCAGAATTAGGATTGAGGCAGTGGTATAGTAAAAAAAACAAACCCCAGGAACTAAAGCACTCACAGCATAAACCAAAGAGAACAAAAAGGGTAGCAATGACCACAAAAATGCTTCAGAATGAAATCAGCAAATCTTTATTGGTGATGTAGCACAACAGCCACAACTGTGATATAGACCATCATAAATGAAGCTTTTGCTATACAGTGGTAGCTTGGTTTGCGAGCATAATTCGTTCCAGAAGCATGCTCATAATCCAAAGCGCTCATATATCAAAGCAAATTTCCCCATAGGAATTAATGGAAACTCGGATGATTCATTCCATATTCCAAAAACTCGTCTCCTTAATGACCAGAGTTGTATCTTTAAAAGCTCTGTAGCAGATCTCTGTGCCACAGCTCCTCACCTATCACAGTCCGAAATGATTGAATTATCCAGGTGGAAGCAGAGTGGCACCGAGCCCTGCTCTCGGCTCCTCCGAAACTCACAGGTGACACCTCCACCGCTGCTTCGACCACCGGACCTATCCGCACGGCTCCTCCAGTTCTCTCGGGGAGGACTGTGCTGCTGTTCACTGCCTCTCCAGGCAGACGACGAAGGTCTCTCTCCCGTGAAGGGCCCTCAGCGCCCGGGATCCCACAGCAGCTTCCTCCAAGACTCCTCATCACTCTCTGTATCCCAGTCTGCCATTGCATCCATTCCCTCAGCCAAGCTCCACCCCCTTTTGATTCCACTGCCTGTTTCCAGCAGAGCTGGATGCACCATGGGAAATGCGATGGTGCCGGTGTGGGTTGGTGCGTGCTGGAGATAAGGGTTTGGGGGTGGGCCGCGGGGGGAGAGAAGCCAGTTCCCGGGGTGGATGTGGTGTGGTGGCAGCTTGGTTTGGGGAGTGACGCGCTCGTTTATCGAATCAATGCTCATTTTGTGAGTTAAAGTTTGCTCGAGTGTTTTACTCGTCTTGCAAAACACTCGTAAACCGAGGTTTGATTGTGTTTTCTATTGGAATCTGAAAGCTGAGTTCCAGAATATAAACTAAAGGGAAATGGGACCTGCACCTTGGGAATGAACAGTATTATTGACACCTTTCTTTGTCAGTTATTATGTTTTGTTTTTCCAGACATTTTAGTAAAATTTATACATGAAAATACAAAGGTGGGGGAAGCGTACTCTCTAAAACAGTGTTCTTCAACCTTTTGACACCTATGGACTGGCGGAAATAAAATAATTATTTTGTGGGCCGGCACCGGTCCGCGGACCGGAAGTTGAAGAACACTGGGAATTCAAATGAACCCCAATTTATATCAAAAATGATTGTCCCATATAATCCTACTCGATCTCTA
Organism: Geotrypetes seraphini; assembly: GCF_902459505.1. Lineage (NCBI taxonomy): Eukaryota > Metazoa > Chordata > Amphibia > Gymnophiona > Dermophiidae > Geotrypetes > Geotrypetes seraphini. The sequence goes on from NC_047086.1 coordinate 131,213,550, forward strand.
AGATCATCTTCATCTAATCAGCTCTCAGTCCCTTCATTAAGAATAATCAGCATTAGACGTAATGATATGTTCTCAGTAGTGGCCCCTTCTCTGTGGAACTCCCTCCCAAATTTTATTAAAATTGAAAAAGATCTTATTTCTTTTAAAAAATTGTTAAAAACTTATTTATTTCAAGATGCATTTGATTTATGATACGATCTACTTTAGATTTTTATATTTTTCTAATATTTTCTTCTTGTCTCATCCCATTTATACCTATTGTATTATCCATTCTATGTAAATTATAACAAACAATGCAATTGTAACTTTCCCCTTCCTTCCTACCTACTCATGTTTGTCCAAATTGTTTTGTCAATTGTATAACTTAGATAAACTATATGTATTACCACAATCTGTTGGTTTTTAAATTGTACATCGCTTAGATATTTTTATAAGCGATACATCAAATGTAAATAAAACTTGAAACTTGAAACTTTGCATGATATCTGGCTGGGTGCGGCCCTAATACCAAACCTTAGCATTAGGACCTGTTATTTTCTCTCAAGCTTCACTGACACAGTAGCTAACTTAGCTTAGAGACAAGGTATTTCCCCATCCTTGTATGCCTTCTGGTAAATGGTGTGAAATATCTTTTCACAGTTAATCTACTGTTTCTATCAGCTGCAGAGATAGATAAGATAGATGTCAGTTGCAGGGAGAGAGAGAGAAAAAAGTTTATGTGAGCTCTGGCTGCTATTTATCCTACTTCACCTGTTCCTATAACAGGACTTACAAGGATTTTCCCATACCAGAATTTTCCATGATCTTCCTTCTTTCCATCTCCCTCCTCCTCTCAGGCCTCGTGTCCTTTGATGTCTGGCATGCCTAAGATGACCATACGTCCCGTTTTGAACGGGACAGTCCCGTTTTCGGATCCCCTGTCCCATTGTCCCCACACACAGCTTCGGGACGCCAAAATGTCCCGTTTTCAGGGACGGCGTCCCGAAGCTGTGCGTGGGGACAACGGGACAGGCGATCGCTTCCTGTTCCTCCCCTGCCGCACCAAAAAAAAAAAAAAAGTCTCCCTCCAGGCCCGATTTAAACTTCCCCCGGTCCACCGCCGCTGCTCCTCTGCTTACCTCCCTGCCACTAATCGCGCCCGGAAGCCTTCCTATGTCCTTAGTGCCCCCAGTGCCTCTTTCCTATGTCCTTAGTGTCCCCAGCGCCTCCATCCTATGTCCTTAGTCCTGGTTGGTTTATTTTATAGCTTCTTCACCCCCTTTGCCCTCTCCTACCCATACTGGCGCTGTGGTGTAAACAAAATAAACAAAAAAGACTTTTCCTCTCTCTGTTAAATCCTAGCTCACGTTTGCGGTCTAACACCTTTGGGGGAGACAGGCAGGCTAGCTTTGGGGGAGGCAGGCAGGCAGGCTGGCTCTGGGGGAGGTAGGCAGGCAGGTTGGCTGGCTTTGGGGGAGGTAGGCAGGCAGGCTTTTTGGGAGGGGGTGGGACAAAGGCTGGAAGGCAGTGAGGGGACATAGGAAGGACTATACCTATGTTTGCCTATGTCAGCAAGTAGAGATTAAGATAACTATGTGTCACTAATACATTTTTATGCATCTCAAAAAGTTTTACCACTTTTCTGAACTTCAGTGAGGGAATAATATGTGCTCTATTTCACCCCTGCATTTCATCTGTTTTGCAGGCACACACTTGTACCCGTAAGGACTTTGAAGTGATGTACCCAGGTTTCCAGAAGTTTTGCTCTATCCGAGAAAGCCTGGATCCAACAGGGATGTTCCTGAATACATACCTGGAAAAAGTGTTCTACTGAGGAGAAGGAGCAGACGAGAAAATCTCTCTGGCAAGATTTCTTAGTGTCACAGAAGCAGTATTGATTTCACCTGGAATAAAACACATTGCTGTATTTCTCTAACAATGTTCAATAGGCCCTATGGTAACATGCCATGTTGTTCCTGACTGCTTTGTGTACATTGGTAGTGTTTTTGCAAACAATAAAAAGAAACTATATGCAACATAGATTGATTATTCAGCAGGATTTAGCCTTCTAAAACATGAGAAGCTGCGCAGGCATTCCCTATACTGGGGGAGAGGAGGGGGGGAGAAGAATAGGCCATCTGGTAATGATGTTTGGGAGGCCACTTAGCAGAGGAGTTAAAAGTGGTTGGGAGCCTGCACATCCTGAAGCAGCCGTTTCCGGCGAAACTCTGGGCACCGCGTTGATGTGACACTTGCTCTACATGCCTACCTTCGTGTGGCATAAGTATATGCAATCTTTTGTCTTCACGATTAAATGAAGTTGATAAGCAGCTGAGAGTGCTTTGAGTATTCGATTTGTGTCTCCCCTGCATTGCTTACGGCTTATAACATCTCCCAATGTGTAATTTTTATGCCAATGACGAGATTTACCCCTGGAGAATTTTCCCACATTTGTTTCACTCAATAAGGCTTTTTCCTTTACAGTCCTTTACATTGGTTTGGCTAAGATGTTTGTGAAGCTTTCGCATTGACAGGGAGCCTGTTATCTATTTCCACTTCTTCCTTTTTTTTCTTTGGAGTGTGTTATTTAGTGGAAGGGAGTTGTTTGTAACATTATATTATCCTTCCACACTTGTGTTTGTTGATCAAGTTACAATAAGCATAATTAAAATTTGCAATGAAATGATCAAATCATTCAAACATGAGAAAATTGCAGCTGAGCTATTTCATCTCATTCATAACCTTCCACCTCAAAATAACACTTTGTACCCTGCACAAGCCATTGCTTCTAAAATGCTTGTGGATATTTGAAGTTCTTATCTGTCGTCCAGCCACTGGTATTAGCTAGCCCCAAAATGTATTCCTTCTGTCCAGCTAGTATATGTTGACTCAATCAAGGGCTAAGCTGAGTGTTTGCCCTTCTTTGCCCAGATAATGAGATAATAACTACATATCCATACTACAAGGCCCATTTTAGATAGATCATGGAAAGAGTGTATTTTACAAAAAGCTGTGCTTTATCAGAGGCTTTTGTAAAATAAGTAGAAGGGCATCAGCAAATGCATGAATTGAGCAGCAATTTTAAAAAGTGGAGAAAAAAGAGCATCCTTAATATATAGAAGCTTTCTAAAATATCTTTGAGCAATCCAGACCTGCCATTTACACATCCAGTTGCTTCTGAAATGACCTCCATTGTTTTATTTTTTTGTTGTTTTTCTATTTCACGTTATCTGAAGTTCTAGTTGGATTACAACGGAAACTCACAGTGATAGTTTGACAGTAGACATTGAACAATCAGTGATGTTTACAGTGATAAATTTGATCAAGATAAACATGAGGACACAAATGGTAGCCATTTGACATAAGAACATAAGAATAGCTTTACTGGGTCAGACCAATGGTCCATCAAGACAAGTAGCCCGTTCTCACGATGGCCAATCCAGGACCCTAGTACCAGGCCAAAACCCAAAGAGTAGCAACATTCCATACTAACGATCCAGGGCAAGCAGTGTCTTCTCCCATGTCTTTCTCAATAACAGACTATGGACTTTTCCTCCAGGAAATTGTTCATACCTTTCTTAAAACCAGCTATGTTATCCGCTCTTACCACAACCTCTGGTAATGCGTTCCAGAGCTTAACTATTCTCTGAGTGAAAAAAAATGTCCTCCTATTAGTTTTAAAAGTATTTTCCTGAACAATGGACACTCGTTGATGTTTACAGTAATAGATTTGGTCAAGGCAGATAGCAAAGCAATTAATGAATTATTGTCATTATATGTAGTAATCTATTTTCCCTACTAGAGTTGCCAGCTCTGACATACCATGCAAAGCTCTTATACCGACATGGTAAATGATCTGACACCTATAGGAATTGAATGGGCATCGGAGCATTTGCCATGTGGCACTCGCTACTGCTGCTTTGTAAAAGGGGGCCTATGGAAGTCATTTTTTAAGTCCTATTCATGATTTGGATGTATATAAACAAGCATTTGGATGTGTATATTACAAACACACATCCAAACCATGACATGTGCCTATTACATAGTAACATAGTAAATGACGGCAGATAAAAACCTGAGTGGTCCATCCAGTCTGCCCAACCATACATGCTCCATAAATTAATTTAGTTTACCGTATTTTCACGCATATAACGCGCGCGTTATACGCGTTTTTACCTACCGCGCATACCCCTCGCGCGTTATATGCGTGAGCGCGGTATACAAAAGTTTTAAAACATAGTTCCCACCCCGCCCGACGCCCGATTCACCCTCCCAGCAGGACCACTCGCACCCCCACCCCGAACGACCACTCGCACGCGCTCCCACCCGCACCCGCATCCACGATCGGAGCAAGAGGGAGCCCAAGCCCTCTTGCCCGGCCGACTCCCCGACGTCCGATACATCCCCCCCCCCGGCAGGACCACTCGCACCCCCACCCCGAACGACCGCCGACTTCCCGACAATATCGGGCCAGAAGGGAGCCCAAACCCTCCTGGCCACGGCGACCCCCTAACCCCACCCCGCACTACATTACGGGCAGGAGGGATCCCAGGCCCTCCTGCCCTCGACGCAAACCCCCCTCCCCCCCAACGACCGTCCCCCCCCAAGAACCTCTGACCGCCCCTCAGCCGACCCGCGATCCCCCTGGCGACCCCCACGACCCCCCCACCCCCCTTCCCCGTACCTTTGGTAGTTGGCCGGACAGACGGGAGCCAAACCCGCCTGTCCGGCAGGCAGCCAACGAAGGAATGAGGCCGGATTGGCCCATCCATCCTAAAGCTCCGCCTACTGGTGGGGCCTAAGGCGCGTGGGCCAATCAGAATAGGCCCTGGAGCCTTAGGTCCCACCTGGGGGCGCGGCCTGAGGCACATGGGCCCAACCCGACCATGTGCCTCAGGCCGCGCCCCCAGGTGGGACCTAAGGCTCCAGGGCCTATTCTGATTGGCCCACGCGCCTTAGGCCCCACCAGTAGGCGGAGCTTTAGGATGGATGGGCCAATCCGGCCTCATTCCTTCGTTGGCTGCCTGCCGGACAGGCGGGTTTGGCTCCCGTCTGTCCGGCCAACTACCAAAGGTACGGGGAAGGGGGGTGGGGGGGTCGAGGGGGTCGCCAGGGGGGTCGCGGGTCGGCTGGGGGGACGGTCGGAGGTTCTTGGGGGGGGCGGTCGTTGGGGGGGAGGGGGGTTTGCGTCGAGGGCAGGAGGGCCTGGGATCCCTCCTGCCCGTAATGTAGTGCGGGGTGGGGTTAGGGGGTCGCCGTGGCCAGGAGGGTTTGGGCTCCCTTCTGGCCCAACTACCAAAGGTACGGGGAAGGGGGGGGGGGGGGGTCGTGGGGGTCGCCAGGGTGGTCGCGGGTCGGCTGGGGGGGCGGTCGTTGGGGGGGGGGGGGGGTGCGTCGAGGGCAGGAGGGCCTGGGATCCCTCCTGCCCGTAATGTAGTGCGGGGTGGGGTTAGGGGGTCGCCGTGGCCAGGAGGATTTGGGCTCCCTCCTGGCCCGATATTGTTGGGGAATCGGCGGTCCTTCGGGGGGAGGGATGTATCGGACGTCGGGGGGGGGGCATCAGGCTTTCAGGATGGGGACAGACCTTCAAGGGGGGACAGTGCACGGAAGTCAGGGGGGGTGAACGGAGAGTCGGGACAGCGCACGGAAAGTCGGGGCAGTGCACGGAAGTCAGGGGGGGGTGAACGGAGAGGCGGGACAGCGCACGGAGAGGCGGGGCAGTGCACGGAAGTCAGGGGGGTGAACGGAGAGTCGGGCAGCATGCGCGGTATAATCGTGAGCGCGTTATACCAAAGTTTTTGTGCTTATCATCGTGATTTCTGCGCGCTATACACGTGTGCGCGTTTTATACGGGTGCGTGTTATTTGCGTGAAAATACGGTAAATGGTCCTTTTTCTTAGATATTTCTGGGCCAGAAACCCAGAGCCCTGCCCAGTAGTGTACTTAGACTCCATCTACTGGAGTCTCCATCAAAGCTCACTCCAACCATCTTAACCATCCCAGCCATCGAAACCCTCCCCAGCCTGTCAACTGAATCTCCATAGGCCATGCAAGCCTGCCCAGTACTAGCCTTAGTTCCTTCAATGTATACCCATTTTCTGATTGGAGATCCTCTATGTTCATCCCATATCCTTCTGTGTTCAACCCACACTTGTTTGAACTCTTCTCCACCACTTCCCTCAGGAGTGCATTCCACAAATCAACCACCCTCTCTGTAAAGAATAATTTCCTAACATTACTCTTGAATCTACTACCCCTAAACCTCAAATTATGCCCTCTGGTTTTACCATTTTCCTTTATCTGGAATAGATTTTGTTCTACGTTAATACCTTTCAAGTATTTGAACGTTTAAATCTTACCTTCCGTCCCTTCTTTCCTCTAGGGCAGGGGTGCCAAAAGGTTGATCACAATTGACCAGATAGCAAAGGCAACGCAAGTCTATCGCGGAGTCCATCCCGGGCTCTGTGATAAACTTGCGTTGCCTTTGCATTCTGTTCTCCCTGCTTCCCCAATGCCAGGCCAAGTGCCAAGCCCACAGCCTTCTCCCTCCCCCAGTGACGTCAATTCTGACATCGGAGAGGAAGTTCTGGGCCAGCCAATTGCTACCTGGCTGGCCCGGAACTTCCTCTCTGACATCAGAATTGACTTAAGGGGAGGGAGGGGGGGGGGGGGTAAGGCTTGTGGGCCCGGCACTTGTATGCACCAGACCTGGTGTCGGGGAATCAGGGAGAAATTGGCGGCGGGGGCTAGAGGGGCAGGGAGAGAGAAAGACAGACAGAAAGGGGCAGGGAGAAAGACAGACAGAAAGAAAGGGGGCAGGGAGAGAGAAAAGACAGAAAGAAAGGGGGGCAGGGTGAGAGAAAGAAAGAAAAGGGGGCAGGGAGAGAGAAAGACAGAAAGAAAGGGGGCAGGGAAAAAAAAGAAAGAGGGGGCAGGGAGAGAGAGAAAGAAAGACAGAAAGAAAGAAAGAGGGGGCTGGGAGAGAGAGAGTGAAAGAAAGGGAAGGGGCAGGAGAGAGGAAGAAAAAGTTGGACTCATGAAGGGACATAGAGAGATCTTGCTTGGGGAATGGAATGAGGTCTGGAGGAGAGGTATCATGCAGGAGGCAGAAAGAAAGAATGGCAGAAATAAATGAATATTGGATTTACAGTCAGAAGAAGGAAGTGCAACCAGAGACTCATGAAATCACCAGACAGCAAAGGTAGGAAAAATGATTTTATTTTAGATTTAGTGATCAAAATGTGTCCAAATTTATATCTGCTGTCTATATTTTGCACTATGGCCCCCTTTTACTAAACCGCGATAGAGGTTTTTAGCGCAGGGAGCCTATGAGCATTGGGAGCAGCATGGTGTGGGATCCCTACAAGGGTCAAGATAAGGAAATTGGGTCATTAGGGCATAGACAGGGGGTGGGTAAGCAGAGTGGGCAGATTTGAAGGGCTGTAGCCCTTTTCTGCCGTCATCTTCTATGTTTCTATGGTGTATTCAGCGTAGCTCCCTGCACTAAAAACTGAGGTGACATTGCATATTTTAAAGTCATCTGCCTTGACCTCTTTGAAAACCTGCTGAATATAAATGATAATTAACATTTTCTCTGCGTACAGTGTGCTTTGTGTTTTTTTTTAAATTTTATTGTCAGTAGATAATTTTGACTTGGTCATTTTAAAAGTAGCTCGCAAGCCAAAAAAGTGTGGGCACCCCTGCTCTAGGGTATACATTCAGCTTCCAGTCTCTCCTCATAAGTCTTCTGGCACAAACCTCCTACCATTTTCGTCGCCTTCCTCTGGACCATTACAAGTCTTTTTATGTCCTTCGCCAGATATGGTCTCCAAAATTGAACACAATACTCCAAATGGGGCCTCACCATCGACCTGTACAGGGACATCAACACCTTCTTTCTTCTACTGGTCATGCCTCTCTCTATACCAGTGGTTCCCAACCCTGTCCTGAGGACCACCAGGCCAATCGGGTTTTCAGGATAACCCTAATGAATATGCAAGAAGCAGATTTGCATGCCTGCCACTTCCATTATATGCAAATCTCTCTCATGCATATTCATTAGGGCTAGCCTGAAAACTTGATTGGCCTGGTGGTCCTCCAGGACAGGGTTGGGAACCACTGCTCTATACAGCCTAGCATCCTTCTGGCAACAGCCACCGCCTTGTCACACTGTTTTTTCACTCTTAGATCTTCGGACACTATCACCCCAAGGTCCCTCTCCCCATCCGCGCATATCAGCCTCTCACCTCCCAGCACATATGCCTCCTTCCAATTTCTAATCCCCAAATGCATTACTCTGCACTTCTTTGCATTGAATTTTAATTGCCAGATATTAGACAATTCTTCTAACTTTTGAAGATCCTTTTTCATGTTTTCTACTCCCTCCTTGGTGTCTACTCTGTTACACATCTTGGTATCATCCGCAAAAAGGCAAACTTCTCCTTCGAACCCTTCTGCAATATCACTCACAAACATATTGAACAGGATCGGCCCTATGCAAGGGTTCATGGTTTGAGCATGTTTTGAGAAGGAATAGAGAAGGGCAAGAAATGTACATGCATTCCCCATTTCACACATGTATGCCTGCCAATATCAAGGCTGCAATTTATACCTGCTCTAAGGACATTGATTATACAAAGTTCCTCATGATGTATAGTACTCCACTAGAGGGATTACGGGTGGTCACCCACTTAATCCTCTAGTGTTTTGTGTTTTTTTTCTTGTCTCCCTCCATCTGTCCCCTCCCCCCAAAGCAATACTGGCAAATATCAGACATTCTGATACTTTGGAGAGATACAGGTGTGTAAAGTTTTACACTGTCAGACACAAAACATGTATGTTTTGACATATCAACATACATGGGTATTTGGCGGTACATACAGTACACATTGGATGCTCTCACATGTAAACGGTGCATGTAAGCTGTGCATATATGTATGATCGTGGATATATTTTAGAAAAGGTTTGCGTTAGTAGAACTTGACACATCTGATCTGGATGTCTCAAATCCGATTCATGCATTCTTTTTAAAATGTGCCTCTAAATGTGGTTGGAATAGTATGACTTAAAGATCACCTTCAGTCCTGAATTGTATCCATGAACCTGCTCTATATTTACAATAGTTTCCTTCCTAAACAAAATGTTTTAAATTTCATGTTGAAATTTTTAAATTATAAAATCAAAATTATCCCTCCCTCATCTATTAAGCACACTGGATGAATATGTGTTTCATTCAGGATTTATTCTGATTAGGCATAAATCAGTGATACTTCCCTTTTTTGAATTGCAAAAGGCCAAGTGGAGGCTGCTTCCATTGCTATGGGCGGTGGATTCTATAACTGATCTGAGAGTTCAGATCCCTAAAGATTACTGACTGCAGCCAATCATAGAGTGGTGCAAATGTCACGCTTCTGCATTGTGTGTCACTCTGCAAAGAGGCAGCCATCCAGCAGGAGACCGTGCTGGACCACCGTTAATTTAAAAAGGTTCCCGGGGGGGGGGGGGGAGCGGTGTATTTGGTCCATAAGACACCTCCCCTTTTCCACCCCTTTTTGGGGGGTGGAAAAAGTGCGTCTTATAGTCCGAAAAATACGGTATTCTCTGAATGAAAAAATATTTCCTCCTATTGATTTTAAAAGTATTTCCCTGCAATTTCAAGAGTCCCCTAGTTTTTGTAATTTTTGACGGAGTCAGAAGTGGTATCGGTGGACTGGAGAAGGGCTGATATGATGATCTAAAAGAATACATATATATATATATATATATGTATGTATCTCACAATCAAAGACAAGAAAAAAACATCCATAATATCAGAACATAAAAATGATCATAAACAACAATGGCATAAAGAGTCATAAAACTTTTAGAGCAGGTACCTGAATGTCAGGGGTTTGAATTCCAAAAAACAACCCCACGATAGATATCCAGCAAAGAAAAAGTGGGGAAAAAGGAACAGTACACATCAACCTGAGATAAAATAGTTTATTAAATACAATCAGACATATTATGTAGTAACCAATCTATCTTGCAGACCCTTGTAGACCCGATATGGGCTGTGTTTCAGCTTTATAATGAAAGCCTGCCTCAGGGGTACAGTTGGTGATCTAAAAGAATACATATATATCTCACAATCAAAGACAAGAAAAAACATCCACAAAATCAGAACATAAATATGATAATAACAACAATGGCACATTGAGTATGTTTTTTATGCTGCACGTTTTTATGTTGTACGTTTTTGCACCCCACATAAACTTTTCATACCATAGCTATTATGAAGCGATCCACAGCACCAAGTTTTTTTAATTTTATCTTTTTCAATTTTACAGCAGTGAAGGATATCTGTGTTTGAAGTGCCAGAGCGCCATCTATTGGATATGCTTTGAATTACGCCATCTTTATCCTGATTTTGTTCAGCGATAGGCTCAATCATTCTTTTTAAAATTAATGTGCATGTGAAAATCCTTCTATTGTATGTCAATAAAGACCACAAAAATGCATCAACATATGGAAATCCGAATGATTGTGCTTACTTGCTAATCCTATATTCAAAATTAGTAGCCAAAGGAAAAAAGACTTCAAGTGCTCATGGGTGCTGGATGTTAGATAAATCTTGTTTGGACCCCCCTTTGTGAGACACCAGCAAGCAGAACAGAGGGAGACACCAGCAAGCAGAACAAAGGGAGATACCAGCAGCCACACTAGCAAGAAGAACAGAGGGAGACACCAGCAGCCACACCAGCAAGCAGGGAGAAGCTACTTCAGACGGACCAGCAAGCGGACAGCAATGGAAGCAGCATTTGAGCTACCCAGTTTTCTGCACCGTTTGCCATATGTATGACTATATCCCCTCTGGGAGGCGGTCTTATGTATGCACTCGATGCGGGGAACTGGAATGCCTGATGAAACAAGTTAGACTCCTGGAAGGCAGAATACTGGAACTAGAGGCACTTCGAGCAGTGGAGGAGGAAGACAGAGAGGCAGACAACTTCAAGACGGAGGAAACCACTGAGGATGAAGTCTGGGAGTTAGAGAAGTTCATCGAGGAGGCATACAGAGAGACCGTGGAAAATCACCAACAACAGTGGAACTGCCGAGACACACACACAGTGAGTGAGGACCACCTGAAGGACAACCACAAGGAAGAAATGGGTGACACAGCAGCGACACCTGGAAACAGCGAAGGGAACTCACCGGTGCAAGCCATCACCAGGTTGAGGGAAGATGGAAGTACGCGGAAAACACGGACCTACGGCTGGAAAGATGGACATACACCAGGGACACGGATCTGAGTTTGGAGAGGCAAGAGAAGTCAGAGAGGACAGCAATCATTGTGGGAGACTCCATCGTCAGGAAAGTTGACAGCCACATAGCAGGAGGAAGACAGGATCGGCTGGTGACCTGCCTACAGGGAGCCAAGATAGAAGACATAGTGAGACGCAACGACAGGATCATCGACAGCGTGAAAGAGGAAGATAGGGCGGTGGTGATCCATGTGGGAATTAACAATGTGAGCAACAGGAACTACAGCAGGGAAGTAATGAAGGATCAGTTCCAGATGCTAGGAAGGAAGCTTAAGACCAGAACACAGAGAGTAGCATTCTCGGAGATACTACCAATACCCAAGGCTGATGATAAGAGGCAGATGGAGCTGCAAGCAGTCAATGCGTGGATGAGGTGCTGGTGTGAGGAAGAAAGATTCCACATCGAGCACAAATGGACGACATTCTGGGGGGAAGAGCAAGCTATTCAGGAAGGACAGACTCCACCTCAGCGGAGATGGAACAAGGCTACTTGCAAGCAACATCAAGAAAGTAATTGAGAAGTTTTTAAACTAGGAAGACGGGGAAAGCTGACAGTTGACTGAGAGAGAGAGTTGATGGTTCGGGAACCGGTATACCCAGAGGATACTGTGCAGGAAGATAGCAGGGAAGACTCACCGGATCGTAGGCAAGACAGATCTAAGGGAACACAAGAGGGAAGGAAATGCAAGAAAAGAGCAGGCCACAAACTCAAGTGTATGTACACAAACGCAAGGAGCCTAAGGAACAAGATGGGTGAATTAGAAGCTATAACACAAAAGGATAACTTTGACATCATCGGCATCACGGAAACATGGTGGACCAAAGAAAACATCTGGGACACTGTGCTACCGGGATACAAACTATACCACAGAGACAGAGTGGGTCAAAAAGGTGGGGGCATTGCCCTATATGTCAAAGAGGGAATTGAATCTACTGGAGAGAACACGCCTGAAATGATGAATAAATTAGTCTCTTTGGGTCAAAATTCCGGGAGCCAATGGATTGGAAATGAAGATCGGCATCTTCTATCAACCCCCAGGGCAGTCGGAAGAAATTGATTGAGAAATGATAGATGAGATCATATGCAACTGCAAGGGAGGCAACGCCGTTATAATGGGTGATTTCAACTATCCGGGAATAGACTGGAACCTAGGCACCTCCGACTGCGGTAGGGAGACCAAGTTCCTGGATGCTGTAGGCGATTGCTTCCTGGAACAACTTGTCAAGGAAAACACGAGAGAAAATGCAAATCTGGACTTAATTCTAAATGGACTACGAATACAGGCGCAAGATGTAGAAGTAGAGGGGATGCTGGGAACCAGTGATCACAATATGATCTGTTTCGACATGGATGCAGGGGCGAAACATCGATCCAGAACGACGGCCACGGCACTGAAATTCCGAAAAGGGAATTATGAAAGGATGAGACTCATGATGGGGAAGAAGATCAAAAAGAGGATAAGCACTATAAAAATGCTAGAGCAGACATAGTCCCTTTTTAAGGACACAGTCACTGAGGTGCAAAATCTATATATACCGCATATCAACAAGGGATCCAAGAGGAAAAAGAACAAAGAACCGGTGTGGTTCACTGTAGCGGTGAAGGAAGCGATCAGAGACAAGAAGACTTCGTTTAAGGAATGGAAAGGTCAAAAAATGAACAAAAACTGGAAAAAGCACAAACAGCATCAATGCAGGTGCCATAAAGCGGTAAAAGGGGCCAAAAGAGACTACGAGGAAAAAAATAGCCAAGGAGGCGAAAAACTTCAAGCCGTTCTTTCAATATATTAAGGGGAAACGACCCGCGAAGGAAGCGGTGGGACCGCTGGATGATCATGGAATAAAGGGAGTGCTAAAGGAGTATAAAGCCATCGCCGATAAACTGAACACATTTTTTGCGTCTGTATTTACCAAAGAGGAAATACACAACATACCGGAACCCGACAGGCTATACACTGGATGCGAAGACGGGAAACAACAAGGTTGACGGTCAGTCTAGAAGAAGTATGCAGGCAGATTGATAGGCTTAAGAGCGACAAATCCCTGGGACTGGATGGCATCCGTCCGAGGTTCATTAAGGAACTGAAAGGGACTATAGCTGAACTCCTTCAACTAATATCCAATCTGTCGATCAAATCGGGAAAGATTCCAGAAGACTGAAAGGTGGCAAATGTTACGCCGATCTTCAAAAAAGGTTCGAGGGGAGCAGGGTGGTAGAGAACTGGGAGCAGAGAGACAGAGCAGGGCGCTTTTGAGTGGTTTATTCAGGGCAGCAGAAAGCAGGACAGTCGGCAAGGATGTGAGCGACTTGTCCCCAGTAGTCGCTTCTTCTGTTGAATGGCCAGCCCAGTCGGTGTCCCAGATTTGTTTAGTGAATCACTGCCTGCCTACTTTGTATGTCGTTTCATAGAAAATAGAAACATAGAAAATGACGGCAGAAAATGGCCACGGCCCATCTAGTCTGCCCACACTAATGGCCCACCCCCTAACTACCTCCATGAAGAGATCCCACATGCCAATCCCATCTTTTCTTAAAATCTGGCACGCTGCTGGCCTCAATTACCTGTTATGGAAGATTATTCCAGCGGTCAACCACCCTTTCGGTGAAGAAATATTTTCTGGTGTCGCCATGAAATTTCCCACCCCTGATTTTCAATGGATGCCCTCTTGTTGCTGTGGGTCCTTTAAGGAAAAAGAGATCCTCTTCCACCTCGATACGGCCCGTGACATATTTGAACGTCTCGATCATGTCTCCCCCCTCTCTGCGTTCCTCGAGTGAGTACAGCTGCAACTTACCCAGTCGTTCCTCATACGGGAGATCCTTGAGTCCTGAGACCATCCTGGTGGCCATTCGCTGAACTGACTCAACTCTCCGCACATCTTTTTGATAATGCGGCCTCCAGAATTGTACACAGTATTCCAGATGGGGTCTCACCATGGATCTGTACAACGGCATTATGACCTCGGGCTTACGGCTGACGAAACTTGTACGGATACAGCCCATGATTTGTCTAGCCCTGGATGAAACTTTCTCCACTTGATTGGCTAATAATCACCCCCAAGTTACGTTCTGCTACAGTCCTTGCTAGGATCTCACCATTTAGGGTGTAAGTCCTGCATGGATTTTTGCCGCCATGGTGCATGACTTTGCATTTTTTGGCATTGAAACTTAGTTGCCAAGACTTTGACCAATGCTCCAGCAGGAGTAGGTCCTGTATCATACTGTAAGGCATTGAGCTTTTGTTGAGCACTGTGCTTTCATCTGTTGTGCGGTTGCCTACTATGTTGCATAGTTTGGCATCATCAGCGAATAATGTAATTTTACCTCGAAGCCCCTCAGCCAAGTCTCTTACAAAGATATTAAATAGGATCGGGCCCAAGACTGAGCCCTGCGGCACTCCGCTGATCACCTCCGTCGTATCGGAGAGGGTACCGTTTACCACTACCCTCTGAAGTCTACCTCTAAGCCAGTCCCTAACCCATGCGGTTAATGTTTCACCCAGTCCCATTGAACCCATCTTGCTCAATAACCTGCGATGTGGGACACTATCAAATGCTTTGCTGAAGTCCAAGTACACGACGTCCAGGGACTCCCCTATATCCAGCTTTCTTGTTACCCAGTCAAAGAAGCTGATCAGATTTGATTGGCAGGACCTTCCCTTCGTAAAACCATGTTGATGGGGATCTCGTAGATTCTCCTCGTTCAGGATCGTATCCAATTGGCGTTTGATTAGTGTTTCCATAAGTTTACACACTATCGATGTGAGACTCACCGGTCTATAATTCTCAGCCTCCGTTCTGCATCCCTTTTTGTGGAGTGGAATGACGTTAGCCATTTTCCATTCCAACGGGACCCTTCCTGTACTTAGGGAAAGATTGAAGAGCGCGGATAACGGTTCTGCTAGGACGTCACTCAACTCCCTGATCACCCTGGGGTGTAGTTTGTCTGGTTCCATAGCTTTGTTCACCTTGAGTCTTGATAGCTCCTCGTAGACACTGCTGGGCATAAACTCGAAATTTCGAAACGGGTCTTCTGAGTTTTCCCTCGTTGGCAGCTGAGGGCCGGATCCCAGTGCCTCACAAGTGAAGACCGAGCAGAAGTATTCATTTAAAAGTTTGGCTTTGTCGGAGTCCGATTCCACATAGTTCCCATCGGGTTTCCTAAGGCATACTATCCCATCTCAGGCAGTGTTCCCGCTAAGCTGCGCTGGCGTGCGCTGGCGCACAAAATATTACATCGCAGCGCACAAGTTTCTCGTCACAGCGCACGGCGTACGGCAGATGGCAGGGCGGCGAGAGGAGAATCGGGCGAGTTGGCTCATAACTTGCTGGCGCCCGATATTTTTAGCTCACAGCGAAAAAAGTTTGCTCACAACACCCGCCCGCTTAGAGGGAGCACTGCCCATCTGTGTTTCTTTTTCTGTCACTAATATACAAAGAAGAAAGATTTATCGCCCTTCTTGATGTTCTTCGCAAGGTTCTCCTCCATTCGGAGTTTGGCCTCTCTGACTGCCGTTTAGACTGCTTTTGACTTGGCCAGATAGTCTTCCTTGGATTCTCGCTTCCCTGATAGTTTGTAGAGGATGAACGCTCTTTTCTTCTTTTTTATGAGGTCTGAGATCTCCTCGGAGAACCACTGCGGTCTATTGTTTCTATGCCGTTTACTTACTGATTTGACATAGCGGTTGGTTGCTTCGTGTAACGTTGATTTCAGAGTTGACCACATTACCTCTACATTATCTGTTTCGGCATGGTTTTGCAGTGCCCGATTGGCGAAATCTCCCATGCTTTCGAAGTTTGTGCCCTTAAAGTTGAGGACTTAGTTGATGTGCTTGACTTAGTGAAACCTTTCCTGAAGTTGAATCATATCATGTTGTGGTCACTGGAGGCTAACGTATCGCCTACCGAGACCTCTGTGACACTTTCTCCATTGGTGAGTATTAGGTCTAGTATCGTCCGATCCCTAGTGGGCTCTAATACCATTTGTCTGAGTCTCGCTCCCTTTATAGAGGTTAATACCTTCCTGCTGCCGTTGGTCATAGCGGAAAGTTTGTTCCAATCCACATCAGGCATATTGAAGTCTCCTAACAATACTGTGTCTCCACACAAAGTGATATTCTCAATGTCTTTGATTAATTCTATATCCATGTCCTCCTGTTGTCTTGGAGGTCTGTATACTACACCAAGATACAGGCATTTGTCCTTCCCCCTAGCCAAATTCACCCAGAGGGATTCTCCGGTGTACTTGACATCTGCGATTTTGGTAACTTTGATGTCCTCTTTAGTGTATAGTGCTACCCCTCCTCCCATTTTGCCCTCTCTGTCCCGCCGAAGTAAGTTGTATCCCGGTATAGCCATATCCCACCCATGGGAGTCCGTGAACCAAGTCTCGGATATCGCCACCACATCTAGGTCGGCATTCCTCATTTCCATCTCTAATTCCAGAATCTTATTGCCCAAACTGTGGGCATTAATGTACATAGCCCTCCATACCTTATGTTTGCTATGTCTCTGTGTAGATATTCCTGCTTGAGCTAATTGGACTCCTATAATACTGTTTGCAATGTGTGTACTTACCTCTGACTCAGAAATGCAGTGTGTACTTAACTTGGACTCAGAAATGGATTGGCAACTTACCTCGCCAAGTTGATTACTTGTGCCAGCACGTGAGTGGGTACTCTCCCCCAACTTACCTAGTTTAAAGCCCTACGAAGTAGGCGGGCTAGTCGGTATCCAAAGATGTTCTTTCCCCTTCTGGTCAGGTGAAGTCCGTCAAGTCCCTGTAGTCCTTGCAGCGCCTCTCCATGGTTCAGGAATCCGAAGTTCATCTCCCTGCACCATCCGTGCAGCCAGTTGTTTGTCCTCTGGATACGATCCTCCCTGGCTCTCCCATTGCCTCTCACTAGAAGGATCGAGGAGAAGACCACCTGCGCTTCCATCCTCCTCAGCTTCTCACCCAGGGCTCCAAAGTCTACAGATATGTTCTCTGTGGTGTTCCTGGCAGTGTCGTTTGTTCCAACGTGGATGAGAAGCATGGGGAAGTGGTCATGGGGCTTGATAAGTCTATCTAGGCAGGCGGTTACATCTCGGATCCTGGCTCCTGGCAGACATCAAACCTCTCTTGACTGCATATCTGGTCTGCAAATTGGTCCCTCGGTGCCCCTCAGCAAGGAATCCCCAATGACTACCACTCTGCGCTTCTTTGGGGGGAGCTGATCTGTTGTCTCCGAAACTGGAACCGGAATCGTCTGGTGGACAACTTCCTGTACCTCATTGACAGGTTCCTCCTGTAACAGCTGGAATCTGTTCCTTAAGGTGATTAGTGGGTCGATGTTAAACTGCCCTGTGAACGAGAGAAAGAGACAGAAGAAGAGGATGGATCGGAATTGGATCGGCACAAAGGTTAGTGAATTGGGTCAGAGGAAAATCAGGTCACAAAGTGGTCACAAACCGATCGGTAAACGATCGGAGTGCCAGAGAGGATAGCAGGATGATTCTTGCATGAGGTCAGATGGATAGGGTGAAAACAATGGTCCTCTAATCAAAGAGAGACATCAGGGAGATCTAAACTGCCTTGTGGCCATAGATCAGTGGTCTCAAACTCAAACACTTTGAAGTGCCACATTTTGGATTTGTAGGTACTTGGAGGGCCTCAGAAAAATTAGTTGTCTTATTAAAGCAATGACAATTTTGCATGAGGTAAAACTATAGTTTATAAATCTTTCCTTTTGGCTAATTCTTAATAATAATATTGTAATTTATAGCTAAAGAGACATATGATTGAGAAACTGTTTTATTTTACTTTTGTGATTATGATAAAAATACCGAGGGACTCAAAATAGTTCCTGGCGTGCCGCATGTGGCCCCCAGGCCGTGAGTTTGAGACCACTGCCATAGATCATGTGGTGGACCATGTGGCTAGAGAGCATGTGGCTATGAGTGTATTCCAGCAGAGCAACAGCATGACTGCAAAGGCACACAGGAGTTGCAGGGAGGCCAATCAGAGCTGAGTTTAACTCTAGGTGGCTGAGGAAAGGATGCACCTTGAATGACCTTATCAGGCAGAGGTCAGAAATGGTCAGGATACAGTAAGAGACTTAAGAATTCAAGTTTAGCTAAGAGAGAGAAAGAAGAGGTCTTACAGAATAAAGTCCAAAGGAAACAGTTTATACAGGCAAGCATGGGATACTGAAACATCTCTCAAACTACATTTCCCATAATACTTATTTCACATGTCCTACTGGGACCAGTGCTATTTAATTTACTTACTTTAATTTACTAGAAATTGGAACGACGAGTGAGGTGATTAAATCTTCAGATGACATTAAACTGTTCAAAGTTGTTAAAACGCATGCAGATTGTGAAGAATTGCAGGTGGACCTTATGAAATTGGAAGACTAGGCATCCAAATGGCAGATGAAATTTAATATGGACAAATGCAAAGTGATGCACATTGAGAAGAATAACCTGAATCACAGTTACCAGATGCTAGGGTCCACCTTGGGGATTAGCGCCCAAGAAAAGGATCTGGATGTCATCGTAAACAATATGATGAAACCTTCAGCCTAATGTGAGGCGGCGGCCAAAAAAACAAACAGGACACTAGGAATTATTTAAAAAGGGATGGTTAACAAGACTAAGAATGTTATAATGCCCCTGTATCTATCGTTCCATGGTGCAACCTCATCTGGAGTACTGTATTCAATTCTGGTCTCCTTATCTCAAGAAAGATATACTGACGGTAGAAAAGGTTCAAAGAAGAGTGACCAAGATGGTAAGGGGGAAGGAACTCCTCTCGTATGAGGAAAGATTAAAATGGTTAGGGCTCTTCAGCTTGGAAAAGAGACAACCGAGGAGAGAAATGATTGAAGTCTACAAAATCCTGAGTGGAGTAGAACAAGTATATCGATTTTTCACTCTGTCAAAAATGACAAAGACTAGGGGACACTCGATGAAGTTACAGGGAAATAATTTTAAAACCAATAGGAGGAAATTTTTTTTTCACTAAGAGAATAGGTGGAGGGGCATAATTTAAAAAAAACGTCTAAGTCCTCTTTTGGCCTGAGGCCCTAAACGTTGAAAGTAGAAGCAGGGAAAATGTCCATTATTTAAAAAAAACGTCCAAAAGGAGGTTTTAAAAAAAAAAATAATAGCCTGCCTCTACGTTCAGCTGTTTAAACGCCCAGACCACCACTACGTCTACACTTACCACATATAATGAACCCAAAAAATGCCTTAGTCCCAAACGCCCAATACAAGAGCTTTTAGGCGAAGGAGGAGCCAGTTCTTCGCCTAAAAGCTGAATTCTGTAACTGGTGTCTGTCAAAAAGAACACCGGTTACATAATCCACCCCAGCAACGATGGCGGCAGGAGAGATGGCTCATCTCCCCTGCTGCGATAACCTATCCTGAAGTACCATCAACCGCGATCATCCTGCCCAAAGTGCAATCATCCTGCCGTGATCCATCACCCCGACACAACCGGGGCAGGAGGGAGCCTAAGCCCTCCTGCCTGAAGAACCGCCACCCTTCTCGACACGACCGGGGCAGGAGGGAGCCCAAGCCCTCCTGCCTGAAGAACTGCCACCCTCCGTGACACGACCAGGGCAGGAGGGAGGCCATGCCCTCCTGCCCGAAGAATTACCACCCTCCCCGACACGGGCAGGAGGGAGCCCATGCTCCCCGACACAATCAGGGCAGGAGGGAGCCCAAGCCCTCCTGACTCAGCGACCCCTCCCCACTCGATCAGGGCAGGAGGGAGGCCAAGCCCTCCTGCCCCAGTGAAACCCCCTATCACCCATCCCCCACTAAGATATGGGCAGTAGGGATCCCAGGCCCTCCTGCCCTTGGTGCACCCCCATCCCACGATCGCCCCCGAACTCCCAATCGGACCCTACCCGCCGACCATGCAACTCCTTCCCGCTGACCCCTCGACACCCCCCCACCCACGACACCCCCCCCTCCCCGTACCTGAAAAACAGTTGGCTGGATGGACGGGTCCGAAGCCCGTCCATCCGGCAGGCTCACCATCCACCTTAGGAGGGGCCTAAGGCTACTGGGATGATTCCGATTGGCCCAAGCCCCTCAGGCCCCACCTGTGGGCGGGGTTTGAGGCGCCTGGGCTAACCAGGCCCTAAGACCCGCCATTCGAAGGATAGTGGGCCTGCCGTCTGGACGGTCTTCGGTCCTGTCCGTCCGGCCAACTGGTTTTCAGGGACGGGGGGTGTCGAGGGTGGAGGGTTGTGTCAGGAGGTCGGTGTGGGGAGGGTTGTGGGGTTGGCAGGTGGGGGCCGATTGGGGGTTCGGGAGGGGGGATCATAGGAGGGGAGGGGGTGCGCCGAGGGCAGGAAGGCCTGGGATCCCTCCTGCCCATATCTTAGTGGGGGTGGGGGATAGGGGGTTTCGCTGGGGCAGGAAGGCTTGTGCTCCCTCCTGCCCTGATCGTGTCGTGGAACGTGGCGGTTCTTCGGGCAGGAAGGCTTGGGCTCCCTCCTGCCTCGGTCATGTCAGGCGAGTTGGGTTTCGGCGGGGCAGGAAGGCTTGGGCTCCTTCCTGCCATGATCGTTGTCGGGGGTGGTAGACAGGTTGCCGGGGCCGCTGAGCTCATCGTGGCAGTGTGATCAAATCAGCGGCCCCTTTTTCAGCACTTATACCTGTTTTGACTTGGTCTAAGTCAAAACGTATAAGTGCCGACTAGGCAACCTGCCTAAAGTTTTGGTTATACCTGCTGTACGCCTAAGTCTAGGTCGGCCCACTTCCCGCCCTTTCGTCTCTTTTTGCTCTATGCGTTTAGAGGCAGGGGAAAGTCCTAAGCTGGTTTTAGATATGTTTAAAACCAGCTTTTGTTATGGGTACTTGGATGATCAGGTTTTTTGATCGTCCAAGTACCCATTTAGGCCACTTTTTAGAAGGTTGTTTTTTTTTTATTATGAGCCCCTTAAGCTCTGGAATGTATTGCCAGAGGATGTGGTAAGAGCGGATAGCATAGCTGGTTTTAAGAAAGGTTTGGACAAGTTCCTGGAGGAAAAGTCCATAGTTTGTTATTGAGAAAGACATGGGGAAAGCCTTTGCTTGCCCTGTATCGGTAGCATGGAATATTGCTACTCTCCTTGGGTTTTGGCTAGGTACTAGTGACCTGGATTGGCCACCGTAAGAACGGGCTACTGGGCTTGATGGACCATTCATCTGACTCAGTGGGGCTATTCTTATGTTCTTATGAAATAACTTTAGAAATAAGGTTTTAAAACAATACTAAATTACGAGGTGCAATCCAAAAGTTCCTGGAAAGATATTCCCCCGCCACAATGAAGCATGCTAAGCTGCTATGCCACTAGATGTTACCTCCAGTATCACTAAGGAGCTAGTCTACAAGTTATCATTGCCGTGGAAAGCAGTGTTTGCTTACACTGTGCGTTTTTGTGACTGACTTGAACGAACAAAGAATTTGTGTGAAATTTTGTTTCAAACTGGGAACCTTCTGACCCCCACCTCTGTTAACTTTTTCTGAAGCATGGTTGGAAGCATGGTCCCTCTACCTTCAAGGCTTGCTGATCTGAAATGGCGGGCCTTCTCTCCTTGGTGCATCATGTGATGCACTGGGAGGGGTCCAAGGCCCTAATTGGCTCAGATGCCTAAGGCCATGGAAAGGCCTTAAGCACCTGACCCAATCAGGGCTTTGGGCCCCTCTCTGTGCATCACATGATGCACTGAGGAGGGAAGGCCCACCATTTTGGATTGGCAGGCCTTGAAGCTGGAGGCACTGCTTCTCTCCTGCTTCCAACTTTGGAAAAAGATACCGGGGTGGGGTGAGCATCCAGTGGCAGGAGGGAGTGGGCATACTTCCTGCCTTTTTTATGGGGGGGAAGGGGTAGGGTAGGGGATGGTTCAGGGGTGGGGCTCCGTTGGCAGGAGGGAGTGGGCATTTCTCCTGCCAATTTTCTCTCGCATGGGAAATGGCATCCCTCCTGGGGTGGGGTGGCCATGGCCAGAGGAAGTGAGCATCCCTCCTGCTGTTTTTGCTGCTGTGGGGGGGGGGGGGAGTTCGGCTGCTGGTGCTGGTTAATCAGGGGGGATATCGGGGTGGGCCATCATCTGCGGGGTGTGTGTGCTTTTTCCTTATTTAATGGGTCAGATATTGTGCTGTATGTAACACACACAGCATCTGCGCTAGAGAGCCGCACGGAAACAGGGACGGAAATCCTGCAGGACCCGCGGAGATCCAATGGGTTCCCTCTTCGGGTCATGTGGCTCCCATAGGGACGCCCCCTAGGGTCATGGGGATCTCGTGGGGATGCCTCCTAGGGTCGCGGGGATCCTGCGGGGTTCGATGCAACTTGAGCCGCGAGGCTCGTCTTCTTTTTCCTGCCGCAGCAAACAGCTGACAGGAAGTCTTTCCCGATGTCAGCGCTGACGTCGGAGGGAGGGCTTAAGCAAAGCCCTCCCTCCCTCCAACATCAGTGCTGACATCGGGGAAGACTTCCGGTTGGCTATATGTGCTGGGGCAGTGCAGGCAGGAAATAGAAGACGAGCCTCGCGGCTCGAGCTCCATTTTGCTGATAATTTGCTTGCAGATGAGGGCTGGGAGGCGTAACACAAAAGGGGGGAGGAAGTGCGTTTTTGGACACAGAAGGCATGGACTTGGGAGAGAGGAAGGGAGGGAAAGAAATGGTTGTGTACACGTGAATGGAAGAAAGGAGAATTTATGGACATAGGGAGGGAGTGAGGTACAGATGAGAGGGAGAAATATTGTGGTGGAAAGGGAACATTGGGACAGATTGAAATGGATGCAAGAGGGAGAAATGTTGGACATAGTGGTGAAGGGAATGGAGGGAGAGATGTGGAATGGTGCTGGAGAGGGATGATAGAAGCAGAAATGTTGGGCATAGGGCTGGTGGGCAGGCACGAAAGATGAGAAAAGGATAAATGCTGGACCATGGTAGGAGGAACGAATGGACAGCAACAGAAGAATTTACAGAAGATGGGAAAGCGGAAAAAAGAAACTGGGACCAACTTTATGGAAAAATAAGTCTCCAGACAACAAAGGTAAAAAATGGACTTTATTGACAAAAATATGTTAGCTTTGGGAAATGTATATAGCAGATGTCTTTGTACTGTGTTCAAAAGAAAAGGAAATGCATTTCTGGTTTTATTTCTACAGTGTTGAAGTACTTGCTGACCCTTGCTGTGACTGGTGGGGATCCCCAAGCACCGCCAGCAGAGGACTTCCTCTACAGACGGCCAGAACTCCCCTCCACCAAGCACAGCAGTCACTGGCAGCATCCATGAGCCACTGAGGTGCCAGCATCTGTGACTCAGGGATGCTATTGCTGCCTGCCAAGCTTGGCAAAAGGGACCCCCGGCCAACTGCAAAGGAAGTCCTCAGCTGACAGCTTCGGGGTTCTCATCAGCTGAGTATTTATATTTACATTAGAGGCTCTGGTAGAAACCCGTTTACAAAGTATGTATTCTTCCCAATTAATATTTCCAAATTAATAAAGTCTCTTTGCTTATTTGTAAATGGGTCTCTACCCGAGCCTTTAATTCAGTAGCATAATTAAATTAAATAACTATTTCTGAAGTTTATAGGGACGGGCGGGGACGGAGGGATTCCTCGCGGGGACAGGTGGGATTCCTAACGGGGACGGGTGGGATTTTGGCGGGGACAGGTGGGATTTCTGTCCCTGCGCATCTCTCTAATCTGCGCCCATTAAAAAAAAGGGGGGGGGGCTAAACTATGGTTAGACAGGTAAGCAACCGGCCATTTTTTTTGGATCGTTAAAAGCGATCACTTTTTTTGTATATCAGGAATGTTAGAGCATCAATGGCTCTGCTAGTTTACAGGGTATTTCAATATTAATGAGCTTATTTGCATAGTCGGATCCACGCGGGGAGCTGTTTTCTACATCGGATCAGTAAAGGCAACCAGTTTAGATGATCGTTATACGATCGCTGACTGTAGTGCATCACGCTGTGAGAGAAGGACTGATCGGAGAGCCCTAGCAACGGTCATAGCTTAAGCCAATTTTCTTACAATGCTCTCCCTGGCGCAGCTCAACCACGGTCTCTCTATCTCCACTCCCTCCAACAGCTCCTCCTCTCCGCGGATTGGCTGCGTCTCTTCCTCTTGCCTGCACGCTCATGCGGGGAGTTGAAACTGACAGCTCGACTCTCCAATCCGCTGCACGAGAAGGCGCAGGGGGGCGGAGCGAGCAAGCGCAGGAAGAGGCGAGCAGCGCGAGGTTGGCTGCTCCTGTGTAGGTTTAAATAGCGTTTTCTGCACCTCTTACGGTGCGCGAGAGAGTTTGGTGGCTTTTTAGATCAGCGGCGGGAGTCATGGCGCTCAGAAGGCGAGTTGTGTTGTTTGATATTGGCGGAGTGCTGATGTTCCCCGGCCCCCAACAGATTTTCCGCCGCTACGAGGAATCTCTGCGCCTGCCCAGGTAGGGATTGGTACATGGATGCGCTGGGAGGTGTGGATCTCTGGAAAGTTCCTCTGTGTGACCCTTGTCCACTGTAGGATAGTGCTGACCTTTCACCTTGTTCTTTAATCTTCCATCAGACTGATAAGGAGGGAGGGGAGGAGCAAAAAGGGTAGTTCAAGGCTGAGTTACATTCAGGCATGTAGTAGGTATTGTTTTTGTGCCTGGGCGGTTTATAATCTAAGTTTACCTAGTAGATAACGGAGGGCTTAATACAAGATTGCAGGGATATGTGTGTGTGTGGGGGGGGGGGGGGAGGGGGGTTGAATTCTAGCTTCCCTGGTTCTCAGATTACTGCATTAACAATTAAGGTTAAACCTTTACTCCCTGCCACACTTCTCACTGTACAGTATACTGCTTTTACATGTGCCAGTGCTGTGAGTGGTTAATATATCTAGTAGTAAGCATTATTCCTTGACTATGGCCTAGATTCACTAAAATCACCGATCTGGACGATCTTTGGCCGAGTCTTGCCAGACGACCGATTCACTAAAGAGTATCTATGCAAATGATCTGATCGGACACACAAGCGAGCCATAGATTGCTGCAGAGCGATCCAGACGCATACGCAGACCATCCTCTCTGCCTGGAGATGCGATCCACACATGCGCTTGCTCTCCGCACATGCTTGAGGTCAAAACACAAGATTGGGTGGCTATACTCGCTGGCCCCACGAAAATCATTTCAGTGGAGAAGAACATGCTTTGCAGCCACACTGGAATAGTTAACCAGAATATGCTGTAGTGCAGCACCGCTTTAAACCTGTGGGTTAAAAACACAGGCTCGCAGACAGCAGGGCGCTTTTTGCACAAGGGAGATGTTTTATTTTGATGGTTTCAGGGCGGCAGAGAGCAGGACAGTCAGCAAGGATGTGAGCGACTGGTCCTCAGCAGTCGCTTCTTTTTGAATCTGGTGCTGCCCCTAGACACACCCACTTCCGGGCTTCAGCATTATGTGCCATGTACCTGGATGCATAAAATTTTTTTTTTTAAATGTGGTTTTTTAATGGCGTGGCCTAATTATCACACACTTAAAACCAATTAATACACTTCAGTTAAGAACATAAGAACATAACAATTGCTGCTGCTGGGTCAGCCCAGCAGTCCGCTCACGCGGCAGCCCTCTCGTCAAATACCAGCACCCTAACCGAGACTAGCCCTACCAGCACCTGTTCTTGTTCAGCAGGAACTTGTCTAACTTTGTCTTGAATCCTTGGAGGGTGTTTTCCCCTATAACAGCCTCTGGAAGAGCTTTCTACCACTCTCTGGGTGAAGAAGAACTTCCTTACATTTGTACGGAAGCTATCCCCTTTCAACTTTAGAGAGTGCCCTCTCGTTTTCCCTACCTTGGATAGGGTGAACAATCTGTCCTTATCTACTAAGTCTATCCCCTTCAGTACCTTGAATGTTTCGAACATGTCCCCTCTCAATCTCCTCTGTTCAAGGGAGAAGAGGCCCAGTTTCTCTAATCTTTCACTGTATGGCAGCTCCTCCAACCCCTTAAGCATCTTAGTTGCTCTTCTCTGGACCCTTTTGAGTAGTACCGTGTCCTTTAAACAGCCTTTAGAGAATCGGGCCCTTAGTGTGTGCTAAGCTTTAGTAAAGGAACCCACAATATGTAAAGAACATGAATAATGCACCTGAATCACACTATTATGACCACCTGCTAATATCCAGAATAATCCTCTGGCAGCACAGACAGCAGCCAGATGCCGTGGGAGTGACTCGGTAAGATGCTGGATGGTTGCGAGATGTCTGACCCTGTTTGCATCTGACTGTGCATAAAATCCTTGGTCCCAAACAACAGCTAAGTAGGAACCAGAAGGTTGGGCCCAAACAGATGCAAGACTGGGTCTGACATTTCCTATGGAGGGGGAAAAACAACAGGTATGGTCCTGGTAAATACTTTAATATTTTTAAAACTATGTACAAAGGTTAGTTTTTTGCCATACATTTTACTTCATTACTCCCCATCTCTTTGCAAATGCAACCTGACTAGTAAAATACTGTCTTCTGAGGACACCTGCTACAGCTAAGTAGGATTGCCAACTGGTTCCAGATGGACTGATGGGGTTAAGTCCTACTGCATTAAAAAAATAAAAAAAAAAGCAATGAGGTGAACCCAGAACTGGATCAACGTTATTGAGTAAATCATAGGCTGGTTAGCAATCCTGTGTAGTCAAACAGTGTTGCCATATATGTAAACTGCTTTGATTGTACCCACAAAAAGGTGGTATATCAAATCCATTTGGGATTTTTTTAAATTTTAATCTCTAAGAGCTTAAAATTTTTTTGTCGTTATAAAGTACTATATATCTGTATTCTGTATCTCCTGTGCATTTTGGTTTAAAATTTACTGATATTACCTGATTAAGAAATATTTTCTCTATTAAGATATTTTAATGTTAACTTCTTGCAGTTCCCATGCATGCTTCTGAGCAGCACTAACAATGGGTCATAATATCACATCATGCAGTTTGTTTGAGTTACTATTTATCATGTTATAACTATTATAGCCAAGATTTGGAGCTTGGAATATAAGGGGTCCTTTTACCAAGCTATGATAGAAAGTAGTCTTAACACGCCCTTACAGTACATGGGGGTTCTCATGTGCTGAGGCTGTTGTTTTTTTTAAATCTAAACAGTAAAATGGCCTTGTTT
Source organism: Geotrypetes seraphini (assembly GCF_902459505.1). Lineage (NCBI taxonomy): Eukaryota > Metazoa > Chordata > Amphibia > Gymnophiona > Dermophiidae > Geotrypetes > Geotrypetes seraphini. The sequence goes on from NC_047086.1 coordinate 131,240,970, forward strand.
TCAATTAATGGCCATGCACTAATGTTTCCATTAGCATGCAGCCATTTAAAAAAAAAAAGCAAGCGAGTACTTAACACCTACACCAGACCACGCCGCTGCAGGGAGGAAGGCCACCAAGTCCTGCTCGCTGCCTCCTCTCCACAGCCAACCACGAGAAGAAACTTTTATTTGTTAAATTCGAGCGGCGGGAGCCCAGACCACGCCACTGCAAGGAGGAAGGCCACCAAGCCCTGCTCGCCGCCTCCTCTCCACAGCCAGCTGGAGAGCTCCGCTCCACCTCCTCCCCAGCCAGCCGGGAGAGGAAACTTTTATTCATTAAATTCGAGCGGTGGGAGCCCAAACCACGCCGCTGCAGGGCGGAAGGCCACCAAGCCCTGCTCGCCGCCTCCTCTCCACAGCCAGCTGGAGAGCTCCGCCCCACCTCCTCCCCACAGCCAGCCGGGAGAGGAAACTTTTATTCGTTAAATTCGAGCGGTGGAAGCCCAGACCACGCCGCTGCAGGGCAGAAGGCCACCAAGCCCTGCTCGCCGCCTCCTCTCCACAGCCAGCCGGGAGAGCTCCGCTCCACCTCCTCCCCACAGCCAGTCGGGAGAGGAAATTTTTATTCGTTAAATTCGAGTGGTGGGAGCCCAGACCATGCCGCTGCAGGGAGGAAGGCCACCAAGCCCTGCTCGCTGCCTCCTCTCCACAGCCAACAGGGAGACCCGCTCCACCTCCTCCCCACAGCCAGCCAGGAGAGGAAACTTTTATTCGCTAAATTCGAGCGGCAGTAACGGCGCGCAGCCGTTCGGCGCACCGGCTAAGGCGCACGGCAAAGGCGCGTGCACCTTAGCACGCGCCTTTGCGAAGCGACAGAGCGAAGAGACAGAGGATGCTGACCTAGAAAACACGAATTACTCCAACAGACGACTCACCAGCCCTGCATTAAACCCACCAAGAGAACTCAGCTACTGTCCCAGCCTAGAAGAGCCAAGAGGTAAGGAGACGACTTCTACTCTTCTCCTCCCCAGACATTAACACACAGAAAACAAAACAAAACACCTCAGGCCCAACCCTACCAACCCCTCAAAGAGCCCTCAAAAGAGCACAGCCACATTCCCAGCCCAGTAGGGCAGAAAGGAAGGTAACCGACTTCTTCCCCCTCTCCTAACCTCTAACATAGTTCTAGACCTTTCAGGAGCCTATACCCTGTGTCCAGCTCCCAGGCAGAGACAGTACTCCTCTCACAACAACAAAATGACACCCCGTACAACAAAAACTCATGCAAGTCCTCGTACTACTCTTCCTGGTTTTAACAAATTGGAATACAACAGTTTTGACAGAAACCTACAGACATCTTCAACCATCCAGGAAACTCCACTCGCCCAGAAATCTGATAGACTGCTCATCGTTTACCTATAAAACAAATCCCTCCCAATTGGGGAAAAAGACCTCTTCCCAAGCCAAGGACAACAGCCCACTTCCCCCACCCACAACCACGAAACCTCCTCCACCCAAAATACACTTCCAATCCCCACCCAAAATACTCCTCAATAGACTGTGCATATATGAACATTAGATTGATAGGCCCTAAGGCAGACCTAATTAAAGGACTGGATAGTTAAAGAACAGCTAGGCTGCCTATTCCTAGCTGAAACCTGGCTTACCTCCAATTCAGACCCCTGCATAACAGAATTCTGCCCCAAGGGATACAAATTAGAGATGGTCTGCTGAGAAAAAAAGCGAGGGGGAGGTTTGGCCATCCTAGTCAAAAACAACCTCATCATAAAAATTCTAGACAAATACTCTAGCCCCCAATTGGATCTTCTAGCCTGCCAACTCTCCGACGATACACTCAAAGGTACCTTCAAGTTTCAAGTTTATTTTTAACTTATTGAATCGCTTAATTTAATTTGCTAAGCGATTTACAAATAAAAGAACAAAAGTGTACACATTAAATTATTTATAAAAGATTACATAAATTTGTCATACCATCATACAAACTAACAGATACATGAGGGAAGAAAGGGCAGAACTACAATTGTATGTATAAAAGAAAACATAAATGGTAAAAACCTTGTCCTGCATTCTATGCTACATAACACCAGGAAAATGGACCGATAAAAAACAAGTACTCAAAGACTTCATCTTCAAAAACTCTCTAACGTCAACCTGCTCCTTGGAAGCATAAACCTCCACCTAGAAGACCACACCTCCGAACAAGTTGAAAACATACTATCATACCTTAAAGCACTAACCTACCAGATTCTTAACCCACAATCCACACATGATCAAGGCCACCAACTAGATATTGCTGCATAAATGACCCAACACCCTCACACACCTGAATCCACATCTCAAACGGGGCCTGGCACCCTTCCCTCTGGTCAGACCATTACAAATACACCTTCAAAATCAACTGGGCTCAATGCAATAACAAACATCAACCCCACAAAACTCCCTTCAAAACCCGCCAAAAAATCAAACCCTCCACATTCTGGGACAAAGCAGACCTTGCAATCGATACCATAGCACCCAAAAATTTCATATCCCAATGGCGAACGTCAAGTGAAACAATCCTGAACGATCTAGCACCAGTAAAATCAAAATACAGAATCTGCAGACCGTCTGACAAATGGTTCGACACTCCAACTCAAAAAGCATTGCAGACAACTGGAAAAAAAAGAACCAAGAACACACTAAAACAGCATGGAGAAGCCTAATAAAACAATATAAGGTCAAACTCAAGGAAAAACAAAAAGCTTACTACTCTAAACTGGTTGGCATGGAGGCCCTAGACACAAAAAAATTATTCAAATTAGTAAAAAATCTCACTGACACCAAACCTTTCCTAGCCACACAAGGAAACCATCCACCAACAGCAACCCAACTTGCAGACCACTTCAAAAACAAGAATACTAAGATCAGGACCACCTTCATCAACACACCCACCCACCTCGATGAGACAATAACAAACCCTACAATAGGAGAAGCCATAGCAGCTGACACATACTGGACTGACTTCCTAGTAGTACATTGGTCTGACATGAACCGACTCTATAAAAAATACAGCCATGCCTCATGCGACCTGAATAGCTGTCCCACATATCTGATAACAAACGCCTCCCCCAAATTTAAAGCTAGCCTAATGCAATGGATACAAACCACGCTCACGGAAGGTCTATTCCCACTGGAACTAGGAGAGATCATAATCACCCCAATTGTTAAAGATCACAAATGCCCAATAAATATCCTCTCCAACTACAGACCCATCGCTTCAATACTAATCTACGTTAAACTAATAGAAGGTCTAGTTGCCCAATACCTCACTAACTACCTGGAAGATCACAATCTACTTCATCCCTCACAATCAAGATTCAGATCCAACCATAGCACAGAATCACTACTAGCAACCATACTAGACACAGCCCGACATTACCTTAGCAAAGGCAGAAGGATGCTGATAATTCAACTTGATCTTTCTGCTGCATTCGACCTGGTTGACCATTCCATACTACTACAAATACTTGAAACCATAGGGATCTCAGGCAGGGTATACAACTGGTTCCTTGGATTTCTTAAATCAAGAACTTACAGAGTAAAATCAAACGATTTTAAATCAGAACCATGGTCCAACCCCTGTGGAGTTCCTCAAGGGTCACCAAGTCGCCTACACTCTTCAACCTCTTTATATCCTCCCTTGGGACCACTCTAAATAACCTAAATGTAACATCTTTCAGCTAAGCAGACGATATTACCATACTCCTTCCCTTTGATTCTCCAGATCCCACCTCAACAGAAAAACTGAAAAAAACACTAGAAGCAGTGGAAAAATGGATGATAGACCACAAACTGAAACTAAACTCGGACAAAACAAAATTTCTTTTGTTCGAAAAGGCCAAAACCCCTTCCATTTCAGAATTAGAAATTAATGCCTCCAAATACCTATACAGTCCAAACTTAAACTCCTAGGAGTGCTGATAGATAGATGCTGCACAATGCAGGCCCAAATTAACAAGACTACCCAGAAAGCATTTTTAACCATGAGAAATCTACGAAAAATTAGAAAATTCTTCGACATAGAACAATATAGGCTCATAGTCCAATCCCTAGTCCTAGGTCTAGTGGACTATTGCAACAACCTCTATCTACCATGCCCTGCATTCATGATAAAACAGCTCTAGACTACAAAAAACAGCTCTCAGATTAATCTACTCGCTGAGTAAATATGACCACATCACCGCTGCCTACCTAGACTCGCACTGATTACTAATACAAGCACAAATTCAATTCTAACTATACTTTCTATTATTCAAAGCTATAAATGGTACTGCTCCCATTTACCTAAACAACCGCCTAAATCAAAATCTTACTACTAGGCAAAGAAGAACTCAAACCCCATTTACTTACCCCCCTTTCAAAGGTACTCGGTACAAGAAGATGTATGACAACTTACTAGCGACGCAGACAGCGAAACTTGACCACCCCATCTCCAACTTACAACAATGAGCGACTTCAAATCATTTCGAAAAGGAATCAAAACTCTGCTATTCAAAAAATGTATCCAGATATCTTAACTCTTCCCCTTGTCCTTCTCCTCCCTTGTAATAGCCTCACCCCGTCTTGTAATTTTTTCTCTCCTAAGTATCAACCATGTATTCCACTACCTAACTTGCAAATCTTCTGGAAATGTCCAGTTAGCTTCATTGTAATCCTAATAACTAAACTGTAATGTTCCTGGAAATGTCCAGTTAGCTTCTTTGTAATCCGCCTAGAACTGCAAGGTACGAGCGGAATAGAAGTCACTAATGTAATATAATGTAAAATAGGTGCCGGTAAGGGCTTGCATGCAAATTCTGTGCTAATTGGTGCACAGTAATGTAGATGTGCTGATTAATGCTATCTCCAAACCCTGACATGCCCCCTCCATGGAAAAAGAATATTACTTACCACAGCAAAAAAGTGGAATTTACCGTATATGATGATTATTGCAGCTTAGTACAAAGGACCACTAAATTGAGGCTGTTGCTGTGGAGCAGATGAATTTCAGCAACAGCCAAGACATTGAAAGTTAATGCCTGAAAAATAAATTTATAACTGATGTATCATGAATATGAGAAAAAGCATACAATATAGTAAGAAATATCACGGAATTCTTTGTCTCTAAATTGCAAGTATTTTATACTCTTCTGCCTGTCCGTCTTTTCATTAGGCAGTTTACTTTTGTTTTTATAGGTTCTCCAAGTGTGTTTTGGTTTATAAGTTCTTTCATGCTTTGCTAACTTTTGCTTTAACTAGTTTGGTACTTAGAGGATATTGTTGATGGTTGGCCAACAAAATTACAAAGTGAATGAAGTATAAGACCCAAATACAGACTATTCAAAGCAGTTTTGCCTTGCAGTTTTTATATAATTTTTTTAAATTTTGGTATATTTTTTTAAAATAATCTTTCTCTGCAAGTGGTGTAATTTTCTCTTTTCATTTCCTCCTGCATATTTCCAGGGACTTTTTAAAAGATGTGATTGTTAAAGGAGGTTCGGATGGCCCTCTAGCCAGAGCTGAGAGAGGACACATAACATTCTCTAAGGTAAGGAGACTGTTGAAGCAAAAATAACTGTGCAAGGGGAGGATGATTTTATTTATAAAGACACATTAGGCAAGATATTAAATAATGAAGGATTATTCTATCTGTAAAAGGCACCTTAAGCAAAGACTCGGAATACACATACACTAGCATACAAAATTACTACAGATTAATCATAAAATCACAGAACCCAGAATTCAGGTCTAGAGTATGGGGCTCATAATTGAAACGGAAATATGTCTAAAATCCCGCCTAAATCGACACTTGGATGATCAAAAAGACAGGTTGTCCAAGTGTCGATAAATCGAAATGGGTTTTAGATATATCTAAAAGCTGTTTAGGCCTTTTTCCTGCCGCTGTACACCCAGAGTAAAAAGGGGCATTTTAGGAGGAGAGGTAAGGGTGGGATTTTGGCGGGATGTGGGCTGACCTAGACTTAAGTCGTACTGCAGGTATAACTGAAAGTTTAACGAGACTGCCTAGACGGAACTTGTACATAGTGACTTAGACGATCTAAAAACAAGTCTAAGTGCCCAGAAGGTATCCAAAGTCACCAGATAACCACTTCAGACACAAAGTACAGACTCCCCCAGTGATCACTGACCCCCCCCCCCCAACAATACCATAAAAATCGGAATAAAAACGTACATACCTGCCTCCAGAACCTCAGCACCTGGCATAGGAAAGCCTAGTAGAGCTACACAGGTGGTTTAAGTAGTCTGGGGGGTGGGCTAGTGAACCATAGAGAGGAGGACCCAGGCCCATAAGCCACTCTAACCACTGCATGCATGATGAAATATGTGCACCCCTCAAAATCCCTCGAAACCCTGTTGTACTGCCATATAGGTGCCACCTGCAATCATAAGGGCTATTGGGGTGGTAGACATGTGCGTCTAGTAGGTTTTGGGGGTCTCACCATGACCTATAAGAGAGTTGTGGTGAGATGTTTGTGGCACCCTTTTTGTGAAGTTCGCAGCAGTGCCCTGTAAGGTGCCCCACTACTCTGTAGCCATGTCTAGGTGTCCAGTCCATCACTTTGCTGACCCCGCCCACGTCTGAATGGTCTTGGTCTAGGCTTTTTTGACTTGGACAAATTTTTGGACGAGAATGGGGTATAAAGATACACCAAAACAAAAAAGTTTGACACGGAGAATCCACAGACAAAAAAGTCCAAGAGAAACCAAAGAGGATACGTGGAAAGGCTAAAAATTCCAAAAATACAATTGCGTAGAAGCTCCACATGGTTATTGAAGCGTGTTTCATGCAGGGCTTCTACGCAATCATATTTTTGGATTGTTTAGTCTTTCCACATATCCTCCACCCTAGACTAGCAGTGTTCCCATCAAACTAGGTCCTTAAGGTGTTTATATGGATTGCTATATATTTATGAATTTTGAATAAAGTCCATTTCAGAAACATCATCTCTCCACAGTGTTTCTTTGGTTTCTCGTATAAAGACAGACGACTTAGCGGTCTGGATGATCAAATGGCTGGACGTAAAAGTAGATGATTCTCGAAAAATAAATATTTTGGACGTATTTTTCGAGAATGGACTTCTAACATGTCCGACTTTGAGCGACTAACAACTTAGGCCCAAAACGGACTTAGACGTAGAGAATGACACGAGGACAAATTTTCCACGTCCCTGTGGGATCTCTCCCATTCCTGCAAGATCTGTCTTCATCTGCACAAGCTTCGAATACTTTAAAATCATAAGTGTTCGAGGCTTGTGTGGTTAAGGCAGAGCTTACAGGAATGGGACAAGGACAGAATTCAAGAAGATGGGATGAGGATATTGAGAACCAAAGTTTTGGGGTATGATCTCAACTAGGTCCACAGTTAAGGACCCCTTTTATTTAGAACATTTTTTTTTTTGTATCCATGGAAGATGTTGAATGGGGATCCTCCTTGAAATTAGACTACTTGACATGAAATTGCCCATATACTGAATATTTTATTACCAATATCTGATTATTCTTTTCCTCCCCAGCAGTAAATATATATATACTGTATATCCCTCTCCCCCCGCATTGAGCCTGTTTATGTGAAAATAAGTTAAGCAAAAAAATAAAACAAATGGTTTTATTTAAATACCAAAAAAGATAAACATACAGTTAAAAGAAATCACAACATTAAAGTGTATTACTGTGAAAAATAAAAAAAATATATATACCGTAACAAATATTGGCCACAATATAACTGCTAAAGTACCTTCCTGCTATTCTGTAGCACCTGGTAGACTGGTATAGTCCTTACGAATAGGTTATATACCTCACTGCTACCAGCAGGTGGAGACTGAGAACAAACTTGTATATTGGGATAGTTCCCCTCTTGCAATCCAGTCTTCCTCCGTCTCCATAGCAGGTGGTAAGACTAATTTGGCTTCCCTCATAGTACTGTTAGAATTTTGTTTTGGACTCCTAGGTTTCCTTTTTGTGTTGGATAGAGCTTGGATGACTCCTGTTTGGGAATCCGTCTGACCTCGGGGGTGTTAAACTCGGTGGGTGTCGTGCTGGGTCCCTCCCCCCACTTTCCTCCACCTCCCCCCATTTTTGTAGAGGTGCCTCAGCTGGTGGCCTGGCCCCCTGGTTGGTCAGCCTTCCAGCTTTGAGAACCGTGGAGTCTGTTCTGACTAAGTGAAAAAAAACCCAACAATCCCAAATCCTGAGGTGTGCCAGTTTAAAGGGTTCAATTCCCTTTAAAATGGAGCCCTTTAAAACTGCCATTTGTATTGTTTTTCTCATCTAGCCAGCACTTTTATTACAGCTAGGGTGTTTTTTCAGCACAAAAATGCTCCTTGTGCTCCAAGCGACAGGTTGTTTGGATGGGCCGCCAGGGGTTTTCTCCCTATTTTCCATGTTTGGCTTTTTGCTGCTGCCGGAGGTCCTGCTTCCGCCTCAGGGTTCTCGAGGGGGGGGGAGGGGTTATCCTCGACGTGCTCTACGGTCGGGCCCATTCAGCGACAGTTTTGTTCCCCTTTGCTCCTCTTGCATCCCACCGCCTGAGGGTCTCGTGGGTTGCTGTGGGTTTGGACGGAGCAGTCTGTTGTTTCTCTGGACCTGGACTCATAGTGGAGCTCTCCAGGATTCCCTTGGGGGAATGGATTCCGCCAACAGTGGGTTTGAGCATCCGCATTCTGGGGTCATTCCATGTCAAGTGATCAGATTCTTGGAAAGTGCCCTGCATGACCATCATGGATTTTGATGAAACTTCATATGCAGAGTCCACCATGTCTCAAACGAACTTTGGTAAAGTTTTAGTTTCGCCTGTGGAATATTTGTGGAGATATAGCCATTTGTTTGACCCCATACCACAATGAAATACAATACGACAATGACATTCTGACAACTTTGAGACACAATATCTCCCGAGCTGTGTTTCCAAAAAAACTGAAACTTAGCTACCCTGCACAACTTTTTGAGCTCTGTTCATTGCTACCAATAACAATTTTTGCCGAGCACTGATTGAATGCCTGAATTACAGTAAACTTGGCCAAAAAAATTAGTGCTCCAAAAAAAGTCAAAGTTTGACATTACTTAGCTCCCACAATAATTGAGTAATAAATGCGAAATTTGGCGCATAATGTCTCAGTACAACGTTGTTTTCAAAAGTACAATTTCAACCTCCAAGCTCTTTCCATTAGTTTACAAATTAAGTGTAAAGTTGCTAATTTGTGTAAAAAGGCCCAAAATAGGGTATTTTCAGCCTGCTTTTACAGAAAAATACCTTTTAGAAACTCTTTCAAATCAGTCTCATTAGAAAGAGCATATTTCAAACCCCCTAGAAAAGTGGATTTCATTTTTCAACGCAGGTTAACAATGGCTGAAAAAGGGGGACAAAGTTGGGAGATGTTGCCACGGCAACAACCTCTATTTCAACATAGTTCTGTCATTTTTAAAGTTACAGTTTTGTATTGACGTAGTATTACTACTACTCTATTGCGTTGGTCCATGGTGACATTGTCACTACCAGTTCAAGAGTTTGAACTAGCAACCCCATCGCCATACGGGTCACGCCCGATAGCTGTGCAATACCAGCCACGGGTGGGCCACTTCGTCCAGGTTCCCAAGCCTCGCATTTGGTTTCTTTGTCAAGGTTCCAAAGCCTTTTGTTGGTATCTTTCTGGTTCCAAAGCCAATGATTAGGGTGTCTTATCCTAGGTTCCCAAGCCTAAATTGGGTATCTTATATGGTTCCCAAGCCGAAGTGAAGTCCACTTTGATTTTAACTGCCAGCAATCTTTATAACATTCTGTTAAATTTTTGAGCCACTTTCTTCAATGCAGTTTCTGGAAATTGATATTGGCGGCCGGATGATGTAACTGAAGGGGCACAAAGCATGCAGATGAGGTGTTGCTCTGGAACCCAACAAACGTCTTGCCTTTCTGGCCAATAAAACGAATGAGCTGGACCGTGAGGATGCATAAATTTTATCAATGCATCATTTTGTTCAATTGAGACTTCAACAACGTTGCCTATCCACCATTGATTATCGTAAGTACAGGCAACGTAGCAACCAGGAAAGATTTCGAACACTTTCAAATTTGGAATGGCAGTATCAGAAATTTTGGCAACAAAATTTATTGTGTCATTTGAAACTTTGCTGACATGAACAGAGTTTGAGTCGACTGGTACAAATTGGTGGTGCTCTCTGGTACCGGCTACTGTGCTGCTTTCATGCCATCTTTCTTCTTGAAACTTTTTGCTTTCTTCAATTTCTTCTTTTGGAACATAAATGTATTTAACTCCGTGTATATTTTGGTCACAAAAGTTAAATAGATCCTTTGGCGTCAATATTTGATCCGTTGATGGTCTTTGGAGGCTAGCCCGGGCAGCCAGTCGTTTAGTTGTTCCACCAACTCCATCGCAGGGTGATTTTCCGTGGCTAGTTCCAAAAAAATTCCATTCAGCCTCAATGTTGAAATCATTTCTGTGATTGCACAAATTCACAAAGTTCTTGTAGTTTTTATATTGTGCAGCTGAGCCGTCACTGAAGTAGTATATTTTGGTAATGTTTGTTTGAGTTACCAAAAATTCGATCAACTTTTGAATAAACACGTGTACAGATATCGTATCATGTTGCATATGATCAGAAATAATGCAACAGTTTACAACTTGCAATGTGCCCACTTCATTGAGGTAATATGCAACAAAAGGATGTACCGTAGCTTGTGAATTTTCCCAGTGAAAGCCTTGGGCGGCATCCTGTACAACAAATGAGTAATTTTCAGCGAAATCCATCAAAACGATCATTTCCATTTCTTTTAAGCCTGTCTTCAACATCTTCAAATATTCACTTTGATGTTTTGAAATGAAATGGTGGCTTGTCAACTTCCAAATCTTGCTTGCAAGTCTTTCAATAAAGTTGTCCATGGTTAGTACGCTTGTTTCTAATGTTTCACGGTCAGCGTGAACCCATTGCTTAAATTCTATTGATTCTTCTGGATCTAAATCCTTGAATATTTCTTCCAGGTATGCTGTTAGTGCTTCTTCACCAGTGCAGTTTTGACATCGTTGTAGCATACAGTCCTTGACATTTAGGTCGCACACAGTTTTTTCCATAAGAACTTTGTAGTTCTCTTTGACATTGGCGCCTTGTAGCATGAGCTTTACATTTTGATGTATCATGCAGACACACACGGAGTGTGCACCTGATGCACCAACGGTTACACACCACTTTGGCCTTAGCTCACATAATTTGGAAAAACCAATTTCAGTTCCGTATTTGTTACAGTACGCCACGTACAGCTCTTTTAAATTACACAACAGCAGCCGCTTTTGTACTTTTAAACCATTGAGGCGGACTGAAATGCAATCTTTTTTGCCAGGACATATTCTGCTGAATTCATCGTCTTCGTAAAAATCTTGAACTCTATTTGCAATTTCTTTTGGAAGGGACTTGCCAATTTTTGCATCAGATATAGAACAAATGCCTTTCTCTTTCTTTACTTTTTGGGCTGTTCTGACCATGCGCTCTGAAACGCCAAACTTCATTGCTGTTTCCTTTATTGACCAACTTTTTGGGGCCATCGTCAATAACTGAACTTTCATTAACCTGTTGGATATTGCAATTTTCGTTTTCATTTCTTCAATGAGGTCAGTGTAATCTTCACATAACTTGCATTCTACAGACTGACGAGATGGCCCTACTTCTTCAGCTGAAACTCCAGCAGCAGATGTAATCTTCTTGGCTATCACATTCTGCACACGTTCAATTTTTCGTATCACATAGCTGGCATTATCTCTACTAGCTAACCTTCGAATTTTCAATGGAGAGGTTCCTAAAGCAGTCAAGCTTTGATCAACTGCATCGGAGATGCTGATATCAAAATCGTCTGAAGATGAAGATGCTGCAGTAGCTTCACTCATTGAAACGTATTGGGCTTTGCACCTACTGCAAAGTTTCTGACCTGGCTTGATATTTATTTTTGCCACTTTTCTAAAATCATTAGACATGGCAAGATCGACTTTTAACAATCCACTTTGAACAATGTGATTTTTCTTTTCAAATGGATTACAACACGATGTTTGCTTTAATTCGTATTTGTCGAGATACTTTGCTTTGTGGTGGAGGCAGATTTGGTCTTTATCCATCAGTTCAACTTCAGAGCGCCGAGTGATAAGCAATTTTTCATCGGTTGACAAATTATGTAAAAAAATGAGCCCACATTTTTTAGAATAAAATGTGCCTGTCATGACACTTTGACAACAATTTTTGCCCAATGGCACAGTCTGGCAGAAAAGGATTATTATTAGTCGATTCGTTGGCATCCATTTTAAACTGAATTAATAATAATGTGGATCTGAAAAAGAAAACAAGTTGTAATTTGTGATCTGCATGCAACAAAATTATCACCTCAATTTCTAGTTAGGAATAATCATTAATTAAGAACACTATAATTGTACCCAAAGCTTGAGTAAAAATAAACAGGGAAAAACAGTGTGAAAAGTGACATAATTGTAAGTTGAAACGTAGGCCGTTGCCATGGTGACATCTCCCAACTTTGTCCCCCTTTTTCGGGCATTGTTAACCTGCATTGAAAAATGAAGCCCACTTTTCTAGGGGGTTTGAAATATGCGCTTTCTAATGAGACTGATTTGAAAGAGTTTCTGAAAGGTATTTTTCTGTAAAAGCAGGCTGAAAATACCCTATTTTTGGCCTTTTTACACAAATTAGCAACTTTACACTTAATTTGTAAACTAATGGAAAGAGCTTGGAGGTTGAAATTGTACTTTTGAAAACAACGTTGTACTGAGACATTATGCGCCAAATTTCGCATTTATTACTCAATTATTGTGGGAGCTAAGTAATGTCAAACTTTGACTTTTTTTGGAGCACTAATTTTTTCGGCCAAGTTTACTGTAATTCAGCCATTCACTCAGTGCTCGACAAAAATTATTATTGGTAGTACTGAATAGAGCTCCAAAAGTTGTGCAGGGTAGCTAAGTTTCAGTTTTTTTGGAAACATAGCTCGTGAGATATTGTGTCTCAAAGTTGTCAGAATGTCACTGTCGTACTGTATGCCATTGCAGTATGGGGTCAAACAAATGGCTATATCTCCACGAATATTCCACAGGCGAAACTAAAACTTTACCAAAGTTTGTTTGATACATGTGAGACTTTGTGCATAAAGTTTTATCAAAATCCGTGATGGTCATGCAGGGAGCCCTTGATCACTTGACATGGAATAACCCTCTAGCGAGGATGTCGCCGGTGGTGGATGTGGTGGTCTCAGCCATCTCAAAGTGACATACTCTGCCTGTTGAAGGTGTTGCGGCCTTGAAGGACCCTGAGGAACTAAGTTGGAGTCCCTCCTTAAACAGAGTTTTGATGTGATAGCTCTGGCAGCTCTGGAGATGTGTGGCGGACTGGTGGTTCGGATGTGTTTTTTCACTCGGCTGAGCACGTTCTTGTCTGCGAGTCTGATAACTGAGAATTAGTGGAGCAGGAAGTTGCCAAACTTGAGATGGGTGCTTCTTATCTAGGATTCAAAGCAAAACTAATGCCTCAGTTGTATCTTTGAAGTCCTCAAACAAGGTATATATGTTTCAATTATTTCGGCTCAGATAGTGCTAATAAGTAAATCCAAGTTGCATGAAAGTTTTGTGGTGCAACTTATACACACTTGTATGGACCTTCAGACAACCTGTAAGGTACATACCCCAGGCAGTTATGCTCTTCGTCAGTCTAACTTTATTCATTCACGATTTATTTAATTTTTTTTTAATTTTTATATTTAAGGTCATTTTAAAACCAACAAAATATCACTTAGCTGTAGCTTATAGTGATGCTCTTCAATCTTCACCCCTCCCGACATGCATGTTTCACACAAGTTTCTTTGTGTGAAACATGCATGTCGGGAGGGGTGAAGATTGAAGAGCATCACTATAAGCTACAGCTAAGTGATATTTTGTTGGTTTTAAAATGACCTTAAATATAAAAATTAAAAATAAAAATTAAATAAATTGTGAATGAATAAAGTTGGTCTGACGAAGAGCATAACTGCCTGGGGTATGTACCCTATAGGTAGTCTGAAGGTCCATACAAGTGTGTATAAGTTGCACCGCAAAACTTTCATGCAACTTGGATTTACTTATTAGCACTATCTGAGTCTTATCTAGGATGCCATGTTTGTCCTCTTGCGAGTTTCTACCAAGTCTATGGCTTTTGGAGTGGCAGATGCCGTACCTTGTGGCTTCATGCTTGGTCAGCAGATATGGCGTGCAACACTAAGTTGACAAAGTTTTCCTTTAAGGGTTCTTTCTTTCTTTGGTGAGGACTTGGACAAGTTGGTTCAGGCATTAACTGATTCTAAATTGCCTCAGTTGCCTGAAGATAGACCGCTGGCTCAGGGCGGTGCTATGCATGGGCGTGATTTCTGTTGCTTCTGCCCTGGTCGAGGGGCCACTTCCTTTCAGCCCCCTGTGCTTTCCATATGCCGGTTCTTCCAGCATATGCAGTCCTTTCAAGGGGCCTGCTGTAGTGCAGGTAGTACCCCTGTTGGGTCTCCTGCAGCCCGTCCTGCCAAATGACTCCTTGCCGGCACCTGCTTTGGTTGTGTTGGGTTCCCGGCTGTGAGAATTTTACCCCAAATGGGCAGAGATCACGTCAGATCAGTGGATTCTAGAGGTGATTTGGGGCAGTTATGCTATGGAGTTTGCCTGTACTTTACCAAACCATTTTTTCGCTTCTCCTTCTCAGGTGCCATAGAAGCAGCAGGCCTTTCGACAGACACTTCAATGATTGCTGGATCTCAAAGCAGTGGTTCCTGTGCCTCCTCAGCAGTGGTACACTGGCAGGTACTCGATTTTACTTTGTGGTGCCCAAGAAAGAGGGGACTTTTTGGCCCATCTTAGATTTAAAAGGGGTCAACAGGGCTCGCAAAGTTCCTTTGTTTTGGATGGAAACTCTGAGGTTGGTCATTGTGGAAGTTCAGCCAGGGGAGTATCTGACTTCTCTCGATCTGACGGTGGCCTTCTTGCATGTTCCAATTCGGGCCTCCCATCAGCATTTCCTTCGCTTTGTGATCTTGGACAACCTTTTGACTCAGGGTCCCTCTTCTAGACTGACCGTCAATTCTGTCAGCTTTCCGTTTTCGTTTCCAGCTTATAGCCTGATAGGTTCCGGTATGGTGTGTAAATCTTTGGTAAATACAGATGCAAAAAATGTGTTCAGTTTGTCGGCGATTGCTTTGTCCTCCTTCAGTGCTCCTTTTATTCCATGGTCATCCAACGGTCCCACCGCTTCCTTCACTGGTCGTTTCCCCTTAATATATCGAAAGAACGGCTTGAAGTTCTTTGCCTTCTTGGCTATTTTTTCATCGTAGTCTCTTTTGGCACCTTTTACCACCTTCTGGCACCTGCGTTGATGTTGTTTGTGCTTGTTCTAGTTTTCGTCCGTTTTTTACCTTTTCCATTCCTTAAACGAAGTTTTCTTGTCTCTGATCGCTTCCTTCACCGCTACAGTGAGCCACGCCGGTTCTTTGTTCTTTTTCCTCTTGGATCCCTTGTTGATACGCGGTGTATATATAGATTTTGCGCCTCAGTGACTGTGTCCTTAAAAAGGGAACAAGCTTGCTCTAGCGCTTTTACAGTGCTTATGCTCTTAATCTTCTTCCTTACTATGAGTCTCATCCCTTCGTAATTTCCTTTTTGGAAATTCAGTGCCATGGCTGTAGTTTTGGACCGATGTTTCTCCCCTGCGTCCAGATCGATCATATTGTGATCGCTGTTTCCAAGTGTCCCTTATTCTTCTACATCTTGTGCTAGTCCTCACAGGCCATTTAGAATTAAGTGCAGAATTGCATTTCCTCTAATATTTTCCTTGACAAGTTGTTCCAGGAAGCAGTTGCCTACAGCACCCAAGAACTTGGTCTCCCTAACACAGCCGGCGGTGCCTAGGTTCCAGTCTATTCCCAGATAGTTGAAGACACCCATGATAACTCTGTTGCCTCCCTTGCAGTTGCGTTTAATCTCGTCCGTCATTTCTCCGTCAATTTCTTTGGACTGCCCTGGGGGTTGGTAGTAGATGCTGATCTTCGTTTCCAGGACATTTGTTCCCGGAATTTTGACTCTAACTTATCCGTCAGTTGTGGCATGTTCTCTCCAGTAGATTCAATTCCCTCTTTGACGTATATGGCAATGCCCCCACCTTTTTGAGCCACTTTGTCTTTGCGATATAGTTTGTATCCCGGTAGCACAGTGTCCCAGACGTTTTCCTAAGTCCACTATGTTTCTGCACTATGTGCCGATGATGTCAACGTTATCTTTTTGTGCCATAGCTTCTAATTCACCCATCTTATTTCTAAGGCTCCTTGCATTTGTGTACATACACTTGAGTTGTGGCCTACCTTTCTTGCATTTCCTTCCCTCTTGTGTCCTTTTTGATCTGTTTTGCCTGTGATCCGGTGAGTCTTTCCCTCTTATCTTCTTACACGGTATCCTCTGGGTATACTGGTTTAAAAACTTCTCAACTTCTCTCTTGATGTTGCTTGCAAGTAGCCTCGTTCCGTCTCTGCTGAGGTGGAGCCTGTCGTTTCTGTATAGCTTGCTCTTCCCCCCAGAACATCGTCCAGTTGCGCACAAAGTGGAATCCTTCTTCCTCACACTAGCGCCGCATCCATGTGTTGACTGCTTGCAGCTCCATCTGCCTCTTCTCATCAGCCCTGGATACCGGTAGGATCTCCGAGAATGCTATCCTCTGCGCTCTGGTCTTCAGCTTCCTTCCTAGCATCCGGAACTGGTCCTTCAGTACTTCCCTGTTGTAGATCATCTCTTTGTCCTTCTAGTGGGTCCTCGTAAGGGGGATGGCACTTCTAGGGCTACTATTGCGCACTAGATCAAGGAGACTATTGCTTCCGCGTTTCTTCTGAAGAAGAAGCATGTTCAAGAATTTCTCAAGGCTCATTCCACTAGGGCAGGGGTTGGCAATTCCGGTCCTGCAATTCCGGTCCTGGAGAGCCACAGGCAGGTCAGGTTTTCAGGATATCCACAATGAATATGTACAAGATAGATTTGCATGCATTGCCTCCTTGAGGTGCAACTCTATCTCATGCATATTTATTGTGGATATCCTGAAAACCTGACCTGCCTGTGGCTCTCCAGTACCGGAATTGCCTACCCCTACAATAGGGGTCAGGCAGCTTCTTGGCTGAGTCTTCTCTAGTGCCTCCAGTGGATATTTGCAAGGCTGCAGTTTGGTCTTCTCTGCATTCTTTTGTCAGACACTACCATATGGATGTTCACGCACGTTGGGATGCGGTATTTGGTGAACATGTTCTGGTGTCAACCCTTCAGGGGTACTGGTGACGCTTTTCTAGTCCTAGTATTGTCCATTTACCCCCACTCTCTGTTTTCTATGCTCCGGCCACATGAGTATTTAACCCTCGATTCCATGGCTCACGTGGATTAAAAACTGGCTGGAGCATAAGAAACAGAGAGTGGGGGGTAAATAGACAAGCAGAACATGTTCACCGAATACCGCATCCCAACACGCGTGAACATCCACATGGTAGTGGGTGATGGGTACTGCTTTGGTACGTCCCACCCATAAAGGAACTATACCGCTCTTATCAAGCGATACAGAAGGAGAAATTAGGTTCTTACCTGCTAAGTTTCTTTCTGTTAGCTAGTATACTGGTATAGTTCCCTACCCTATTTGTCTTTGAGCGGTGTATGCGGGTTTTTTTTTGCTCGTATGCAGAATTTGAAATTTTCTGTAGGTTCTAGTATTTTTCTAGGGCCAGGGAGAATTAAGAACAGCGGTGATGGCTCAACTAGCTTAGCTGGTGAGTTGTGGGGATGTTTTCTTTCCAGGATCAAGTTATGTACATGTTCCAACAGTTGTTTAAAGATGTTTGTTGTTTTCTTACACTCCTGTTTGGAGTGTCATTTACTGTTTTTCAGTTAAGAAATTTCCTTGGTTCTGCTTGGCTATTCGGCAAACTGGAGTAGCAAGAGAGGATGATCTACTGATAAACAAGTTTTGATTTCAGTCTCCACGTACTGGTAGCAGTGAGGCATATTACCCATCCGTAAAGGAAGTATACCGTCTACAAGCTAGCAGAAAGAAAATTAGCAGGTAAGAACCTAATTTCTCCTTTTCATTGAAGGCACACTCTACCAGGGGTATAGCTGATTTGTGGGCAGGGTCCCATGTAGAACCGCCTGAAGAGATTTGGTCCACCCTCCCTAAGTTCCCTCGGTTTTACAGGGTAGATGTAGCAGTGTGACTGGAGGGACTGCTTTGGTACATCCAACTGGTCAAAACTCTTATGCCATTTGCACTAGAAGATTAGGTACTTACCTCAATAATCTTTTTTTTTTCTAGTAGAAAGGCATATGAGTCTTGACATCACCCTGTCAGGTTGTCATTTTGCCTGCTTACTGCTTCAGGCATGTGCGTTTCTGTCTTTTGCTTGATCTTTTGCTGTCCCAGGGTCTGAACAGTTTTAAATACCCTGAAGGTATCCACAGTAGACGGGGAGAATCTTACTGGGAGGACACCCCATGCTTGTAACTCTTTCATTTAAAAATGATTTAAAAAAAACAGGAGAGTACAGTGGGCACATTGGTGTTAGTGCTGGCTGCACTCAGGTAGGTGGCTTGTTTAGGTTCTACTTTGCCATGTTATTTGTTTCTTCTCTCTTTCTCAACTGCTTTGGTATGAACTGAGCAGCACAGATCAGTGCAGAGGAGGTGGAGCTGAAAAATGTAAATTGATACCTTCTACACAAACTCGCAAGTAGGGGTATATAAATAACCCAGTGTTCAATACTCATGCCTTTCTACTAGAAAGAAGTTTATCGAGGTAAGTACCTAATCTTCCCTTACCTGCACTCTGTTTTTAGAGGGTACACTTGGGAAGAGCTGACCTTCCCATGAAATTTAATTTTTTTTTTTTGTTTGCTATTTTTATTAACACTTTTTAATACAATCCATAAAAGTAATCCAAGCATAACTTTTTTTTCAGTAGTGCATTTTCTCTCCACCCTTCATGCCCTTCAATCTCATTTATTTGAAACTTACTAGGTTTTCACTGTTCATTACCCTGGAATGACAAGTAGGCCACAAAGATGATCTTGCCTCCCGCTCCCCTACTATTAGTTAAACTACTGCGACCAGCCTATATTTCTACAAAACCTAAGGAAAGTTTAGAACTAATAGGCTTTTTTAAACCAAATATTTGGTTACACATTTCCAGTTCTGTCCTTATCACTTTTACTGTGGACCCAATGTCTGCATTCTTAAAGAAGATATACATTTTGAAGCTGCTGTATTTGGTTGCACTTAGTAAACACTGTGGCAAGGGTTACTATACTGAATAATATAATGAATGTTGAACTGTACAGTAGTCTATTTTGTTTGCCTAGTACTATGTACAGATAGATTCTAAATTGTCAAGTGTATAACTAATGGCAATATGAATGCTCTAATAGTTATACTGATGTTTGTTATACATGATTGATTATAGTTTTGGTGTGATTTTCCAGCTTTTGTCTGAACTTGAAGATGAATGTAAGATCTTTGCTGCTTCTGCTGGGATCACTCTTCCAGCAGAGTTCTCTGTTGGCCAGGCCTTTCGAGAGGTACATAAAGAGGGACAGATCAATAGGCCCCTTCTGCAGGCAGCTGTTACTCTTCGAAATCGGGGTAAGTGCTAATTTTCCAAGGATCTGTCTCTGCTGATTAGTTCCTTCATTTCCAGTTATGTTCCCCTTACACCCAAAACCTTTTCTTAACATTTGGAGGCTCCAATTCAATTCAGTGAGCAGAATGAGTCATTTTCTATAGTAGCTTATGAATTTTCTCCAAGCTTGCATACCTTTTGATTTTCTGTGGCTAGTGTTGACTTTTTCTCTGGAACTTGATCTTCTGTATTCTACTGTAACTTTCAGAATAACGTAGAACCTGTAATGGGCCAGATTCTTCTATTTTGTATATGTGTGTGGTATTTATTTTTCACTTTTCTTCTTTTTTAAAAATTATTGCTCTGTTTTGATAAAAATTGGATTTAACATTTTTTTTTCCTCTCTTTATGTATTTTCTTTAAACATAAAAACATAAACAATTACTCATATTTTCCATATAACCTCTGAGGCATGGCAGGTCATTTTCGAAAAGGACGTCTAAGTCTGACTTGGGCATTTCCCGCAAGACGTCCAAAGTTGAAAGCACAGATACATCCATTTTTTAAAGTTGAACCACTAGACATCCAAAAATATATTTTTTAAAATCACTTACTTGGATGTCTTGGCCAACAGAACATCCAATCCTTAGGACGCCTATCTTTATACCCCATTTTTGACCACAGAAACATCCAAGCTGAAAGTGTCCAAATCTAGACCATTTGCACGTGGGAGTGGCCATTATTATAATGGACTGGGCACGTAGAAATGGCAACAAATTAGTGGGACACCTTAGAAGGCACTTCTGTGAACATCATATAAAGGGTGCCAGGTGTACATCTTATCATAACTCACTTATAATCTATAGTGAGCCCTCCCAAACTCCCCCAAAACCTACTGTGCCCACCTGCCTACCACCCCAATAGCACTTATTGCTGCAGGTTGCACCTATATAGGAGTAGAGTAGGGATTTGGTGGACTCACACTTTCCACCATAAATGTAGTGGTTAGAGTGGCTTATGGGCCTGAGTCCTCTTCTCTATGGTTCAACAACTCACCCACTTAACACTTGTGTGATGTTCTACTAGGCTTTCCCATACCAAGTGCTGCTGTTCTAGAGATAGGTTTGTACTCTTTCATTCAGATTTTTTGGGGTGGGAGAGGGTCACTGACCAGTGGAGGAGTGTGTGTAGGAGAGTCATACCTTTAAGTATTCAGTGATCATCTGGTCAGTTTGGGTCCCTTTGTGGCACTTAGACGCTACTAAAACAGGTCTGTCTTGGAACATAAGTTCCATCCAGAAGATCTTGGAAAAAATTTGATTATTGCCGCAAGATGTCCAAGTTAAGCATGCACAAAGCCTGCCTAAAGCACACCCAACATGCCCCTGGAACTCTGGATGCACAGCGGACAAAACACCTTGCTAGACGTCCAGAAAGCTGGATTTGAAAATCGGCACTTGGAAGTCCCTGCACTTAGGATGACCAAGTTCTGATTTATGATTTTGGACATCTTTTTTGTATTATTATGAGCCCTCTAGTGCAGGAAGATTAATTGATATACTCAGGAGCATATGAAAAGAAATGAATGTGATTAGACTCCAGGAACACTGGGAGGTAAAGGTGGGAGGTAAAGGTGGAGGCAGTGGAGACTTCTTGTTAGATATGCAGATTCCTGGGGCGTGGCTTGAAACCTTGCACGAATGGTCGGGTGAGGAAGGAGCTCCTGCTATTAACAGACATTATATTAAATAAACTAGTGTCAGGAAAAATAGAAAGTTTTGAATTTTTTCAAATTAGTAAATCAGGATGGCCTCCGGTAAACAAACAAAAAATGACGCGGCAATAACAAACGCTGGCAGCGTAAAGCGATCGAAACCGGAGCCGGTGACACCCTCAAAAACTCCATTGCCAAAGGACAGCAAATGGGAAGAAGAAATGTTTAAAGAAATTAAAGCCATAAAAGAAATCGTCTTGTCAAACTCAAAAAAGCTGAACGAGTTACAGGATGAAGTATCCACATTAAATAGGAGAACGGAGGTCTTAGAAAATAAAGTTAACCAACTGGAAAAGAATGTTGAAGGGTTTGAATTTCTAAAGAAAAAACTTAGAGGACGGAGAGAAAATAGACTTGCTTACCAGGGAGCTGGAGGACTGCTTGAACAGGATGAGGAGGTCGAATTTGAGAGTGATAGGGATACTGGAAGGGGTGGAGAAAGGGAACATGATATCCTTCTTAGAAAACTTCATTATTAAAGTCCTGCCTTTTAAACCAAAACACCCTATTGAAATAGAAAGGGCACACAGTGTCCCAACCAGAAGACCTGATAAATTTGTTGGACCTAGACCGATAATTTTTAAGGTGTTAAGATTTCAGCATGCCCTAGAAATTATTAGACTTGCAAAAGAAAATCAAAATCTGCGTTGTCAAGATGCCAAGATTCACATTGTCCCAGATTTTGCAAAATCCACAGCACAGAGGAGAAAGCAGTTTTTAGATTTGCGTCCATCACACAGAGAAATTGGAGCTAAATATGGGTTGTTGTACCCAGCAGTTATGAAAGTTACAATGGGCAATAAAACATTCAGCTTTGATAACCCTGAGAAGCTTAAATAATTTTTAAATCAAAGAGAGCAGCCTATGAATGAATGAATCTGAGTGGTTTATTCCAGTTGTTTTATATGCTTTATAGTATATATAATACTTGTTTTATATGCTTTATAGTATATATAATATAAAGAATTGTTTTTATATTTTAAAGTTTATTTTAATATGTACCGGTAAAAGAATCTTCCCAGTTTACAGTGAGGATTTGAATTGCATTCTGAGTTCTATAAGCACTACAAAGGCATGAGGTAATATATTGTACTTGAAATTCCTCTCTGGAAGATTTACAACTTACAAAATATTCTTATCTGCCTTTTCTTATTGCAGTAAGATTCTAACAAAGGTCTAGTCAAATATTGCAGGAGTAACTTTTAATTATTAGCTGCAGTAAGCATGCAATGTATATTTTATGTATAATGTGCTGGGCTATGAGATATGCCTTTTATATAAACTGAAAAAATGGATCCTTTGTACATGATACCACATGTTGGACATTTTTCTGACTCGAAGAAGAAAGAAATTATTATTATTTTTTTTCATCACAATGACTGAATTATAGAAGATGAGTACGAAACTAAGAATAATTCTACAGCAGGATTAACAGGAATATGGTGGAACATTATGCTCACTACATTGCCAAGTTGTATGATCACTTGCATATCGAAATGCATAGGGGATATGCCATTCATACTAAAACTTTTGAACTGAGGAGTTCATCTTTCTGTTCAAGAAAGAAAGAGACTGATTTCCAGATACGATTGGTATGGTGAAACGAGAATCTTTATTCAGAAAAGACACCAGCATCGAAATTGGAATTCTTGGAACTATTTGTTTATTGATTTGAATCTTCATCGCAGATATCATCTTTGGACTGAACAGTGGTTATTGTGCAAGGGAAGGACATATATAATTAACTGGCATGTCTCGTGCTTATTGCATATTAGGAGATGGATTGCATTCCTTGTGTCTCATTGCTCATTCCTTATAGCTCCTGAAATTCTAACCTTAATATATTATCGTAGTATGACTAGGAAGATATAAGAAAAAAGGAGAAAGAAGAACTGGAATATTGAGTTTTATGACTCTATTACTGTTTATAACTATGATTTTGGGATCAATTGGAAGTAAATTTGTGCGCAGGGAATGTGACGCACTAGGATCTTTCACTGAGGAATATTCTTTCAAAAATGATCTTATCTTTGATCTAGTGCTGAACTCATTCTGTATAAGAATTAATATTTCAATATATTTAATTTAAATTTTAATTGCTTTTCATTGAATCTCATTGATAGGTATAGAATATATTTTCAATAGGGAATATCTAATTCTAATATGAATCAAATTCATATGTCTTTAGTGATGGAAAATTTATTAATTAACATCTGTACACTTCTAAAGAGGATGGTTACTGTGCATATATGAGCAGAAGCGATTTTATTTCATTATGAGTAAATTATAGATTTATAATTTGTCTCCTTTTATACATATTAATATTATATGTTAAAGGATATTAAGAATAATTAGTTATTGATTATCCAAGCAAGATAATCTTAATATTATCTTCACATTAGATCAATTAGATCTATACAGCTTGGGAATTGGTTGTTGAGGTTTTTGATGGATATTTATGGAATGATTATAATAATAACGAGAATTATATAAAAAGATGAATATATTATAATATTATCTTAATATTGTGGTCTGTTGGGGAACTTTCTGGACTCATCTGTACTTATATGTGTGATTCCAAGTTATATATGTCATTATTTAGGGGGGGGATGGGTGGGAATGGGATTAACAAAGGGATTGATAATAACTGGGGGAAGTGTTATATTCTAATGAAGAGGGTTTGGAAAATGGCATCTAATCATGAATTAATTTGTTATTTATTCTTTACATTTGAGAAGAGATTTTTGATAATTATTAAATATAATGGAGACTAAAATTTTTTCCCTTAACGTTAATGGTTTCAATCATCCTGTAAAAAGGAAAAAAATGCTTACTTTCTTGAAAAAAAACAGAAAGCTGATATATACTTCATCCAAGAGACGCATCTTTCAGATGTTGAATCAAAAAGACTCAAAGGCGAATGGATAAAGCACTGTTTTTTCGCCCCTGCAGTTAGGAAAAAAGCGGGGGTTGCTATTTTAATAAGTAATAAATGTTCAGCTTCATTTAAAATGTTGGAGTTTGATCCCTTAGGAAGATGGATTAAGGTGGAAATGAGAATGGGAAATAATATCTTGACCTTGATTAATGTCTACACCCCTAATTCGAATCAAAATGATTATTTTAAATCTTTACAACAATTAATACTCCCACTGGCTGCTTCTAATTTAGTTGTAGCTGGAGATTTCAATGCTGTGATGGATCCTTTTATGGATAAAAAACCAAGTAAAAATATAAAATCTTTAGGGTTAGAAAATCTGGTAAATTCTTGTGATTTAAAAGATATATGGCGAATTCTTCATTTTAATGATCAGGAATTTTCTTTTTTTTCACAAGTTCATAAATCTTTTTCAAGAATTGATTATGTTTTTGTTTCAAACTCATTGGTAAAACAGGTGCTACAAGCTTCCATTGATCCAATTATTTTGTCAGATCATGGAGGGGTATGGATTAAATGTAGTTTAGATAAACAGGAAATAAATAGATCAGTTTGGAGATTTGATAATACACTGATTGCAGATTCAGTTTTTCTTGAAGAATTTAAGGAAAAGATATCTGAATTTTTCCAAATCAATAATACAGTGGATATCAACACTGAAATATTGTGGGATGCTTTTAAAGCTACTTTGAGAGGTCATATCATTTCTTATTCGGCACATAATAGGAAATTATTGGTTAAACAATTCACTGATCTGGAAAATGAAATTAAATTTCTAGAATCTAAATTAATTAGTAATTGGCAGAAAGATACTTTACAAGAACTCTTAAAAGTAAAAGGGAAATATAATGAGATTTCTTCAAGATTGGCGAGGAGAGATTTATTTTCCCAGCAAACTTTGTATTATGGAAGTTCCAATAAGGCGGGAAGATTACTTGTAAATTATCTTAAAGCAAAAAAAAGAAAAGTAAAAATAATAGCAATTAAAGATAGTAATGGAAACTTGCATACTCAGATTAATGATATTTTAAATCAATTTCTTAATTTTTATAAAGATTTGTATTCTTCCTAGTCTTATGCTGATAAACTTCAAAGTGGTGTGGAATTTTTAAATTTATTAGTGGGTCCAAAACTTCCTGATCATATAAAAAGAAGATTAGATGAGCCTATATCATTAAAAGAAGTAGAAACTGCATTGAAGTCTCTTAGAGTTCAATGCAGGTGGGGATGGTTTTACAGTAGAATTTTATAAAACATTTCAAAATGCGTTACTCCCTCATTTATTAAATTTATATCAATATCAACTAAATAAAGGTTGTATTACAGGTACTATGGCAGAATCTTTAACTATTGTTTTACCTAAGCCAAATAGAGATCCTACTTCGGTATCAAACTATAGGCCGATATCTTTAATTAATGTAGATGGAAAATTACTGGCTAAAACTTTTTAGCTATGAGATTGGCTAAGGCTCTCCCTTATATAATTGATGTACATCAAACTGGATTCATTGCGAATAGACATTCTTCTAGTAACACAAGATTGACATTCCACACTTTAAATTTAACTAAAAATATGAATGATCCGGCTTTTGCCATATCTTTAGATGCAGAAAAAGCATTTGACAGAGTGGAATGGGATTTCATGTATCAAGCATTGGAATGGTTTGGTATAGGTTCAGGATTTATTCAAATGGTTCAGACTTTGTATAGCTCCCCTATGGCAAGATTATATATCAATAACAAAATGTCAGTTCATTTTCATTTACATAGGGGAGTTAGACAGGGTTGTCCACTATCTCCTTTGCTTTTTGATATAGTATTAGAACCCCTATTATTAGCTATTAATCAAGCAAAGGGGATACAGGGTATTCCTCGTAACGATTGGGAATATAAGTTCTCTGCTTATGCAGACGATATTTTATTATATTTGAGAAATCCTGTTTCCTCCATTCCTTGTTTGTTAGACTTGATAGACAAGTTCGGTAAATTTTCAGGATATAAAATAAATTGGAATAAGTCTGAACTTCTTCCATTCAATGTACATTGTTTAAAAAGTATGTTTGAGTCCTTTTCTTTCGTTTGGAAGGATGATGGTTTAAAATATTTAGGAATAAGGATTAAAAATACAGTAGATGAGACTGTAAAAGAAAATGAAAAAAGGCTGTTAAAAAAGGTTACGGAATTATGTGAGCATTGGAATCCATTACATTTATCTTAGTGGGGGAGAGTTCAAACGGTTAAAATGATGATTCTACCTGTAGTTTGCTATCAAATGGGTATGATACCAGTATTTTTTCATGGATCTTTTTATAAAAAATTGAACTCGATTATTATAAAATTTATTTGGCTTGGTAAAACTCCTAGAATTGCTATAGCATCTTTGCAAAGACCAATTAAGGAGGGCGGGGTAAATTTTCCAAACTTTTATAGGTACCATCAAGCCTATATTTTACGTCAAGGTATGTATTGGGTCCTCCCGGATCTCATTGAGTATACTGATTGGTTATATTTGGAATGGCGACTCATGTTTCCTTTACATCTTTCTCATGTGCTCAGTATCAAGATGCCCAGATTGTACAAAGAAAATAGAATTCTAATGGATACTTGGAAAACATTACGGTTTGTCAGTAATTTAACAGCAATTACTATTAATAATTCAACGAATCAATCCATATGGCTAAACTCCAAGATTCAAATTGGCGGTTTTAAGATCGTCTGGAAACATTGGATAATTGCAGGTATCAGAACTTTAAATGATGTAATTACTAATGGTAAGCTGCTGGATTTTACACAATTGCAACATAAATTTGGGCTTCACAAATCGCAATTTTTTCGTTGGTTGCAATTGAAGCAGGCCATTCAGGCAGGGTTCCCTGAATGGAAAAATTTGAATAATCAACCTAGCATAGAATTTTTATGTTTTCAGGCGGACTTTCTGGGACATCAGGCCGCACACTGGTATAAAACTATTAGTGAATTGGTTTAAAAAAAGCCTAAAAATACTCTTAGGGATATTTGGAGCATTGAGATTAAGCATGATATTTCAGTATCTCAATGGCCACAAATTTGGTCTTGGAGAATGAGATGTACAATGTCAGCGTCTATGAAACAAACTTGGTTTTTTTTTGTTACATAGAGCTTTTTGGACCCCAGTTAGATTGCAAAAGTTAAATAGTTCTTTGTCTAATAGATGCTGGCATTGTAATCTGGATATAGGGACTTTAGATCATCTTTTGTTCTATTGTCCCCATATCTTAGCCTTTTGGAACTCAATCTGGGATCAAGTAAATTGTTTATTGGAAAATCACGTAGCATTAACTTATGATACTGTACTTTTTGGTATGTCTATGAGAAAAAAGAGTCAGATATCAATGTGTAATAACAAACTTTTATTGATTTTGACCGGAGTAGCCATTCAACATATTACTAATAACTGGAAAGACCATAGTAGGCTCAATTTTAAATTTTGGTGGAATTCAGTTTGCCACATATACAGAATGGAAAGATCAATAGCGGTGCAAAATGGAAATTATAAAAACTTCATTAAAATTTGGGAACCATTAACGTCCTTTTGTCATGATTGATGCCATTTTCCTAATATTTCTATATTTAATATGTAAGATAGGGGTGGGGGAGGGTTTCTATTACATGAAAAATAAAAATTACTAAAAGGATTTCAGGATGGGAGAGGGAGGGTTATATTTACAACTATAAGTTATAATGATAAGATGTACAAGTGGTTAAATCTATGTTATTGTGTTGCAATTTTTGTACACTTGATGAAAGTTTTAAAATGAATAAAGAAGTATAAAAAAAAAAATATGCAGATTCTTGAGCAGAATATGTTAAGTTGTCTATTCTGTATTATTGGGAGAGAAAATATATTTTTTACATGTCATCTATCCTAGATGTGTGTGGATTTTTATTTTTCCAAATTTTAGATTGTGTAGTTTAATTTATTAGAAACTTAGGAACCATTTTACTAAATCTTTGCATGCACAAAACAGGTACAGTCAAACCTCTGTTTGCGAGTAACGCAGTTTGCAAGTGTTTTGCAAGACGAGCAAAACACTCGCACAAACTTTAACTCGCAAACCAAGCATTGACTTGATCAACGAGCTACCTGGCCTGCTGGAGAGGGAGGTGTGTGTCTGTGGGATGGCTCTGCAGGTCTCCTTCCGCTTCCGAGAGGCATGCAAATGAAAAGGATAGAGAGAGAAAAGGCTGGATAATTCCAAAAGCTTCTCCCATCTCTCTCAAGAAACTCTTAGTCAAACTTGACTTTCCCAGCCAAGGACACGCGCCTGACTGTGGTCCTGCTGCGGCTTTTCCACTATGGTGTCATGCTCTGAGAGTGCACGTCGAGCGCTCGCTCTTGTTCGGGTGCGAGCAGGGGGGAATTTGCCACACCTTCTCCATGCCGTCTGCCGCCAATTAAAAAGCCATAGCAGGAGGGAAGGAGGTGAAGCTGCAGCAGACTCGGCTCGGGATGTCTAAGGACCGCAGATGCCAGAATGATCCACTGGAGGAGAACGGCTCAGTGCTGCCTGCTCCCGAGCCCCACCTCCCCCTCTGCCGCCCACCTGCTGCTGCTTGACTACGATGGCCACGCGCTGCGGCACCTGCTCCTGCTCACCTGAATGCCGGCGCTCATCGGCTTCACACAGTTTGGACAATTTCTTGTTTGACTTGCTGGGGAGACAACGGCAGTTACCTTCGGCACCCGGGAGGGAGGTGAGAAAGAAAAAGGGAGGGATGGGGGAAAGTGAAGAGAGAAAGATGACTGGGAAATAAGAAAAGGGAAAGATGTTCTATGGCAATGGAAAGAAAGGGGAGAAGAGGGAGAAATGCTGAAACAGGGAATGGGAGAAGTGTTGGACCACAAGAAGACATAGGCCTGTTTTGGAGATCAGGAATGAATCATGCGAGTTTCCCTTACTTTCTTTGGGAAACTTGCTTTGATATACGAGCACTTTGATTTACGAGCATGCTTCTGGAATGAATTATTCTTGCAAACCAAGGTTCCACTGTATTTTAGCATTTAGCCCCTTAGAAAATGGTGACAGAAAAGTTGCAGTTGGTACACATCTATCCATTTCTATGTGCCAATGTACTGTCCCAGGCCTTACTTATTCTGTGGTCTTCTCTTTCCTTTTGCCTCTTTGACTTTTTTATTTACTATCATCCCCCCCTTTTTTACAAAGCCAATCCTAGAGTCTCTGCTGAAGTCTGACTCCACTGCCCTCCTGAATCTCCATATCCCTGATATTTTTCCTCTTGTCTTCTCATCCTTTCTCTTCAGCTTCCACCTAGCTCCTTGCTTCTCACTCCCCCCAGTATCACCTTCATAAGAACATAAGAATTGCTATACTGGGCAGACCAAAAGTCCATCAAGCCCAGCATCCTGTTTCCAACAGTGGCCAACCTTCTGTATTCTTTCAGACGCTCTCTCCTCACTTGTCCAAGGAATTGTATACCTTTTTTTGCAGCTGCATGAATGAGTGCTTTTTGCCAAGTCTTGCATTTTCAGTTTGCCTATAATGTTGCAAAAGTGGGTGAAAAGGTGCAGAATTGCAGGAGGAAAAAGCACTAGCTCCACCACTGTAGAGGGTAGAGCCAGTGAGGCAGGCTTATGTGTCCTTGAGCTTCAGCACTGTAAGCCAGAGCCTCATTGGCTTGCTCTTAAGCTGACCCTACCTAGAGTTGGTATTTTCCTGTCCCTGAAGCAGTGAAGGATTAAGCAATTTTTCGTCATTGTCCTCCCCCCAACCCACTAAGATCAGAAGGAGCATCAGTGGTTCTCAGCTTTAACCATCAAGCAGCTAGTTCACTTCTGCTACTCTATTTAATCTCTTAGTTTCTATGGTAAAAACACCATCCGTTTTTCAGGATATTGAAGAACAAACATGATCCCCCTTTAAAACAGCTGAGAAAAGTATAATACTGATTTGTGGTATTCTTCTGCTGTCTGTGAAGAAAAGTTATTTTTAGAGCATAATGTTTACACTCATATTCTAAAATCTTGGTTGGTTGTTTTGTATGCTTGATATGAAATATTCTGCCATTAGTTGATATGGGGCACTTGTTAAGAGGGGTGGGGTGCAATTTTGAGCAGACAAAGGGATATGAGGATGAAGGTGTGGAACGGAGGTAGATTAGACATAGGGGAGAAAGGAAATCAGGTGATAATGTGATAATATGAATATAAATGTGCATTGTTCTTGCATAAACAAATACAGAAAACTTTTGTTTTCATATTTTAAAACTTTCAATCTGTTCCAAAATAGGATTTAAGACTTGTATTTTGACAAACAACTGGATAGATGACAGTCCTCAAAGAGAATTCACTGCACAGTTTTGCTGTTTGATAAGACCACACTTTGATGTGCTTATCGAGTCTTGTCGTATTGGAATGAGGAAACCAGAACCAAAAATTTACAAATATGTATTGGAAATGTTGAAGGCTGAACCCCAAGAGGTGCGTGCATGCTTTTCTTAAACAATAAAATCCAACTGTTATATGCACTCCCAATTTTCTATCCTAAGATTATTTAAACAGCAGTATCACACCTTGGGATATACCCCCACTATTCTTTATACAGTACTTTACTTCTTCAGTTCTTTTGAAAACTTTAAGTTTCTTAGACTTCAGCGGTGTCGTACATCCACCTCGTTATTAGCCTTTCTTATCTTTCTTACTGACTTATATTTTTTAATTTAACCTTTATATAACCTCATCGTTTTCAGATTTATCATATGTTTTTACGATTCCCATAGAATAGTAAAATAATCTTCATAATTCAGACCATTATCGAATTAACACTTTTTTGAGTAGCCTTTTCAATTATTAAAGGTATGATCTTTGTCTCTTGTTTTAATACAAGATTGCTGTCATACATCTCTGATTTAGTTTTGGATGACCCAAATACTTTTTGTCAGCCATCGTTTAACTTGGTAAAGTTCTTGTAATGAAGTACCAGCTAAAACCCCAGTTACCTATTTGTGTCATTGCAAGCTCAAAACAAAATGTAACAAATACTGTTGGAAAAACTACTAGGGTGAGATTGCTATTACGTTACATTGTCACATTGATCATTTGGTGGAGAAAAAAGCCTCAGAGACAATAGCAACAGGAAATCTTCACCACAGCATTCCAATACCACGCTCTTGTTATGATTAGAAAAATTTCATAAGAGTAGAGCAGCATTTAACAGAAGAACCCCAAGAAGAATTCCTGTTTCACGTTATTGAAATGCTACGGTGAAGATTTCCTGTAGAGTGGCTCAGATAAGCTCCTCACTGTGTTATATGTGCAGGTTGTCAGTTGCCGTTGTACATTTCAAGATGGACTATGTTTGTAATGGTGGAGTTTTTTAATGCCTATGTTTTGAAGGAAGCAGCATCAGATTGACTAGCATTTGTGCTTCTTTATTACTGCTATTGTCTCTGAGGCTTTTTTCTCTACTGAAAGATCAGTGTGACAATGTAACATACTGGCAATCTCACCCTAGTAGTTTTTCCAACAGTATTTGTAATACAGTAGAATCTCAGTTATCCAGCACCCATGGGGGGGATTGGTGGATGCTGGATAACTGTAGTTTCTGGTTGCTTGAGAGTTACTGCAAACATGTTTAGCCTCCTCCCACCCCCACTTGTAGGTCCAGCATCTGTTCTTCTCTTCTTTCTCTCTCCCCTTCTCTCCCACTTTCTCTTCCCCCATTCCCTCCATTCCTGAAGCAGTAGAGCCAGTCCTAACAACACTCGCTCCCTCCCTTCCTTCCCGAAGCAGTAGAACATGTTCTGACAAACCCATCTTTCTCTCCTTTCCCAAAGCAGCAGAGCATCCTTAAAAAAACCCTTCCCTCCCTCACTTGAAGCTCTAGCGTTAGCCAGGGAGCAGAGGAAGTGCCGGTAAACAGGCAGCTTCTGGCCAGCCCAGGCGGGGCCTTTCCTTTGCTGTGTCAGAAATGATGTAGCATGGGATAGGCCCCGCCATGGCTGGCCAGAAGCAGCCTGTTTATCGGCATTTCCTCTGCTCACTGGCTGATGCTATAGCTTTGGGTGTGGGAGGGATGGGGGTTTGTCAGGTCTCTCTGCTGCTTCGGGAACAGAGGGAGGGGGATGACAGGACAGACTCTGCTGCTTCGGGAATGGAGGGAGGGAGGGGATTGTCAGGATCGGCTGCCTGCTACTTCAACAATAGAGGGAGGGAGATTTGTGGTTGTTGTGATGCTTCAGGGGAGTGAGGGAGATATTTGGCTTCTGCTGATGCCTCTGGGGCTGGAAGGAGGGAGGGGGGTTGTTGGGTCAGGAACACCAATTTGGACGTCTGAGGAGCGCGGGAGACAATTATTTTCTAGTTGGTTGAGAGTGCTGGTTAATTGAATACCGGTTAACAGAGATTCTATTGTATTTTGTTATGAGATGTTCTCTCTGTTGGAATCCCCTGTTGAGTATTGTCATTGTAAGCTGCAATACATCTTAAGGGGCTCACAAAAAAGGTGTCACAAAAAAGGTGTAATATAAGAACTTTATTAATTCACCCAGCCCCCTTTTTTTGGATATAGCTGCTAGTATTTTCTGTTTGACCCTTGCCCTCATTGTTGTTCAATTCCACTTTACATAAAGTTACCTTCTTCCCTGAATCTAGGTTATTTTCTTGGATGACATTGGCGCCAACCTCAAATCAGCTCGAGAACTAGGGATATCTACTATCCTTGTACAAGATACTGAAACTGCACTGAAAGAACTGCAGGATCTAACAGGCATTCAGGTAATTCATGACCTTTAGTGTGCCCCAGCTCGAGAAAGTTTGAGACACTGTTCTATTGGAATATTATTTAGATCCACATTCAGACAAAAAACACAAAATCGGAGGAAAAACAAAAATAAAAACATGGAGAAAAACATCCCACAATTCACTGGCTCTTTGACATGCAACAAATCATTTGGAGTTCATATCATAAATCTGTGAAAAAACTTCACTTTAGGGGGAAATTCTGTATAGAACACCGGGTCTCAGCAGTAGCCTAGGTGGCTTTTAAGAATCGCACATGGGCATCCTTTATATAATCTGCCTAACCACCCCAGTTCTCTAACCAGTCAGTGTCCATGTCACAGGCACTGTTCTCCTTACATTTTCTAGGCATTTTAATACTAGGAACATGAACTAAATTTTAAGGAAACAAAAGACACCACTCCAAATAGAGCCAATCCAGGGCATTATCCATGAGTTCTGGGAGGAACCAATACATACCCTGATGTAAAATATAGGCTTGATCATACCTATAAAAATTTGGAAAATTTACCCCACCCTCCTCAATTGGTTTTTGAAGAGATACTAAAGCAATTCTATGATTATATGTGAAAGAATTTCAAGTGTTATATTGTAGATATTAGTGACATATTCCTGTACACTTGTTGTAAGATTTTAAAATGAATAAAAAATTATATTATGAAGCCACATTAGGCTTTTTTAAAAATTGACAACTGCGATGGTAAAAGTTCATTGAAATTCTATAAGCGTTGAAGTTTTTACTGGGTCGGCTGAAGCCTAGCATGGCTTCATAAAGGGGGTGGGGGGTTGGTTTTCAATTTTCATATTTTGTTTCTATAAAACTGGACAAGACTTTTTCAGTGAAAATGAACTAAAAGAAATAATGACATTGTTCAATTATTTCGTATAGCTTACTAGCAATGAAGATATTCCTCCAACTGCATGTCACTCAGAAAATGTAACTCATGGATTTGTACCTATCAAGGTAAGGATTAATTAATTGTGAATAATCTGGTGTGCACTAGAATGTTCATTTTTGAGTGGCAATTTCTAACTAATTCAATATAGTAAAATATATTTGTGAGCTGATAAGAATTGTACATGATCCTTGCTAGTTAACATTCATAAATGATCTAGAAATAGGACTAAAGAGTGAGTTGATTGCATTTACAAATAATACAAAATTTATTCAGTTGTTAAAATTACTGAGGATTGTGAATATTTGCAGAAGGCTTTTGAGGCTAGGAAACTGGGCTTTCAAATGGCAGATGAAATATGAAGGACAGTTCTATACCAGGACGCCCACCTTTTTCTGTCAATTTTACCTTTCATTTTTTTTTGTGGGTTCATCTGGCAGTAAAGCACATAAGTTCTATTCTGTAAGGATGTACATCAGTGGCATAATGCATAAATAGAAGGAAATGTTCACACGAGCAGAGCATTGAAATGCCATGGGCGATGCATTCACTTGCATAATACTATGCTTTTTCTACATTTATACACCTGCAATTACATTAAGTCTAAGGCTGATGTAATTGGAGGTGGCTATATTTTAAGTGCCCTAATATTGGGTTGTATAGTATTCAACAATGCATCTTGGTTCCCAGATTGCATTAGAATCTCCTAAACAGAAGTGTCCTTTTATGTGGACAAACGCAATGTGATACACATAGAGAAAGTTAATCCCTCATGCAAGTACAAAATGCTAGGTTCTGAATTAGGAGTCACCATCCAAAAAAGAAATCTTGAAGTAATCATGAATACATTGACATTTTCAGCTTCAAACAGGATGGAGAACAAAACTGAGAATATTATTACATAGAAATATAGAAGCATGATGGCAGATAAAGACTAAATGGCCCACTCTGGCGGTTTGTTCAGATCTCTTCTAAATTTGTTTTACCTCATTGCTGTCCTTGCTGTTATTCAACGGGACATTACCACATACCAAACGCAAGGATGTTGTCCGTGTCGGGCCCTCATCAACTGACACTTCTTTACCCCTGCAACAGAGTATTCTGAGTTTTGCTTCCAGACTTCCTCCTTATACTGGAGAGCTGAGCCCTGCATTGTCGGTACTTAAAGAAGTGACTGCTGTATTGGAGCCGGAGTTATCTTTATTGCCTCCAGAACCCATTACACCTCTGTGCCTGGCAGCATTACTGGCTGAAAGTTAGAGAAAATGGTTTCAGTGACTTCATCTGTTGAGGGACTCAAGTCAAATGTGCTGACCATAGTTGGAAAGGAGACTCTAGAGGCCAGTATTCAAGCGATTGCTCCTGCTCCTTGAGAGAGACTGCTGAGATCTTTGCTTCAAAAGCTGAATGATTAAGTTAGTACTGTGATTTTTGGTACTAGCATTATAAAACAGTTCAGTGTTATAAATATCTGGATTTACATTGTGTTAGATTAAAAGCATAGTAATTTAAATACTGCTTTTTTACGAAAGTGTGATACTATTGCATAGTCAATGACAGCAGTGCCATTTTGAAGGACAGCAGTTCAACCCAGGTGGCAGCAGAGAGGGACCACTGCTGCCCAGCATCACTGGAACATTGTTGTACAACTCCTTGGTGAGTCCCAGAGGAGGGACAGGTAGGGCTAGGAGGGGTGGGGTTTGGCTTTCCAGGATGTGGTGAAGAAGTTGGAGGGAGGGGTGAAGTGAATGCTGAGGATGTGGGGGAGGGGGGATGCCTGGGAATCTGATGTTGGGGTAGAGGGGTTTGTGTTGTTAAACATGGGGGATGTCTGAGAGGTATCTGCCGTGAGAATGGCCAGCAACATTTATTTCTCCTTGGCTTCCTCTTGCAATTAGTCTGTAGTACTTGACTGTTGGTAGTGCCACAGCACACACTTCCTCTTGTTGAATTGGCTGTAATTATGGCCACGCTGTCAGCATCTGGAAAAGCTATCTCATGGTAATGACCAGCGTTTTAGTTGTTAGGCCAGACCACTCTCTGGTTTGATTCCCTTCCCACCAATTGCCACGTTAAATAGTTAACATGGGATTTTTACTGTGCAGTCTCTCTTAATGCAGATAAAAGTACGAGTTGGCACTAGCATTTACCTTGTGGTAAAACCCATTCTAGTTGCTTTAATGCAGTTGGATAAAAGGGTTTGTATGTGAATTTTTCATCAGGTGCAACATTTTGGTTCTTTTTTTATTAAGCATGTCTTACCAGATCAGAACCCTTATCCCTTTATTTATGTTGGAAGTTAACCAAGGTTAAGGATACCTCATGGGATTGGTTATAGCTACAGCCTTAGCACCCTGAGGTTGTGGGTTCAAATCCCTTGCTGCTCCTTGTGACCCTGGGCAAATCACTTAATCCCCTCATTGCCCAGATAGAGTTTTAGCCCACCAGGACAGATAAGGAAATATGATAAAAGTACCTGAATGTAAAACCACTTAGGATATAAGTGGTATATAAATAAATAATAATATTGTACTGAGTTTTTGGCACAGTCCATTCATGTTATCTGCATGTTTGCAATGCATGAATTCACATATCCTCAGTTGCAACCAATATTCCCCATTTGTGCCGTTGTATTCACGGTATTCTCAGACTGACAAAAAGGCAGTTTTCTTTGCTTTCATTTTCACCTCACGTTCAGGCTTTGCTCCAAGATATGCCCCCCCAAGCATCCGGAGAGTGAATTAAAGGTACTTCAAGTGCTGTCCCATACACAAACCTAACCTTATTCTCCCAATAGGATGCATTGTTCACTTTCCGTGATTTTGAGGCACGAGTACTCTGGAACCTAACCTATTTTCCCATAGACTCAGTGTTTTGTTATTTGCAATTTTACGGTTCATGAACATTTTCACAAACTATACTACTGTGAATAATGAGAACAGACTGTAATTATAAATGTTCTCTAGTGCATAGAAAATTCAGTCCAGTATGTGATTTATTTTTTTCTTGTATCTTTTTTTCTTAAGCCAGGGGTCAAACTGCATTTTGTAGAAATGGGGAATGGACCAGTGGTATGCCTCTGCCATGGCTTTCCTGAATGTTGGTTCTCTTGGAGATATCAGGTAAAACTGATTTATGATTCTGAACCTAATCTTTTTTTTTTTTTTTTTTTTTTAAATATCTTTATTCATTTTTACATTATACAATCAAGTGTAAAAGAAATCAAGTCATACTGTACATTCTTCACTTGAAACTCTGCAATCATTTTATACCATAGACTATCTCCCCTCCCTCCATTTTCATATATTACCCCTCATAATGTCATAAAACCCACTCATCCCCCTTCCCTCTACACATATTTAATGGGGATAAATACAATTATTTATTATAATACTCAATTAATGGTCCCCACACCACTTTAAATTTCTTATAATAACCTCTCTTAGTTGCCAATGTTTTTTCCATTTCATACACCTGACAAACCGAACTCCACCAAAAACAGTAATTCAATCCCCTATAGTCTTTCCAATTATGTGTTATATGTTGGATGGCAACTCCTGTTAAAATCATTAACAGTTTATTATTATTCGATGAAATTTGACTTTTGGCCCTCATAGACATTCCAAACAAAACTGTGTCATATGATAGGGCCACAGGATTCTCTAACATACAATTTATTTGACCCCAGATCAATTTCCAAAAATTATTAATAAACGGACAATAAAATAATAGATGATCTAGAGTTCCAGCCTCAAGATGACAATGCCAACATCTATTAGACTTAGAGCAATCCAATTTTTGTAAACGAACAGGGGTCCAGAGTGCTCTATGCAACAGGAAAAACCATGTTTGCCTCATAGACACAGACATTGTACAATATCTTATCCTCCAAGACCAAATACGTGGCCATTGAGATGCATTAATTTGATGCTTAATCTCAATGCTCCAAATATCTCTAAGTACAGTCCTTGGTTTTTTATTTAAATATCCAGATAATGTTTTGTACCACTGCGCGGCCTGGTGATCCATAAAATCTGCCTGGAAGCATAAGAATTCTAGAGTAAAATGAGTATTTAAAGATTTCCATTCAGGGAACCCTGCCTGAATGGCCTGCATCAATTGCAACCATTTATAACTTTGTTTTTTATTAAGTCCAAATTTATGTTGTAATTGTGAAAACTCCAGCAGCTTACCATCATTAATAACATCATTTAAAGTACGTATTCCTGCTTCAATCCAATCCTTCCAGACAATCATAAAACCGCCTATTTGTATCTTGGAGTTCAGCCATATATTTTGACAAGTAGATTTTTGAATAGTAATAGGAGTTAAGTTGTTAACATACTTTAATGTTGTCCATGTGTCCATTAATATCCTATTACTTTTTCTTATTCTAGGCATTTTAATACTAATCAAATGACGAAGCCTAATAGGAGACATGAGCTGCCACTCCAACCATAACCAATCTGGAAGCTTCTCCATGAGTTCTGGGAGGACACAATACATACCTTGGCGCAAGATATAGGATTGATGAAACCTATAAAAATTTGGAAAATTTATCCCTCCCTCCTCAATTGGTTTTTGTAAAGTCACTAGAGCAATTCTTACAGCTTTACCCAGCCAAATAAATTTACTAAGAATATTATTTAACTTTTTGTAAAAAGACCCCTGAAATAAAACTGGTATCATTCCCATTTGATAACAAACCACAGGCAATATCATCATTTTGACTGTTTGTACTCTTCCCCACCAAGATAAATGTAAAGGATTCTATTGCTCACATAACTCTGTTACTTTTTGCAATAAACTTTTTTCATTCATTATAATTGTCTCATCAAGCGTGTTTTTTATCCATATACCTAAGTATTTTATTCCTTTTTCTTTCCATATAAAAGGGAATGAATCAAATAATCCTTTTGTGCAATGCACATTTAAAGGAAGAACTTCTGATTTAGTCCAATTTATTTTATATCCTGAAAACTTTCCAAATTTTTCTATCAAATCCAATAAATTTGGAATGGTTGTTTCAGGATTCCTCAAATGAAGTAATATATCATCCGCATATGCAGAAACTTTATATTCTTTATCCTTATGCGGTATACCCTGTATCTCCTCTTCCTGTTGAAAAGCTAGTAATAAGGGTT
The DNA here is from genome assembly GCF_902459505.1 of Geotrypetes seraphini. Taxonomy (NCBI): domain Eukaryota; kingdom Metazoa; phylum Chordata; class Amphibia; order Gymnophiona; family Dermophiidae; genus Geotrypetes; species Geotrypetes seraphini. Next base: position 131,280,208 of record NC_047086.1, read on the forward strand.
CAAGCACTATATCAAAAAGTAAAGGAGATAGAGGACATCCCTGTCTAACTCCCCTTTGCAATTTAAAACAATCAGAAAAATTATTATTGATATATAATCTAGCAACAGGAGAGCTATACAGAGTTTTAATCATTTGTATAAATCCCGAACCAATACCAAACCACTCCATGGCCTGATACATAAATGTCCATTCCACACAATCAAAAGCTTTCTCTGCATCCAGAGACACAGAAAAAGCCGGATCTCCAATTTCTTTTGTTAAATATAACATTTGCAATGCCAATCTGGTGTTATTAGAAGAGTGTCTCTGAGCAACAAACCCTGTTTGATTCATACCAACTATATGAGGAAGAGCTTTTGCCAAACGTGTAGCCAAAAGTTTGGCTAATAATTTACCATCTACATTTATCAACGAAATAGGCCTGTAATTTGAAACCAACATGGGATCTTTATTTGGCTTAGGCAAAACAATAGTTAATGATTCTGCCATAGTGCCTGATATACAACCTTTCTTTAGTTGATTCTGATATAAATTTAATAAATGAGGTAAAAGAGTATTTTGAAATGTTTTATAAAACTCTACCGTAAAACCATCACCACCTGGAGCGGTCCCCACTCTAAGAGACTTCAATGCTGTTTGTAATTCTTGTAAAGATATTGGATTTTCCAAACTTCTTTTTATATGATCAGGAATCTTCGGACCTTCAATATTATTTAAAAACTCTATACCATCTTTTTCTTTATTTAAATAAGACTCAGAAGAATACAGGTTTTTATAATAATTTAAAAACTGTTTTAAAATAGGACCAATCTGAAAATGAGTTTCACCTTTTTCATCTTTTATTGCATTCAATTTCATCTTTCTTTTTTTCACTTTAAGATAATTTGCCAATAGTCTTCCCGCCTTATTTGAGCTACCATAATACAAAGCTTGTTGACACATAATATTTTTTTTAGCCAAATTAGAAGAAATCTCATTATATTTATATTTTGCTTTTAATAAAGTTTGCAACGTAGAATTCTCCCACTTATTAATCAATTTTAATTCTAAATCTTTTATTTCTTGTTCCAATTCCGTAAATTGCTTATTTAATTGTTTTTTAGAATAAGCTGAAAATGATATAATTTGCCCTCTCATCGTTGCCTTAAAAGCATCCCATATTATTTCTGTAGATATTTCCTCTGTAATATTATTTTGAAAATATTCATCCATTTTTAATTGAAATTCTTCACAAAATTTTGGATATGCAAGCAATGCATTATTAAATCTCCATACCGGCCTAACATTATCTGGGTCATTAAAATTTAAAGAAATCCACACTCCTCCATGATCAATTCTAGAAAAAGATTTATGAACATGAATAAAATGAAAAATCTCGATCATTAAAATGAAGAATTCTCCATATATCTTTTAAATTACAAGAATTTATAAAATTATCCAACCCTAAAGATTTTAAAATTTTACTAGGTTTTTTATCCAATAAAGGGTCCACAACAGCATTAAAATCTCCTGCCACTATCAAATTATTAGCAGCCAGTGGTAAAATTATTGGTTGTAGAGTTTTAAAATATTCAGTTTGATTCGAATTAGGTACGTACACATTAAATAGCGCCACAGTATTATTGCCCATACTCATGTTCACATGCACCCATCTTCCTAATTTATCTGCTTTTACCATATTAAATCCTGCTGTACATTTTTTATTTATTAAAATTGCTACACCAGCTTTTTTTTCCCACCGCTGGTGCAAAAAAGCAATCCTTCACCCAATTACCAATTAAATTTTTTGATTCATCTCCATTAAGGTGAGTCTCCTGTATGAAATAGACATCCGCATTCTGTTTTTTTAAATATAGCAATACTTTTTCCTTTTTATCGGGTGGTTGAGACCATTAACATTTATTGAAAAAATTTTTTAAGTCATTATATTAAATCAAAACAATAATCAATAATATTCCTCACATCAATATTATAACCTCTTTTCCCCATTTTAAAATTATTATTAGACCCCATCCCTTCCCTTATACCCCTTCCCATATTCTTAATCCCCCCCCTCCCGTCCGTCCCTTGAATTATTTGCCAACTTTGAAGCGCACACTTTGACTAGGCAATAGATAAACTCCCCACAAGCTATATTTATAATTTTAAACCAATAGCCAGATCATTATCATATTAAAATGAAAATCACTTTATCACACAAGACTTCTTTATTAAGGTTTACCTTTTTTTTTTTCCCCTTTCCTTTCCCCCATCTCTCATAAACCCTCCCTTCTTTACTCATTCATTACCATTAAGATATTATTGAAATACATAAATAATCAAATCAAATTTTAAAATTACAATCATCCAAACCACATCCATCATCACATACCCTCAAATTAAATGTCACTTTTAAATATTATTAAATATATAATGGAAATCTTTCTTCCTGACTTTTTCTTTTCAAAAAGTCAATAATTCCCCAAACACAACAAATTTTATCCCTTTAACATAACCCTCCTAAAATTCCATACCTATTTTCACACTAGCATATTTGCTACCCTTTTAATTTCCACTCCATTCACAACATTCTCTTGTATCATATGTCTTATATTATAACATCCAAACTTTCCCTACATCCTTTGATTTTTACCAAAACTTCTAATTTTATTTTTTTTTTTAATCTCCTCACATATCCACCATTATTTATATTAAGGTCAGACCAATTTTTAGCACAAACAATAATATTATGACTCTTGTTGCATTAATATATTTGCAATTTCAAAACTATAGTCCATACATAACAACAAATTTCCTCTTCTTGTAATGAGATGCTATATGTCCCACAATGTCTCCTTCCGAATCTCCTCTTGCTTGCAGTTCCATATCAATTTCTATCCTCTCACACTACTGTTTATACATTCTCAGTTTCATCTTTTGATCCACCTTAAATCTCCTTTTCAAATAATTTGCACAAAGATGTATAATGACCACAATTTCAAACTTGTGGTGTCATTCATAGGTCTTTCACATTCTACATATATAAACCCTGTTCCTTTTTATTGACCCTCATATCTCTGTCATTTTTATTTTAAGGTCAGGCCAACTATATACCAGAACCATCTTCAAAAAATCCTCTACTGCATTTATAGATTTTCATTTCAATGTCTTATTCCATATATCACAGCAGTCTTCTCCTTTTATGCAAATAATAATTGTAAGGCATATAAAGTCTCAGTCTAACTCTCATCTTGCTTGCAGATCCATTCTATTTAATGTCCTCTTGCTTGTAGTTTATACCTTCTCAGTACTATTTAGAACTTATCTCCTTCAATCTGTTTTTCACAATCCTCCACCGTTACTCAGACTGTCTGTCCAAACAGCAAGTCAGTATAATCCATCTTATTAACCTCTGTCTTTTAAAAGGTCTGTAATATTGCATCTCTTAAACTCTTACAGGCTACATTCCATTTGCCTCATGACAAGATAGAATGCGGAATGTATTTGAAATCCAACTGCAGCCATGCCTTTAGAATCTCATTAACTTTTTTTTTTTTTTTAAACATATAAATTCCAAACAAATAATAAACATTTCAACCAAGAACACAAATACTTAATACTTTCATCCAAATCTCTACTAAGTAGCCATTGGTGATTCGCACTGCTCCAGAAACTCCTTAAGTTTATCTGCAGTATCAAAATTCAAAGTTTTATTTTTATAAGTGACCCGCATAGTTGCCGGGTATATGAGCCCATATCTAGCACCCAGACTTCTCAGCTGTGGTCTCAAGTCTAATAGCTGCTTCCTCTTTTGTGCCGTTGCTCTGGCAAAGTCAGGCACTATGTAAATCTTTGAATCCTGACACTTTAAGTTTTTATTATCTTTAGCTAATTTAATTATTTCAGCTACCTGCTGATATCTAAGTAGCTTATAGATCAGTGGACGTGGTCCTTTTTGGCTGTTTGATAATCTCGTTGGGACCCTGTGTGCACGTTCTATTTCCAACGGATACTTATTTTGCAACAGGAGCACCTTGGGCAAAAAATTAATTAAAAATCCAATCGGATCTGACTTTTCAATTCCCTCCGGGACCCCAAGCACCCTTAAATTACTCCCTATTGGACAAATCTTCCAGCTCCCTTTTCAGTGCTTCAATTTCCTTACTGTGTTCCTTGTGTTTTATACTTTCCTCCTCACACTTTTCCACTCGTTTATCAATTTGATCCACTTTCATTTCATCGCTTGTAATTTATTTGATAAACATACCACCTCTTCTTTGACTTCTTTTATATTTTTAGCGCATTCCAATATTATTTCCTTTATCACCTTTATTTCTTTCATTATGTCTTTGTTTTCTACATCCTCCGGCGGCAACGGAACTGACAGCGGTGTAGCCGTATCAAATTTCGATCGCTTCACGCTTCCTGAGCTGCTCCCCGCCGCCAAAATTTTGTTTTGCTTTCCCAAAGCCATTATTCACCTCTGCCTCACTTTTCAGAGTGAAATTTAAATTTTTTCCGGCTATGTTCTCTGTCAACTAGCTTGTCTTCACGGAGCAACTCCACTACCCAGCCATTTTCGTCTGCTCCAAAGCCACGCCCCCCTGAACCTAATCTTTTACCATTACAACAGCACAGAATTAATTTAGCTTGGTGGCTGGTGATCATATGGCCACAATCTCCCCCTGATAAAGAAAGTGAAAGTATAATGCTTAATTTGTTAGATTTGTTATGAAAAGTTAAAAATCTTAAAATTCTCTTTGAATTTAGGGAAGCTGGATAAGCAATAATTTTAGGAAGTAGTGTGTTCTGTAATTCTAACCAGTTCATACTGCTTAGTTTTCTGAGGTGCAAAACATTTTTGTTTTATAACAGATTTGAAGAGTTTTTAATTTCAAAATTGTCATTTATATTAGAGTAACAAAAGGGAGAAAGGCAAAACTTTACAAAAAATGAGATGGTAAAAGGAATAGAAGGAGCTAATGGTTAATATAAAGCCATATATTAACAGCAGAGATGACCAGAAATCCATATAAAAATGTATATATATGAGTATATTTATTAATAAACGTATGGCTTTATGTTGACATCTGCTGGTTCAGCTGTTATGTATTTAGTTTTATACTGACTTCTGGCCATCTCCACTTCAATTATACTAGCATACAGATCCAATAAAGATACCAAGGTCTTTCTTTGTGGTACTGTTTTCTCCCGCCTTGGAGGATATCTCATCTGCACAGAGTTTCGCTCAGAATTGTTTTTAGCCTTTGATCTATGAGTTTTCGAATCGGGACCCTCAGGGACCCCTGAGGAAGACAGTTTTGTCGAAACATGGACCGTGTTTGGTCCATAGTCCCCAATGATTTGGGTCCTACATACTTCTCCATGTGGATTATTGGATTGTACTTTCAATAAAGCCTGCATCTTGAACATCATGTTCTCCACAGTGTTTTTGTTACTGTTTTGAAACTACATCATCTTTCTTGTTTTTGTCCCAGATTCCTGCCCTTGCTGATGCAGGCTTCCGTGTTCTTGCTTTGGATATGAAAGGCTATGGTGACTCAAGTGCTCCGCCAGGTACTTTATTTTATTTAAAAATATGTACTTGTCACTGTTTTCATTGATCATTCCTGTGCAAACAGCATACCATTCCTTACGGATGGGTTGTGTACCCCCACTCACGAGTTGGATTGTAGAAGGTATCAAATCATTTTTTCTCAGCTCTGCCTCCTTATCTTCCTGGGCATTGCCCTCACTCTTCAGTCTTAACTTCTACAGGTGAGTTGAGAAGGTGTCTTTTCCTTATTTTCAGGTATTAATCTGATTTTTTTGAGGCTTCTTTATGCTAATAGGTTCCCAGTAGTCCTGGGACAGCTCTGCCTGGGAAAAGAGTCAAACATTGGGGTCTGAAGCCAGAAGGGCCACACTTTTAAAAGAGCACCTGCCTGATCGGAGCTTGGGAATAGGTTCCCTAGGAGTAATGCTCGCCCCTGAAGAGTCAGGCGTTTGAGTGCAGGCTGATTAGACCATGTGACTGGCCAGGATGCTTGGCGGAGGTCGACTGTGTTCCCCCCATTGAAGAATCGTGTGGGAGCGTAAGGGATAGAAGGTTTTGGGTTTTGGAACCTGAATAAAAGGCAGCCTGAAGAGACAAGCCACTGGAGCCACCCTTGCTTGTCTGAGGCAGAAATTCCTTCTCCATTTCTAGCTGCAGCGAAAAGCTGATGCTGATGCAGTCACAGCACATGGCAGTTCTGTGAGTACGCAGCTTATTACTGTCTATAGGAAAATTGGAGTGGGTCATAAATTGGCAAAATTAAGGGTTTTGGGGGTTATCCCAAGGGACCCCCACCTCTAAAATCCTCTTTTCAACATTTTTGAACTTTTAGTTTTGTTCCCACAGGCCATTTTTTAGCGCTAAAACACTGCCACAGCAGATATCTTGAATTTCCCAATTTTATTTTAAAAGCCTCTATCTGCCTTTAGAACATATCAATTGGAAGAATCACAGTAACCTTAGTTATACATTTTGGTGGAATACATTATGTCATATATTTAAAATGGAACGAGTAATAGCAATACAAAGAGGGACATATACTAAATTTATAAAAATATGGAGGGCCATTGACAAAATATTGTAGTGAATAGTCATCACTTCTTCTCTTCTCTTCTTTTCTTTTTCTTCTTTTGCCACACCAAAGGGGGGAGGGTGTTGGGTACAATTTTACATAATATGTTATAATACATTCTATAGTATGTGTATATTCTGATTGAAAATATGATGGAGGTGGGGGGTAAACGTATCACTAGATTTTTATGTAGTAGATATCAAAGTGCTATTGTGTAATAACTTGTTGAAATATATTATTGTGTGCACTTATTGTCAAATTTGAAAATGAATAAAGAAGGAAAAAAAAAAAAAGAACACCTCAATTTTTTTTAAAAATTGATTCTAATGGACTCCTCAGGAGGTTTTACACCTATATCATGTCAAGTTTGTGCTGGATGATTGCTTGAGGAACGTCCATGCACTAAGAATGGGGCAGGGGGAGCTTAGCCCCCTCTGGTCTCTCTGTGGGTCAGGAGTCGCAGAAAGTGTGAGAGTTGAGTCTCCGAACACTGTTAGAACCCCTATACCGGGACTACATGTCACCGGTAAAGTGCTTCTATGTGGAAGCATCTGACCATGAAAAGAGGTGAATTTCAGATAGGCAGAGGTCCCCGGAGGATTCAGGTCAGATCTTTGACCCCAATTTTGTGACCCTGATATATGCAGCCTACCAAAAATATGAATGAATACCTACAGAGTGTCAGCAAGGAGGTGCACAGAGAGGTTTACCTCCTCAGGGCAAAACCCCTTCACAGTCTGTGGAGCTGCAGGAACCAGAGGTCCAGTCAGACTAAGACTGGGATGATTTGAGGTTGGACACTATGCCATTGCTCTCCAAGAAAACATCCTTTCTGAAAGATTCTGCTTCACAGTTTGGGACAGACAGCCAGGAATCAGTGGCAGCCCTAGACCAGGGAAAGGATTCGACAGTGCAAAGACTTTCAAAACTGTCAGATTTAATTTGAAGTTCCAGTGTAGTAGTGATGGTATGCTGAACCATAGGGTTGTCCATCTGTGCTCAGAAGTGTACTGCAGAAGATGTCAATCACAGCTTTTCAAATCCTCTGCTGCCCCCTTTAGTTCTTTCTTGTGCAGGTGAGCATGAAGGTGTCTCTTTGATCTACTCCGGTTATTTCTTTATTGTTTTGCGGTACCTATTTTTAGTTTGTTCACGGGTTTTTACATGTCTTCAAGAAACTGCTGTGCCTGCTTGGAGCTGGCAGGTGTATCCTTTGAGGACCTGTACAGCCAGACTGCTGAAGATTTATGGAGCTCAGGGTTCCGGGCCCTAAGCATTTGCCTGCTTCCTTGACTTGGTGAGGAGCTTGAGTGCAGGCTGTTGGGTATCAATGGTGTCCTTTAGGGTGCTTAGGGTGCCGGCTGCAGCTTCACTCCCCCCCCTTTCTGCATCCGTAACGGCCCGAGGGAGGGGGGTGTTGAGGATCAGCCCAAAGATCTCGTCATGGAAGCTGACTGACAGCTTGAGGCAGAGAACCCTTCCAGATCCAGCTATACTTTTAAAGGAGCTGAGGCAAGCTGTAACACTGTTTCCCCTGCACATGGTTTGTAAGTATAGGCTGTGACAACTTTTTGGGAAAATAGGGGGGGCGGGGGGGGGGGTGTCTTGAAAACTGTGTTTTGACAGTTTCTGAAGTTAAGTCTTTGGTCCTCTCCTCTAAAATCCTATTTTTTTAAGTTGTTGTCAGCCCTGAATCATTTTTAAGCTGTGTTTGGCGCTAAAACAATGCTGCGGTGGCCATCTAGGATTTCTCAAACATTTTTCTAAGTTCTCAAACTTCTTCAAAACATCTTGTTTTACCTCAAAACTGATTGGGATGGAATCCTCAGACCCTAATCCCCTATAACATGCTTTATCCCAGGACAAGTAGGCAGCATATTCTTAACTGATGGGTGACGGCACCAACGGAGTCCCGGTATGGAAAATTTTAGAGTGATTGCACTCTAAGAACTTAGAAAGTTTTAGTTAGGCCGCACCACGCATGCGCGAGTGCCTTCCCGCCCGACGGAGGCGCGCGGTCCCCAGTTTCTTAGTTTCCATGGAGCTTAGAAGATGCGTTTTTTTCAATGGTCGTTGAAAAACTTTTTTCGCCTTCCCTCTCGCTCGGTTTTTGCCTTGGAAGTTTCTCTTCCTTCTTGTTTCTTTTCTTGTAGTCTTATTTTTTAAAAAAACAAAAACTTTATTTTTTTCGGGTTCGCCCCGGCGGGGCCTGGTGTAATCATCGAGTCCTCCACTTTTGATTTAGCAGAGGCTGTGTTCACCTTCATGCCCCCTCAGCCTGGATTCAAAAAGTGCCAACGGTGTGCTAGGCCCATCTCGTTGACCGACCCGCACAATTGGTGTCTCCAGTGCTTGGGTCCGGATCACAGGGCTTCCACCTGCACCCGTTGTGCTACTTTGAAAAAGCGTACTTTGAAGAACAGGCAAATTCAACAAAAACTCCTGTTCGGTGCCGCAATGGCTGATCCTTCGGCATTGACACTGGCGTCGACTGTTTCTCAGCCGGCGCCCACTTTCTCGACGCCGCGTGACACTGTACCAGCGTCGCACCCTACAGGTAAGCCGGCTAAGAAGCCTTCCTCCTTGGAGCGTCCTCCAGTCGCTGTGGCAGAGAGTCCAATCCTGCCAACCTCGAGGCGCCCCTGTAAACGCTCCGCCTCTATAGAGGTGAGTGCATCCTCCTCGGCCTAATCATCCTCTGGGCGTTGAGCAGCACCACAGGTACCGCAGAAAAAGAAAGCGGTACTGGTGCCCTCCCTGGACGACCGTATTGCAGCAGTCCTTCAGGTGCAGCTTAAAGAGCAGTTGCAACAGCTCCTTTCTGCTCCCTTGGCACCAAGCCTTCCAGTTCCGGTCCGGTCTGAGCCATCGGTACCACTTGTGGAGCCACCATTATTGTCGGCTTCCACTCTGTCGGTACCGGTCCACTCCGCTTCTTAGGCTTCCATGCCGATATTGTCTGCAGAACCGAAAGGTCAGCATCGTGCAGTTCAGACTACCGACCCCGCACAAATTTCTGACTCCCAGCACCGGCAACCATTGACTTCTCCAGGTACCGCATCCCCCCGTTCTGGGAAGTCGTTGCGTAAGGCCAGGCATCTTGAACCCTCGACGCCAGACTCTCGGGGCCGTAGTTCACAAGTCAGAGACCCTGATCTTTGGGATGATTCTGAAGAGCCTCTATTATCTGATGCAGAGGCCTCTTCTGCTGAGGAAGATCCTTTTCCTCAGGATCCTTCTGTTAAACCTGATTCTTCTTCTTTCACTTCTTTCCTGAAAGAAATGTGTGAGTCTCTCTCCATTCCTTTAGAGGCTGAATCTAAAAAGTCCAAGGCTTTTCTTGAGGCTTTGGACTTTGACCAACCTCCCAAAGAATTTCTCAAATTACCACTCCATAATATTTTAAGAGAGACTTTCTATAAAAACTTGGAGACCCCTTTAACAATTCCTGGGGCTCCAAGGAAATTGGACACTCTATACCGAGTAATTCCCATTCCAGGCTTTGACAAACCTCAGTTACCACATGAATCTTTACTTGTGGAATCCACCTTGAAGAAGACTGCGGGCTCTAGTGTCTATGCTTCTGTCCCTCCTGGCAGAGAAGGCAAAGCTAAGGATAAATTTGGCAAACACCTTTACCAAAATGCAGTGCTTGCCAACCGTTCAGGTAACTATTTTTTTCACTTTTCTTTTTACCTGAAACAGCTTATCCAACAACTTTCCTCCTTTGAGAAGTATCTCCCAGACAGGAAACTTTCCTCATTCCGTCACTACACATCAACTTTATTACAACTTCGTAAGTTCATGGTGCGATCCATCTATGACACCTTTGAACTTACCTCCAGGGCTACAGCATTGGCAGTTGCTATGAGACGTCTCGCTTGGCTTCGAGTCTCTGAACTCGATGTCAACCACCAGGACCGTCTTGCCAACGCCCCCTGTTTAGGTGATGAGTTGTTTGGTGAGTCCATGGACTCTACTACTCAAAAGCTTTCTGCGCATGAGACTCGTTGGGACACTCTTCTCAAGAACAAGAAAAAGCCTCCACCTGCCCGACCTTTTCGCCAGCAGTCAGCTTATCAGCGTCGATATTCTGTTAGACCTTTACCATCTGCTCCTCAGCAGCCAAGACGTCGGCATCCACAGCAATGCCAACCACCTCGTGCACAACAACAACAGGTGAAGCCTCCTCCTCCACCACCAAAGTCAACTCAACCCTTTTGACTCCATTCTCCAGAGCCTCGCCAGCCTTCTTCCATCAGCCCTGCAGTCTCAGCCTATAGGAGGACGTCTATCTTTTTTTCTCAGCCGTTGGGAGACCATCACCTCAGACCAGTGGGTTCTCAACATCATCCGCCACGGCTATTCTCTCAACTTTCAGACTCTTCCCATCCAAAGTCCTCCAAAAGAGTCTGCTTTGAATACACCTCAGTCCTCCCTCCTCCTTCAGGAGGTACAATCCCTTCTTCTGAACGCCATAAAGGAAGTTCCTCTAGATCAGAAGGGGCAGGGATTCTACTCCCGTTATTTTCTGGTCCCCAAAAAAACCGGAGACCTCAGACCCATTCTAGATCTCCGAGATCTCAACAAATGCTTGGTCAAAGAAAAGTTCAAAATGCTTTCTCTGGCCACACTTTATCCTCTTCTCACTCAGGGCGACTGGCTATGCTCCCTCGATCTCAAGGAGGCCTACACTCACATTCCGGTCAACCAAGCCTCCAGACAGTATTTCCGCTTCATGATCAATCGCTGCCATTACCAGTACAAGGTGTTACCCTTCGGTCTTGCCTCCTCTCCCAGGGTATTCACAAAGTGTCTCATTGTGGTGGCCGCTTTTCTACGCTCTCACCATCTTCAAGTCTTCCCCTACCTGGACGACTGGTTAATCAAGGCTCCTTCATCTCAGGAAGTGCTTTATGCCACCAATCAGACCATCCTATTTCTCCAACTTCTGGGTTTCGAAATCAATCTACCCATGTCACATCTCATCCCCACTCAACGACTTCAGTTCAACGGAGCGATCTTGGACACTGTTTTTCATGAGGGCGTTTCTTCCATCCAATCGCCTTCAGACTCTTCTTCATCTCTGTCAGCAGGTGCTCTCATAGCTGTCCATCTCTGTAAAACAAATGATGATACTCTTGGGTCACATGGCCTCAACAGTTCATGTCACCCCCTTCGCACGTCTTAACCTGCGCACTCCTCAATGGACCCTAGCTACCCAGTGGTCCCAGGCGACAGATCCTTGTTCGCGACACATATTTGTGACTTCGTCACTTCGACAGTCTCTGCAATGGTGGTTGAAATCTTACAATCTCTCCAGAGGTCTTCTGTTCCATTTGCCTCCTCATCATCTGGTCATCACCACAGACGCATCCCCATATGCCTGGGGAGCTCATTTGAATGATTTCCAAACTCAAGGTCTTTGGACTACCCAGGAAAAGAAACATCACATCAATTTCCTGGAACTCAGAGCGATGTTTTATGCCCTCAAGGCTTTTCAGCATCTCCTCTTTCCTCAAGTTCTACTACTTTGCACAGACAATCAAGTAGCAATGTACTACATCAACAAACAGGATGGGACGGGCTCTCGCCTGTTGTGTCAGGAGGCCCAAAAGATTTGGTCTTGGACAACAGCTCGCCATTTGTTCCTGAAAGCTGTCTACATCCAGGGAGAACAGAATTCCTTAGCAGACAATCTCAGCAGAATTCTCCAACCCCACGAATGGATTCTCGATCTCACAACTCTTCAGTCCATTTTCGCTCAATGGGGCACTCCCCAGGTGGACCTTTTTGAAGCTCCTCACAATCATCAACTGCCCCAATTTTGCTCCAGACTCTACTCCCCGCACTGTCTGGCAGCAGATGAGTTTCTCCTGGATTGGACCAATCTATTCTTTTATGCATTTCCGCCTCTGCCTCTCATGTTGTGGACCTTGTTCAAGCTCTGCAGTGAACGAGCCACCACGATTCTCATTGCTCCACGGTGGCCCAGGCAACATTGGTTCTCTCTTCTGCTTCAACTCAGTAGAAGAAGAATGGGCTCCCTGGAACTGTTTCCTTCTCTGCTCACTCAGCATCAGCAGTCCCTCCTTCATCCCAACCTGCAGTCTCTGCACCTGACAGCTTGGTATCTCTCGGGCTGACCTCAGCTCATTCTCTTTCTCAGCCTGTTCGTTCTATTCTTGATGCTTCCAGGAAACCGGCCACTCTTCACCAGAAATGGACTCAGTTTTCTTCCTGGTGCCTTCTGTGAAACGAACATGATCCGTTTCTAGGTCCCGAAATCGTTCTGCAAAACATTCTGTCATCTGGAGGCAATTCCCCTTAGAAAGAAAGATAGGTAGCCAGTATTCTAAAGGGATTTTTGCCTGATTTATTATGAGTCTGCAAAACATTTATATATCTGTTACATGGGTCAGTGGTAACCATCACAACAAAAGGGGGATGGACAAGAGAGGGGAGGGGGTGCGTGAGCAGGATATGTACTTCATTGTTTAAATCTTAAAGGTGTTAAGAGCTGTGGGGGGTTGAGCCTTCATGTCTCAGACAACTAACCTAGTTAACATAAATTAAATGACCTCTTCCCAAACCATTAAGAGAGTAAACACCCAACATTCTGCATCTGATTACCTCCAGCACAGGCAGGAACAAAAGACATCCTTTTAGACAGAGACAGAAAACTTATCCATTAAAATGTGTCCTTTCAATCCCTTCTTACGTCATGAAAATGACGTCATAAATGTACAGCATGAGCGTGGAGGGAGAGATATTCTAGATATGTCTCTTGAGGAGGAGTTTTCTAGGGGCTGTAATATGAGTCAAACAGCGCAGGAACAGTCTAAAATTTATAACAATAAGAAGGTCTTTTACCCACCCCTGCATCCAACTAAAATACTGGTCCCAAGGATTAGATAAACCAGAGTTACGTTTAAGTTCAACATTCTTATTGATAGTAATAAGGGACTCAAACCTAGCCTTAACCTGGTCTTGGGCCTTGAATTCATCTGGGACCTATCTCATCTATGTATAGCTAAAGTGCACTGGCCTATCTACTGGCTGAGTAGTTTAACACGGAGCCGGAGGTCTCCACAGAGCCAGTAAATATCACCTAAAGCAAAATCTAATGCTGCAACAGTGAAGCATACCTATAATTTCCAAAAAAATACTAGGCTGTAGTTAAATTTCCAGTATGCCTCGGACAATAGTTTCTGATTAATACATTAACACATTTTAGCTAATCATGATTTAATCAGGACTACTTGAAACCGTCTTCCTGCCCTCAGGGTCTATCTGCATCCCCATGCCAGAGTCAGATTGATACAATTTCCCATAGGCCTTTGGTGACACCAGCTATGCCAACCGAAAATGCTGAACGCCTGCAACAGCTATGCTGACATCTTCCATATTCTTTGAAATGAAAGCAAACTTGTGGTACCCTTAGCCAGCTTGCCTCGCTTATGCCTTGCCAATCTCTAACAGTATATCATAGCTGTCCTCCAAGCTATGAAGATGAACAGTTCCCATTATGAGTTCAAACCTCTGTCTTAGGTTGCATAGATCGTATCTATATCTTACCCGTCGTTGAGCGAATGAACGTGCATAAGGGTTGTAGGAAACTTTCTCAGGAGGCCCAGGCAAAAAGGTACAAGGATGTCATAAGAGAGTATGTAAGTATGGGATATGGGATAATATTATCTCTGACCCTGGTAATGGTAATGCAATAGGCCATGCCAAATTAAAACCAAATTAGAACCAAATTAGCAAGTTTGTCAGAGAAGATACTGGAAATTCATGTATAACTGCCTTAAAAGCTAGAAGGAACTTTGTGAGAAAAGAAATGTACACGTGTTTCACTCTACAGCAAAGGAGAATCATAACAATACATAGCAAAATTTGTAGAATAGTTAAGATAGGATGAATTAAAACATTAAATACATGGTTTGCAGTGGGCGAATACTCAAAGAAAAGTTCCAAAGCTTGAGACATGAGCATCTTGGAGCAAATTTTGTGCAATCTGTCCATTTTCAAAAGTGATAGTATGATTCACTTCTTTGGAGGTTTTCTTAAGTTGTTCAATGTAAGTATGGAGTTCAGTAAAGTTCAGCAGCTTTTGGAATGTCTCATTCCCCATTCCAAGAGGTAGTGGATGTACAGCATATGAAATAAAGTCTGAAATGTCCATAGAATAGGTTAAATAGGAGGAATTGTACAGCAAAGCGTTCTTAGGAAGGTGGCTATCTCCGATGAACAGGAAACATTGTGTACAGCATGTGTGGAAAAGTCTTTGCAGTCAGGGTGCATGAAGATGAATTAGTCCAGCAGGAACCGGCAGTCTCTTTAAACTGATGAGGTTCACACTTGAAATGAAAGGATGTTTGCACAGGATCTGATGTTTGCACAGGATCAGTCAAGTCACTGGAAACTGGTGGTGTTTGCCCTTGAGATGAAATGATGTCTGTGCATACAGGGAGGGATTTGAAAAGAGTCCCGATATCATTCAGCAGCTGTACTCCAGTGTGATCCAAATAAGAGATAGAAAATGGAGGAGAAACCATGTTGCCTGTACTGAATGTAGAGAGAGAGAGAGACCAGGTTGCCTGTACTGAATGTGGCAACATGTGACAATGTTAATACATTTACTTGTTATAGTTATGGCAAAAGAGAGACAATATTCAAGTACTTAAGGTTCTTAATCAGACATTCCAAAAATATATGTTTTTGTGTGCCGCATATAACTATTATGGCAATTCAGAGAGACCATAATTCTGTACTGAATGTATTTAAAAAATTATGTCAGTCAGAAATGTGTACTGAATGGTTCATATCAAGTGAGCACCATACAATAAACACTGTATAGATATAGAATAAAACCTTTTCTTAAAAATATAACCCCTAACTAAGTTACATTTAGCATATGCAAATTATAGGGAAAAAAGAACATTGCGCATTTGGGCTAGTAAAAAGTGGGAAAAGAGCTAGCTCTAGAAATGGCCAATATTATATATCCTGGGGTACCCCTCAAACCAAAACAAGTAGACAAAACACAGACCACATGATACAGACAAGACACAAAACATATAGCTCTAGGTTTCAAACTATTCTTCCATCGGTCAAGTGTTCAGAGCTGAACTTATCTCTGGAAATAAACACATTGTTATAGAAAAACAAAAGTATATGGACAAATAATGCATATCATAACCATCTCATATTTAGAAAAGCTAATGTCTCTTTGGATCGTCTTTATCTCTGCAGTGACAAAGAGGATCCCTGGAAAACACCAGAAATATCCTAGTGCCAAAACTGGGATGGGCATGCATATATCCGAACCGCTGCTAAGAAAAAGAAAAGAAAAACACATTTTAATTTTGCAACATCCTAATTTCAGCTAAAACAATAGGAAGGAATTTTTTCCATTCACAAATGTGCCAGCTGTGGCTTTCCAGATTTTATCTTTAATAGTCCTGTTCATGCGTTCGACAATACCGGAACTCTGTGGGTGATATGGGAGATGAAATTTCCACTCAATGCGGAATGCGATAGCTAAATCTTTGCATACTCTGGCAGTGAAAGCAGGACCATTATCTGTTGATGTGTGTGGGACATCCCCACCTATGGATGATTTCGTGAAGTAAAATGTTCACCATAGTCTGAGCAGTTTCATTTGTAGTGGGAAAAAACTTCAGGTTATCAGGAGAACATGTCAACAATAACAAGGAGAACATGTCAACAATAACAAGGGCAGCTGGTATACAGGGTTTCCCCTCTTTGCACCAAAGTCCGTCCAAAGGGCGGCTTTGGGCACTGGCCAGATGGGCATTGATTAAGCCAGTGACCAGGGTCTCCGCAATTAAAACATCCAGTACTTCTAGATGGATTATTACCATCTCAATCGGAGACAGGGGCCCGCCCGTTACGAAACCCGTGACCCCTTCTTCCGCGAGGAGCGGACAGGCGCGGTCCCCAGGTAGGTAGCTGGCCCTAATAATGCAGGATTTCCCAAGGCTTAGAGATCTCAAAGCATAGGAGAGTGTTGCATAGTGGTTAGCGCTACAGCCTAAGGAACCTGAGGCTTGGGGGTTCAAACCCCGCACTGCTCCTTTTTTCAATCTGAAATTATGCACGAGAACTAGTGGGCCATTCTGAGATCATTTGTTTGACCAGAATCTGCAAAGGAGAACGGAGGTTAGAAAGGAAAGTCTGAAGTAGGGAATCCATATTTGCAGGGGCACTAAGTCCTGCCTCTTGGGTCCAGGTTTCATTAAACCTCTTCCACACCTATCAAGCTCTGTCTGCAATCCTAATCGAATCACATTGGATTCCTGTTACTCATCACATTACCTTTAAAATCCTACTTTTAGTTTTTTAAAACACTGTCTTTGAACGAACCCCAATTCATTAATAACTATTTACTCCCCATAGTATATCACTTTCTTTAAGATCCATTAATCAAAAACTCTTAACAATTCCATCACTGAAAGTTATCGGAACTCGTCATTATGATATCTTCTCTATAATGGCCCCACAATTATGGAACACCTTACCTCAGCATTTAAGAGAAGAAAATGACCTAAACCATTTTAACCCTTTCAGGACCATAAGGATCGTAGGCCAATTTTTGTGGTTTTGACGACATTTTTATGGTAAAAAGGGCTTGCAGATGCCAAAAAATTGATTTTTTTTGTGAAATATCATTATTTTTATTTAAAAAAATCACACTTCTGGCTTATGGACAGTGTGGCAAGTGAATCTTCTCGTCAATCTAGCAACGACGCTAATGAATGAATGTCGGAACCAGTTTGTTTACATAAAGGCAGTATCATATGGAATCCGTACATATCAAATTTAGAACTGTAGACTATCCCAATCAAAATTTATAGGATTTTAAAGTTATGGGACAAATATGTCCCTTGGTCCTGAAAGGGTTAAAAGCAATCTGAAGAGCTTCCTTTTTAAAGACACCTTTAATTTATTTATTCCCTATTCCTATTGCCCTCACCATTCACGTCTTCCCTTGTGTTCTATTAATACAATTGTAGTTCTGCCCTTTCTTCCTTATGCATCTGTTAGTTTGTATGTCATGTAATTTACTATAAATAAGCATATGTGTACACCTTTTGTTTTTTTATGATCATATTAGCACTATAATTAAATTTACATTTTACAGATTACGTAGGATACGATCTATTGCAAAATTCCTATGTCCTAAATCAATAAACATTCTTATCCATTCTTTAGTGATTTCTAAATTGGACTATTGTAATGCCCTATTTAAGGGGATATCGCTAAACGAAATTAAGCGACTTCAAATTATTCAGAACATATCCATTAAACTCATCACTAAGTCTAGAAAATATGACCATGTTACACCCCTTTTGATAGATGCACATTGGCTTCCAGTTAATTTCGGATAACGTACAAACTCTGTCTGCTTGTTTTTAAATCTCTTCTTCATAAGACCCCATCATTCATATTTAAACATTTAATTCCTTATCATTCAAATAGAACCCTGAGGTCTAATGAGCAAAACTTATTAACCATTCCATCACTTAAAATTAGACGTCAATTTATTTTTTTCTGTAACTGCTCCTCAAACTTGGAACGATCTTCCCATTTATCTGTGGAATGAGCAGGATTTAGGAAAATTTAAAAGCAATTTGAAAACATTTCTTTTTAAAGATGCTTTTAATATTTAATTAAATAGTTCTTAATTTGGTGATGTTATTTTACTGTGTTATGCTATGTGTTAATTGATTCCCCTAATGTATTTTTCCTTTGTTTTACTTTTCTTTATCAATTGTATTTCTAACCCTTATCTTACCCTATGTCATGAGTATAAAATATTATGTATTAGTTTTTTACCCAATGTTATTATTTAAAGTTTGTTTTGTATTGTATTGTCCTTATTTGACTATATTTTAATATGTTCATCGCTTAGAATTTGATTAAGCGATTAATCAAGAAAAATAATAAACCTGAAACTTGAAACTTGATTTGTAAATCGCTTAGCAAATTAAATTAAGCTATTCAATAAGTTAAAAATAAACTTGAAACTTGAATCTCACAAATTTCCATATTTTTCTTGCTCTATCTGTAAAACTAATTCTGGCCCCTGTATTAATTAAAGTTAATTTATCCTGACCCTCTTTAAGACAATTGCCTCCAAATTATTCAAAATACTGCCATTAAAATCATTTCACCTTAAAAGCTCAAAAATTTGATCATGTCACACCACTTTTGATTAACTCCCATTGGCTTCCCATAGATCATTGATTTACTTATAAAATAATGTTACTGATACATAAAACCATAGCTTCCGGTCTACCTGATTTCATCAACAGGTTATTAATCTCCCACAACCTGCATCACACATTACATTCTTCTTATCAAAACCTGTTATCCATTCCCTCTTTAAGACACCTTGGCACCGTGCATACTAATAAAGTTCATCACTTGATAAATTTAAAACTAGCTTGAAGGCCTTTCTTTTTAAAGACGCATTTGGAGTATAATAGTCCTTTTAAGAAAACAGAGAGTTGGAATAAAAGGCCAATACTCAGACTGGAAATGGGTCACGAGCGGAGTTCCGCAGGGGTCGGTGCTGGGACCTCTACTGTTCAATATATTTATAAACGATCTGGAGACGGGGACAAAATGTGAGGTTATCAAATTTGCCGATGACACCAAACTCTGCAGCAGGGTTAGAAACACGGAAGACTGTGAAGACCTGCAAAGGGACCTAACGAGACTGGAAGACTGGGCAAACAAGTGGCAAATGAGTTTTAACGTACAGAAATGCAAGGTCATGCATGTAGGGAAAAAGAACCTGATGTTCAGCTACAAAATGGGGGGAACACTGCTAGGGGTGAGCAACCTTGAAAGGGATCTGGGGGTGATGGTCGACACATCACTGAAACCATCGGCGCAGTGTGCGACAGCCTCAAAGAAAGCAAACAGAATGCTGGGCATCATCAAAAAGGGTATCACAACCAGAAGAAGTCATTATGCCGCTATATCGCGCAATGGTGCGCCCGCACCTGGAGTACTGTGTGCAGTACTGGGCGCCGTACCACAAGAAGGACATGGCGGTACTCGAGAGAGTGCAGAGGAGGGCGACTAAACTGATAAAAGGTATGGAAAATTTTTCATACGCTGACAGGTTAAAAATGCTGGGTCTGTTCTCCCTAGAGAAGAGGAGACTTAGAGGGGACAAGATAGAAACCTTCAAAATCCTAAAGGGCATAGAGAAAGTAAATAAGGGCAGATTCTTCAAACTATGGGGAGCCACAAACACTAGGGGTCACTCGAAGAAATTGAAAGGGGACAGGTTTAGAACAAATGCTAGGAAGTTCTTTTTTACCCAGAGAGTGGTGGACACATGGAACGCACTTTTAATAATTACACAAATGTATTTTCTACCCTTTTTCATTTTGTTTCGGTAAGTTCCCCAAACAAACCTGAAACCTAAAACGGAATTTATTTTTTATTTTTTTTCTTTTCTTTCCGGCGACACAGCACAAGAAAAGGCAGAAATTTAAACCTATAAGCAGTGCAAACACATACGGGAAAGACAAGTGCTGAAAAGTTCTCAGCCGGCCTACAAACAGCTTGCTTGTCACTACAACAAAGGACAAAGACTACCACAGAATCAGCTCTAGGACACCCACTGCAAAAACCAAACCTGATCTACGACATCTCCATCCTAATCCCAGTGAACAGCATAACAAATGAAACCTCAAAATACATTACTCATATAATAACCGAAATAGAACATTGGACAAGCAACTTCAAACTGAAACTTAACACAGAAAAAACAAAAATCTTCCTTGCAAGCCCAACGGATAAAATTACCAATTCAACGCTACATATAAAAGACCATGATTACCCAATTACCAACACAATAAAAATATTGGGAGATTAAAGACCATCAAAAAATACTTTGAACCACTTTCGTTTAGATTACTAGTGCAATCACTAGTGCTTTCTACCCTGGACTATTGTAATATCGTTTATTTGGGTATCATTCAGAACTCAGCTGTCCGCTTGACACATGGATTAAAAAAGAATGACCATGTCACCCCCACCACAAACCACTGCACTGGCTGTCAGTCGAGGCAAGAATATTATTCAAGTTCTCCTGCATATGTTTCAAGCTAGTTTGGGGACCAGCACCTACATATCTACAAACCCATTTCGCACTCCACAACCCAACAAGACAAACCAGAAACAGCTATCTTTTTTGCATACCCAAGCATAACCAATTGTAAATACAAAACCTTTCTGGACAGAACCTTCATGTTCCAAGCAAATAAACAGCAACATTGGCTAGATAGTCACATTAATAAAGCCGAACTGACCTACAATGCCTTTTAGAAAACTCATAAAAACTACCCTATTCGACAGATACATCACCTAAACAGAACCTCACCAAGCACTCTTTCTTTTCACAATGCTCTCTGAAATCCTAATTCGTGCTTTTTCTGAATCTCTAAACAAACTGTACATTGTAATTTTTTCCCTCTTTTTTTTCCAGGAAAGCTGTGATTTTTCTTTACAGGTCAGCTCCGAAATTCTTAGCAAACATTATATTTTGTAATTTTGATTCCTAATAGTCTCTGTACTCTGTACTCCCTCCACATATTGTAAATCACTGAATGTCCAGCTCTCTTAAATGCAAACCGCCCAGAGTCGCAAGATTGTGGCGGTATAGAAGAATAAAGTTATTACCATTATTATTATTATTACTGAAGCGAACAAAGTCTCATCTGTCTAGGTCGGAGGTGGAGAATCCTAAGTGCCTTTATGACCCATTAGAAAACAATATCACAATGCAGGAATTTTTTCAATAAAAAAAAACAATGTAACAATGCAGAAATTTTCGCTTACCTTACCTTATAAGCGAGGTACATTAATAATATACAATATAATCTTATACTCTATAAAATCTTATCTAAGCGATAGAAGAGAAAGCGCATGCAAAGAATAGCACAGATGACAGAATGCGCAGACGTTTCTATAAATCCACAATAGAGACTTTCCAAAAGTCTTCACTTAATTTCATTCTTCCCGAAAGAATGGCAGCTGCTTATTTTCGCGGCGGGAATTTACCGAAAACTCCACATTAATATTTGTCCTTACCAAAAAGACAATAACCGCGGCGGGTTTACCGAAAACCCTGCAATTTAAATAAAGGGTTGGAACATGATGCCAATACCTGTGAGTATTAAAGAACAGAATTCAAAATTCAGAAATACTCACAAAATATTGGTAATGTCAAGTCCATCCCGGACGAGCCCCCAAATTGAAACGAACATGATCCATTTCTAGGTCCCAAAATCGTTCTGCAAAACATTCTGTCATCTGGAGGCAATTCCCCTTAGAAAGAAAGATAGGTAGCCAGTATTCTAAAGAGATTTTTGCCTGATTTATTATGAGTCTGCAAAACATTTATATATCTGTTACATGGGTCAGTGGTAACCATCACAACAAAAGGGGGATGGACAAGAGAGGGGAGGGGGTGCGTGAGCAGGATATGTACTTCATTGTTTAAATCTTAAAGGTGTTAAGAGCTGTGGGGGGTTGAGCCTTCATGTCTCAGACAACTAACCTAGTTAACATAAATTAAATGACCTCTTCCCAAACCATTAAGAGAGTAAACACCCAACATTCTGCATCTGATTACCTCCAGCACAGGCAGGAACAAAAGACATCCTTTTAGACAGAGACAGAAAATTTATCCATTAAAATGTGTCCTTTCATTAACATAGAAACATAGAAATAGACGGCAGATAAGGGCCCAAGGCCCATCTAGTCTGCCCACCTTAATGTCCCTCCCCTACCTTTGCCCTGTGAATAGATCCCATGTGCTGATCCCATTTGGCCTTAAAATCAGGCACGCTGCTGGCCTCAATCACCTGTAGTGGAAGACTATTCCAGCGATCAACCACTCTTTCAGTGAAAAAGAATTTCCTGGTGTCACCTCGTAGTTTCCCGCCCCTGATTTTCAACGGATGCCCTCTTGTTGTCGTGGGACCCTTGAAAAAGAAGATATCTTCCTCCGCCTCGATGCACCCCGTAAGATACTTGAACGTCTCGATCATGTCCCCCCTCTCTCTGCGCTCCTCGAGCGAGTATAGCTGTAATTTGTCAAGCCGTTTTTCGTATGGTAGATCCTTGAGTCCCGAGACCATCCGGGTGGCCATTCTTTGCACCGACTCTAGTCTCAGCACATCCTTGCGATAATGCGGCCTCCAGAATTGCACACAGTATTCCAGGTGGGGCCTCACCATGGATCTATACAATGGCATAATGACTTTCGCATCATCATAATCCAACTTCGCTAGCAGTAGAACTAGTGTTGGATTATCTCCTTTCTTTGTCTAACTCTGGTCTCAAATCTACTTCTAGCAGAGTCCACCTCAGTGCCATTACTGCTTTTCATGAGCAAGTTCACGGAAAACCTCTCACTGCTCATCCTTTGGTTTCCAGATTCATGCGGGGTCTTTTCAATGTGAAACCACCTCTCAAGCTCCCTCCTGTGGTCTGGGATCTTAATGTGGTTCTTTCCGCCTTAATGAAGCCTCCTTTTGAACTCCTAGCCACAGCTTATTTCAAATTTCTCACTTGAAAAGTGGTCTTCCTTATTGCTCTCACCTCTGCCAGGAGGGTCAGTGAGCTGCATGCACTAGTTGCCGATCCACCTTTCAGTCTTTCACCATGTCAAGGTGGTTCTGCGTACACATCCAAAGTTTCTCCCTAAGGTTATCTCTGACTTTCATCTTAACCAGTCCATTGTCCTGCCTGTATTCTTCCCGAAACCTCATTCTCATCCTGGAGAACAGGCTTTGCATAGTTTGTAAGCTTGCTTTGGCTTACTACTTAGAGCGCACTAAGCCTCACAGATCATCTCCCCAACTTTTTCTCTCTTTTGATTTCTAAACGTACGCTATCCAATTGGCTTGTTGCTTGCATATCGTTCTATTATGCTCAGACCGGACTGACACTGGAAGGTTCTGTCACGGCCCATAAGGTTAGAGCTATGGCAGCGTCCGTTGCTTTCCTCAGATCAACTCCTATTGAGGAAATCTGCAAGGCTGCTACTTGGTCCTCAGTTCATACTTTCACATCTCATTATTGTCTGGATGCATTCTCCAGACGGGATGGACACTTCGGCCAATCTGTTTTGCAAAATTTATTTTCCTAATGGCCAACCTTCCCTCCATCCCTCTTTTTGTTAGCTTGGAGGTCACCCATCAGTTAAGAATATGCTGCCTGCTTGTCCTGGGATAAAGCACAGTTACTTACCGTAACAGGTGTTATCCAGGGACAGCAGGCAGATATTCTTACGTCCCACCCTCCTCCCCGGGTTGGCTTCTTAGCTGGCTTATCCTAACTGGGGACCGCGCGCCTCCGTCGGGTTGTCAAACCTTACTTTCCTGTCAGTGCCTTAGCCAATCAGTACTCGGGCACTGATCAGAAAGCAAGGCTATGACAGCTCAGACTTGTCAGCAAATTTTGGCCACAAATGTGGCAGAACGAGGTTAGAGAATCACTTGGCGATGTTAGAAAATCGCTCGGAATGCTCATTTTAATATTAATGGTCTCGTTGTACTACGTTTGAATGGCAGAATTGGAGACTACTAGGAAATATTTAAAAGACCATGGTATAATCCGCCGCTAAAATACATTTTATTTATTCAATTTTTTATATCGTTCTCCCAGGGGAGCTCAGAACAGTTTACATGAGTTTATTCAGGTACTCAAGCATTTTTCCCTGTCTGTTCCGGTGGGCTCACAGTTTATCTAGTGTACCTGGGGCAGTGAGGAAATTAAGTGACTTGTCCAGAGCCACAAGGAGCAGCGTGGGTTTGAACCCACAACCTCAGGGTGCTGAGGCTGTAGCTTTAACCATTTAGTGAGCACAATAAAGGCACGTTTAAGTTTTGAGAATCTTCCCCTAGGTTCTTAACTTATAATACCTTTTCCATTAGATAGGAATGGTATGCTGAACTCTCTGCCCAGCAATTTAATTCAAGCTTAATGGTCAACGCCATGCATTCACTGTTCTCCTCAGAGGCTTGTTAATTTTTAAAACTATATTGTTTATTCATTGATTGTTTTACATTCATCCGAGCAGATCGGACACTTGGTATTGGTGAATTCCCTGTACCCCTCCTCCTCCTGTCTTTTTCTTTAGGGCTGTTGCCGGCTTTGGTACAAACTGAAGGAGGCTGAAGAGACTGTGGAGAAGGAGGAGTTGAAAAGCTGTGATCGACATCTTCTGCAGTATGCTCACTAGCACAGATGGGCAACCCTTTGGTTCAGCCTACTGTACCTTTTTACTGGAGAAGATATTATCAAGATAAGAACCTAATATATTTTTATTATACAGTGGAACCCTGGTTTATGAGCATAATTTGTTCCAGAAGCATGCTCGTAAACCAAAGTGCTCATATATCAAAGGGAGTTTCCCCATTGGAACTAAGGGAAACTCAGTTGATTGGTTCCTTCCCCCCACCCCCCCCGAGGCCACTGGCGCTGCTTCACCTCACTCCACCACGTCCCAAAAAGACCCACCCCAAGGCCACTGGCGTGCTTCCACGCCCCCCCCTTCCAGAACCAGCATCGCCCGCCCAAACACAAGCCCTTACCCCGATCTGGCACCGGCACGCAGCACCGGGGAGAGTGGGAAACAGAAGGCCTTGAGCACGCGCAGATGCTCAAGCCCAGCCCAGGGAAGAGGCAGGATCTTCAGACACCGGCACGTCCTGTGAGTTGGTGCTTCGTGCCGGTGCCAGATCGGGATAAGGGCTTGTGTTTGGGCGGGCGGGCAATGCCGGTTCTCGGGGGGGGAGGCTTTCGAGCGGGGGGCAAAGCCAGTTCTCGGGGGGAGGGCT
This sequence comes from Geotrypetes seraphini, assembly GCF_902459505.1. Lineage (NCBI taxonomy): Eukaryota > Metazoa > Chordata > Amphibia > Gymnophiona > Dermophiidae > Geotrypetes > Geotrypetes seraphini. Next base: position 131,305,713 of record NC_047086.1, read on the forward strand.
GTGCTCGCAAATCGAGTCAACACTCGGTTTGCGAGGTACATTTTGTTCGTCTTGTAAAACACTCGCAAACCGAGGTTTGGCTAGTTTCTTTGTGGGAGTTGGATCTAGAGTTCCTGCAGGTCTCGGCTGTTCTGCTTTCACTCTTATGTAGTACCAGGTCACAGTCCATGTGCTTCCCTTCTCACCAGAGATTACTAGAATTGGGACATGCTAGAAGGTCTCTTGGAGTGGGTGGCGCGAGAGTGAGGGTGATCACAAATTTGTATCCCATTGCTTCAGATTTTCAGCAATTGTTTATGCCACCTAAGGTGGATTCGTTGGTAGCACAGGTTACTAAATGGATTTTGCTGCCTAGTGAAGGGGATGTGATCCTGAAGGATATGCAGGATCGCAGAGTGGATCTGGTCCTCAAAAGACAATTTGAGGTGCTGGCTTTAGGCTTTAAGGAAGCGGCCACAGCATTCTTTGTAGTGCGAGCCTGCCACAAAATGCTATACCAGAATCTGGTTACGGAGGAGGTGGTTTGCCCCCCCTGTCATCCCAACAGGGGTGGATTTTGTGGCTGACACTATCTACTACGATATGCTCAGTTATGAGTAAAATTTCAGCTTATACAATCTCCGCCCACAGAATGCTCTGGATCAGTCAGTGGACAGGAAATTGATGTGTAAACATGTTATGATGCCCAGCTTTTGATTTGATACATATGGTTATACTGTAGCGATTAACCAATGGTGGGACGACTGTCACAGTATTAGATGACATCAGCATGCTCTAGTTTTCCTTAGGTTTCAACTAAACTAAATTGACCTGTTTACTTTTAGGAAAGTTGTAGACATAGAGGTGCATGGAAATTGAGAACTGGGGCTCACAAAGTGCTTTATTATCTTACATAAGATAAGCATTTCAAAGTTTGGGGAGAAAGAGAACATGATCCTAGACATATTCAGCAGAATGTATCAAGTAGTAACGATGCCCACCTTAAACCCACTCACCAGGTCCATACCTAGATTTTCAGCTGCATTATTCAGATTGCGCGGCTGAATATACTACCTCAGTCTGCTCCGGAATGTGTATGAGAAGAGACTTGAAAACCTGAATTCCTAGAGAAGAGGAGGAACAGAGGTGATGTGATACATACATGTACAGTGAATATTTGAGAGGTATTAATGAGCAAATCTTTCTCAAAGATGAAGAAGCTAGAGAATTAAAGGACTTGAAATGAAACTGCAAGGAAGTGAACTTTAAAATCATGAGAAAATGCTTTTTTTCACAGAAAGGGTGATAGTTACCTGAAATGCCCTCCTAGTGGAGGTAGTTAAGACAAGCTGGGATGGGATGAACACAGAGGATGCCTTCCTACCCAATTCACCTAATCATGTATCTCTGCATATTTGATAAATATGGTTAAATTATAATTATGCCTTTACTGCGCCCAAACTAGGAATACCTGTATGTGGATGGTGTAAAAGCAAATGCACTCTTTTCATGTGCCTACTTTTACTCATGTATGGCACTTAATTTTATAAAAATCCTTTTGTTTCGAAACAAGCTTAAACCACAAAATCAACTTTATAGTTATCTCCAACCAGAAGCCAATGCAATGTCTTCATACAGAATAATTTGTCCCTGGATTATATTATTTTTTGGAAAAGAACTCTAAAAATAGCCTATATTTTATTCAGCTGAAAGAACTTCCTAGGTTTAACAAAGTGCAGACTGAAATGCTTGAGAATAATTCACGTAGTAATAACTTAAGGTTAATTAACTTTCCAAGACTTGAGTTAGTAACACCTAGAGATATACTTAAGAGATATCTAGTAGAGAACCTAGAGATACCCGAAGATTCATTACCACCATTTTCACGGGTTTATTATTTGCCTGATAAAGAACAAAATCAACAACCAAAAGAAAAACCTTCAGATCAAGAACTTCTAAATATATCACAGATCTTAGAAACATCTGAGAAGGATTTAGCATCACCAGCCACCATGATTATTACTTTAGCTTTGCCAATTGATAAAACATGGTTGTTAAAACTTTTCTTTAAAAATAGACAAAAAAGCTTTCTTGGTTATAAAATACAAATGTTCCCAGATTTGGCACGGGAGACGCAAAGGCGCCGCCGTGAATTTCTTCTTTTGAAACCTGGGGTTTTATCTTTGGGGGCAACCTTTTATTTGAGACATCCGTGTAAATGTATTGTATATCACCGTACTCTTAAATATGTGTTTTTTGAACCATCACAATTGACAAATTTCGTGGCTATGTCTCGCCTGAATGTTAACAATCTTTGAGCCCTATATTTAGGATATTGTGACCCTATCTCAGTGCTACAGTTCTCAGTTTCTTTTATAATTTTCTTTCTAGATAATTTCGCCAATTTTCTATAATTCTTGGATCCTAATTGTGGACTTGAGCATAAATAGTATATTTGTTTAATTTAAGATTTGTATTGCTTTGTATTTGATATCTATCCTATTCTTGCTTTCTGTACAAGTGTAATACTTGAAATTTAAGTTGAAAATAATAAATAAATAATAAAAAAAACAAAGTGCATACTTTAGCTGCATTAAGAGGAGGCATTTTGGAGCCACATTTAGATCAGGGGAGGACAATATATAGTAACATAGTAGATGACAGCAGATAAAAACCCGAATGGTCCATCCAGTCTGCCCAACCTGATTCAATTTAATTTTTTTTTTTCTTCTTAGCTATTTCTGGGCAAGAATCCAAAGCTCTGTCCGGTACTGTGCTTACGTTCCAACTACTGAAGTCTTTGTCAAAGCTCACTCCAGCCCATCTGCACCCTCCCAACCTTGAAGCCCTCCCCAACCCATCCTCAACCAAACAGCCATATACAGCAAGTCTGCCCGGTACTGGCCTCAGTGCTTCAATATTTACTAATTTCTGATTCTAGATCCTCTGTGTTCATCCCACGCTTTTTTGAACTCCGTCACCGTTTTCCTCTCTACTACCTCTCTCGGAAGCACATTCCAGGCATCCACTACCCTCTCCATAAAGAAGAATTTCCTTACATTGCTCTTGAGTCTCCCACCCCTCAGCCTCAAATTATGCCCTCTGGTTTTACCATTTTCCTTTCTCTTGGAGGGCGTGGCTTGGACGCGAACGATGACGGTTGGATGAAGAAAGAGCTCCTGTATAAACAAGCTTAATTTCAAAAAAAAACTACAAAAAAACGTTCTTAAAAAGTATATAAATTGGAGTTTACCTCTTTGATTAGGTGGGAGAGTCAATTGAAGGGGAAAATCGGAAAAAAAAAAGTGCCGTTTTCATTGTTTTCTGAAAAACGAGGTGTGGAGGGCTGAATCCGTCTCAACGGCAAAGACAGCAAATCGGGTCTCCCAAGCAGAGACGACAAGATCAGATCCCCGCTGACAGAGCCGGTAAGATCGGGTCCCCGCTGGCAAAAGCTGCAAGATCGGGTCCCGCTGACAAACGCGGCAAGATTGGGTCCCCGCTGGCAGAAACGGCAAGATCGGGTCCCCCAGGCAGAAACAACAATATTTACTTTTAAACGTTGCCAGGGTGGGCTGGTCCGGGACGCCGTGAGGTCAGAGAGGCTTTCCTTCCTCTTTAGCACGATCAAAGCTCTCTGGCAGAGAGCAAGAGGAAAGTGCAAGTGTCTTGTCTTGAAGAGGAAAGATTTCCCGAAGGTGGGTGTTAGCAGGCAGTTGCTCGTTGCAACACGACCGCGGCCATCTTGGATCGGAAAAAAAAGAAACTTTTACAAAGTCTGGGTCGGCCGGTGAGCTGCCTACTGACAAGGATAAGTTTTTTTTGAAATGCCTGATGCCTGCTTAATTCAGGTAATGGGCTGCTTGAAATAACTGTCCTCTGCTGGAAATGAGGAGAGATCTGCAGTGAAAGCTACTTGGCAACGGTTTTTAACTATTTCCTTGCTGCTAACTTCAAAAATAAACTGTGAAAGATTCAATATAAATGTTAATCTCTCATGCTGTAATTCAAGAGATTCAGATATAAGAGACTATAGGTTTTTGGGCTCTGAGGAAGGTCAAATAAAAGGATTGGTATTTTCTTTGACCTGAAGAAAAGTGACATTGAGGTAATTGAGAGACACTGAAATACAAATACATGCACATTGAAAGATTGAAGTAATATATTGGATGGAATATTGCTCTCCTCGATAAAAGCTGCGATTGGGCTTGTAAGAGGAGAGCTAGAAAAGAAGGCTACAAATTTTTTCAGGCTAGGTGCCAACAACGAGTCTGCAATAGAGCCTAAAAACAAATAACTTACAGTTGCCTTAATAATATTGAATAAAAGGGGCGTGGCTTGGATGAAAGGTTGGATAAACGAATAGCTCCTTATAAGCAAATATAAAAAAAAATATATTAAAAAGAATTACTACCAAATAAAAAAAAAAAAAAAAAAAAAACTAAAATATATATTGAAATATGACTTCAACTAAACAAAATAAAGCTGACTTAGGAGCTGGAACATCAGGAAGCAATAAGAGGTCGAAACCTGAGCCAGGTACACCCTCTAAAATCCCATTACCAACAGAAAAAAATCTGGATGTTATGGAAGAACTAAGACAAATAAAAGAAATTGTCTTAGATAGTAACAAAAAACTACAAAAAGCAATGGAAGATGCTGCAATCCTAACTAAAAGAGTGGACATTACAGAGAATAGAATTTCAACATTAGAAGATATTACAGAACAATTAAATACAGACATGAATCACAGCAAAATCATATGGAAAGAAATAATAGAGATAAAAAAAAATCTTGAAGACAGCCGAAATCGGGAAAGACGGAATAATTTAAGAATAATCGGATTACCTGAAGGAGTGGAAAAGAATGATCCGATTGCATTTCTTGAAAAATTTCTACCTAAAATACTACCATTGAAATTTAAAACGGAACTGGAAATTGAAAGAGCTCATAGGATTCCAACACAAAGAAATAACACTCAAACAGGTCCAAGAACTTTAATTTTCAAACTTTTAAGACACCAACAAGCAATTGAAATATGCCAATTAGCCAAGGAAATCAAAAATCTTAAATGCCAAGATTCAAAAATATACATTGTCCCAGACTTTGCAAAAGAAACAGCAACAAGAAGAAAACAATTCTTAGATATGAGACCACAACTAAGATCTCTAGGAGCTAGATTTGGGCTCCTGTACCCGGCAATTATGAAGGTTACCGTCGCTAACAAAACGCAAAACTTTACAGATCCAAAAAAACTACAGGAATTTATAAATCAACTGGAACAACCTATGACAATCTAAAAAATAATTAATGGGTTCATACTAAAGTTTATTGACGGTTAAAGATAGATCAAAACGGAAAACAATGGAAAAAGAACACACAAGGATCAAATTAAAGACTTAAACAACTTGTAACATTCTCCATAGAAAACAAGAAAACTGAAAAATATAAAAATTCTACTCAGAATAAATAGAATAAACTTAATGGCAGGAACGTAAATGATTTGAAACACATCTCCGAACTCAAATGATGACGAAGAAAGTTTCTTCAACAAACTTAAAAATGTACTGATTGAATCCGAAATCTTGAAAGCGGAGTAATAGTGAGAAAGAAAATCATCCTTCAATCACAAAGAAGATTGAAAGGAAAAAAAAAAAAAAAAAAAAAAAGATGTAGTGATTGGATTGTTGTATTTCAGGTTGAAGGTGGTACTTCAGGTTTAATTTTGCGTTTCAGATACATTAAAAGCATTTCAAATACGAAATATATGAAAAGAATAAGTCTGAAACGCAAATTTTATGTTCTTTTATTTATTAAATTTAATTTAGTATCCACAATAATTCAACCTGGGAATCCTCAATGGGAGATAAAAGGAGGGTTTTTGGCACAGGACTTCACTCTTGTCTACACAGGCCTCAGATACTTTAAAATTATAAATGTCTAGAGAGTATGCTATTGAGACAGAACTTACAAGAACACTGATGGGAATGTTAGCTCCTCTTAATTGACAACTCTCTCCTGAATCATAAGAAAATAATGAATATAAGAGATGAGTGGATTCCTGTGCTATAAACTCTTGTTACAGTTCTAAGGAAAGAGGCTAAATTGGAAAGCTTTTTAAAGTAAAATAATATACCACCTAAAAGAAATGAATAATAACTGAAATGTTCTTAGATATAATTGATTTAATATAATCATTCTTATGTATCTAAAGATATACAAATACAGAAAATAATTTTTCAATACATAAGAATGAAAAACTTTTTACTTATTCTTACAATTAATAATAAAATAAAAGAAAATATACAAAAATAGAGGGAAAAAAAAAAAAAAAAAATGGTAGTACTTTAGATAATTGTTAATAGCTTGTGGGAGTTATCTAAATCTAACCTCAACCTGCGTATCCAAGTTTTCGTAATTAATAAGGGGGGGAAGGGAGGGATAAGAGGGATGGGAGGGTATAAAAGGGAAATATATAAGGAATTCATGGGAATAAAGGAAAAAAGAGAAATGAAATACTTAAAACATTGGGAAAATATACATAATTTAATACCTGAAAATTTAAAAATAAATGGATATTAAAATTATGTCTTTAAATGTTAACGGTCTAAATCATATGATAAAAAGGAAAAAAGCACTATTATTTTTAAAAAGGCAAGATGCTGATATATGCCTTATACAAGAGACCCACCTCTCACATATAGAATCTAAAAAACTAGAAGGAGGCTGGGTCAAACAGTGTTTTTTCTCACCAGCTATAGGGAAAAAGGCAGGTGTCGCTATTTTAATTAACAAAAAATGCTCTGCTTCATTTAAACTAAAAGCTTCAGATATTCATGGAAGATGGATAATGGTGGAAATGAATATGGGAAATACTACCATGACGTTAATCAATATATACGCCCCTAATTCGAACCAAAATGAATTCTTTAAAACTCTTCAACAACTGATCATACCACTGGCTACTTCAAATCTTATAGTAGCAGGGGACTTCAATGCTGTAATGGATCCTTTATTAGATAAAAACCCAGGTAGAGTTATGAAATCTATGGGACTAGATAATTTGATTCAATCTTGTGATTTAATAGATATATGGAGAATACTTCATTTTGATGGTCGGGAATTTTCTTTCTGTTCTCATGTTCACAATTCTTTTTCAAGAATCGATTATATCTTTACTTCAAAACATCTTGCACATCAAGTGACACAAGCAGCCATTGATCCAATTATTCTATCTGACCATGGTGGAGTATGGATCAAAATTAAAACTACAAATCAAAATAATAATAGACCAATTTGGAAAATGGATAGTACAATGTTGGTTGACAAAAATTTTTGTGAAAATCTTCTAACAAAAATGAAAGAATTTTTTCAAATAAATGATAATGATGATATTAATAGAGAAACTTTATGGGATGCCTTTAAGGCAACAATTAGAGGACAAATAATTTCCTATTCGGCTTTTCTAAAAAAACAAATTAAAAAACAATTTTTAATATTAGAAAAAGAGATTAAAAATTTAGAATCAAAACTTATAGAAAAATGGGAATATTCTATTCAACAAGAATTATTAAAATTAAAAGGTAAATATAATGAAATCTCATCTAAGATGATTAGGAAAGATTTATTTTCTCAACAAACATTGTACTATGGTAATTCAAACAAATCAGGAAGAATATTGGCAAACTATCTTAAAGCGAAAAAAAGAAAAACAAAAGTAATAGCAATAAAAGATGAAAATGGAAATACATATACACAAATTGAACCTATTTTAAAACAATTCTTAAAATTCTATAAATCTCTTTATTCTTCCGAAAATTATCTAAATAAAGAAAAAGATGGTTTTGAATTTTTAAAAATGTTAGAGGGTCCAAAAATTCCTGAACATATAAAACGAAGTTTGGAAGAACCAATATCACTAAAAGAATTAGGAACAGCTTTGGAGTCCCTTAGAGTTGGATCCGCTCCAGGTGGTGATGGATATACAGTGGAATTTTATAAAACATTTCAAAACTTTTTATTACCCTATTTATTAAATCTTTATCAATATCAACTCAATAAAGGTTGTATTAAAGGCACTATAGCAGAATCTTTGACTATTGTTTTGCCAAAGTCCAATAAAGATCCCACTTTGGTATCAAACTATAGACCAATATCTTTAATAAATGTAGATGGAAAATTATTAGCAAAAACACTTGCGCTAAGATTAGCTAAAGCTCTCCCCCATATAATAGGTATGCATCAAACAGGATTCGTTGCTCAAAGACATTCATCTCACAATACCAGATTAACATTCCATATGTTATATTTAACAAAGAAAATTAACGAACCTACTTTTGCAATTTCATTAGATGCAGAAAAGGCCTTTGATAGAGTAGAATGGCCTTTTATGTATCAAGCAATGGAATGGTTTGGTATAGGTCCTGGATTTATACAAATGATACAAACAATGTATAGCTCCCCTTCTGCTAGACTATATATTAATAATACGTTTTCAGAAAAATTTGATCTACAGAGAGGAGTTAGACAAGGATGTCCCTTATCCCCTTTGCTGTTTGATATTGTTTTAGAACCCTTAATATTAGCTATCCAACAAGCTAAGGAGATACAGGGTATACCTCATTCAGATAAAGAATATAAAATATCTGCTTACGCAGATGATTTATTATTATATCTGAAGAATCCAGAATCCACCATTCCACATCTACTTGAATTGATTGAGAAATTTGGAAAATTTTCAGGATATAAAATTAATTGGAATAAATCAGAAATTCTTCCACTAAATATACATTGTACAAAAGGTTTATTTGATACATTCCCTTTTGTTTGGAAGGAAGAATATATCAAATACCTTGGAATTTTGATAACAAAAACAGTAGATGAAACAATGAAAATTAATGAAAAATGCTTATTACAAAAAGTAATAGAAATGTGTGAGCAATGGAATCCTTTGCATTTATCTTGGTGGGGAAGAGTACAAACTGTAAAAATGATGATTTTACCAGTTGTATGTTACCAAATGGGGATGATACCAGTTTTCTTTCAAGATTCGTTTTATACAAAAATAAATAGGACTTTGACAAAATTTATATGGCTTAATAAAAAACCAAGAATAGCTCTAGCGTCATTACAAAAACCAATTAAGGAGGGAGGGGTAAATTTTCCCAATTTCTATAGGTATCATCAAGCCTATATCTTACGTCATGGTATGTATTGGATCCTCCCAGAACCCACAGATAATATTCCAGACTGGTTTTGGCTAGAATGGAGGCTTATGTTTCCATTACGTCTTAATCATGTAATTAGTATCAAGATGCCAAGGTTATACAAAGATCATAAAATATTTATGGATACCTGGAAAACTCTAAAATACATAAGTAATCTTACTCAAATTCCAATTAGTAAATCAACCAACCAAACTATATGGCTAAACCCCAAGATCAAAATTGGCGGTTTTAAAGTCATCTGGAAACATTGGATGATAGCAGGCATCCGCACTCTGGATGATGTAATTAAAAATGATAAATTGCTGGAGTTTTCACAATTGCAACAAAAATTTGGTCTCAATAAAACACAATATTTTAAATGGTTGCAATTGAAGCAATCTATTCAGAAAGGGTTCCCTGAATGGAAAGATCTCGCTAAATATCATAGTTTGGAATTCTTATGTTTCCAGATGGACTCAATAGGTCACAAAGCCGCACAGTGGTATAAATTAATATCTGGATATATAAATAAAAAACCAAAAAATGGTCTTAGAGACATTTGGAGCATTGAGATAAAACACCAAATTAGTGCATCTCAATGGCCACGACTTTGGTCTTGGAGGCTAAAATGTACGGTGTCAGCATCTATGAGACAAACTTGGTTTTTTCTTCTTCATAGAGCTTTTTGGACCCCTACTCGTTTACAAAAAATAGATAGTTCAAGATCTAATAGATGCTGGCACTGTCATATTGAAATTGGGACATTAGATCATCTTTTATTCTTTTGTCCATTTATCCTATCATTCTGGAAATCAATTTGGCCCCAAATTAACAGAATGTTAGAAAATCCAGTAGCCTTGACATATGATACTATATTATTTGGAACAACTATGAGAGCAAAAAGCCAAATTTCATCCAGTAATAACAAACTTTTATTTATTTTAACTGGAATTGCAATACAACAAATTACATTCAATTGGAAACAACATGATAGATTGAACTATATGTTCTGGTGGAATTCGGTATGCCACATATACAAAATGGAACTTGCTATTGCAACACACAAAGGATACATGAATAAATTTAAAAAAATATGGGGACCATTAACCGATTTTTGTAATGAAGGATAATTTTTCCTATAAATAACACTGGAAACATCTAAAGACCGTTAACATGATTTCTCTAATGAATTTTTCCCATGATAAGATAATTGTAAAGAGGGAAATGGGGTGGGTTTTTCAATTTTGATTATTACATACTAAATTAATATTTTAAAAATATACAATAAAATTGATTTATGTATTATTGTTTGGGAAGGAGGGTGGGACAGGGGATTATTATATTAATGTTATACTTGATATTAATATATGAGTTAGTCAAGTGTGTATTTAAGTTTCTATTGAGTTTATTTGTAACACTTGTTGTAACACAAAAAAAATGAATAAAGATTTAAAAAACAAAAAAAAAAAAGCAATGAGTAGATACCATTTTACATTATAGATACAATTTTAGGTAGAAGGAATGGGAGGGGGAAATTTGAATTTATTAATGATTAGTTTTCTAGAAAAGATTAGTTATGTGATATATTTGATTGAATGTAAGATTGGAAGGGTGGGAGGGATGGGATTAAAAATTTTTTATCTATTAGTATCATAAATGATAGAATTGCAAATGATGTATTTATTGACAAATGTTTTATATATATGTATTTGTTGTAAGATGAAAAATAAATAAAGATTTACATTTTCCTTTCTCTTGAAAAGATTTTGTTCTATGTTAATACCTTTCAAGTACTTAAATGTCTGAATCATATCTCCCCTGTCCCTCCTTTCCTCTAGGACAGGCGTGCCCAACACGTCGATCGTGATCGACTGGTAGCTCAGGAAGGCAACGTGAGTCGATCGCAGAGCCCATCCCGGGCTCCGTGATAGACTCGTGTTGCCGTCCCGATCTCCTGGGCCTATCAGCCTTCTTCTCCCCAACGTCAAAGATGCCGACGCCGGGCATTAGGCTGTTTTTGTCATTTCAGGGGGGGGGGGGGAGCTTGGCAGCAGCAGCAGCAGCAGCCTGAAAAAGAAATCATCCTGGCCGGGGTCGGTGTCATGCTCCGGAGCTTCTACAGCCTTCCTATCTCCCTCTCCCTTCTACCTGCTTCCAGCCACACCCCCTGCTCCGCAGCTCTCTTCGGCAACTCAGCAGCAGCGATCGACACAAGCTTCTGACGTCGGGGCCTACCTTCTGCGAATCCCGCTTGTTTCAACTTCCTTTTTCCACAAAGACGGGACTCGTAGAGGGAAGGCCTCGATGTCGGCAGCTTGTCTTGATCACCGCTGCTGACGAGTTGCTGAAGAGAGCCGCGGAACAGGGGGGTGTTGCCAGGTGCAGGTAGAAGGGAGAGGGCCAGATGCAGGACTCGTGGGTGAGGGAGGAGAAGAGAGAGAGAAAGAGAGAGGGGAGGGAAACAAAAGGAAATATTTCATACTGGGCTGTGCCGGAATGGAGGGAGGGTGGAAAGATTCTGGCTACAGGGTGCAGTAACAAAGGAAAAGGGGGGAAAGCTGAAAATGGAGATAGTGACACAAAGAAGAGAAAGGGTAAGCAGGACTTACTGAATAAAGATAGAGATACAGAGGGGACATGAAGAGGAGGTGAAATACAGACATAGAAGTAATGCTAAAAAAGTGTGCAGGGGGGGAGATAAAGACATTGAAAGGGCAAATGGTGAACATGGGGTAAAGACAAGGACAGAGACAAATGAAGATTCTGAAAAAGTGGTGAGATAGGGATATAGGTGAGATGGACACAAAGAAGGGTGATGCTGGAAAATAGGTAGAATGGTAATTCTGACAGACACAGAAGGGAAATGCTGGATCAAGGAGAGATGAGGCTCAGGCTGGATGGAATGAGGAGAAATGCCTTGTTTTCCCGGAACTTCCGCTCCTACGTCAGAATTGACGTCAGGGAGCGGAATGCTGGTCAGTGCGACGCTTCTGCAGGGAAAGCTTGGGACGGCGTTGGCTTGGGGGCTGTTCCCCGATGGCGGTGGCAGCAAACCGAGTGGCTTGGGGGAGGGCACGGAGAAAGAAAGAAAGGGGGCAGACAGGGAGACAGAAAGAAGGGGGAACAGGGAGACAGAAAGAAAAAGTTGGGGGAGAGAATGAGGTCTGGAGGAGAGGAAACATGCAGGAGGCTGAAAGAAAGGAAGAAAGATTGGATGCATAGTCAGAAGAAGAAAGTGCAACCAGAGACTCATGAAATCACCAAACAGCAAAGGTAGGAAAAATGATTTTATTTTCAATTTAGTGATCAAAATGTGTCTGTTTTGAGAATTTATATCTGCTGTCTATATTTTGCACTATGGCTCCCTTTTACTAAACCGCAATAGCGTTTTTTAGCACAGGGAGCCTATGAGCATTGAGAGCAGCGCGAGGCATTTAGCGTAACTCCCTGTGCTAAAACCTACTATTGTGGTTTAGTAAAAAGGGAGGGGGTGTATTTGTCTATTTTTGTATTTTGTTACTGAGGTGACATTGCATAGAGTCATCTGCCGTGACCTCTTTGAAAAAACCCGGAATATGAATAATTAACATTTTCTCTGCCTTTTAGTGTGCTTTGTGTTTTTTTTTAATTTTATTGTTGGTAGATCATTTTGACTTAGTCATTATAAAAGTAGCTCGCAAGCCCATAAAGTGTGGGCACCCCTGCTCTAGGATATACATATTCAGGCTTCCAGTCTCTTCTCATAGGTCTTTTGGCACAAGCCTCCTATCATTTTTGTCTTATGTCCTTCGCCAGATATGGTCTCTAAAACTGAACACAATACTCCAAGTGGGGCCTCACCAACGACCTGTACAGGGCCATCAACACCTTTCTTCTACTGGTTACACTTCTCTTTATACAGCCCAGCATCCTTCTGGCAGCAGCCACCACCTTGTCGCACTTTTTTTCACCTTTAGATCTTTGGACACTATCATCCCTCTCCCACTCCGTGCATATCAGCCTCTCACCTCCCAGCATATACGGTTCCTTCCGATTATTAATCCCCAAATGCATTACTCTGCATTTCTTTGCATTGAGTTTTAGTTGCCAGATATTAGACCATTCCTCTAACCTTTGCAGATCCTTTTTCATGTTTTCCACTCCCTTCATGGTGTCTACTCTGTTACAAATCTTGGTATCATCCGCAAAAAGGCAAATCTTACCTTCTATCCCTTCAGCAAAGGCACTCACAAACATATTGAACAGGATCGGCCCCAGCACCAAATCCTGAGAGACTCCACTACTCACCTTTCCTTTCTCCGAGCGACTTCCATTAACCACAACCCTCTGGAATCTATCCTACAACCAGTTTCTAATCCAGTTCACCACTTTGGGTCCTAACTTCAGCCCCTCAAGTTTGTTCAAGAGCCTCCTATGAGGAACCATGTCAAAGGCTTTGCTGAAATCTAAGTAAATTACATCTAGCATATGTCCTCGATCCAGTTCTCCGCTCACTCAATCAAAAAATTCAATCAGGTTCGTTTGGCATGATTTACCTTTAGTAAAGCCATGTTGCCTTGGATCCTGTAACCCATTAGATTCTAGGAAGTTCACTATCCTTTCTTTCAGCAACACTTCCATTATTTTTCCAACAACCGAAGTGAGGCTTACCGGCCTGTAGTTTCCCGCTTCATCTCTGTGACCACTTTTGTGAATAGGGACCACATCCGCTCTTCTCCAATCCCCAGGAGCCACTCCTGTCTCCAGATATTTGTTGAACAAGTCTTTAATAGGACCTGTCATAACCTCTCTGAGCTCCCTCAGTATCCTGGGATGAATCCCATCCAGTCCCATCGCTTTGTCCACCTTCAGTTTTTCAAGTTGCTCATAAATACTTTCCTCCATGAATGGTGCAGAATCTACTCCATTTTCTTGCGTAACTTTGCCAGACAATCTCGGTCCTTCTCCGGGATTTCCTTCTGTGAACACAGAACAGAAGTATTGGTTTAGCACGTTTGCTTTTTCCTCATCACTCTCCACATATCGGTTCCCAGCATCTTTTAGTTTAGCAATTCCATTTTGCATCTTCCTCCTTTCACTAATATATCTGAAAAAACATTTTGTCTCCCTTTTTTACATTTTTTAGCCATATGCTGTTCCGCCTGCGCTTTCGCCAGACATATCTCTCTTGGCTTCTTTTAGTTTCACCCGGTAGTCCTTTCTATAGTGTAGATTGCATTTTCAGATATGTATATGTTATATTTCATGAGAAGAGTGGGGGGGGGGGAAGCACACAGAAAGCTCTGTGGATATTCTTTCTGCAGCAGTTGTCAGAGTAAAAGGATGCAAATAATTTCACATAGAAAGGTAGGTGCAGACTACGCGTACATAGACTTCTGAAACAGTGCAATCCATTTGAAAAGGACACTTATAGCATTTGTTAGAAGTATTAAAAGATTTTTTTTCCTTTCATTATCAACAGACAGTAGACACTCTTATTCTAGATTTACATTGAATATCCACAAGTAGATTTCTTTGGATGTACTTTTTCATTTCAATATTAAATTAATTATTGGTTTTCTTTTAGACCCAGAAGAATACTCCCAAGAGGAAATGTGTAAGGTGGGGCATTCATCTAATATTTATGACCACGTAAACTGCTTAAATAAGTTTTATAAATGCAAAATTATGTCATTTGAACATGATCTTTTCAGGGTCATGCACAATTAAAAGATCCCAATATGGTAATTAAAGCAATACAATCATTTCTGCACCTATAGGTTGAAGATCCATTTTGATGGTAACATAAAAAAAATCAATCAATCCAATAAAATTGCACAGCAATTTAGAGTCAAATAAAATGTATCTACTAGATTTAAATATGTTTCAAGATGTCTAGAATGTTGCTTTCTCTAAAGAGACATAATTTTGTTGGGATTTCTTTTGAACTTTTAAGTGTAAGCTATGAAAAGAAGGTTTCATAAATAGGTCTGTATATGGATATCATGTAGTCTGAGTAACCTTCATTGTCAAACATGTTTTGTAAATCATATTTGATGAGTCACGAGAGAAATTTACCATGCACTGAGTTCTGACTTAGAACTTGTTATAGCGCTTCAGCATATGATGGATCTAAGCGGTTTATAATGCAAATATTTTATGAAAGGAACTCCATTAAAGAATAGGAAAGTAAAGAGATAAAATACTATGGGCCTTTGGCACCTTCCTGTACAAATAACCAAGGTGGCCTATTATAAAATGGTCCTTTAAATATAGAATATCTTAGATCAATTCAGATGTGTTGTGTGGGCTGCAAGTTGATGGTTTGTTATATCTCAAATACAGCAAAGGGTTAAATTCTAAACCGCTGGAAATAATCAAAACTCTGTTTACTTGCTCATATGAGCTTTCAGTGTTAATCCATGAACTTGAGTACTTGTGGAACAATGGTTAGATGAAAATACACATGGGTCCTCTTATTAAAGCTATGCACTGCTTACATGTATCTTTCCTGTCCACTGAGGCCACTTGTGTCGCATCCAGAAAATGGCTAATTTTCCCATATGCCTAATTAAGGGCCACACCCTAATTTCGCCAGTGATGCTCAGCCATTTAAAAAAGTTACCACGTGAGTCCTTACTGACACCTATTTTGTAGGCAGCAATTAGTGCTTGGCAGTGCTTTACTTGTTAACTGATTAGCACTGTCTGGCCCAATCTCCATTCCCAAACATGCCCCTCCTTAGTGAAAATTAAGAAACTTTTTTAGAATGCTGTGTATGTACTCAAACAGCAAATTTACCACAGGATGCCAGCTCATGTCCCATGATAAACCTTTTTAATGTCGTAAGTGCATACTAGCGCTTACCACAGTTTAGTAAAAGGACTCCATAGAGATGGTTCTTTTGCTTATCAGGATAGCTTTCTCAATAATACAGATTTTGTTTTGGTTTTTTCTTTTAGGAACTGGTGACTTTCCTTGACAAGCTGGTAAGAACTAAGCAGATTTTTTTTTTTTTACCCACTATTAAACTGTTTTAAACACTTTCTACACATTTGTTTACAGTGATAAAAGTAATTTGGATATTTTAATCTGTGCAAGGCTAGACAATTATCCCTCCCAAATTGGCTACTAGTTTAGACTGTATGGTGTCATCCTAGAACCGGCTCTTCAAACATCCATCAAACTTCATACTCGCTCAATCTGCGGCAATACAATGTGGACAGATATCCGTGGGCTAATTTGCAGCCTTAAAAATCCATCCCCAGTGGCTACATAATAGTATCAACCAGTGTTCACCATACGCATTCTAGCCCACCAATCTAGAAACTAACAGGGAAATTCTGTATAGGATGCTGGTCTCAGCAGCTGCCTATGCAAGGCGCTAATAAGGAAGGCGAAGAGAGATCTTGAGAAGAAGATTACGCTAGAAACAAAATCACACAGTAAAATCTTTTTTAGGTATATTAAAAGCAAGAAGCCGGGAAGAGAATCGGTTGGACTGCTAGACGACCAAGGGATAAAAGGGGCTTTCATGGAAGACAAGGCCACAGTAGAAAGATTAAATGAATTCTTTGCTCCAGTCTTCACCAAGGAATACTCGGGGAAGTTACCAGTGCCAGAAATGGTATTCAGTTCTGATGAATCAGAAAAACTTATACAAATTTGTAACAGTGAATGATGTAATGGGTCAATTTGACAAATTGAACAGTATCAAATTACCTGAGCCGGATGGTATATATCCCAGAGTGCTGGTAGAATTGAAAAATGAACTTGCAGAGCTGTTAGTAATTTTTAATTTTTCTTTGAAATTCAGCATAGTACTAGAAGACTAGAGGATGGCCAATATGACACTGATTTTTAAAAGGCCTCCATAGGTGATCCAAGAAATTATGGACTGTAGAGTCTGATGTCTATTCCGGGCACAATGGTAGAGACTATTATAAAGAACAAAATGACATACAGTAGTACCTTGGATTACGAGCATAATCCGTTCCAGGAGCATGCTCGTAATCCAAAATGCTCGTTTATCAAAGCGAGTTTCCCCATAGGAAATGATGGAAACTCGCTTTGATACGTTCCCCCCTCCCCCCACGATTCGCCCCCCCCCCCCCCCCCGCCGCAATTGGGCACCCCCCCCCCCCCTGCGATCGGGCAACCCCCGCCGCAATCGGGCTTCCCCTGGCCGCTTCTTAAGGTCATCTGGGCACCGGCATGTCCTGTGCTTGTTGCCGGTGCCCAAAGATCGGCCTCATCTTCTGCTGGGCCTTGAGCATCTGGAACTTGTATACCGCCTTTTTGTCACCTTCACATTTCAAAGCTGACATTCAAATCAGTGGGCACTGGAGGGTTAAGTGACTTACCCAGGGTCACAAGGAGCAGCACCAGGATTTGATCTCACAACCTCTGGGTGCAGAGGCAACAGCTCAACCAGTGAGCCACAGTCCTAAGCTGGCAAATTTCAGACCATTCTTCAAACTTTGCTAGGTCCTTCCTCATGTTATTCACACCATCAGGGGTCACATAAGAATAGCCTTACTGGGTCAGAACAATGGTCCATCTAGCCCAGTGTTCTGTCTTCATGGAGGCCAATCCAAGTCATAAATACCTGTCAAAAACCCAAATAGTAGCAGCATTCCATGCCACTGATCCAGGGTAAGTAGTGGTTTCCCCCATGTCTGTCTCAACAGCAGATTATGGGCTTTCCTCCAGGAATTTGTCCAAACCTTTTTTAAAACCAGCTACATTAACTGCTCTTACCACCTCCTCTGGCAACATATTCCAGAGCTTAACTTCTCTGAGTGAAAAAAATATTTCCTCCTATTGGTTTTAAAAGTATTTCTCTCTAACTTCGAGTGTCTCCAGGTCTTTGTAAATCTTGATGCAGTAAAAAAATTGATCCACTTGTATCTGTTCTACTCCACTCAGGATTTTGTAGACTTCAATCATATCTCCCCCTTCTGCCATCTCTTTTCCAAGCTGAAGAGCCCTAACCTATTTAGTCTTTCCTCAAACAAGAGGAGTTCCTTCCCCTTTATCATTTTGGTCACTCTTCTTTGAACCTTCTCTATTGCTGCAATATCTTTTTTGAGATAAGGAGACCAGAACTGAACACAATACTCTAGGTGAGGTCGCACCATTGAGCGATACAGAGGCATTATAACATTCTTAGTCTTGTTTGCCATCCCTTTTCTAATAATTCCTAGCATCTTGTTTGCTTTTTTGGCCGCCGCTGCAGATTGGCAGAATGTTTCACCATATTGGCCACGATGACACTCAGATCTTTTTCTTGTGTGCGGACCCCCAAGGTTGATCCTAGCATCCATTAACTATGATTTTGATTATTGCAAATTTTGGTGTCATCTGCAAAGAGGCAAATCTTACCTAACAGCCCTTCAGCGATATCACTTACAAAAATGTTAAAAAGAATAAGTCCAAGAACTGAAACTTGAAGCAAATTACTGGTAACATCCCTTTCCTCAGAACAATCTCCATTGACCTGTCGCCTTCCATTCAATCAGTTCCTGACCCAGTCTGTAACTTTTGGGGCCCATAGCCAGGGCACTCAGTTTATATATTAGACATCCATGTAGAGCACCGTCAATGATTTTGCTAAAATCTACATACACCACATCTAACGTACTCCCTCTGTCTAATTCTCTGGTCTCCCAGAGAAAGAAATTGATCATATTTGTCTGACAAGACCTGCCTCTAGTGAATCCATGTTTTCTCAAAACCAGTAATCCACTGTAGTCCAGAAACATCACTGTTCTCTGTTTTAAAAGCATTTACAGTAATTTACTTACCACAGAAGTCAGATTTACTGTCCTGTAGTTCCTACTTCTCCACTTTTGTAGAGAGGGACCACATCCTCTCTTCTTCTGCCCTCTGGAACTGCTCCCGACTCTAGAGAAGCATTGAGAAGATCAGCCAGCAAGGCTGCCAGAACTTCCCTAAGAGCCATATTCTCAAAACTTTAACACAGTCTCTAAACTGGTTGCAGATGGATTAGCCTGCATACATTTTAGCGGTGGATTATCAAAACAGTTTATCGCAGTATTTAGCGAGCTTTCTAGCAGTCTCCGACACTGCCATGCAAATGGGCTTTTGAATATTGAAACAAGCACTCTGGTGGATTCTTAAAAATCGCAGTCGTTCTCCAAGAGCGGTGTCTGCTTTTGGTGACAAAACTCAGTGACTGGTCTGGGAGTGCCGGTACAATGACAGCACTGTTAAAAGTGCATCTTGTGGCGTGTGTTTTGACTGTGGCTAACGAAAAAAATAAATTACAGGAAGAATCATAAATTGCCCTTTTTTTTTTTTTAGTGGAAGTAGTAAAGGCACGCTTCATCGCGTGCATCATAGTCCCCCTTGGCAGCAGAAGAGATGTCCACGCTCTCACCCTGCCACCCTCCCGTGCTTCCACCGACCTTCGCCCTTTCCACCTTATCTTACTTTCCGATGACTGGCCAGAGGGTTGCCTGCTCCCTCCAGTCAGCTGGCCTGCCTCTTCAAAATGGTGGGCCTTCCCCTCCTCATACTGGGCTCCCCACTCAACCATCTCAGAATAGCTGAATTTTTTTCAGGATATTTCCAAATTGGGGGGCATGATCTCAACTAGATCCAAAGTTAGGGGATCCTTTGTTTGAGCCACTGTTTTGTATCCGTGGAAAATGGCAACTGGGGACCTCCTTGAAATTGGACCAGTTGACATGGAATTACCCAAGATCTTTTTGGGATAGAAACATCGAAACATGACAGCAGATAAAGGCCAAATGGCCCATCTAGTCTGCCCATCCACTGTCTCTTTCTCTTTCCGAGTGGTTGTGTTTGTCAGCAGCAAAATCAAACTGCTGCCTCACTATTTAGTGTCACCATCCTCGTATCCCATGATACACTGTTTCCTGTGGTATAGGATTGCTTATAGTTCTGTGACAAGGATGCCATTGTACATGTTGCAACGGTTCAAAGCACTGGGTATAACATTATCATTAACTTAATTGTTTAAATATCTACAAACACATTTTCCAATTGGCTTCAATGGTGACACTTAGAGGGGGCATAATAAAAAAATCATCTAAGTCCATTTTGAGCCTAAAACGCTAGTCACCCAAAGATGGCAACGTCCATTCTCAAAATACTCCCAAAATATTTTTTGGGAGAAATCCTGCTTATACATCCAGCAGTTTGATCGTCCAGACCGCTAAGTCGTCTTTATTTATACCTCATTCTCATCCAAAAATTTGCCACAAGTCCCAAACGCCTAGAAAAATACCTTTTGGACTTGGGAGAGGTCAGCAAATTGATGGACTGACCACCCAGACATGGCAACAAAGTAGTGGGGCACCTTACAGGGCATTGCTGTAAACTTCACATAAAGGGTGCTGTATAAACATCTCACCACAACTCCCTTGCAGGTCATGGTGAGCCCCCCCAAAACCTACTATACCCACTTGTCTATCACCCCAATAGCCCTTATTGGCTGCAAGTGGCACCTATATAGTTTTGGTTTTGGTGATTGCACATGTTCCACCATAAATGTAGTGGTTAGAGTGGCTTATGGACCTGGATCCTCCTCTTTGGTTCACTAGCCCACCCCCCAGACTACTTAAAGCCACCTTTGTGCATCTCTACAAGGCTTTCCTATGTGTGTGTGTGTGGGGGGGGTTAATGATCACTGGGGGTGTGTGTAGGGGTCTGTACTTTGTGTCTACAGTGGTTATTTGGTCTCTTTGGATACCTTCTGAGCACTTATACATGTTTTTAGATTGCCTAAGTCACAACCTATAAGTTCCGTTTAGGCATTCTCATCAAACTTTTGATTATCACTGCAGGACAACTATGTTTGGTTGGCCCACCTCCCGCCCTAACCACTCCTCGAAAAACACCCCTTTTCGCTCTGGACGCACATCTCTAGTTAAAAGGCCTAAGATGCCTTTAGAAACGTCTAAAACGTTTCAATTATCGGCACTTGGACGACCTCTCTGTTGTAGTCTCGTGAGACCAAGGGAACTCACAGCATGGCTCTGCACAGGGCAGGAGTGTAGGAAGATCGCACCTGCTCCGCGTCACCTCTAGACCACCAGGTAAGGTCCGTGCTCCTGGGGCAGCTGCTTGCCTCCTCTGCCTCTGCCTCCGATGGCCCCCCCTCTGCCTCTGATGGCCCCCCTCTGCCTCCGATGGCCCCCCTCCGCCTCCCTTCTTGCCCTGATCCAAGTCCTGGGGCCGTAGCTACCTTTTACCATTCTTTCTTTCCTAACTCCCACATGTCTAGAATGTCTCACCTATTACACTGGAAAAAGAGGTTATGTCCTTACCTTGATAATATATTTTCCAGTAGATAGGTGAGACATTCTAGACTCTTGCCCTGTCCTTCCTTCGCCTGCCTACTAGACTCTTGCCCTGTCCTTCCTTCGCCTGCCTGTCTCATTCTGCATATGCTTCTCCAAGTTTGTTTCTTGGATGCCAGCCAACCTTTGAAGAATTTTGTAAATATATTCACAGCGCAAATGGCATGCAGCTATTGGGAGAATATCTCGCCTATCTATTCAAAAAGATATTTCAAGGTAAGTACATAATCTCTCTTTAAGACTGCTTTATGTGATTAATTACACAAATTGCATACAGGGAAATGAGCCACAGTACTGTACTTTATTTATTTATTTATTTATTTTTTTTGCCTTTTCGCTGAATAGACATCCTTACCTGATGTTAACTGCTCTTTATCTCTGATCATTTTTGTTGTTTACCTTGTGTTATTTTCTTAGGGAATTTCACAGGCTACATTCATTGGTCACGATTGGGGTGGTTCTCTGACATGGAATATGTCTCTGTTTTACCCAGAGAGAGTTAGGTAAGAGTCGTTTTCATTTGTGTGTTTGTCCTATATCAAACTCTTTGTGTTTACTGTATTAAGGAAGCTTTCTGACACTTTGTTGTAAACTGCTGTGCTCACTGATATAATGTGGAAGATTCGGAAATTAATTATTTGCCTTCAAGACCTTACCTAAAGTGAGCTACAGTTTTGGTATAATAGGTAGATCTGTGCCACAGAGGGCTTACAGTCTAAGTTGTATTTGAGGTAGTGGGGGAGGAGGGGCAAATAAACTTGCACCAAATCACAAGGAGAGTCAGCAGGAGGAACCAAATTTGAATCCTGTCCTCTCTGGTCCTGGCCTGCTGCTCTGAACCCCTGACTTCTAACTTCTTCACAGAATGGTAAAACACTAAAGATGGCAACAAAGGTGGTCGTATATGCTAGAAGAGATAGTTTCCATGGTTAACAGTGGGATATATCCTTAATAGCATAGATCACTAGTGCTGATGAGACTTGTCTGGTCCAGTTGATGTTTATTTGCCATGGTATATTATGTTACTATGATAGAATACAATTGTTACTCTTGTTATACCTAACTGTTTCTGTAATGTGTTTTTTTTTTTGTTGTTGTTTCTAGAGCAGTAGCAGGGATAAATACTCCCTTCTTTCCCTGTGACCCAAAGATCAATCAAGTAGAAAAGTTGAAAAACAACCCCATCTTTGATTATCAGTTTTACTTTCAAAAACCGGTAAGTATGACCAACTATATATTCATACTTCTAAAAGAAAGTACAGCAAGTCATCATGTTCAAATGCAGTTTGCAACAAACATTCAGATTTTGGTCAGAGTGTTGGAATTTATGGATGAATTTTTCTCTGCACAGCAGAAGTCCAAAAATCTGGACTGCTTGGGGATTGGGTCAGTCTGGATTTTTGGATTTTACAAATTCTCAGGCAGTACTTTTAAAAATTCTCCCATTCTGCCTCTCTTCTCTCCCCCTCCCCAATCCAGCATCGCCCCATCTCTATCTCTATTTTCTCCCTCCCCTCCCTCCCCATTCATTGTCTCTCTATCTATCTGTGGGCTTCCTTTGCCCATCTAGTGTTTGTCTTCCTCCCTTCTATCCTCTTTTTGCTCCTGTCCTCGACTTCCTAAACACGGCTGTAAAGATGTTGACACAGGACTATGTTCCTGCAAGTGTCAGTGCTAGGCTTGTCAATACCGCCCTCCTATTGCATAGACTTCCTGCATCACAGGGAGTGAGACCGGTAGGTCTAGAAGCAACGCTTTCAGAAACATGGACCCTTAGAAACATAGAACATGACGGCAGAAAAGGGCCACGGCCCATCTAGTCTGCCCACACTAATGGCCCACCCCCTAGCTACCTCCATGAAGAGATCCCACATGCCAATCCTATCTTTTCTTAAAATCTGGCATGCTGCTTGCCTCAATTACCTGTTGTGGAAGATTATTCCAGTGATCAACCACCCTTTCGGTGAAGAAATATTTTCTGGTGTCGCCATGAAATTTCCCACCCCTGATTTTCAACGGATGCCCTCTTGTTGCCGTGGGTCCTTTAAGGAAAAAGAGATCCTCTTCCACCTCGATACGGCCTGTGACATATTTGAACGTCTCGATCATGTCTCTCCTCTCTCTGCGTTCCTCGAGTGAGTTCAGCTGCAACTTACCCAGTCATTCCTCATATGGGAGATCCTTGAGTCCTGAGACCCATGTCAGTCTTTAGAGTTGGATTTGGAAAGCAGAGGGGAGCAGTTCAAAGAGGGTAAATAGGAGGAAGGGAGGGAGACAGAGACACTGGATGGGAGAAGAAACCACACAGAGACATGCCTGTGTTTACAGGAAAAGTTTTGGGTCCCAGTCCTGAATCTCGGGTGGTCCAGGTTTTTGGTCTTGCATAGTAAATAACACTGGATGATTGTTTAATTGCTGTTAAAATACACTTCATAACTAAAATAATGTGAAGTATCCTATGGTGATCCTACTGGTCTTCATTATGGACTAGCAGTATATGATGATTTACTTTATATAGGGCAGGGGTCTCAAAGTCCCTCCTTGAGGGCCGCAATCCAGTCGAGTTTTCAGGATTTCCCCAATGAATGTGCATGAGATCTATGTGCACGCACTGCTTTCAATGCATATTCATTGGGGAAATCCTGAAATCCCGACTGGATTGCGGCCCTCAAGGAGGGACTTTGAGATCCCTGATATAGGGCATTGGACTAAATAGAGAAGAGTCAGCAAATGCAGTGAAGTTAGCAAGTGTGCAAGTTAGCAAGTGGTCTAACACTCCCGTACATCACTACCAGAATACAGTATACAATGATGCCTTGGAATCTGAACTTAATCCGTTCCAGAACCCCGTTCGAGTTCCAAAGCGCTAGAGATTCAAGACAATTTTTCCCATTGAAAATAATAGAAACTGGATTAATCTGTTTCTGGGTCCCACAAACTCAAATTTTAACAGTAAATACACTGGATTTTAAGGTAAATTATTAACAAATATTCCAAAGCATTATTCAAATTCTGGGGCAGAAGCACACACATACAATGTGCAGGGCGTTCGGATTCCAAAGCAGAGTTCGAATTCAGGGCAAAATTTACTACAAAAAAAAGTTCGGATTACAAAGCATTCGAGTTCTGGGGCATTCGGATTCCGAGGTACCACTGTATTTACAGTTGTTAGGCGCAACAGCTGCAGGTGCCTTCCTGCCCGATATTGGCACACAGGACTAATATTTTCTGTAGTCTCTCCTCAGCACATCAAACTTTGAAGCCTTTTTTATGCCTTTCCAATATTACTTTCTTGTTGTTTTATTCATAATTCTTCATTTCTATTGTTTTTCAATATTTTCTTAGAGTTTGGTTTAATTCTGTCAATTTTTACATTTTTGGCTTTCAAGTCACTTCGAGGCCTTTTTTTGCCCAAGAAAGCATCAAAGTGTGTTTGGTATACTTTTAGCTCAACCTTTTTGGCCATTGAGCCTTTTCACTTCACGTCTGCCATTTTTCCCTATATGTCAAAGAGGGTACCAAGCATCTTTAAGAAATGTACTTGATGTAACTGGATCATTTCAGGCTCTGACCCCATAATTGGTATGTTCCATGTCTAGGTCTTTTTAAGGGTTTCTGGAGCCAGTTAGGATTCCCCACCTTCTAAACCCCTTCCCCTTTTAAACTTTAGGGGAGCCCCTATGGGCTGTTTTTGGTGCAAATTCACTGTGGGTGGCCATCTTGGATTTTAAACAATCTCTTTTTTTTTTTTTTTTTAAGCCTCTATCTGCCTCAGTACCCCTAGATTTGACTCAAAATCAACTGGGATGGACTCCTCAGACTGTTCTGCCACTATATTATGTCAGTTTTGAGCTGGATGGTTGGCTGAGGAGTATTCATGTACCATGTGCTGTGGGGCACGCAAGGGAGAGGCAGAGCCTCGGACTCAGCCTCCTTGGGGGTCCAAGCAGAGGGGAGAAAATCCCTTCCAGAGACCACAAAAAGCAAAGATGTGAAACGCAATCTTCGATTATGGCAGAAAAATGTCCAAGTCGTAAGCCTGCCTTAGTCCCACCTACTCTACACTTTTAACATACCCTTGAACATGAACAGCATAGATGAACAGCATAGATATCCGTCTCGTTATTTTATGTATTATTTATTTCGATTTATTAACTGCCTTTATGTTTTTATAATCTTTATTGATTTTCCAAACCAGCAACAGTGCAATTAACAGTTAAAGATCAAGAAAAAGCACATTCATCTTTCAGAAAAACCACTTCCCCCCTCCCACCCAAACGACTATGCAAGATAACATTCATATATATATATATATATATATATATATATATATACATACAGTGGTACCTCGGTTTACAAGTGCACCAGTTTGCGAGTGTTTTGCAAGACGAGCAAAACATTTGCAAACTTGGTGCCTCGTAAAGCGAGCTTGCCTCGCTGTACGAGCGCCCCCTCCTCCCCCCCGCAATCTGGCATCCCCCCCCCAGCGATCCGGCATCCCCCCTGCTCGCGTTGACCCCCCTCCACCGCGATCCTACTTCCCCCCCCCCCCAAGCAGTCAATGACACTTCCTTTACCCGACTTGGCACCAGTGCCGGTGCCCGAAGAGCCTCCCTCTTCTGGCGCGGCCTGGGCTGGGCGGTGCATCGGAGATCCTCCTTCTTCTGGGCTGGGCTGGACTGGACTGGCTTTGAACATTTGCGCATGCTCAAAGCCTTCTGGTCTCGCTTTCTCCGAGATTGAGAGCGAGACCAGAAGGCTTTGATTATGCACAAATGCTCAAAGCCAGTCCAGCCCAGCCCAGACCAGAAGAAGGAGGATCTCTGATGCACCGCCCAGCACAGGCCGTGCCAGAAGAGGGAGAATCTTCAGGCACCGGCACTGGTGCCAAGTCGGGTAAAGGAAGTGTCATTGACTTGCTCGGGGGGGGGGGGGGGGAGTAGGATCGTGGTGGAGGGGGGGCAAAATGCGAGTGGGGGAGGATGCCGGTTCGCAAGGGGGGGAAGCCAGTTCGCAGGGAGGGGTTTGGAACAGCATCAGATTCCTCAAGGGGGGGGAGAATGGAGCAGCGCCGATAGCTTCGGGGGGGGGAAGGAGGTGGAACCAAAAGCAGTTTCCCTTACTTCCTATGGGGAAACTTGCTTTGATATACGAGCAATTTGGTTTACGAGCATGCTTCTGGAACGAATTATGCTCGTAAACCAAGGTTCCACTGTATATAAATTCCTTCAATAACCTTTCCCAATTTAACATCTATAAAAATCTAAGATATCCCCAACACACCCACCCACCCTTTGGATGTGTAAATTGTACTCAGAAGTGTATTAATAAATTAATCATTTATTTATAAAGTTAGTCAACGGACCCCCATGTTAATTGAAATACCTTAGTATTTCCCCTTTGATCATTTATCATTTTTTCCATCCTGTAACAAAGTCATAATGAGTGCCACCAAAAACTAAAATTCAAGCAATCAAAGTTTTTCCAATTCTTTCTGACCATTTGAATGGCTATCCCAGTCATAATCCCTAACCGTCTGTTTTTATGTCTATTGTTGGCTTACGGGATAATAATTTCCCACAAATTACCATTTCATAAGATAATGGAATCAGTCTCTAAAATCAAGTTATTATGTCCCCAAATAGATTTCCAAAAGTTGAGTATCAAAGGACAATAGAACAATAGATGATCCAGTGTTCCTATGTCTACATGACAGTGCCAGCATCGATTTGACTTGGAACTATCTAACTTCTGCAACCGAACTGGAGTCCAAAAACTTCTATGCAATAAGAAAAATCATATTTGTCTCATCAATAACGCTGTACATCTCATCCTCCAAATCCAAATTCGTGACCATTGAGACGCATAAATCTGCTGCTTTATCTCAATGCTCTAAATGTCTCTAAAACTAGTTTTTGGTTTCTTATTCATATAACCAGATAATAATTTATACCATTGAGTGGCATGATGCCCTAGAAAATCCGTCTGGAAGTCAGGACCTGCAAGCTATAATGATTTTTTAGATTTTGCCAATCGGTGAACCCTTTCTGAATGGCTTGCTTCAACTGCAACCACTTATAAATTTGAGACTTTGCAATACCAAATGATTGTTGCAGTTGTGAAAAATCAAGCATTTTTCCATCTGATAAAACATCATCCATTGTACGTATACCTGCATGCATCCAATGCTTCCAGAAGATCCTCGCCAATTTGAATCTTGGAGTTTAACCATAAGGACTGATAAGTGGATTTCTCTACTGGAATATCTGTTAAGTTGTTAATAAATTTCAAGGTTTTCCAAGTGTCAAATAAAATACTATAGTCCTTAACATAACTGGGTAACTTAATACTCAACACATGAAACAACCGTAATGGGGACATAAGTTGCCACTCTAAGTACAACCAATCAGGGAGATGTTACATAAGCTCAGGAAGGATCCAATACATACCCTGACGCAGAATATAGACCTGATGGTACCTATAAAAGTTTGGGAAATTTACCCCACCCACCGCAATTGGTTTTTGTAAAGATACTAAAGCAATACGAGCTGTTTTACCTAGCCAAATAAATTTAATGAGAATATTATTCAATTTCATATAAAAGGACCCCTGAAAATAAACTGGCAACATACCCATTTGGTAGCAAACCACAGGCAAAATTATCATCTTAACCGTTTGACTCTCCCCCACCAAGAAAGATGTAAGGGGTTCCATTGCTCACACATTTCTGTGACCTTCAGCAATAAAGATTTTTCATTTACTTTCATTGTGTCTTCCAATGTTTTTTGAATCCAAATACCTAAATATTGTAAACCCTCTTCTTTCCAAAGAAAAGGGAATGTGTCAAATAATGCTTTTGGAAAAAAAAAAAAAATCCCAAAACAACTGCAGACTATGTACAAGATGCAGGCACTGTTTATTTCAAACTTTAATGGTATATACAACCTTATTACCAAACCAGGGACCCGACACGGTCCGTGTTTCGGACAACACGCCTTCTTCAGGGGTCCGTGGTAGATAATGTGTTATGACAAACAGCGTTAAAAGGAACAAACGAGTGCCCAAAGAAAAGTGGTGCTGGGTTATAAAAAACATTGCGAATGCTTTTGGCCGTGTACATTTAGCGGAAGAACCTCCGATTTACTCCAATTTATTTTATATCCAGAAAATTTCCCAAATCTGTCAATCAAATCTAGTAAATGTGGAATGATAATTTCAGGATTCCTCAAATGTAGCAAAATATCATCTGCATAAGCAGAGACCTTATATTCCCAAACTGCTTAAGGAATACCTTGAGTCTCCCTTGCCTGTTGAATAGCCAATAACAAGGATTCCAAAACAATATCAATAAGCTAAGGAGATAATGGGCACCCTTGTCTAACTCCCCTCTCCAGACGAAAACATTCTGAGAAAGTATTATTAATATGTAATCTGGCAGAAGGGGAACTGTACAAGGTTTATTTGTATGAATCCGGATCCAATACCAAACCAATCCATTGCTTGATACATAAAGGTCCATTAACTGCCTTTATGAAGAGATTCACCATTTCTACAGCCGGTACAATACATTTCAACTTTGTGTTAACAGCATAACAGTAGTAAAAAGACCAAATATAAACAAATACACTGAGTGAGGTAAACCTCAAAATTAGCAAATTGAAACTTTTATAATAGGACTACTATAAATAGGACTACTATAAAATAGGTCCAGAAAATATACTTATAATAGCACTGAAATTCAAGTAAGAGAGATACGTCATCAGCATAATACTTATGGAACAACTAAGTACACATCAGAATATTCAGAAAACATAGATATCATAAAAATGCTTTTCTGCAATACAGCTTATACTGTAGCCGAAGGACCCAGTGTAGTTATTAGATGGGGACAAGATTGGGTGATCTGTTGGGATAAACAATTGGGAAGCTAAACTGAAGGCAAGTTGATTATACAGTTAAACAAGATATAAAGAACTGATTTAGTTAGTGTGTGTAGTAGAGAATGGCACAGTAATAAAATTCATCACCTCCCCACCCCCGCAGATAATTGCAGGAAACCATCCCGTGTCATTCTTTAGTGTCTGTCTCAACCCTGATCCTTCTACAGCAACATTCTTCAATGCAAGTCTTTTGAGGGTCAGTGGTTGTGCCCATGAATACTCTGATTCTTCCCTCTCGCCTTAAAGAATGACAAGGAGATAGTTTCCCACGGTTATCCACGGCGGGGGCAGGAGCAGTGATTAATTTTGTCATTGTGTCATTCTTTAGTGTGTAGCATGCTAGTCCTGGTGCAGAATGAGTGTATTGTCAATCACCCTATGTATTAAAGGCTTGGGTGAAGACAAGAGCCAGGCTTTCACCTGGTTTTGCTAGGAACATAAAGTGGATGGCAACAGGGTGGATTTAGGGTGGGGAGAACGGGCTTAGGACTGACCTTTCAGCAAAACACACCTAAATTAGGCTCATAAATCGAAGAAGATGAATGGAAGACCTAAATTTAGGTGCAGAAAACTTGGGCTCCTGTTTGAAAATAGGGGACAAATTTAGGAGCTTAACTTAGAGAGCTAAATTTAGAAGTCCAATGTATTGTTCCTCAACATTCTGTAGTCTAGGAGTGCTCTTTCTAGAAAGAGTGATAAAAATCTGTGGTTCTGTTTTTAAGGGTCCTGCAGAGAAGGAACTGGAAGAATGCTTGGAGAGGACATTCAAAATTATGTTCAGAGGAATCAAGGCAGAAGTAAGTAAAAAGTGCCTGTTTTATATTGTAAGCTGATATGCATTGGTTTCATAAAGCATATGATTGGTCTGTGATAAATAGAAATAATTTTCATTGGGAATAAGGGACATTCTAAAAGGAAACTGTATTTGGGTCAATATTGAAACACCTGTGATCTGTGCTTTTTTTTTTTTCTTAAACAGCTGCAGTATATATTTAAATATAATACATATGCTTAGTGCTCCTTTTACAAAAGTGCATTAGGGCCTTAATGTGCGGAATAGCATGCACTAGCCACTACCGCCTCCTCTTGAGTAGATGGTATTTTTTCGGCTAGCGCGCACTATAGCGCACGCTAAGCTGGTGCGTGCGCTAAAAATACTAACGCACCTTTGTTAAAGGAGACCTTAGTGTTGTTATCCCAGCAGTAAATGGCACTGAATGTATATGTAGAGTGGCAAGTGCCTCTCTCATATGGATAGCAATTGTGTGGCTTTAATATGATATTTAACATATAACGCCACTCCCCCTCCTTTTCTTCCTACCCTGTCTTGCCTGAACAGATTATAACCCAGTATCCTATGTCCCAGTCATGGTTCTACCATGAACCACATCTATGTGATTGCCACTAAATCCAATTCACCCTCTAACATCACAGCCTCTAGATTCAGAACCTTGTTTCCCATACTTTGATCATTAGTGTATATTGCTTTCCAGACATTGTCCCCTTTTCCTATTTGTTTAGAGGTATTTAGAGATTCACTTATCTTAGGGCTTATACTCACCTGGGTGCTTGTCTAATGCAGTCCATGTTTTGTTCTTATGTATTATAATCAGTGCAGCTGTGAGTACTGTTTATCACTTTGGATAGTTCACTGAGAAGGCAGTATTTGAAAGATTTTTTTTTTTTTTATATATTATTTTTTATTTTCAAATTTTACAAAAAGTGTACAACATATTAAAATATAATTGATGAATATACAATAACACTTTTATATCTAATACATTATGTTCTAAATATATTTTTTATCCCCTCTCCCTCCCCCAACCCTTCTATTACTTCTCATTCATACAATACATATTGTATAATATATTATAACATATTATGTAGAAATTATTTTCATTACCCCCCCTCTATGTGTGTCATAATAAAGATATTTAAAAGAAGAAAAGAAGAAGAAAAATCCTACTATTTATTCATTACAATATTTTGTCAATGGCCCCCATATTTTTATAAATTTAATATATGTCCCTCTTTGTATTGCTATTGCTCTTTCCATTTTGAATATGTGACATATTGTATTCCACCAAAATGTATAATTTAGGTTATTATAATTCTTCCAATTGTTGGTTATATGCTGAATGGCAACCCCTGTCATGATTAATAAAAGCTTGTTATTTTCTGGTGAAATTTGACTTTTTTTTCTCATCATCATTCCAAATAACACTGTATCATATGATATTGCTATATGATTTTCCATCAATTTATTAATTTGTGGCCAAATTGAATTCCAAAAACTTTTAATGTAGGGACAATGATACAGTAAGTGATCTAACGTCCCTGGTTCCAGATTACAGTGCCAGCATTTATTTGACTTAGAACTGTCTAATTTTTGCAAACGTGTAGGGGTCCAAAAAGCTCTATGTAATAAAAAGAACCAAGTTTGTCTCATAGATGCTGACATTGTACATCCCATTCTCCAAGACCAAATTAGTGGCCATTGAGATGCATTAATTTGATGCTTAATCTCAATGCTCCAAATATCTCTTAGACCATTTTTTGGTTTTTTTTTCAAATATCCAGATATTAATTTATACCACAATGCGGCTTGATGTCCTAGGAAGTCTGCTTGAAAACATAAGAACTTTAAACTATATTGATTATTCAATGTTTTCCATTCAGGGAACCCAACCTGAATGGCCTGCTTCAATTGCAACCATTTAAAACTTTGTGTTTTACTTAGACCAAATCTATGTTGCAATTGTGAAAATTCCAGCAGTTTACCTTCTGAAATAACATCATCTAGAGATCTAATGCCTGCAATAATCCAGTTCTTCCAAAGGATTTGAGCTCCGCCAATTTTGATCTTGGAGTTTATCCATAAAGACTGATTAGTTGATTTGTTTATTGGGATAGGTGTTAATTTACTAATAAATCTCAACGTTTTCCAAGTATCCATTAATATTTTATTTTCTCTGTATCTTCTAGGCATGTTGATACTTGGAAGTTGAGCTAAATTTAGGGGAAACATAAGGCGCCATTCTAAATACAACCAATCCGGTGCATTATCCATAAGTTCTGGGAGGATCCAATACATACCCTGACGTAGAATATAGGCTTGATGGTACCTATAGAAATTTGGAAAATTTACCCCTCCCTCCTTAATTGATTTTTGCAAAGTTACTAAAGCTATTCTAGGTGTTTTACCAAGCCAAAGAAATTTTGTTAAAATGCTATTAAGCTTTTTATAAAAGGACCCCTGAAA
Source organism: Geotrypetes seraphini (assembly GCF_902459505.1). Lineage (NCBI taxonomy): Eukaryota > Metazoa > Chordata > Amphibia > Gymnophiona > Dermophiidae > Geotrypetes > Geotrypetes seraphini. The sequence continues at coordinate 131,338,429 of NC_047086.1, forward strand.
ATAAATAGGTATCATACTCATTTGGTAGCAAACTACAGGTAACATCATCATTTTAATAGTTTGAACTCTTCCCCACCAAGAAATATGTAATGGGTTCCATTGTTCACATAACTCCGTAATTTTTTTTAATATATATTTTTCATTCTCTTTTACAGTATCTTCAATTGTATTTTTAACTTGAATGCCAAGATATTTAAATCCTTCTTCTTTCCATATGAATGGAAAAGTGTCAAATAATCCTTTTACACAATGTATATTTAAAGGTATAATTTCAGATTTATTCCAATTAATTTTATAACCTGAAAATTTGCCAAACTTATCAATTAATTTCAATAAAGAAGATAAGGTAGACTCTGGATTTCTCAAATAAAGTAAAATATCATCAGCATAAGCCGAAATTTTATATTCCATATCTGAATATGGAATACCCTGTATCTCCCCTGTTTGCTGTATTGCTAACAATAAGGGTTCTAATACAACATCAAATAACAAAGGAGATAAAGGACAACCCTGTCTAACTCCCCTCTGCAATTGAAATCCATCAGATATCTTATTATTAATATTTAATCTTGCAATCGGGAAGCTATACAGAGTTTTTACCATTTGTATAAATCCAGAACCTATACCAAACCACTCTAAAGCCTGATACATAAAATTCCATTCTATCCTATCAAACGCTTTTTCTGCATCCAGTGAAACTGTAAAAGTCGGTTCATCCATTTTTTTTGATAAATTTAACATATGAAACAATAATCTAGAGTTATTAGAGGAATGTCTTTTAGCAACGAAACCCGTTTGATGCATATCTATAATATGTGGGAGAGCTTTGGCTAATCTCAAAGCCAAAATTTTCGCCAAAAGTTTATTATCCACATTTATCAAAGATATAGGCCTGTAGTCTGAAACCAAAGTAGGATCTTTATTTGGCTTAGGTAAAACAATTATTATTGATTCAGCCATAGTACCTTTAATATTACCTTTTATAAGTTGTGTCTGATATAAATTTAGTAAATATGGGGAAAGGACATTTTGAAATGTTTTGTAAAATTCTACTGTATATCCATCACCACCTGGAGCGGATCCAACTCTAAGAGATCTCAATGCTGTTTCTAATTCTTTTAATGATATAGGTTCATCTAAACTCCGTTTTATATGATCAGGGATTTTAGGTCCATTAATAGAATCTAAAAAATTTTTTCCATCTTTTTGTCTCTCCAAATAAGGCTCGGAAGAATACAGGTCCTTATAAAATTTTAGAAATTGTTTTAATATTATATTTGTTTGATTTGTTATTATACCATTATCATCTTTTATTCCATTAATGTTAGTTCTTCTTTTTTTTACTTTAAGATAATTTGCCAATAATCTTCCCGCCTTATTAGAATTTCCATAATACATTGTTTGCTTGGAAAACAAATCTCTTCTTATCATTTTTGAAGTTAATTCATTATATTTACCTTTTGCTTTCAAAAGAGCTTGCAAAACTTCATATACCCATTTACTTACCAATTTAGCTTCTAATATTTTTATTTCTTTTTCTAATTCTATATATTGTATTTTAATCTGTTTCCTAATAAAAGCTGAATATGATATAATATTACCCCTCATAGTTGCTTTAAATGCATCCCATACATTCTCAATAGATGTATCCTCCACTAAATTTATTTGAAAGAAATCATTAATTTGTGTTTTAAAATTTTCCAAAAATTTGTCATCCACAAGCAGTGCATTATCAAATCTCCAAAGAGGTCTACCATTCTCTAATTGATCTAATTGTAATTCTATCCATACTCCCGCATGATCCGAAATAATAATAGGATCTATGGAAGCTTTAATCACCTGTTGCACTTTATTTGTTGAAACAAAAATATAATCTATTCTTGAAAATGATTTATGAACCTGTGAACAAAATGAAAATTCCTGATCATTAAAATGAAGAATACGCCATATATCCTTCAAATCACATGCTTGAACCAAATTATCTAAACCTAAAGATTTTATACTTTTACCTGGTTTTTTATCCAATAATGGATCCATTACAGCATTAAAATCTCCAGCCACCACTAAATTAGAAGCAGCCAGTGGTAATAACATATTCTGTAACTTTTTAAAAAATTCTGATTGATTCGAATTAGGGGCATATATATTAAACAACGTCAGGGTATCATTTCCCATACCTATATCAATATGTATCCATCTTCCATGTGGGTCTGAATTTATTACCTTAATCTTGGCCATACATTTTTTATTTATAAGAATTGCTACCCCTGCTTTTTTACCCTCTGCTGGAGCAAAAAAACATTCCTTTATCCACCCACCCGTTAGTTTCTGTGATTCCTTTATACTAAGATGGGTCTCTTGCAGACAATAAATATCCGCATTTTGCTTTTTTAAAAATGTTAATACTTTTTTCCTTTTGATTACATGATTCAGGCCATTGACATTAATAGAGTATATCTTAAAAGACATTATATATTCTAATATTTCTCATTATAATCATCTTCCCTTCTTCTTTCATATTTAAAATCCAAAAATTATTCTCTATGACACACATATTTATCCCTGAAGTATCCAATCCCTTATTAATCTTTTCTTTAATCATTCTAATAAATCCCATCATTTTCCCTCCCTTTCCCACCCAATATAATGACTGCTTAAGGACACACATTAGAACAGCAATCCGAACATTCCCCTCCCCCCTAGGCAACCAACATTCAATCACTATCCCTTTCTATCTAACTATATTAATCTTTACTATTTTTAATCATTTTTTGTTCTTAATATTTCATTAATGTATCTTTATTCTTTCATCAATTTTTAAATTATATTATCCTATTATTATAATCTGCTTCATAAATTTATATCTTAAACATATATTAAATATGATATTGATATTTTTCCCTATATCTTATACTTTTCTCTTTATATTTTTATTGTATTTTCTTTAGTTCATGTTTTCCTTTCTTCAGTATTTCAATTTCTCATATTTTTATAATTTTTCACAATGTCAACAAAACCAATCTTGAAGTTTATATGTTAAAATGCCATAGGTTCTGAGTTTGAAAGAAAGGCTTTTAGTTTTTCTGGATCATCAAAATACAAAGATTTGTCTCCAGATGAAACTCTCATTTTTGCCGGGTAATATAGTCCGTATTTATAACCCTTTTCTTTTAATTGAGGTCTCATGTCTAATAGTCTCTTTCTTTTATTTGCTGTGTTTTTTGCAAAATCCGGTAAAAACCATATTCTGGATCCTTTGTAGTTAAGATTTTTGTCTTTCTTGGCAGCATTTAATATTTCTAATGCTTGTTGGTATCTAAGCATTTTGAATATTAGTGGTCTTGGCTTGCCTTTATTTTCTACATTTTTTACTGGGATCCTATGCGCCCTTTCTATTTCTAGTGGTTGTTTTAAGTCCAGTTGTAATATTTTAGGAATTAAGTTTTCTAGAAATTGTATAGCATTTTTCCCCTCTAAATTTTCTTGTATTCCAAAAAGTTTAATATTTTTTCTTCTTCCTCGATTTTCATAATCTTCCAGTCGATCTTTCAATATATTCAGTTCCAGACTATCATTTTTGCATCTATTTGCTTCACCTTCAATAACCTCCATTTTTTCTTCTAAGACAGTTGTTCTTTAATTATTTACTTCCATTTGTCTATGGATATTTAGAATTTCTTCCTTCATTCCAGCCATGTTGGTCACAGTTTCTTTGATCATTTGTTTAATTTGTCTCAATTCTTCCATAACTTCTGCTTTGCTCAATATATCAGGTTCTTCAGTAGGAAGTGGGATCTTACTTGGTGTAACTTGATCTTGCTTCTGTCTTTTTGCTGACATACCAGCTTCATTTTTATTTTGTCTGGTAGTTGCCATATTGTTGTTTTTCGTGGAGTTTACTTTCTTCACAGATGTTAGATGATACAAAAACCTCTTTACGTCACTATTCAAGTAGTTTTGTCTTTAATATCTTGTTATATCAGTTTAGAAGAAAAAACATTGATGAAATATCAAAAAAAATTTTAAATTTTCCTTTCTTAGGTTTTGTCTCTTAGGTTTAGGTTTGGTTTCTTAGGTTTTTAAGCCTTTCACTCTCAGGATTTCATTCAATCTTTTGAAATAGAAATTTTCTCAGCCGTTTTTTTTCTCTTTTTTCTCTGCCTCAATCTTGCACTGAGAATGAACACTCCTCTCTCAGGATCTGGTTTCACTTCAATACTGGCAAGAAAGGCTATTTCAAACCGCCATATTTTAGAGATTGACAGTTATCAGCATTCTACTGACATCAGTCCAAAACTCTTCTCCTTTTCTCTCTGTCGTCGGGTAAATCAATGTCAGATCACCACAATCTTTAAACAGGCACAAATCTTTTCTTCACAGTATTCTTGGAGCAACTGTCAGTTATCTGTCTTCAGTGCCTCGCCGTTCTAGTGCTGAAAAAAAAAAAAAAAAATGCCGGTAATCCTTTCCTCTGGCTCTCCTCTCTCAAGCCCCGTCTCAGCTTCGGTGGAGGAGGACAACACTCAATCCAACAGTTTTCTTTTCCTCTAGGTTCCGTTCAGCCACGGCGAGTCAAATCTTTTTTTAGATTTAATTTTACCAGCACTGTCAGTCACTCGCCCCCGTTGTCGCGCCGCTTCAGCGCTAAAAAAAAAAAATAAAAAAAACCGGCAATCTTTATTCTTGATTACCCTCTCACATTTCTTGTCGCAGTCTCAGAATAGGGCAATATTTAATCTGCCAGCTCTCTTCCCTCTAGTTCCATTTAGCTCCACTCACCCCCGATATCTCGTTGCTTCAGTGCTGAGGGAAAAAAAAACCGGCGATCCTACTTTGGTATTTTCCTTCTCAGTCCTTGTCCAAGTTTCATCAGAAGGATATCAAATTTGATTTATCAAAGTTTCAGCTTTAAATACAATTGTTTACCATTGAAATCAATAACAATAAGATAATTTTTTTTTGATATCAGTTGCCCAGTTGGAGAGGAGCGTCGCGATCACACATCCATCTTGTGTTTGCGTTAAGCCACGCCCCCCTATTTGAAAGATTTTAAATGAAATATGGGCCATGTGATAACATGGGAAGGATCAGGTGTAGATAGATTCTCCACAGAAACAGCTAGGCCAAAGTATAAAGTGAAGCAAAAGTCTCTCTTAATGGCTTGTTTCAAATATATATCCATAATCTTGTTGTTTTTAAAGGTCTGGAAATTCAAGAATTAACGTAAAGCATCTGACATTAACATAATCTATCAAAAGGGACTAGCTTGGGATTATTAGCATGGAATTCAGTTTTAAAAGGGGAAAAGATGTGGCTTCTGCAAGGCTATAAAAAAAAAAATCACAAATTTGCAGTGAGAACTTATTTCTACCTTGGCCAGTCTTTTGGTCATTCATACATAAGCTGGAGATGTACTCTATAGGCTAGAGGGCTGTTCTTTCCTACTCTGGGCCTCCATCATTTGTCCCTACTCTTAGCATTTGCTTTGGCTGAACTACCTGCCTGACTGATCACTTTAGAGCTAGTCCTCTTAAGTGACCTTGTAAGGGAGTATGTTTACTCCTATACATTCCATCACAGACCAACTCTGCATATGTATCAATTGAATATAGAAGGAATGTCATTGCTACTAAAAAGTTTGTGATTTATGAAAACATTTTGAAGTTAACACATATGACTGAACAATGAACATGTTCTTTTCTTTCAGGATCGCCTCTCGGTCCCTTTGACTACTTCTAATGTACAACAGAGAGGTAAGAATTGCTTATTTGCATGTCATCTTTAAAAAGTATGAGATTGAAAGTTCTGTGTATGAAAAGTACTCTAATTGATTATTATCTCAATGCAGTATTCTACTACCTTATGCATACTCCAAGTTGCAGGTTACTGTATACACCTTGGTTTTCCTAAAGACTTCAGAATGCTTCTGCCTTTTCAGTTTATATAACACATGTACACATATGAAGTAGGAACATCCTTTAACTTGGCTATATAGAACTTACTCATAACACATGAGTATCCTGGATTCATTTTTTTATTAGAAGGTCATTGTTCCCATTGTAACAAACTGTGGAAATCTCAGGAATAAGCAGTGGATTTTCCTGAAGTCTATCTTAATGTTTTCTTTGCTTCAGGGAACATGTCCAACATCTTAACTCTCTATTAGATCTGGCCTGAGCTCTTTTCAGGATAGGTTTATATACTCGTATATGTGCCAGTCAAGGTTGCTGAATCTGCTGCTGTTACTACTACTTGCCAATAGTTCTTATGCATTTCTTCCCCTTATTGCAGTGCTATAAGATGTTTACTTTGAATCATGTGGCATAGGCAGTAGTATTTGTCATCATGCCTTGACTGTATTTATACAATTCCAGTATATGGTTGTAAAATAAGACGGGAAGAGTTACCAAGAAAAACTGGAAAGAGAATGGAAAAAAGAATGGAGGGAATGACTAGAAGGAGTTAAAAAAATGAAGGGAAGAGTTAGAGGCAGAGTAAGGTGCAAGAGACTGGAGGGAAACGAAGATAAAAACAGAAGAAATAGTGGAGAAAAAGATAAAGTATGAAACGACATAAAAAGATGAGTAAAAGAAACTAAAACAAACCTCAATAACAATTACTGCTAGTAAAGGTTTACTTTTTAAAATTAATGTGCATAATTTAATTGATTAATATACATTGGAATTATATTATTCATGTATAGATATGAGATGGGGGTGGGATATAAATCTTTTAGTTATATATTGTTATGGAATTATCAAGTGATAATGTAATATGTTGTGTTCATATTTTAATGTACACTTGGGCCCTGATTCTCCAAAAGTGCGTCCCGATTTTAGGCAGCTGTAGGCGTCCTACAGCTGTCTAATCAGCCAATCAGGATGCACGTTTTTAAAAAAAAAATGCTCCCCAGGCAGGCCTGAAGGCGCCTCCGGGAGCCTAGGGAGACCCGCAAGACGCCTAAGCTCGCCTAAGGGCATACCTGTTGAGGGTGGTTCTGCCGTGCGGGACTCTGAGGAGCGCAAGTTGGAGAACATTCTTAAGCAAAATTTTCAGGTCTCTACCTTTGGGGTCCAGGCGGCTATTTGTGGGGGGCTGGTGGCTCGCGCCGTGTTTCGGTGGGCTGAGCGTGTCCTGGAACGGGAGTCTGATGACTGGTCTTTGGTGGATCAGGAGGTGGCGAAGATTGAGATGGCTGCCTCGTTCCTCTCAGATGCTCTTTATGACTTGGTGCGGATCTCGGCTAAGTCTATGGCCTTTGGCGTGGCCGCGCGGCGTATTTTGTGGCTGCGCGCTTGGTCGGCGGATGCTGTGTCCAAAGCTAAGCGGGGTTCTTTTTTGTTTGGGGAGGAATTAGATAAGTTGCTTCAGTCTCTGACGGACTCAAAGGTGCCCTGTCTGCCTGAGGACCGTGCCCGCCCTGCGTCTCGGGGTGGCACTGCCCGGGGGCGTTTGCGGGAGTTTCGCAAGTATCGCCCTGGGCGTGGGGCTGCTTCTTTCCCGGCTCCAGGGTTTTCCCGGGGTCAGTTCTTCCAGCGCATGCAGCCCTTTCGGGGGGCCCGTCGGGGGGCAGGGAATCCCTCAGCCGGTTCCCCCGCTTCCCGTCCTGCACAATGACTCCTTGCCGGCGCCCCCTTTGGTTCCAGTGGGGGCCCGGCTGCGCGACTTTTTCCCCAAATGGGCCGAGATCATGTCCGATCAGTGGGTCCTGGAGGTGGTGCAGGACGGTTATGCCCTGGAGTTCGCCCGCTCTCTGCCGGACCTTTTCCTAGCCTCTCCATGTCAGACTCCTTGAAAGACGCAGGCTTTTCGCCAGACCCTTCAGCGCTTGCTAGATCTCAAGGCAGTTGTTCCAGTGCCCCCTCCGGAGTGGGGCACCGGCAGGTACTCCATTTACTTTGTGGTGCCCAAGAAGGAGGGGACCTTTCGGACCATCCTGGATTTGAAGGGGGTCAACAGGGCTCTCAAGATTCCCTCTTTTCGCATGGAAACTCTGCGGTCGGTCATTCTGGCGGTTCAGCCAGGGGAGTTTCTCACTTCTCTCGATCTGACGGAGGCCTACTTGCATGTTCCCATTCGGGCCTCTCATCAGCGCTTCCTTCACTTTGCGATCTTGGGTCGGCACTATCAGTTCTGTGCGCTTCCCTTTGGTCTGGCCACGGCTCCCCGGACGTTCACCAAGGTGATGGTGGTCGTCGCGGCGGCCTTGCGCTCGGAGGGCATTCTGGTGCACCCCTACCTGGACGACTGGTTGATTCGGGCAAAGTCGTTGCAGGAGAGCTCCCGGGTTACGGCTCGGGTGGTGGAGTTTCTCCGGTCGCTGGGCTGGGTGGTCAACCTTTCCAAGAGTCGGTTGGTCCCGGCTCAGCGTCTGGAGTACCTTGGGGTTCTGTTCGACACCTCCTTGGGGAAGGTCTTCCTTCCAGGGGCCCGGGTGAGCAAATTGCAATCTCAGATTCGCCTGCTTTTGGCGTCCCGGTGTCCTCGGGCGCGAGATTTCCTCCAAGTCTTGGGGTCGATGGCGGCGTCCCTGGATGTGGTGAGGTGGGCGCGGGCCCACATGCGTCCTCTTCAGTATGCTCTGCTCCGGAGCATACTGGTCACCCCAGAGGCACGGTTTGGAGGTTCCTGTCCCCCTTCGAGGCGTGGCGCGCTGCAGTCTGCGTTGGTGGCTCCGGACCCCTCACCTGGTTCAGGGGGTGGGTCTGGATCTCCCGCAGTGGACGGTGCTCCTTACGGATGCAAGTCTCCTCGGTTGGGGGGCTCAGTGTTTGGGTCACTCAGCTCAGGGCACCTGGTCCACGGAGGAGGCCTCCTGGTCGATCAACGTGTTGGAGACCAGAGCGGTCCGTCTGGCGCTGTTAGCTTTCCGCTCCCTTTGGTTGGGCAAGTCAGTCAGAGTCCTGTCGGACAATGCCGCGGTGGTGGCTTATGTCAATCGTCAGGGGGGCACCAAGAGCACTCAGGTGGCGCAGGAGGCGGCTCGGCTCATGCTTTGGGCGGAGTCCCATCTTCTGGACCTCTCGGCCTCTCACATAGCCGGGGTAGAAAATGTTCAGGCGGACTTCCTCAGTCGTCACTTCTTGGATCCAGGAGAGTGGTGTCTCGGCTCCGTGGCTTTTCAGTTGATAGTGCAGGCTTGGGGGCAGCCCCTGATGGACCTGATGGCCACGAGTGGCAACGCCAAAGTGCCCCGCTTCTTCAGTCGTCGCAGGGACAGTCTGGCCGAGGGTCTGGATGCTCTGGTCCAACCGTGGCCAACAGAGGGGCTGTTGTATGTGTTCCCTCCTTGGCCATTAGTGGGCAGAGTACTTCTTCGCATTGTTCACCATCCGGGTCTGGTGGGTCTGGTGGCTCCGGATTGGCCTCGACATCCGTGGTATGCGGATCTGGTGAGGCATCTGGTGGCGGATCCTCTTCCTCTGCCTCTCTTGGACGATCTTCTGACACAGGGTCCCATTCCCATGTTCGACCCGTCTCTCATCTGTCTTACGGCTTGGCTCTTGAAAGGGGTCGCCTTAGTAAGAAGGGATATTCAGATAAGGTGATCTCTACGCTCTTGGGGTCCCGGAGGCTTTCTACCTCTCGGGCTTATGTGCGGGTTTGGCGTCTCTTTGAGGGGTGGTGCCGGGCGAGGGGAGTGGTCTCTTTTCGCGCTTCCCTGCCTACCATTCTAGAGTTCTTGCAGGATGGCCTGGATAGAGGCCTGGCTTGGTGGTCTCTCCGGGTTCAACTTGCGGCCCTGTCGGCTTTTCGAGGGTTGGTGACAGGTCAGCGTTTGTCGGCCATTCCTGATGTGATTCGCTTTTTGCGGGCGGCCAAGTTGCTCAGGCCTCCCCTACGGCTCTCTGTTCCCTCTTGGGATCTCAATCTGGTTCTCTCTGTTTTGGTGCGCACGCCTTTCGAGCTGTTGGATGGCTGTTCTTTGAAGGACCTTAATCTGAAGGCGGTCTTTTTGGTGGCCATTACTTCCGCTAGGCGTGTTTCTGAGCTACAGGCTTTCTCTTGTAGGGCTCCCTTCTTGGAGTTTTCTAAGGAGCGGGTTGTCTTGCGGCCTGTTCCTTCCTTTCTGCCAAAAGTAGTTTCTCCTTTTCATGTCAATCAATCGGTGGTCCTCCCAGTCTTGGGTAGTCGGGAGGGCTCTTCTGAGCAACGGCAGCTGCGCAAGTTGGATGTCGGTCGGGTCCTTCGCTCTTATGTGCAGCGGACCCAGGAAGTCTGGAAATCCGATCATCTCTTTGTCCTTCTGGCGGGTCCTCGTCGGGGGGCTGGCGCTTCTAAGGCTACTATTGCACGCTGGATCAAGGAGACGATTGCTTCCGCTTATCTTCTGAGACAGAAGCCTGTTCCGGAGTTTCTCAAGGCTCATTCCACTCGGGGTCAGGCATCTTCTTGGGCTGAGTCGTCGCTCGTGCCTCCAGTGGATATTTGTAAGGCTGCGGTTTGGTCCTCCTTGCATTCCTTTGTTAGACATTATCGGGTAGATGTTTAGACGCGTCGGGACGCAGTGTTCGGTGAGCGTGTTCTGGTATCAGCCCTGCGGGGGTCCTGCCCGTGAGAGGGACTGCTTTGGTACGTCCCATTTGTAAAGATTAACCTCTACTGGTCTGGAGAGTGCTAAAGAAGGAGAAATTAAGTTCTTACCTGCTAATTTACTTTCTTTTAGCTTCTCCAGACCAGTAGAGGTCCCCACCCTGTCTGTTGTTGTTATTGTTGTGTTGTTGGGGCTGTTTCGCGGGCAGTTTTTGTTTTTTGCTGTGGGTTCTAGTATTTTTCTAGGGCCAGGGAGAATTAAAGAACAGCGGCTGTGGCTCGGCTGGCTTAGCTGGCGAGCTGTGGGGACATTTTCCTTCGGGTATTTCTCCTCTGCATTTTCCAACAGCATTTGGGTATGTTAGTTGTTACTCCTGTTCGGAGTATTGTTTTCTTTCTGTTTTCCAGTTCTTGGTTCTGCTTGGCTATTCGGCAAACTGAGGTAAATAGAGAAGGGAGTATATTATATACTGTCCCACAGTTTTGTTTTCAGTCTCCACCTGCTGGTCATGATTGGATATATACCCATTTGTAAAGATTAACCTCTACTGGTCTGGAGAAGCTAAAAGAAAGTAAATTAGCAGGTAAGAATCTAATTTCTCCTTTGTATTAACTGCAATTTAGACATCAATTTAGAAGAAACACCTAGATAATAAGGAGTTACAGTAGTCTAAATTTGAAAGAATCAGAAGCTGAGCAAGCATTCTAAAATGCTAAGTAAAAAAGCAGGAACAGAGTAAAAATAATAGCCTAAATTAAAAAAAATTATTTTTAATATTAATTTGTACTTCCATACTTAAGGATGAATCCAGTATCATCCCTAGTACTTCTGAGGACCTGTCCATTTTCAGAGAAAGCTCAATACCAGATGACAATGAATCAGGTCTTAAGTGCAACCAAACCACAAAAACTTTGGTGTTATCAGCATTTAATTTTTGATCTTGTTAGTCTTGATAAAAACTGACATAAAAGAACATAAGAATAGCCATACTGGGTCAGACCAGTGGTCTCTCAACATTAAAAATTGATGGAAGGATCTGAAATAAATTCATATAGTCCTGAAAAAAATGGATGTCCACAAGCTTGATGCTCTGTAAACCATAATTTGGCAAAATGCATTGAAAGACCTTAGCCCTTTATCTCATGATACTAGGGGTAGGGGGGTGTCAAACTATTAACATCTACTTCAAGCTAAACAGCAACAGGATTAGAAACTCTTCAAAATCCCTTTTTTAAAAAAGTTTTTTAGATTTTGTATATTATAAACCTCTTTGGATATTTAGTTTTAAATTCTTTATTCATTTTAAATCTTAAACAAGTATACAATAAAATATCCATTAAACTTTCAATATAACACTTGAAATTCTTAATCATATCATCTAGAACAAAAATATACATCCCCACCCCCACCCTTCGTAAAGTAACTAAATTTCTTGAGTCATTTTAAAACAGACAATAAGGCCCAGATTCTCTAAAAGTGCGTCCCGATTTTAGGCAGCTGTAGGCGTCCTACAGCTGTCTAATCAGCCAATCGGGATGCACGTTTTTTAAAAAAAAATGCTCCCCAGGCAGGCCGCCTATATTGAAGGCGAGGCCCGCAAGACACCTAGGCCCTGATTCTGTATAGGACGCCCGGGAGAGGCGTCCTATTCAGAATCGGCCTAAACTAAACCCTGATTCTGTAACCGGCGTCCATGTTACAGACGCGGGTTAGAGAATCGGGTTAGATTAGACACGGCCCGCTACACTTATCGCGGCAAGGGATCTCTCTGCCGCTATAAGTATAGCGGGCCATGGCCCCTGACCAATCACTGGCAGGAGGGTGCCCAAACCCTCCTGCCCGAAGACGCACCCCCCCCGACACTACCGACCGCCCCCCCCCCCCGACCCTACCGCCCGCCCCCCCCCGACACTACCGACCGCCCCCCCCCCGACATTACCGATCCCCCCCCCGACAATATTGGTCACTGGCAGGAGGGTGCCCAATCCCTCCTGCCCGAAGACGCACCCCCCCCCCTCCGGCGCTAACAACCCCCACTCCACCAAACCTGTTCTTACAGATGGGTCTTGCACGTCGAGCAAGCAGGCACGCCTCGTCGAAATGAGGCGGGCCCGCCCCTTCCCGGCCCATCCCGCCGAAGCCTAAGGTCTGATTGGCCCAGGCTAATCAGACCTTAGACTTAGTAGGGATGGGCGGACCCGCTATTCCTAAGGCCTGATTGGTCCAGGCTTCTAGAGCCTGGGCCAATCAGACCTTAGGCTTCGGCGGGATGGGCCGGGAAGGGGCGGGCCCGCCTCATTTCGATGAGGCGTGCCTGCTTGCTCGACGTGCAAGACCCATCTGTAAGAACAGGTTTGGTGGAGTGGGGGTTGTTAGCGCCGGGGGGGGGTGCGTCTTCGGGCAGGAGGGATTGGGCACCCTCCTGCCAGCGACCGATATTGTCGGGGGGGGCGGTCGGTAGTGTCGGGGGGGGGCGGTCGGTAGTGTTGGGGGGGGGGGTGCGTCTTCGGGCAGGAGGGTTTGGGCACCCTCCTGCCAGTGATCGGTCAGGGGCCACGGCCCGCTATACTTATAGCGGCAGAGAGATCCCTTGCCGCGATAAGTATAGCGGCCGCGTTTACTTACAATGTAGACCAGCATTTTGCTGGCCTACATTTTTAAGCTTCTCATCTACTAGGGAGACGCATAGGGCCGCCTAGGTTCAGCCTAAGGCCCGCCTAAGGCCCTTAGACGAGCTTAGGCATCTTGCGGGTCTCCCTAGGCTCCCGGAGGCGCCTTCAGGCCTGCCTGGGGAGCATTTTTTTTTTTAAAACGTGCATCCCGATTGGCTGATTAGACAGCTGTAGGACGCCTACAGCTGCTTAAAATCGGGACGCACTTTTAGAGAATCTGGGCCTAAGTGTATATAAATATATCCATTATAATTTCAATACAGCACTTAAAATTCTTAATCAAATCCTCATAAACAAATGTCGGACGTCCTGATCGCCAAGACTTCTAAGTAGACGATTTTCTTAAAAAAAATGTGGACGTCTAGCGGTTTCAAAAATGGACGTTTCTCTGCACTTGACTTTTGGACATCTTGCGGGAAGCATCCAAAGGTGGACTTAGATGCACTATCAAGAATGGCCTTCTATGTCTCAAACTTCTTTGGTCCATCACTTTCTGCATGCAGCTATACCTTTGCTGGTTATGATGGACTCTGCATAAATTTTGAGCCTGATTGGTTAATATTACCAGATGGAGAAATTAAATGCAAATCTTTTCCTAAGTGGAAGAAGATTTGGGTTTTTTAAATGAGTCTCATTTTAATTATGCAAGCAAGAGCAAAGTGGAAATGTCCAATCAGAATGGTGCACAAAAAAGTGTCTCAACTCATCTGATAAATCCAATGATCTTTATTCATCAAAACCAATTCAAACATCCAAAGCAACTCAATGACTCGACATGATCATGTTTCGGCCATCCGGCCTGCATCAGGAGTCTTAGGAGTCTTTGGGTATCAAATGGTCTTTAAAATAACAAGTGGACTAAAGTAAAATGTTCATGCCGTTGCTCCGAATCTATAGCACTGCAAAACAACGATAGATTCGGAGCAACGGCATGAACATTTTACTTTAGTCCACTTGTTATTTTAAAGACCATTTGATACCCTAAGACTCCTGATGCAGGCCGGATGGCCGAAACATGATCATGTCGAGTCATTGAGTTGCTTTGGATGTTTGAATTGGTTTGGATGAATAAAGATCATTGGATTTATCAGATGAGTTGAAAGACACTTTTTTGTGCACCATTCTGATTGGACATTTCCACTTTGCTCTTGCTTGTTCGATTTTTGTGGAATTGGTTCCCCTGTTTTATTGTGTCTCATTTTAATTATTTCAGTTTTTAATTACATATATGGAGAGTTCTGTTTTAGAATACACAGTTGCTAAAGATAGATGGAGGGTTGTGAGTTTAGCTGAGGATTGTTTAGAGATCTTTTATCCCTTGTTTTTTAAGGGTATGAAAAAAATTGTTGAAGGATGTACCATATTTTTCGTTCCATAAGACACACTTTTTTCCCACCCAAAAGTGGGTGGAATTGTCGATGCGTCTTATGCAGCGAAGATATACATTTTTAACACCCCCCCCCCCCCAGTTGGGTCTTTTAAAAACACGCCCAGTCCCGTCCCTTTTCAAATCTCTCCCATTGCCTGATGGTCCAGCGGTGCATCGGCCAGCAGGTGCGAACCCTCTGCCCATCTGGGCCTGTGCAGCCTCTTCCTGTCCTGTTCCGCACCTTCTTAACCTTTTCCCATTGCCTGGTGGTCCAGCGATGTCAGCGCCGCCCGCCGCCTTCTGAATGGTGTTTTCAGTGTCGGCCAGCAGGCACAAGCTTTCCTCCAAATGGTGCCTTCAGTTCTCGCGAGTGGAGAGACTCGTGAGAACTGAAGGCACCATTTGGAGGGCGGCGCTGGCCCAGGAAGGCAGGCGGAAAGCTTGCGCCTGCTGGCTGATGCTAAAAACACCATTCAGAGGCGGCGCTGACACCGCTGGACCACCAGGCAATGGTAGAATCTTAAGGAGGTACGAAACAGGATGAGAAGAGGCAGCGCAGGCCCAGGCAGGTGGAGGGCTAGCGCCTGCCGGCCGATGCACTGCTGGACCACCAGGCAATGGGAGAGATTTGAAGAGGGACAGGACAGGGGTGTTTTAAAAGGAATCAGTGTTAAAAAGGTACTGGGGGTGTTTTTAAAAGGTCCAATTGGGGGGGGGGGGTTAAAAATTTATATCTTCACTACCGGATGGGACAGGGTGCTTTAAAAAGGGACGGGGGATTAAAAAGTTGTTTTTCATTTTTGTTTCATTGTTCTGCATACTGGAGGTTGCTCCCTGCTCTAAGAGGGGGTGGGGGTTTGGGACTTGTTTTTGTTTTGGGCTATTCCCTGTTTGTAATTTATTCTTGAAACCAATAAAAAATATACCATAAAAAAGAGAGGGGGTTTAAAAAAGGTACTGGGGGGCAAGTGCAGTGGCACAGGGTACAGAGCCTGGCATGGAGAATTTGGTTCAGAACTTTTTTTTTTTCTTGTTTTCCTCCTCTAAATTTAGGGTGCGTCTTATGGTCAGGTGCATCTTATGGAGTGAAAAATATGGTACTATATCATATATATTTTTGTTATCTGGCTGTTTGTATTTTTAGTCTATTTGCAAGTTCTATGCATTATTTGTTTCTACTGCCAATTGTTTAATAAAACTTAACATTTAAATTTAAAAAAAATACCTCTAGAGTGCTGAAATTTATCAAGTTCCTGAAGCTACAGTTCAGTCCTACATGTGGCAGAATCGATTGTAAAATAAAGTACCGTATTTTCTCGCATATAACGCGCGCGTTATACGTGGTTTTTACAAACCGCGCATACCCTTGCGCGTTATACGCGTGAGCGCGTTGTACAAAATTTTTTTTACATAGTTCCCCCCCCCCCCCCCGACGCCCGATTCATCACCCGGAAGGAGCGCTCGCACTCCCACCCCGAAGGACCGCTCGCACCCCCACAGCCTCCCCCCCTCCCCCATGGAGAAACAGTTTACCTTGTTTCCGGATACCAGCCCAGCTGCTTCCTCTGCCGGCGGTCCTGCCCCTTCTCAGAGCCCTGTGCTGCGCTGCTTCCTCTTCAGGCGGTCCCGCCCTTTCTCTGATGTCAGAGAAAGGGCGGGACCGCCGGAAGAAAAAGCAGCGCAGCAGGGCTCAGAGAAGGGGCGGGACCGCCGGCAGAGGAAACAGCTGGGCTCGCTGGCATCCGGAAACAAGGTAGACAGCTTCTCCATGGGGGAGGGGGGTGAGGCTGTGGGGGTGCGAGCGGTTCTTCGGGTGGGGTGCGAGCAGTCCTTCGGGGTGGGAGTGCGAGCGCTCCTTCGGGGTGGGGGTGCAAGCGGTCCTTCAGGGTGGGGGTGCGGGTGCGTGCGATCGGTCCTTCGGGGTGGGGGTGCGAGCGGTCCTGTGGGGGGGTGAATCGGGGGGGGGGGCATCAGGCTTTCAGGGTAGGGACAGGACTTCAAGGAGGAAAGGAGAGTCGGGGCGGGCGAAAACAGAGTCGGGGTCTCCAGAGGAGAGTCGGGGCAGGCGAAAGGAGAGTCGGGCAGCATGCGCGGTATATAAAAATTTATGTACATAAATGTGTTTTTTGCGCGCTATACCCGTGTGCGCATTTTACACGGGTGCGCGTTATCTATGTGAAAATACGGTATCTAAAGAGTTAGGTATAGCGTGCAGTCAAGACAGACAAAACAAATTGGAGGTTTCAGGGAATTTATTACAGTGAATGTGTTAAGTCAAGAAGGCTAAAATCTAAAAGAGGCCAAGATAAGAATTCAAAAGCAACTGGAAGAAAAAAGTTTGTAGAGTGCAGGATTCTGTTGCTTTAGTTTAAGTTTAATGGAAGTCTTTGCAAATACTGCCCTCTGACTGAACAGCAGAGCAGTTTATGAACAATAATAAACCATAACATCCATCTTCAGTGTTCAATAATTATAGATAATAACTAGCGTACTGTATTTCATTCACAATATTTGATCTAGTCTCTTTCATTCCAGGAGGATTGTTTGTTGGATTACCAGATGTTGTCCCTCGAAGTACGCTTTTAGGGGAAACAGAGTTTCAGTACTATATCCAGCAATTTAAAAAGTCTGGTTTCAGGTAAACTTCATATAGAAATGCTATGGTTAATCATTGCTGTTCTCTGGTATTATTAGATAAAAGCTAACTAGTTTAGTGGGTTTAATTACTATCCCAGCTTTCCTCACCAATTTCAAGGAAATGTATAAAGTAATTAGAAACAAGCTATCCAAGAGGGCAGTTGATAGATTGAAAAGTATTACTGTATAATGTCATTACCAGTATAACTTGTTTTTATTATATAACTTAGTTTTAAAAAATTAGGAATTCCTCGCAATGTGATTATGAGAAGCTTTGCCATGTTGTGCTATTATATAATCTTATTGTGTCTGAATGTAACTGACCTTGAACTTCAACTGAAAAAGGCGTGAGCTAAATCCAAAGAATCCATGCACTTTTAAAAGTAGTCAATAACTCTTACATATTGATATAAGAACTATTTTCCTGGCATTTTAAGTTTAATTTTTGAAGGAAAACAGAAATTTCCTTCATAACTGCTAACCATATAATAGGCATTGGCATTATACAAATTATGAGGGAGGGGGGTAATTCTTTAATGCTGCATGTCCTGTAAAGGCACCTACTTTTCTTTATAGAATACGAGCATACCAAGTAGACCTTACAGCAGCCACATGGAGCTGGTATGAGTGTGTGTACCTGTGTTCCAGAGAGATACACTTGTACTATTCTATAAGTTACAGCATGACTGCAGTCTACATATATGGAACTACACATTAGCAGCTATGAGTGCATAGGAGCCAACTCTTTTAAAATGATTGTAAGTGGTCAGCTCAGCACTTAGGCCCTGATTCTCCAAAGTGCCGTCCCGATTTTAAGCAGCTGTAGGCGTCCTACAGTTGTCTAATCAGCCAATCGGGATGCACGTTTTTTTTTTTTAAAAATGCTCCCCAGGCAGGCCTGAAGGCACCTCCGGGAGCCTAAGGAGATCCACAAGATGCCTAAGCTCGTCTAAGGGCCTTAGGCGAACCTAGGCGGCCCTACGCGTCTCCCTAGTAGAGGAGAAGCTTAAAATGTAGGCCAGCAAAATGCTGGTCTACATTGTAAGTAGACGCGGCCGCTATACTTATCGCGGCAAGGGATCTCTCTGCCGCTATAAGTATAGCGGGCCGCAGCCTGTCCGACCGCTGGCAGGAGGGGGCCCAATCCCCCCTGCCCGAAGACGCACCCCCCCCCACACTACCGACCGCCCCCCCCCCCCCGACATTACCGATCTCCCCCCCCCCCCCCGACAATATCGATCGCTGGCAGGAGGGTGCCCAATCCCTCCTGCCCGAAGACGCACCCCCCCCCCCCGGCGCTAACAACCCCCAAACCTCCACTCCACCAAACCTGTTCTTACGGCCAGATGGGTCTTGCACGTCCAACCAGCAGGCACGCCTCGTCGAAATGAGGCGGGCCCGGCCCATCCTGCCGAAGCCTAAGGCCTGATTGGCCCAGGCTCTAGAAGCCTGGACCAATCAGGCCTTAGGCATAGCGGGTCAGCCCATCCCCACTAAGTCTAAGGTCTGATTGGCCAACAAAAGTAGGAAAAATTATTTTATTTTCAATTTAGTGATCAAAATGTGTCAGTTTTGATAACTTATATCTGCTGTATGTATATGAAAAATGAAATGAACAGCCTGGCATGGAAGAGGAGACAGGATGCAGAGCCTGGTATATATTAGTACACAATTTGGTTCAGAATGTTTTTTTTCTGGTTTTCCTACTCTAAATCTAGTCTTATGGTCCGGCGCGTCTTATGGAACGAAAAATACGGTATATCCCGCCCGCCCATTGTGTTGTAGTACTATAAATAAATCCTTCAGCATTTCATTATAGCCCATTTTTATTGCGTTGTTAGAATATTACCATATAGACAGTATTCAAATGGTAAGTTCAAGCAATATTGCAGTGGCTTCTTAAATATATCTTTTTTTCATTTGGTTTCCTTAGGGGACCTTTGAACTGGTACCGAAATATGGAGAAGAACTGGCAGTGGAGCTGCTCCGCAGCAGATAGGAAGGTAAGATAAATTTAATATTCTACCACCTACAAAATGAGTATTGATGCAGTCGTTCAGGGGTAGGTAATGCACATGAAGATTAAATAGTAATTCTATGAACTTGTGCAAAACATTCCTTATTTGAAGTAAACTGAATCAACAGTAAGAAATCAATGAGTTGGATAATCCTTTCACATGAGACTGTTGGCAATAAATTATAATATGTGGACATCAATAATTATCAGATTAGCTGCTGTTTAACTTTATATGTATAGGTCAGCGATGCTATCTAGAATGTCTGCTTTGAAAATCCATGTATAACATTAAATGGAGAGTGGAGGTGAAATTGGAGGAGCCAGGAGTAATATAGGCACCAGTGAAATTCAGTGCTGGTGCTCGCATGTAGAACTGCAGAATAGGTAGCTCTGACTTTGCTCAGTTAGCTATGCAGATATGGCGCTATACGCTGGCCAGACCTGCTTATCTTTCAGGCACTGCCAGTGACCCATATATTCAGTATCAGTGTCTGGATAGAGCCTGGCACTGAATATACAGGTCTAATTTATTCAGTGGTGGACAATATTCTTTATCAGATTATAGTTTCATAGTGAATCATTGAAACTTTGTAACAGTGATTTTTATGACAAATTTTCCTGCAGAATTTTTATTGTTTGGATCTTTAACAGCCTAGACTTTCTGCAATAATTTCTGATACTGAACAAATGGATCAAAATTTCCAGCTGCTCCTATGCTTAAAAACTGAGGTTGGATTTTCAACCAGCTGGGGAAATCCACTGCTTATTCCTAGGATAAGCAGCATAAAATCTGTCCTACTACTTGGGATCTAACTACATACTTGGGACTTAGGTTAACCACTGTTGGAAACAGGATACTGGGTTTGATGGACCTTTGGTCTGTCCCAGTATGGCAGTTCTTATGTTAGGTTCCCATTCAAGTTCCATAAAATACATATCCATAGGATTCTATTTCAGGATCATGAGTTGCTTTGTGAAAGAAGATCTTTTATCAATATTTGGATGGATGTTTTCATTGTACTTATTTGTATAGTTGTGTTTGAATATCAAAATATAAATTTGTAACACATTAAAGCAAGAAGTAGTAAAACAATTTCTCTGAAATTTTCTGCTCATAGAGAAAAACAGTCTCCTTATTTCTAATTATCTGTCCTTTTTACTAACCTATCTTCCTAGATTCTAGTACCAGCTCTAATGGTTACAGCAGGCAAAGATTTTGTACTCCTTCCACAGATGTCCAAGGGTATGGAAGACTGGGTAAGTGAGTCATTCAAGTATTAACAAGGGGTGTGTTCCTGACAGAAAACACAATTGGTAACAGATCCTCCAGCTGAAGCAAGTGGTGAAATTATACAGAATATGGCTTATGAAATTATTTCCAACCTCTCCGTTCCCCTCATTATATATGACAGGTTGCCTAAATTTAAGTGCCATTTACATGCTTTTAAGTTTTGGAATACTGCTATTCATGTGGGTAATTGTACACTTAGCAAATAAATGCTGTAGAATTACTATTCTATAGCTGTGGTAAAATGACTTGGCATGTTTTCCAGAGGATAGATTGAAAATGACTTGGCATGTCATTGTTAGGGTGTCACTTAAGAGAAGGGACATAGGCATGTTGTAGACAGGGCCACCATTTACACAAGCTGCTTGCAGAATACTGTGATTGTGTGGAGGATGTAGATTATGTGCTGTGAACACATTAGGGCTGCTTTACTAAAGGACGTTAAGTCCCTAACATGAGGTTAAACCAGGGCTGTGGAGTCGGAGGAAATTTCGGGTACCTGGAGTCGGAGTCGGAGTCAGAAGTACAAAAAACTGAGGAGTCGGAGTCGGAACATTTATCTACCGACTCCATTTTTGAACTTGGCATACCAATCACGAGCGATTCTTTCAGCTATAGCACCCACTATATACACAGCACAAATGTTGCGACCAGCTTCTGAGGCCTTAGAACCTTGATTAAAAGCAAAAAGAAGGTGGTGTCGAAAATGCTCATTTCTCTTAACTTGACATTCCATTTTAACGATCTGAAAATTAACCAGTGCTATGGTGTCGGAGTTGAGGAGTCGGAGTCTGAAGTATAAAAAACTGAGGAGTCGGAGTCGGAACATTTATCTACTGACTCCACAGCCCTGGGTTAAACGCCTGCTAACTCCACAGAACATGTTAGTGTTTGGTGGTTAGTTTGTTTGTGCCGAGTAGCCCATGCATTAGCTAGTTTATTTAAAAAAAATTTTGGAGGGGGGTGTATCATGGGCGGAGAGCTGGCATTTGCATTATCTGGCACGTTATGTTTAGCATTAACTAACCGGATAACACTGAGTTAACAGGGTAACACTTAACACTTTCTAAATAGGAGGCAGTAAGGGAGGAATTCTATATATGGCACCTAGCCGATTCTCTCACACAATTTAATTTTTTTAAATTAGGTTAATTGGCATTTTAATTGAAAATTCAATTAAAGCTAGTTTTTAAAACACTAAGGGTTCCTATTACAAAGCTGCGTTAGGGCCTTAACGCACGGAGTAGCGCGCGCTAGCCGCTACTGCCTTCTTTGGAGCAAGCGATAGATTTCTGGCTAGTGTGCGCTATAGCGCGCGCTAATCCGGTGCGTGCGTTAAAACCGCTAGCGCAGCTTTGTAAAAGGAGCCCTAAGTTGCCTGCAGATATCCATGTGGCACCTACCTTTATAGTTAAATACATATATATATATATATATATTAAATCTAATTACACATTTGCTTAGGAATTTTAACCAGAAAGGCCTCCCGGTTGAAAACTGCTGATGTCATTTTTATGTAGATGTACCTGACCATTACTTTTCATAAAGAGAACATCACAATAGTGAGAAGAGTTTTGTTTTAATTCACTCGTGTCAGTCTCTAAAACAGTGAACCATTTTATGTTGCTGGAGTGACTCATAGTATAATCTTCCAAAATCCAAGTTTCAAGGTATCTGCAAAAACTTCTGTGTTAGGTAATAAGGGTTGACCACTTTCCTTCTCCACATATAGTGGCAAAGAGTATGCTCTTGAAAAAAGTAAAATATCTTTGAGCAACAAAGGAAAATAGAAAAGTTAGATATTTTGTGTAGAATAGCTGTTTTGAAGAGTAAACTAAACCAGTATATTATGTAAATAATGTATTGTCACTAAGAGTGGTAAAAGAATTGTAAATTTCATGAACTGTGTAATGTCCTTGTTCAAACATCAAATTTTACTCATTGCTGCAAAAGACTCTGAGAATGTGTTTAAAATCTTTTTGAAATATTTCAATTACAAAATAGCATATGTAATTTTAAGAGGGCCTGGGATAGGCATGTGAGATCTCTCAGAGAGAGAAAGAGAATGGTTACTGTGGATGGGCAGACTAGATGGACCATTTGGCCTTTATCTGCCGTCATGTTTCAATGTAAAAGCCTAATAGTGCAGTGAATTTTAGGCATGGTCAGGATAGATGTGAGAAGAAGGTTTGAAAAGGACAATAGTGGAATTGGTGTTGAATTTCATTTGGAGAGATAGATAGATAGCTCAAGATGAATTTAAGCTGAAAAGAATGAGCCATTTTAGATTATTTGCTTTCATTTACTATGGTTACTAAGAGCAAACACATGCACACCATTGTTCATTTGGGTCAAATAATTTTTTTTCATATGCCTTTAGATTCCAAACCTGAAACGGGGCCATATTGAAGAATGTGGGCACTGGACTCCAATGGAAAGGTACTGATACTGTTTCTCTAGCACTGTAAATTATTTCTCACAGAGGTGTAAAAGACATTTAATGAATGGATGAACTGGAGAAATAAAGGGACTTGTTTAGTCTATAGCATTGATGTATCAATGAGCACTACAAATAACCTTGAATATTTTGGTCAGCATGTGGAGCAGCTTATTAAAAAGATGCCATAGATTGAAATAAATGCCAGAGTCTGCAATGCGCCTTACAAAAATAACTATACAGTATCTCAGAATGGTGTATTCTCCTGTTGCTACCCAAATCCCACACTACAGAGTAGAATTCTCTTTCCTGTCCTTCCCCTGAAATTAAGATATGACTACCCAAATTCACATTACCTTGTGCTATACGCCCCATGTTTTTCTCTTGCCTTTTAGAAGCATTTAAAATATATACAAACACCACCACACATTTCCATTAACTTTCTAAGCAGGAACATACTTTAATAACTTTTTGTACTGAGCTTTCTGTTTGTTTTATTTACATCAATTGATAAATTAAGATTCATTGGTAAATTAATATTGTAAAGATTAAGACATTGGTCCAGATGATTTAACAGTTGAATTCTATAAATCTTTTGGGTCTTTCTTAATCCTTAAGATAACCAGGGTGTTCCATCATTTGACATTAGAAGGGAGAACAGTAGGGAACATTACAGATGTTAGTTGCTCTGAAAGTAGCGTTTTGCACCAATGACTTTTGGTGCTGGACTTGTGGGCAGCATAAATATCCCCCCCCCTCCCGGATTATGAGCTGGGGGCCATATGAGCTGGCAGAGGCACAGTGCTGTGGGCAGGACAGTTCCTGGAGCATAAAGGAGATCCTAGCTGCCCAAGGAGATGCCTGTGAGAGACAGCATCCTCCTTCATGAGCACTGAGTGGAGCACCTAGGATCTCCTTTCTGCTCCAAGTATGGTGCCCCATGGATTACCTGTGAGGTAGGACACTGCCTGTTTCTCTTCTCTCACAAGCACCCTTGATCTCCCTTGTACTCTGAGGATTAATCCACCTGCAGCACTGTTCCTCTGCCGGCCAAGATGGCCTCTGGCTCAAAGTCCCTCCCCCGCACTCACTGGGCTCTAAGACACCTCCCATTTAGATTGCTAAACATTTGGCACTAATATGTGTAGGCCATCAAAGGGAAGTGCCTAAACCATGGCAATACCTAAAAGTCCTGCTTTGGTTCTTGAAGTCGGGTAGGAACACAAGTGCAGCATTATTGGGCAGGTAGGCATTAACTAAGGTTTGACCAGCACCATCATTAGACCTTTGCCCATAGAATAAGATTGGAAGGTTTCTTTAGACTGTATAACACTAAAGGGACTGTGCACTAAAACTTTCTGCATTTACTGTACCTTAAGTGCAAAACTTATGGTGCAGTAACTGCAAAGCCTATGCATTATATGTAGGGAGTGTGACCAGAATCTGCCTAGCATTTACTGCACAGGCTAGACAACTGCAGGAGCCTCTCATTCCATGCCTCAGAAGAAAATGTGGGCCTTGATGAAAAATAATAAAACAAAATAAACAGCTAAACTCTTGGTGGTGCTATCCAACACCCCTCCCCCCAGGCTACTGGCATCAACATTTAAAAAGAGAGAGAACAACTTTTAACCTAGAAACTGGAGGAAGGCCAACAGTCATTTAGAGCAAGGTACAAGATATTGTCGAAGGATATCACCAAAACAGGGAAGATAAGTCAGCCCTATATTGAGGTTACAACAAACACCATAATAGTCCAGGTGTGTTTTTAGAATAAAGAACAGATATAGTAACATAGTAGATGATAACAGATAAAGACCTGAATGGTCTATCAAGTCTGCCCAACCTGATTCAGTCTAAAAAAAAAAAAATTATCTTTGTAGCTATTTCTGGGCAAGAATCCAAATCTCTGCCCGGTACTGTGCTTAGGTTCCAACTACTGAAGTCTTCATCAAAGCTCACTCCAGTCCACCTACATCATCCCAGCTGTTGACGCCCAAACAGCCATATACAGACACAGACCATGCAAGTCTTCCCAGTACTGGCCTTAGTTCTTCATTATTTACTATTATTTTCTGATTCTAGATCAGTGGTTCTCAACCCTGTCCTGGGGGACAGTCGGGTTTTCAAGATATCCCTCATGAATATGCATATGAGAGATTTGCATACCTGTCACTTCCATTATATGCAAATCTCTCTCATGCATATTCATGAGGGATATCTTGAAAACCCGACTGGCTGGTGGTCCCCCAGGACAGGGTTGAGAACCACTACCGTATTTTCGCGGATATAACGCGCACCATTGTAAAACGCGCACAGGGGTATAGCGCGCAGAAATCACGATGATATGTACAAAAACTTTTCTATACCGCGCTCAGGCATATAACGCGCATGCTGCCCGACTCTCCTCTGGCCACCCCGACTCTCCTTTCGCTCTCCCCGACTCTCCTCTGGCCACCCCGACTCTCCTTTCGCCCTCCCCGACTCTCATCTGGTTGCCCCGACTCACCCTGACTTTCGGTGCACTGCCCCGACTCTCCTCTGGTTGCCCCGACTCACCGTTCACCCGCCCTGACTTTCGGTGCACTGCCCCGCCTCTCCGTGCCTGTCCCCCTTGAAGTCCTGTCCTCCCTTGAAGGTCTGCCTGTCCCCCCTTGAAGGTCTGCCTGTCCCCCCTTGAAGTCCTGTCCCCCTTGAAGGTCTGCCTGTCCCCCTTGAAGATCTGCCTGTCCCCCCTTGAAGTCCTGTCCCCATCCTGAAAGCCTGATGCCCCCCCTCGACGTCCGATTCTTCTCCCCCCTCGGCAGGACCACTCGCACCCCCACCCCGAAGGACCGCCGACTCCCCGACAATATTGGGCCAGGAGGGAGCCCAAATCCTCCTGGCCACGGCGACCCCCTAACCCCACCCCGCACTACATTACGGGCAGGAGGGATCCCAGGCCCTCCTGCCCTCGACGCAAACCCCCCCCCCCCCCAGCCGACCCGCGACCCCCCTGGCCGACCCCCACGACCCCCCCACCCCCCTTCCCCGTACCTTTGGAAGTTGGCCGGACAGACGGGAGCCAAACCCGCCTGTCCGGCAGGCAGCCAACGAAGGAATGAGACCGGATTGGCCCATCCGTCCTAAAGCTCCGCCTACTGGTGGGGCCTAAGGCGCGTGGGCCAATCAGAATAGGCCCTGGAGCCTTAGGTCCCACCTGGGGGCGCGGCCTGAGACACATGGTCGGGTTTGGCCCATGTGCCTCAGGCCGCGCCCCCAGGTGGGACCTAAGGCTCCAGGGCCTATTCTGATTGGCCCACGCGCCTTAGGCCCCACCAGTAGGCGGAGCTTTAGGACGGATGGGCCAATCCGGCCTCATTCCTTCGTTGGCTGCCTGCCGGACAGGCGGGTTTGGCTCCCGTCTGTCCGGCCAACTTCCAAAGGTACGGGGAAGGGGGGTGGGGGAGTCGTGGGGGTCGGCCAGGGGGGTCGCGGGTCGGCTGGGGGGGCGGTCGGAGGTTCTTGGGGGGGGGCGGTCGTTGGAGGGAGGGGGGTTTGCGTCGAGGGCAGGAGGGCCTGGGATCCCTCCTGCCCGTAATGTAGTGCGGGGTGGGGTTAGGGGGTCGCCGTGGCCAGGAGGGTTTGGGCTTCCTTCTGGCCCAACTACACAAAGTACGGGGAAGGCGGGTGGGGGTGTCGTGGGGGTCGGCCAGGGGGGTCGCGGGTCGGCTGGGGGACGGGCGGAGGTTCTTGGGGGGGGCGGTGGTGGGGGGGGGGGGGTTTGCGTCGAGGGCAGGAGGGCCTGGGATCCCTCCTGCCCGTAATGTAGTGCGGGGTGGGGTTAGGGGGTCGCCGTGGCCAGGAGGGTTTGGGCTCCCTCCTGGCCCGATATTGTTGGGGAGTCGGCGGTCCTTCGGGGTGAGGGTGCGAGTGGTCCTGCCGGGGGGGGATGTATCGGACGTCGTGGAGTCGGCCGGGCAAGAGGGCTTGGGCTCCCTCTTGCTCCGATCGTGGATGCGGGTGCGGGTGGGAGCGCGTGCGAGCGGTCGTTCGGGGTGGGGGTGCGAGCGGTCCTGCTGGGGGGGTGAATCGGGCGTCGGGCGGGGTGGGAACTATGTTTAAAAACTTTTGTATACCGCGCTCAGGCATATAACGCGCGAGGGGTATGCGCGGTACGTAAAATCACGTATAACGCGCGCGTTATATCCGCGAAAATACGGTATTCTAGATCCTCTGTGTTCATCCTACGCTTTTTTTTAACTCTGTCACCGTTTTCCTCTTAATCATCTCTATCGGGACCACATTTTAGGCATCCACCACCCTCTCCGTAAAGAAGAATTTCCTTACATTGCTCTTGAGTCTACCACCCCTCAACCTCAAATTATGTCCTCTGGTTTTACCAGATAGAGATAATTTGCAATCTTTAAACTCTATCAGCTGCTGAGCAAGTTGTAAATAAGGAACCACTGTTCAAAATGTCTGTATGCAAATGCCAGAAGCCTCAAAAATAAGATGGGAGAATTAGAATATATTGTACTAAAAGAAAAGATAGACATAATAGGCATCTCAGAGACCTGATGGAAGGACAATAACCAGCGAGAGGGGCAGAGGGAGGGGGCGCACTGAAGTTTCATTGGGGGAGCGGCACACTGATGGCGGGGAAAATGGCAATTCTTTGGGAGAGGGTGCACTAATGGCCAGGAAACTCTGCCGGTGCAGTGGGGTAGGAAGGAAGGGAAGGACGGTGTAAGGAATGATTGACAGTAAAGGGGATGTAAGGGGAGGAATGGTAGGATATAAAACCTCAGTTTATATTTGAGTTACCATTTTTCCTCTAAAAAGGGGAGTAAAATGGTATCTTGGTTTATATTCGGATGCATTTATATTCGAGTTTTGTCCAACAGGATCAGCTGAGGTCAGGTACACCACTGAAGTGATGTGCTTGATCCCAGTAAGAAAGGAATAATGACAGCTGCTACTGTTGTGACCCTTGCTAGCAAAAGCATCAAAGATAAGTTTGACAGATTTCCTGTTAACTGTCATAGTCAATTGATGCATATATGTCACTTAGGTATGCCATCTGATGTGGAAGAAATAATTATGAAAAAATGACCAAACTTAACCATATTATTCTCTTACAGGCCAGGAGCACTCAATGAAATTCTCATCAACTGGTTGAAAGAGGTTCACTACAGTTCATCATCCTCTTGTTCCAAGTTATAAATGGTTTTGGATCATCAGCTTTTAAGAGTCACAATTATTCTTGCTATTTTGGCAAATACTTTCCTTTCAGTAGGATTGCTCAAACCTTTTCATTTCAGCATTCTTAATATAAATAGTCATAGATTCTTAGTTTTTATTTGACAGAGCGGTCTCCTTTTTCAAACTTAAACCAATTAGTGTTGAGAGAGTGTAAATTGGTACAATCTCAGTAATACTGAATAAATTTAGCCTGGTATTTGTTGCATAATATTAAGTTTTCTTCCATAATATCCTTACAAACACCATTTGTCTAATTTGAAATCATTAGTAAATATGAAAAAAGGGCCAATCTTCAGTGAAACCTTAAAGCTTTGTGTAAGCAAATTCAATTTTATTTGATATACCATCAGTGAGACTCATCTAAGTGATTTACTAAAAGTTTTTTTAAAAATGAGAAAAGAACCCGATAAACTTTACATAAATGAGCCTCAAAATATCAACAAACTCCAAGGAGGATCCAAATTTGTAAGAGAGATCAGCCTCTCACAAGAGTTCCATATATTCTCATTGGCCCCGTTAACTGGAAAAAAAGTTGAGAAGAAAAAACTCCACATATTCGGGAAAAAAAATTCTCTGTCAAAAAATAGTTACCGTAAATACTCGAATAAACTGAGATTTTTGGGCCGAAAAAAGTCTCAAAAATGGGCATCTCGGTTTATTTTTGAGTCTACACGTCTCTAATTAGTTTAAAAAATATATAAAAATGTAAACCAACCGGGGGTCTGGCTGTGGGGAATGGAGTTGCGGGTCCAGAGAAGGCCCAACATGCAAGGCAGGCAGCTGATTCCTCCTGCTGGCAGCCGCGTTGGTCATCCATTCTGTTTTCAGCCACTGGGAGGAAGGGGGAGTGAAGAGTCAGTGGTACGTCTGGATTGCGAGCAATCCTGCCTTCAGTACCGGTCCCACTAAATCAGCTGGCAATGAGGAAACCGAATGCCATGGGGCCTTCCCTCTTGCCAAATCGCTATAGGCTCTGCCGGTCTCAATTCTTCCCCTCCCCCCCCCCCCCCCCCCCACTCTGCTGAAGTTACAATTTGGTTAGAAGACTGAAAATAAAGGGGAAAAGAGAGAAAGAAGATGCTGGAAGGTGAAGAGGGAAGTGTTAGCAAAAGAAATGGAGAATAGGATCAGGGAGCTGGAAAGCTGTAAATAGAAGCAGATAGAGATGCAGAAAAATAAATGGAGAAAAACTGAAAGGAAAAGAGATGGTATTAGGAAAGGAAGTGAAGGAGAGAAAAGGCAGATAGACTGAAGATCCTGAAAGAAATTTAAGAAAAGACAGAAGAAAGCGGAACTGGGATAAACATGAATAAAATAGCCAGACAACAAAGATAGAAAAAAATAATTTTATTTTTAATTTCATGAACAGAAAATGCTGTTTTACTGTAAATTTACACTGCTTTCTTTTTATTTTCCAAAGTGTAGAGTGCTGTTTCTCTTTCTCTGGTTTTGAACTGCATATGCTTTCTTGAGGTTTAAGTTTGATTTTTGTCTACATTTATTTAAGTTTTGGTTGCTTGTAGTTGCATTTTCCTATGTAGGGACCTTGTAATTCGCTGTATGTAAAACTTCTCTTGATTGTATTTACAGTTTAGTTTATTGTAAACCGCCTAGAAGTCGCAAGATTACAGGCGGGATATAAGAATAAAGTTATTATTATTATTAGTAGTAGTGAATATGTTAGGTTTGGGATATATGCATCATAGATATTTGTATTATGTTTAGTGACTTATGAGATAGCTGATGGGGAGGGAGAGCGAGCAGTCTCTTTAGATTGGCTCATCGTAATAATCCAAATTTCTAACCTTGGTTTAAATTCAAGTCAACCTTTTTTCCCCCTTTTTGGAGGGATAAAAGGTTTATATTCAAGTATATACAGTATTAATAATTTTTGGGTTCATGGAAGTCACTAAACTCAAAATATAAATAAGGCATTTACCAGTCAGAACTCTATAATTACGAGGGTCATAAATAATGCATACTATTATTTTTAGTTTACATGGTTTTTTGGGGGGGTTTTTTCTCAAGTATTTCTTTACAATCCTTCAATATAATCTCCCTGCTTTGCAATGACCGAGTCCCAACATCTGGGAAGCTTCATTATTCCATCCAAGACACTGTTTTTGTTCAGTTGACGAATGGCTCGGGTACCGGCGGAAAAAAGCTCTTCCAAAGATGCAAAACGCATAGTTTGTTTCAACTTTGCCAAAGGTCGAAGTCTGGTGGACTCATGTCTGGACTGTAGGGAGCATGAGGAAACACCTCCCTACTGTATTTGTGTAGTTTTTCAGTGATGACATTCCCTATGTCTGGACGAGTGTTGTCATGAAGAATGAGTGTCCCTGCCAAGAGCAACTGAGGTCAGGTTTTGTGCAGAAAAATCACGATAATACACTGCTGTGATACTTCTTCCACATGGAACTTTTGTCTGTAATCATGATGCCTTCATGATCATAAGCAAAAATCATCATTTGTTTGACTTTTGATTGAGCTCGTCAAAATTTTTTTGTCCATGGGGAAGATGGAGCTCTCCACTCATCATTGAAAAACTACACAAATATGGCTAGGAGGTGTTACCTCATGCTCCCTACAGTCCAGACATGAGTCCACCAGACTTTGAACTTTTTCCAAAGTTGAAACAACCTATGTGCAGACATTGTTTTGCATCTCTGGAAGAGCTTTTTTCCGTGCGCCATTCGGCAACTGAACAAAAACGATGACTTAGATGGAATAATGGAGCTTCCTGGACGTTGGGACTCGGTCATTGCAAAGCAGGGAGACTATATTGAAGGATTGTAAAGGAACACTTGAAAAAAATAAAACATGTAAATTAAAAAAAACTGTGCATTATGTATGAAATGACTCTTGTATATCCAAAAGAGACTTATCTTGCTGACATGTTCAATAGCGATTTCATTCAGCTCATTTCCATGTATTAACTGATGATTGTAATCCATACATTGCCTCTAATTTACTCATCTTGACAAGGAACCTTTGTTTCACTATCTGCTGTATCGGGAGAACAATTTATATATCCATATAGCTCTGAATACATAAAATGGCTCCACGTTTATAAAGACATCAACGTCAGCAATAGCGAAGAGCCTCGAAGAAACATTTTGTAACGAGGATATCATAGTAAAGTGGTTAATAGAACATTTAAACATGCATTAAACCAGTGGTTCCCAACCCTGTCCTGGAGGACCACCAGGCCAATCGGGTTTTCAGGCTAGCCCTAATGAATATGCATGGAACAGATTTGCATGCCTGTCACTTCCATTATATGCAAATCTCTCTCATGCATATTGATTAGGATTAGCCTGAAAACTCAATTGGCCTGGTGGAACTCCAGGACAGGGTTGGGAACCACTGCATTAAACAATGACCAAGATTGGTTTTTTTGGGCACTGAACAGAATGGAGGGAAAGACAATGCTAACATATTTTGAAATTAACATCTTCATCCCAGAGAATTGCATCTATTATTAGGAAACATTGACGGATATTATCTGGTCATGATAGACTTAGGTATTTTCAATGTATGATTTCTTTTGCTCGGAACACAAATTTGACAGACAAGTTATGTAAAGCAGAGGAGGGCCAAGGGTTCTATTAATGTGGAGCTTGTTCAATTTGTGATATGACAATTGAAGGTCCAGTTGTCCAATGGACTACTATTATCCTTGCAGGTACCACATCAAAAAATGTGATTTATTTGATTAAATGCCCCTGTGAGCTATACATATAATATTCATATAAGGCAAACCTCTAGAACTTTTCATACTAGAATGTGTACGCACGGGAAAGGAGGAAACACCTATAGTAAAACATTGCATACAACTGCAATACAGCTTTGATAGTCTTCAGTGTATGATTATTAAGCAATTGGATAGCACAATTCGTGGGGGTGAAGAAATAGCTGCATCAACAGGAATAAAGATTAATTTTTCAGTTAGGAACCATGGTGCCTGATGGTCTTAACAATTTTATTGAATGGAAGGTTATCTTTAAATAACAATTGAAAGGTCTACAGGAACAATTGTATAAGAAAGAGATGAGATTTATTCTTGTTGCAAGTTTCCGGGTCTCACTGCTTCTTGTCAGGTAGAAACTGACGTTTCAGCCACCATGCTGTGTCTTTCTTCAGGGTATGCTGTTAGGTCTGCTATAGTGGGTCCACTGACCTGATTGGGACAGGGCAATCTGTTGATCACCTATTTGAATTTTGTTGGGAAAATCAGTTGGTCTCTTTTCCATTCTATTTGGAAAAAAAAAAAAAAAGTCTCTGGCGATTTTAAGTTGTTCTCTCTGTGAAGCAGAGTTATATGTTCTCTCAGGGTTTCTTCAGCTGGCATTGTACTTTCCAGGTCTTACTGCGTCTTGTCAGGTAGAAGCCAACATTTCAGCCACCATGCTGTGACTTCAGGGTCTGCTGTGAGGTCTGCAGTTTGTCTTTGTAAATAGTGGGTCCGCTGACCTGATTGGGAACTGGGCAGTCTATTGATCACCATGGTGGCTGAAACCCTGAGAGAACATATGGGATTTATTGTTTGCATATTAGGGAAAAGTGAGATGATATGTCCTCTATAAATTTAGATCTGATGGATTAGATAGGATTGATGTTTCTGCTGTCATTGATCTTGGCATCTTTATAAATGCGTAGCCAGTTTATCCCAGGACAAGCAGGCAGATATTCTTAACTGATGGGTGACGGCACCGACGGAGCCCCGGTACGGACAATTTTAGAGTGATTGCACTCTAAGAACATAGAAAGTTCTAGTCTGTCTGCACCGCGCATGAGCGAGTGCCTTCCCGCCCGATGGAGGCGCGCGGTCCCCAGTTTCTTAGTTTCCGCGGAGCTAAGAAGACGTATTTTTTTCAACGGCCGTTGAAAATCTTTTTTCTCGCCTTCTCGCTCGCGCGTTTTTCGTGGAAGTTTACTTCCTTTCTAATTTCTTTAAAAACTTAAAAAAATAAAAAATAAATAAAAACAATTTTTCTTTCTTTTTTTTGGTTAGCCCCGGCAGGGTCTGTTGGCATCATCAAAGCCTCGGCCTTCGATTTTGCTACCGCCGTTTTTTCTCTTCATGCCCCCTCAGTCGGGTTTTAAAAAGTGTCAGCAGTGTGCTCGCCCTATTTCCCTGACCGACCCTCACAATTGGTGCCTCCAGTGTTTGGGTCCGGACCATAGGGCTTCCTCGTGCACCCGTTGCGCTTCTCTCCAAAAACGCACCTTGAAGAATCAACAACTTCAACAGAAACTCCTCTTCGGTGCCGGGATAGAGGGTCCCTCGACATCGACCCCGACGTCGGTTCCTTCGACTAAATCGGTACCGACTCTTTCGACACCGCAAGAAGTTTCTTCGGTGTCGCATCCCCCAGGTAAGCTGGCTAAGAAGTCTTCCCCTACCCTGGTGACCCGCCGGTCGACTCCGCAGTGAGCCAAGTCCTACAGACCGCACAGCGTCCTCATAAACGCTCCGCTCCTATTGAGGTGAGTGCCTCGTCATCGGCCTCATCTCCAGGGCGTCGAGCGGCACCACAGGTACTGAAGAAAAAGAACGCAGTACCGGTGCCTGCCTTGGACGACCGCATCGCGGCTATCCTCCAAGTCCAACTTAAGGAGCAGTTACAACAACTC
Organism: Geotrypetes seraphini; assembly: GCF_902459505.1. Lineage (NCBI taxonomy): Eukaryota > Metazoa > Chordata > Amphibia > Gymnophiona > Dermophiidae > Geotrypetes > Geotrypetes seraphini. The sequence continues at coordinate 131,372,267 of NC_047086.1, forward strand.
CTCCCTGCTCTTTTGCAACCGAACCTTCCAGTGCCTGTTCGGTCTGAGCCACCGGTGCCGATTGTTGCTTAGCCTATATTATCGGCGTCTACATTATCGGCACCACTACATTCCGCTTCCTCGGTGTCCATGCCAGTACTGTCAGCGGAACCGAAAGCCTTGCACCGTACCGTACAGTCGGTCTCCGAGCCGGTACCGCTTTCTGAGCACCCTTCACGCCAAGCTTCTCATACTTCTCCGGGCACCATATCGATGCGGTCAGGCAAGTCGGTGCGCAAATCCCTATATGATGACACCTCCACTCCTGTTTCCCGAGGTCGACTACCACTGGTGCGCGACCCTGACCTGTGGGATGATTCGGAAGAACCTCTCGATACCTATGGTGAGGTTTCTTCTGATGAGGATGACCCCTCTGTTCAGGAGTCTGGCAATAAGCCTGATCAGACTTCCTTTACAAAATTCTTACGGGAGATGTCAGAGACACTATCTATTCCTTTGGAGTCAGACTCTAAGAACTCCAAGGCATTTCTTGATGCCCTGGATTTTGACCAGCCTCCAAAAGAATTTCTCAAATTTCCCCTCCATGACATACTGAGGGAGACTTTACAAAAACCTGGATACTCCTTTAACCATTCCTGGAGCTCCCCGTAAGCTTGACACTCTTTATAAAGTTATTTCCATTCCAGGGTTTGACAAGCCTCAGCTCCCGCACGAGTCCCTGCTTGTGGAATCTACCCTAAAGAAAGCTGCGGGCGCCAGTGTATACGCCTCTGTCCCTCCTGGCAGAGAGGGTAAGACCATGGATCGATTTGGCAAACGGTTGTATCAGAATGCTATGCTGGCCAATCGTTCAGGTAACTATGCTTTTCACTTTTCTTTCTACCTGAAGCATTTAATCCAGCAGCTTTCTACTCTTCAACGGTATTTACCTGAACGTAAAATCCCTTTATTTCAACAGTATACTTCCAGTCTGTTACAACTTCGGAAGTTCCTGGTCCGTTCGATCTATGACACCTTCGAGCTGACCTCCAGGGCTACTGTATTGGCTGTTGCCATGCAGCGTTTAGCTTGGCTTAGGGTCTCAGAGCTAGATGTTAACCACCAAGACCCCCTCGCTAATGCTCCTTGCCTGGGTGATGAGTTGTTTGGAGAATCTCTCGATACCACCACTCAAAAATTATCCGCTCATGAGACCAGGTGGGAAACTTTATTGAAAAACAAAAAGAAACCTCCATCTACTCGCCCTTTTCTACAGCAGTCTTCTTATCAGAGATGCTATTTTGCTCGTCCTCTCCAGCAGCCTCATAACCAACCTTGTCGGCCACGTCAGCAGCAGCAGCAACAGGTTCGCCAACAGCAACAGCAGACAGTGAAACCTGCCACCTAAAGCTGCTCAGCCCTTTTGACTTACTTCTCCAGGACATAGCCAGTCTTCTCCCTTCATCCACTCTGTCTTAGCCTATCGGGGGACGTCTTCAGTTTTTTCTCAACCGTTGGCAACTCATCACTTCAGACCAGTGGGTTCTCTCCATCATTCGTCACGGTTACTCTCTCAATTTTCAGACTCTTCCACCCGACAATCCTCCAAAAGAGTCTGCTTTGAATACATCTCAGTCCTCCCTACTGCTTCAGGAGGTACAATTCCTTCTTCTTCTGAACGCGATAGAGGAAATTCCTCTAGATCAGAGGGGGCAAGGATTTTACTCCCGGTATTTTCTGGTTCCCAAAAAGACCGGAGATCTCAGACCCATCTTAGATCTCAGGGACCTCAACAAGTGTTTAGTCAAGGAAAAATTCAGAATTCTCTCCCTTGCCACACTTTACCCTCTCCTCACTCAGGGCGACTGGCTATGCTCCCTAGATCTCAAAGAGGCCTACACTCACATCACTATCCATCTGACTTCCAGGCGGGATCTCAGATTTCAGATCCATCACCGTCATTATCAATACAAGGTGCTACCCTTCGGCCTAGCCTCGTCTCCCAGGGTATTCACAAAGTGTCTCATAGTAGTGGCTGCTTTTCTGAGATCTCACAGTCTCCAGGTTTTTCCTTACCTGGACGAATGGTTAATCAAGGCTCATTCATCTCTGCAAGTGGTTCAAGCCACAAACCAGACCATCTCGTTCCTTCACATTCTGGGTTTCGAGATCAATTACCCGAAGTCGCATCTCATTCCCACTCAACGACTTCAATTCATTGGAGCAGTCCTGGACACCAATCTCATGAGGGCATTTCTTCCCTCCGACCGTCTTCAGACCCTGCTCCACATATGTCATCATATGTTCCTTCAACACACCATTTCTGCCAGACAGCTGATGATTCTTTTGGGGCACATGGCCTCGACAGTTCATGTTACTCCCCTTGCCCGTCTCCATCTATGTACCCCTCAGTGGACCCAGGCCACTCAATGGTCACAGGCAACGGATCCAATTTCACAACATATCTGTGACATTGTCTCTTCGGCAGTCTCTGCATTGGTGGTTGAACTCCTCCAATGTTTCCAGAGGTCTTCTTTTCCATCTGCCTCCTCATCACATGATCATCACCACGGATGCTTCCCCGTATGCCTGGGGAGCACACATGGATCATCTCCGCACTCAGGGTCTTTGGACGGTCCAGGAGCGTCAGCATCACATCAATTTCCTGGAACTCAGGGCAATGTTTTATGCTCTCAAAGTGTTTCAGCATCTTCTCTGTCCCCAGGTTCTTCTGTGCACAGACAATCAAGTGGCCATGTACTACATCAACAAGCAAGGAGGGACGGGCTCTCTTCTGTTGTGTCAGGAGGCTCAGAAGATTTGGTCTTGGGCGACAGCTCGCAATCTGTTCCTAAAGGCTGTCTATATTCAAGGCGAGCAGAATTCATTAGCAGACAACCTCAGCAGAATTCTTCAGCCTCACGAATGGACCCTCGATCCCGCCATTCTCCAGTCCATCTTTGCTCAGTGGGACACTCCTCAGGTGGACCTCTTTGCGGCTTCTCACAACCATCAACTGCCCCAGTTTTTTTCCAGACTCTACTCCCCTCATCGTCTGGCAGCAGATGCGTTTCTCCTCAATTGGACGGATCGGTTTCTTTATGCCTCCTCTGCCTCTCATGTTTCGGACTCTATTCAAACTCCAGAGGGAGCAAGCCACCATGATTCTCATAGCTCCTCGGTGGCCCAGGCAACATTGGTTCTCCCTTCTTCTTCAAATCAGTTCCAGGGAGCCCATACTTCTACCAGTGTTTCCTACTCTGCTTACTCAGCATCAACAATCCCTTCTACACCCCAACCTGCAATCTCTCCACCTGACAGCTTGGTTTCTCTCGGGCTGAACTCGACTCAAACACTTCTTTCTCAGCCTGTTCGCCAGATTCTTGATGCCTCCAGGAAGCTTGCCACTCTCCAGTGTTATCAGCAGAAGTGGACTCTTTTCTTCCTGGTGTCTGCTTCATCATCATAATCCAACTTTGTTAGCAGTAGAACTAGTGTTTGATTATCTACTCTCTTTATCTGACTCTGATCTCAAGTCTACCTCCATCAGAGTCTTCCTCAGTGCAATTACTTTTCATGAACCAGTTCACGGAAAACCTCTCACTGCTCATCATTTGGTTTCCAGATTTATGCAAGGCCTTTTCAATGTGAAACCACCTCTTAAACCTCCTCCTGTTTTCTGGGACCTTAATGTGGTCCTCTCTTCTCTTATGAAGCCTCCATTTGAACCATTGGCCACAGCTCATCTCAAATTTCTCACTTAGAAAGTGGTCTTCCTTATAACTCTCACCTCTGCCAGGAGGGTCAGTGAGTTACATGCACTAGTGGCTGACCCACCTTTCACTGTTTTTCACCATGACAAGGTGGTTCTTCATACTCATCCTAAGTTCCTACCTAAAGTAGTCTCTGACTTTCACCTTAATCAGTCCATTATTTTGCCTGTGTTCTTCCCTAAACCTCATTCTCATCCTGGAAAACAAGCTTTACATACTTTGGACTGTAAGCGTGCTTTGGCTTACTATCTAGAGCGCACAAAACCTCACAGATCGTCTCCCCAGCTTTTTCTCTCATTAGATCCTAATAAGCTGGGTCGTCCTGTTTCTAAACGAACGATTTCCAACTGGCTTGCGGCCTGCATCTCGTTTTGTTACACTCAGGCCGGACTTGCACTGGAAGGTCTGTCACGGCCCATAAGGTTAGAGCTATGGCAGCATCTGTAGCTTTCCTCAGATTTACGTCTATTGAGGAAATCTGCAAGGCTGCTACTTGGTCCTCAGTCCATACCTTCACTTCTTATTACTGTCTGGATATTTCGGCCAATCTGTTTTGCAAAATTTATTTTCCTAATGGCCAGCCTTCCCTCCATCCCTTTTTTGTTAGCTTGGAGGTCACCCATCAGTTAAGAATATGCTGTCTGCTTGTCCTGGGATAAAGCACAGTTACTTCCCGTAACAGGTGTTATCCAGGGACAGCAGGCAGATATTCTTACGACCCTCCCACCTCCCCGGTTTGGCTTCTTAGCTGGCTTATCTTAACTGGGGACCGTGCGCCTCCGTTGGGCGGGAAGGCACTCGCGCATGCGCGGTGCAGACGGACTAGAACTTTCTAAGTTCTTAGAGTGCAATCACTCTAAAATTGGCCGTACCGGGGCTCCGTCGGTGCTGTCACCCATCAGTTAAGAATATCTGCCTGCTGTCCCTGGATAACACCTGTTACTGTAAGTAACTGTGCCTTTTGGATTCAGAGCTATATGAATTGTTCTTCTGATGCAGCAGATAACGAAACAAGGCTCCTTATTGAGAAGAGTAAACTAGAGGCGATGTATGATTTGCCATTTTTTTGGATTACAATCATTTGATACATGGAAATGAACTGAATGAAATTACTATTAAAGAAGATTGTCAGCAAGATAAGTCTCATTTGAATATAATTATACAGAGCTCTAATAAATGCCTTATTTGTGTTTTGAGTTCAGTGATTTCCATGAACCCAAAATTTATTAATAGCCGTTTTGGGGGGCTTTTTTTGACTGACAATTTTTTCTCTGAATGTGTGGAGTTTTTTCTTCTCAGCCTTTTTCCGGTTAAATGGGCCAATGAGAATATACGGAATTCTTGTGAGAGGTTGATCTTTCTAAAAAGTTTGGATCTTGTTAATATTTTGAGGCTCTTATGTAAGGCTTTTCGGGTTCAGTAGTCACTGATCACAAAATATTAGTGGACATGTTCTTTTTAGGCAAAGTGCCCATTCCTCCTTATATTGGAGCAAAGGGAAGAAACATCCAAAACACAGACAAATGAGAGACAGAAGGGAAGAATATGTATGGCCGGAGAAGAATTTTAAAGAAGAAACATCCTTTTTTTTTTTTTTTTTTCTTTTTGAACCAGTCAGTTACTGGCAGAGGAGAGTTGTAAGTGGCAGCATACTGTAAATGGATACTTTTTTGGCACAGATCAGTTTTCAACTAATCTATGCTCACATTGGTCATTACTAGGGTAATTAATTGATCAAATGCTATTCTATACACTGAATCACTGAGCAAGGGAAACTATGCAGAATAATTGGTCTATGCAGGTGTGATTTGAAATATGTCTTTAATTTGTTGACAATGGGGTTGCATGTAGTTTGTTGCCTTTTGTCCACTATTTCTACTACCTAACACTGGGAAGGAGGCTATATGAAAGAAATGTTCTTTGATGTTTGTAAGTAGTCATTAGACACAATTAAGTTTCACCTAAGCACCACCGTGTGCCTTAAAACAGTTGGTTCTGATTTATTCACTGTGGATAATGGAGATCAGTCTCCGTTGCAGTGCCATAGCTATTTACAACCTGCATTACTGCCAAGAATATTAATTTTTACTTTCTGGAAACCATAAATGTTTTATATTTAGCACAGCAGAATCCTATTAATGGGCTTTTTAGTAATAGGATATTAGAACTTATCTCACACTCTGGATTCCTACTAGTGATTAGTTAATATGAAAGCAGTCTGCAATCTTTCTGAATGATTATCAGTGGTATGTTTGTAAATTTATGGTGCTAGCAAATTTTTGAAATAAGTTAAAGTATAAGAATATTAAGTTTTTAATGATATAATTAATCAATATGGGGTTATTTTAATGCTCTGAATAGTATTGCATAAATTGTGCCTACTTATGGCTCTTCTGTCATATTTAAAATTTGATTTGGAAAACATTTTTTAGCTTCAGTGACATACAAGAGCAAAATATCCTGTGTCGGTAAGAAATTTTAACTTTCTAAAATAAGGTTTGTTAATAAATTTTTCATGGGAATTAGTATAAAGTATTTTTACTTTCTTTGGTTTTGAATTGCATATTGAGTGAATTGTTTACAAAGGATGCTTTAAGCCCTGATTCTATAAACAGCACCTAGTAGCGAGGCCCTATTTGGCATGTTGGCAATCAGTCACCAAGCACACTTTATAGAATCATACCTAACAGCACATAAGCAGTCTTAAACGCCAGTAGATACTGGCTTTTAGGTAGGGTTTTCTTGACCTAAATGAATGCACCTAAGGTAGGCGCCTACTGGTGCTTAACTCATTCCTCACCCAAGTCTGCCCCAACCATGCTTACTTATCGTGTAGACTCTAGTAAGCGCCTCAGTGTAGATGCTACTTTGAAATGATAGGTAGCTACTGACGCCAGCAAATTAATTTTTTAAAATAATTTTTAATTGATTTTTAATAGTTTTCAATTATCAGTGCCAGTTAAGCCAATTAAAATAAATTAGCACGTAGATCGGCTAGGCGCATGTCTGAAATTTGGCAGCTAAAATTTAATGCCAAGAAACATAGAAACATGACAGCAGAAAAAGGCCAAATGGACCATCCGCAGTAACCATTATCTCTTTCTCTCTCTGTGAGATCCCACGTGCCTATCCCAGGCCCTCTTGAATTCAGACACAGTTTCTGTTTCCACCACCTCTTCCGGGAGACTGGTCCACGCATCTACCGCCCTTTCTGTAAAAAAGTATTTCCTTAGATTACTCCGGAGCCTATCACCTCTTAACTTCATCCTGTGCCCTCTCATTGCAGAGTTTCCTTTCAAATGAAAGAGACTCAACTCATGTACATTTATATTACATAGATATTTAAATGTGTCTGTCTATCATATCTCCCTTCTCCCACCTTTCCTCCAAAGTATACAGATTGAGATCTTTAAGTCTGTCCCCATACTCCATATCATGAAGACCACACACCATTTTAGTAGCCTTCCTCTGGACCAACTCCATTCTTTTTATATCTTTATGAAGGTGCGGCCTCCAGAATTGTACACAATAATCTAAATGAGGTCTCACCAAAGTCTTATACAGAGGCATCAATACCTTCTTTTTCCTACTAGCCATACCTCTCCCTATGCAACCTAGCATCCTTCCAGCTTTCGCCGTCACCGTTTCAATTTGTTTGACCATCTTAAGATCATCACATACAATCACACCCATCGTGCACATAAGTTATTCATCCCTAAACTGTACCGTTCCCTCTGGTTTTTAAAGCCATGACCTTTCATTTATTAGCATTAAATTTTAGTTGCCAAATTCCAGACCATTCTTCAAGCTTCGCCAGGTCTTCATATTATTCACACTATCCTGGGTGTCTACTCTATTGCAGATTTTGGTATCATCTGCAAAGAGGCAAATCTTACCCAACAACCCTTCAGCATTATCTATAAAAATGTTAAAAAGAACAGGTCCAAGAACAGAACCTTGAGGCGCACCACTGTTAACATCCCTTTCCTCAGAGCGATCTCCATTGATCACTACCCTCAACAAGTTCCTGACCCAGCCCATCACTTTGGGATCAATCCCAAGGGCACTCAGTTTATTTATTAGATGCCTGTATGGAACACTGTCAAAGGCTTTGCTACAATCTTAACTACACCACATCTAGCGCACATTGTCTATCCAATTCTCTGGTCACCCAGTCAAAGAAATTGATCAGATTTGTCTGACAAGACCTACCTCTAGTTAATCCATGTTGCCTCCAGTCCTGTAATCCACAGGATTCCAGAAACTTGACCATTCTCTGTTTTAAAAGTGTTTCCATTAATTTGCTTACAACAGAAGTGAGACTTACCGGCCTGTAATTCCCTACTGCAAAAACCTGAAGGAACGGTACAGTTTAGCGGGTGAAGAACTTATGTATATGACAGAAGAATGAGACCTGGGTGTGATTGTATGTGATGATCTTAAGGTGGCCAAACAGGTTGAAAAGGTGACGGCGAAAGCTAGAAGGATGCTAGGTTGCCAGTAGGAAAAAGGCTTTGGTGAGAACTCATTCAGAATATTGTGTACAATTCTGGAGGCCACACCTTCAAAAAGATATAAAAAGGATGGAGTTGGTCCAGAGGAAGGCTACTAAAATGGTGTGTGGTCTTTGTGATAAGGCGTATGGGGACAGACATAAGAACATAAGATTTGCCACTGCTGGGTCAGACCAGTGGTCCATCATGCCCAGCAGTCTGCTCACGCGGCGGCCCTTAGGTCATATACCGGTGCCCTATTTGAGTCTAGCCTTTCTTGAGTATGTTCTGTTCCAGTAGGAACTTATCCAACCTTGTCTTGAATCCCTGAAGGGTGCTTTCTCCTATAACAGCTTCTGGGAGAGCATTCCAGACCTCACCACTCTCTGGGTATGAAGAACTTCCTTACGTTTGTACGGAATCTTTTCCCTTCTAACTTTAGCGAGTGCCCTTGTTCTCTTCATCTTTGAGAGGGTGAACAATCTCTCTGTCTCTACTAAGTCAATTCCCTTCAATATCTTGAATGTTTCAATCATGTCCCCTCTGTCTTCTCTTTTCAAGGGAGAAGAGGCCCAGTTTCTCTAGCCTCTCGTACGGCAACTCCCCCAGGCCCTTAACCATTTTTGTCGCTCTTCTCTAGACCCTTTTGAGTAGTATTATGTCCTTTTTAAGGTACGACGACCAGTGTTGGACGCAGTATTCCAGGTGGGGGTGTACCATGGCCCGGTATAACGGCATGATAACTTTTTCAGATCTGTTCATGATCACCTTAATCATTCCTAGCATTCTGTTCGCCCTTTTGCGCCGCCGCCGCCACACATTACGCAGACGGTTTCATTCACTTTTGTGCAAGTACTCCCAAGTCTCTTTCCTGGGGGCTCTCTCCGAGTATAGCACCAGACATCCTGCAATCCTGTGTCCTCACTACTTTGAATAACTTTGTATCGTCACCAAATTTAATCACCTTGCTCCTCGTGCCAATTTCTTGGTCATTTATAAATATGTTGAAGAGCACAGGCCCGAGCACCAAATCCTGTGGCACTCCACTTGTGATAAGATCTCAATCTGTATACTTTGGAGTAAAGGCAGGAGAGGGGAGATATGATAGAGATGTTTACCTATGTAATATAAATGTGCATGAGTCGAGTCTCTTTCATTTGAAAAGAAACTCTGCAATGAGAGGGCATAGGATGAAGTTAAGAGGTGATAGGCTCCAGAGTAATCTGAGAAAATACTTTTTTACAGAAAGGGTGGTAGATGCGTGGACCAGTCTCCCGGAAGAGGTGGTGGAAACTGAGACTGTGTCTGTATTCAAGAGGGCCTGGGATAGGCAAGTGGGATCTCTCAGAGAGAGAAAGAGATAATGATTACTATGGATGGGCAGATTGTACTATAAACTTAACTTTTTCCCTAAAAACAGGGAAAAAGTGAAGTTTTCAGTAAAATGTGGGGGGTTACAACCCCCCAAACCCCCCACAACGCGGCGCGATGTCTATTAAGTAAAGTGGGGGGAGGGTTCCCCCCACACCCACCCATCAGAGCCCTAAAAACAGTAATTTTGAGCGGCGCGCGCCTCCGCGCTGCGCTCAATTGTCTGGGCGCACCTTTGTCCCGGCGCTCATTTGACCTGACACCGTCCAAATTATATTGTAAGCTCTTCTGAGCATGGACCATCTATTACATATTATATGTACAGTATTGCGTACGCCTTTCAGCACTATAGAAATGATTAATAGTAGTAGTAGTATAATGGAATATGTGTAGAGCAGTGCTGAAAACAAGCTACATCATGCTTGACAGCTTCATATGTTAGTAATAAATCATTAAGGGTTGTCTCGTATCATGAACACTCCAGAAGAAAAACTATGTAGTTCAGAAATCACCAGTTGTTCTCTGTGTGTCAACACAGCTGTGTTGCTTTTTGCTTCAAGGACCTCAGTGGTACAGACATTCAGTATAGGTTTACATTTTCTCTTTACGATTTATAAACATTATACTGCCAAACCTTCAGGACTACAATGTGTGCAAGAAAAAGTCAGATCCAGAAAACAGGAAGGATAACTTTTTCATCACTGATAACTTTTTCATCACTTCAGACTGTGTTTTAGTCTCATTAGTTGGACTACGGTGTTGATCCCCCCCCCCCCTCCTTTGCAACTGGGGTGTCCCATTCTCAGAGCCAGAAGTTCAATAGAGGACAATTACACTCTCCTATATACTGTATGTAAATACACAGGAACGTGGTAAATGATGGCAGAAAAAAGACTCTCATAGTACATCCAGTTTGCCTAACAAGGTGTCTCACCTACCACTTTGTAGGCCCAGGTCACCCATGTTTAAATGCCAGTTGTGAAGTCACCACCATGCTAACCATATAGGCAACCAAACATGATGGGGATGATATGTGGTGTATTGCTGAATGACAGTATTCAACTTACCAGTCACAAATGTCCCCATCCCTTCTAAGCTGCATGGCTCCCCTACTCACACTATGTGACAATAAAATGATCAGCTGAATTACTGTATAAGGCTTCAAATATATAGATTCTTTATAGAAGGATGAATTCTATAGCATAGTTGAAGGGATGGTATAGTATAAACCTCCCCTAGGTACCTTCTATACCAATATGATTTGTCAAATGAATTCTCCAGGCCCTTAGAGGTGCCACCAAAAGTTCAATACACTTTCATAACTTTTGGCTTTATGCCCCCTATCGTCATCGGGTCCCTGGTATATTAGTTAAAGATGTGCAATGCTTATTTTGATATGTTTTCAATAAGTTAAATAAATTAAATAGGTTATAAAGTACAGTTTACTTAACTTGGGTGGTTAGCCAAGAGGGACAAAGTCGCCAACATGTTTCACCCTGTGTAGCTTTCCTCTGGACCAACTCCATCTTTTTTATCTTTTTGAAGGTGCAGCTTCCAGAATTGTACATAATATTCTAAATGAGGTCTCACCAGAGTCTTATACAGAGACATCAATACCCCCTTTTTCCTTTATATGGCACCCTTTTTGTGAAGTTCACAGCAGTGCCCTGTAAGGTACCCCATTACTGTGTTGTCATGGCCGGGTGACTAGTCCTTCACTTTGCTGACCCCTCCCACATCCAAAAGGTATTGTTCTTGGGATTTGGGACTTGGATGATTTTTTTGGACATACTGGTGGTTTGGACGATCAACCGGCTGGACGTAGAAGTAGACGATTTTCAGGAAAAAAATATTTTGGACATACTTTTCGAGAATGGACATTCTGCCGTTGCTGACTTGGGTGACTAACGCCCTATGTCTAAATCGGACTTAGACGTTTCTTTTGATTATGCACCTCACAGCCTCCAAAACTGGACATAGTACTCCCAGGTGGGGCCTCACCAATGACTTGTGCAGAGGCATCATCACCTCCTTTCTTCTGCTGGTTACACCTCTATGCAACCTAGTATTCTTTGGGCAAGAGCCATCACCCTGTTACATTGTTTTACCACTTTGCGATCTTCAGATACCACCACCCCAAGGTCTCTCTCCTGACCCATGCATGTCATTATCTCATCCCCTAGCACATGCTGCTCTCATGTATTTTTGCATCCCAAGCATATCACTTATACTTCTTCGCATTAAATCTTAACTGCCAAACATTAGACCATTCTAATTTTTGTAGATCCCTTCTCATATTGTCCACACCCACTGGGGAATTCACTCTGTTGCAGATTTTGGTGTCATCTGCAAATATGCAAACTTTTTCTTCCAACTCTTCAGCAATGTTGCTCACAAATATGTTGAATAAGATTGGCCCTAGTTCAGATCTCTGAGGCACTCCATTACTTACATGCCTATCCTCTGAAAAAACTCCATTACTACCCTCTGCCATCTGTCAGCCACTAGTTCTCAATTAAGTTTATCACTTTATGTCCTAACTTTAGTCCATTGCGTTTGAGCCACTTGTGAAGGACTGTGTCAAAAGCCTTACTGAAATCCAAGTAGACTACATCTAGTGCATGTCCTCTATTCCATTCTTTGGCCACCCAGTCAAAAAAATTTATCAGATTCATTTGGCATGACTTTCCTTTGGTGAAACCAAGTAGCAGTTCATATTGGGAGCCCCTCTCCAGCAGGACACCTGATCACAGTTACACTCCACCCCCGATCCAGCAGGGGAGAACACTTTAAAAGAAGCGGTGCTAACGGCTCACCGAGACCAGCAGCTGTATCGGGAGCCCCTCTCCAGCAGGGCACCTGATCACAGTTACACCCCTCCCCCGATCCAGCAGGGGAGAACATTTTGAAAGAAGCGGTGCTAACGGCTCACCGAGACCAACAGCAGTATCAGGAGCCCCTCTCCAGCAGAGCACCTGGTCACAGTTCCACCGCATGTAGATCTTCATATTAATATTGAAGAGTGTCAGCTCAGGAGTGGCGTGTGAGCACCGCTCCGCCTCTCCCATGACCCAGCAAGGGAAAAAAAAAAAAAAAGATTGCTTTCAAGCAGCGGGCTGACATCTTTTCGCCAGCCCACTCAGGAGAGGACTGTGATCACCGCTCCGCCTCTCACACGACCTAACAGGGAGAAAAGATTTAATCTCCTCTCCCTGCTGGTAACGGGGAGGAGGTCGAGCTGGCTCTACCGACCTGCATGCCGGTCCGATGTAGTCCCTCCGTGGCGGCGTGGGCTGGCACCCGCCTTCATCTGCCCTCAGCACGCCGTTGTTGCAGCTTGAATTCAACGGAGCTGGTCCTATGCTGGTTCGGGAGGGGGCGAAGCAGTGCTCCCACACTCCTCTCCAGTGGCTGGACATGAACACAAGGAGCCGAAAGCCAGAACTCTCCCATCCCCCACGAAAAGAAACAGGACCCAATTCTTCAACTCTTAACCGCCACCATAGAACTATTCAGGCATCAGGCAACGGCTCCCTCAGCTGCCAGATCGGAGCAACTGTCAAACTGGAAATCGGTAGGTGAGCTCAAAAGAAGCAAACACCAACGAGACTGGAAGTCCCAAATGAAAACAGCAGAGACAGAACAAAAAACCAACAAAAAAGAAATTTAAAAGAAAAATCAACAAAGGCAAAATAAAACAAAAGCAGGACAAGGGAGACAGCACAGAAGATGACCTAACTGGCCGCCATCTTGTTGGAATATTCATTTCTATCTATATCTCTACCTCTGTCTTTATATTTTTATCTTTACTATTCATAAATTGTTTCTTCAGGTACTTTAGTTAGATTGTGAGCCTTTGGGACAGTTAGGGAATTTCCAAGTACCTATCTTATTTATTTTTATTTATTGTATCTTTTAATGCATCATTTTTGTAAACCGCTTAGAAACCTCACGGTTATTAGCGGTATATAAGAATTAAATTAAATAATATCTTTCAGTCTCACAATTCTATTTCTAGCCTTCCTCCTTTCACTAATATACCTGAAAAAAGTCTCATCACCCATTTGTTCTTCCACCAGAGCCTTTGCCAGCCATATTTCTCTTTACTTCTTTCAGTTTTATCTGGTCATTTCTTTTGTGTTACTCATTCTGCAATCTTTTATATTTCATGAATGCCACATCCTTAGCTTTTATTTTGTCAGCAACTTTTTTGGTGAACCATATTGGTCTCCTTGTTAACCTTTCATTGTATAAAAATCTGTTGCTGATTTATAGCTCACTTCATTTTGAACCACAGATCCTCTAATGCTCCTTTGTCCTCCCAATTCTTCAGCTCTTCAAGTATGTCCCCATTTTACTAAAGTCAACATGCTTAAAATCCAGAATTTTGAGTTTTGTGCAGCTGCATTCTGTTTGAGCCCTTATATCAAACCATACAGTATGATGATCAGTACTGGCCAGGTGAGCACCTGCCCAGAATCACATACAGTACAACAAATCGAACATGAATAAAACATAATAGTGATAATGTAAAGCCTCTTAAAATTACAAAGAGGCTACCAGTGCCTTGCATCAAAAAACTATAAATCAAGTCCTATATTTTATCTTAAAGAAGAGGTATTTCTTCAACATTTTCTTAAAATTACTCAAACATGTTTGCTGTCGTAAATATCTTGGAAGCTTATTCTACTCCCGAGGACCCACACGAGAAAATATGCTAGCTCTAGGGGAGTGGTCAAAATGAAGGGCGGTGTGAGAGCTGCTAGAGAGACGGAGGAAAATTGTGCTTGCTGGTGCCTTCCGTTTGAATATTATTTGTACCTTACCACCATCGGCTGATTCTTCTAGCGGGAATGCCTCACTCAAAACGGAAGGGGGTGATTAGGGCTGATCCCTCGCAGGCCCTTGTCTCCACACCCATCCAGCAAACTGTAGACTGCTTCTTTGCAGCTCTGCCTTCAGTTGCTAAAGAACCCAGAGGATGTGACCCGACACTGGGGAGAGATATTGGAGAGCCTCTCCACCTTTTGGGGTTTGAGACATTGCTATCCCCTACGGCTCCTTTCAACCCTTCGTGTCCAGCTACGACTGGGGCTTTGCTGCAGGAGCCTCGCAATCCCGGAAGTGGATCCGCGGGGTCTCCCAGCAAGGGCGCAGAGCCAGCACAGGAAGTGCAGCTGAAGAATCAACTGAAGAGAAAGGGATTTTCTCCCGCTCCCATGGAGGCCTCCTTAGGAGACATTTGGACACTCCTTCAATGTCTGGAGACTAAACTGACTCAAACTACTGAGGAGGTAACAACTATTACTGCTAAACTTGATAATTTAACTTTAACTGTTGACTCAGTGAAAAAAGATCTTTCAGACCAAGCTAGACAAACAGAGGATGATATACAGCAATTGCAACAATTTAAAGTAGCAATGATTAAAGATAATTCCTCAATACATCGTAAACTAGAACAATTTGAAAACTATAATCGAAGATTGAATCTCCGTATTCTGAATTTTCCACTGTTATCTAGAACTCCGCCTATAGATCTTTTTAAAAGATATTTAATTGAGAATTTAAAAATTCCCCTTAACAATATTCCTCCATTGAATAAAATTTACTATCTACCAAATAAAAAGATTCCTCAAAATGATGGGGGAAAAGAAGACGGAAAAGGACAGAGAAGACAAACAGATTGACTTTGAGAATATTTTTGCTCTTTTGGAACAAACTTTGTCTGTAGATACTGAAAGAGCTACTCTCTTAGTGTCTTTCGTTTTTGAGCAAGATTTAAACATGATCTTAAAATTATACTTTAAAAATTCCCCAAAATTATTTAGAGATCAAAGACTTTGGATATACTTGGATGTCTCAAAAGTTACACAAGAGAGAAGAAAAGATTTTTTTTTCCCTACGACAAGAGACTTAAATTTGGGGCTACGTTTCTTCTAGCATACCCCTGTAAATGCCTAGTTAGATATTTGGGAATAAAATATACTTTTTACTCTCTAGACCATTTGAAGGAGTTTCTAAAAGTTAAAAAGATCATTAAGGATTGATTAAGGAATTGTTAGAATATTGCAATTGATAGCCCATTAAGCCTTTTCTTTTGAATGTTTGATACCTATGTTTATTTCCACTAGATTCTGATTACCACTCCTCTATATTGTGGTCTAAGAAAGAGGTAAAATTTATACCGTTTATGTGGAAAGATTTTATTTGGAATTGTTTCCTTCTCTGTATTATACGGAACAAGATTTATGCTTGTGAATATTATTAAAATTAATAAAAAAAATAAAAAATATGCTAGCTCTAGCACAAAACTACAGATGGTTGCAGCTGAAGCAGGCCATTCAGGAGTGGTTCCCTGAATGGAAAAATCTTGAAAATCAATATAGCTTGCCGGTCTTATGTTTCCAGGCGGACTTCCTGGGACACCAGGCCGCTCAGTGGTATAAATTAATACCTGGATTTTTGAATAAGAAACCAAAGACTGGTCCGCGTGACGTTTGGAGCATTGAGATAAAGCATCAAATTACTGCGTTTCAATGGCCACAAATTTGGGCTTGGAGGATGAGATGTACGGCGTCGGCATCTATCAGACAAATTTGGTTTTTCTTGTTACATAGAGCATTTTGGACCCCAGTTTGTTTACAAAAATTAGATAGCTCTAAGTCTAATAGATGCTGGCACTGTCATCTCGAAGCTGGGACATTAGATAATTTACTATTCTATTGTCCATTGATACTTAGCTTTTGGAAATCCATTTAGGGTCAAATGAATAATTTACTAGAAAATCCGGTGGCATTATCATATGATACTATATTATTTGGTACATCAATGAGAGCTAAGAGCCAAATATCTTCTAATAATAATAAACTTTTGCTCATTATGACAGGGATTGCCATATAGCATATTATGAAAAACTGGGAAAGGCTAAGTTATAATTTTTGGTGGAATTCTTTGTGCCACATCTTTAAAATGGAGCGTGTAATAGCCATACAGCAGGGACATTTTAAGAAATTTAGGGATGTTTGGGAGCCATTAACAAAATATTGTAAAGAATGAATATATATATATTTTTTTCCCTTTGAACATACACGTCCAAGTGGGGGGTGGGAATACTTTATGTTTAAAGACAATTGAGAGGGAGGGTTATTTGATGTGAATTAGACTTTGGTAGAATATTAAGTGATGTTAAAAGTGTAAAAATGATTTTATTTTATATTGCACTTATTGAAAGTTTTAAAAATGAATAAAGAAAAAAAAAAAAAGAAAATATGCAAGCTCTAGACACAGCTAGCCGCAACTAAATGAATAGGAACGCTGAATATCAGGCATAGAGATAAGGGGATCAGGACTGTAGCTATCTATGTGCAGTCACACAGGGCGCAAGGGAAACAAAAGTTGTACCCTGTTCATTGAATTCTCTTTCAGACATCATGGAAGTGGGCATGGAGTGTGCTGGGAGCACTTGGGACATGTTGCACAGGAAGCATTTGCTGCTTGTTTCAAGTTTTAATAAAATGTGATATACTGCTTAAAAATTGTCTAAGCAGTGTACATTATATATAAAAAGTATAAAAACTTTGGGGTTATGTAATTAAGACGTGAACCAAAACAAGACAGACTGAAACAAATAGGAAAGGGGTATAACTACAGTTGTAATAGGACAAAGGTCGACACAGTGGGGAAGGGAGGCTTTCCAAGGTGATTGTTCACCCTCTCCAAGGTGAAGAGAACGAGAGGGCACTCGCTAAAGTTAGAAGGGAAAAGATTCCGTACAAACTAAGAAAGTTCTTCTTTACCCAGAGAGTGGTAGAAATCTGGAATGCTCTTCCGGAGGCTGTTATAGGGAAAGCACCCTTCAGGGATTCAAGACAAGGTTGGATAAATTCCTAAGGCTGGACTCAAATAGGACACTGGTCTTTGACCTAAGGGCCGCCACATGAGCGGACTGTTGGGCATGATTGACCACTGGTCTGACTCAGCAGGGGCAATTCTTCTGTTCTTTATTTAATTTTTAGAGGAAGTTGGTGGTCTAAGACAGAAAGGATATCATATGTCATAAACATCCTTAATTTAAAAAGTTTTTAGGTTTGTTTTAAATTTATCTATATTTTCTTCCTCTCTTAAGTAGAGTGGTAGT
This sequence comes from Geotrypetes seraphini, assembly GCF_902459505.1. Taxonomy (NCBI): domain Eukaryota; kingdom Metazoa; phylum Chordata; class Amphibia; order Gymnophiona; family Dermophiidae; genus Geotrypetes; species Geotrypetes seraphini. The sequence goes on from NC_047086.1 coordinate 131,390,020, forward strand.
GAGTTCCAGTGTACAAGCACAGTAACTGAAAAAATACTTTTTCAGGTAGTATCGTAGAAAAGGTGTCTTAAGGATGGAACATGTAAAATGAATTGATTGCTAGATTATTAGATCTTAGTGTCCTTGAAGAGCAATATGTCTTTGTACTGTTCTCATGTCTTTGAATATTATCCCCACGGAGTATTGGTCTCTTCTAAAATGAAAAAAATGGACCGTTTTGTGTTACTTACTGCTAGCTAATATCATAACAGCAGTGCCACATTATCCAAACCTACATACTCACTCAGAGGGAATGGTATCTGGGTATGAATGCATATTCTTTAAAGACTCTTTCGCAATACAGAATAATAAATCTTCCTGTTTAGTTTATTTTTTTCCATCTGTGTTTTTTGTGTGTTTTGTTATTGGGTATAAGGAATGACTGAACTGCTTAGACAGCTGGTAGTTTTTATTATTCTATGTTTCAGGGCGATCATGCTCCTGCATCCTCTGCATGCAGCATTATTCTTAACAGAGATATCAGCATCACTATTTGAATGATATACTCTGAGGCCAGGGTCCAAGCTAGTCTATGTCAACTACTCAGCCCTTTCAGGAAAATATCAGTTCTGCTCTCTTTTAATAACGAAATTGTATTATTATTATTTTTTTTAGTTCAATAATGTTTATTGACTTTTTTTAAATTACAAATAACAGAACATCCCCACATCCACCAAGTCACCAACAAGGGCATTTATAAATCAATCTGACAATAAGAATCCAACAAACCTCATACTTTTAAAAACTATGGCAAACACGTCTTTTACAGCAGCTACTTCCTCATACTTTCACATTCAGCATTCCAACATTCACAGTCTGATAAATATGTAAGCATTGTTTTTTTTAATGTATGTTATTAGGTAAACCACCTACGGTAGGTTTTTAAGCAGTATAAAAAAAATTTTTAAATAAAATATTCTTCCAGTAAGTCAAAATGAGATTGTATCAGAAACAAGTTAATCTTTCAAAGTTGCATTGTAGTGATCTTACCCTTCTGCTAGACAGGATAAAAATAGTAACAGATGACAGCTACAATGAGGAATAAATACAGAAAGCAAAGTACAAGAGGGTGATGCCTCCTCCTTCTCTTCCCCCCCCTCCCCCACCATGCTGATGCTGACATCAAGTCATGGGAGGGGCTTTAGGGAGCTGGCAAATCAGAGCCTTAGGCCACTCCCAGTGCATTCCAGGATGCACTAGGAAGGAGGCCTAGGACTGCTTGGCCCAAGTAACTAAGGCCCTTCCTCTGGAAGATTTTGAGCTTGAATATGATTGAATAGAAATTGTAAAGGATTTCAATCGCCTGGGCTTTTTTGTAAACAAAGAAGCAACTAGCAGGGAAGAAATTCTCTGCAGAATAGCAGTGTCGCTCTTCAATGAAGACTCTTGACAAAGTATTCAAAGATAGAAAGAAGATTGTCTCTTTTGAGCTTTAGTTCTGGAGAAGGATTTTATGTGTGCCATAGACCACCAAAAGAACTAACAAATTGATTCTGGAAAAGATCAAACTGGCTATGAGTTGAGGCCCAAATGATGAAACTACCACTGCCTATATTATAATTTCAGAAGTTATGGCCAGTCCTAATACAGCAGCAAGAAGGTTCCTGGAGTGGTCTAGTGCAGTGGTTCCCAACCTTGTCCTGGAGGACCACCAGGCCAGTTGGGTTTTCAGGCTAGCCCTAATGAATATGCATGAGAGAGATTTGCATATAATGGACATGACAGGCATGCAAATCTGCTCCATGCATATTTATTAGGGCTAGCCTGAAAACCCGATTGGCCTGGTGGTCCTTCAGGACAGGGTTGAGAACCACTGGCCTAGTGTAGTCAACCATAGAGATGGGGGCTCAAGCCTGTATCCCACCCTAACTGCTACACTTAAGGTGGAATATGTGAGCCTTCCAAAACCCACCCAAATCTCACTATACCTACATTTAAGTGACACTTGCAAGCATGAGGGCTATTCCTGTGGTATACAGTTGGGTCCAGTAGGTTTTGGGTAGGGTTATCATAAGGCTCCAGAAAAAGGAGGACGGATTGAGACATTTGGGTTTTACTTTAACTGAAAGCAATGGAAATAAGGAGGACAGACTGAGACATCTGGATTTAATTCCATTGAAAGCAATGGAAGTAAAACCCGGATGTCTCAATCTGTCCTCCTTTTTCTGGAGCCACATGGTACCCTGAGTTTTGGCAGGAGTTTTGGTGAGATGTGGGCCTTTTTATGTGAAGTTCACTGCAGTGCCCCATAAGGTGCCCCACTACTCTGCTGGGATGTCTGTGTGGCCAGTCAACTAAAAATGCTGGCCCCTCCTAGAACCCAATGGGTTGTTTTTCTTTTTGATGTGTTTTGGGTTGATTTGTTTTCCAAAAAAGGTTCGAAAAAATAGATGCACTGAGGGCAAGCACATCTGAGAAATGGCCATTTTTGAAACAAAAAGATGTTTTTCTGTTTTGTGCATGTTCCATGAAACGTTCAGACAAGTTAGAAAATTATGATGAACTCTGTAAACTCCTGAATTTTAAAATTTTTCACATTTTTTTTTTCATTTGATCCTGCTCCTGGCCCATTTCTAGAATGAACTTGCTTTTGTCAAGAAATGTTGAGGACCCTCAGTTTAAAATACAGCATTATTATTCACCGCACCCACTATTTCTACAGACACATGCAAATGTTCTCCTAGTACCACATTCTTCTGCATTTAAAACAGACACAAAGGGACTGAGGGGGTGTATGTGTATTTTTCTAGTAGCAGAATTAACATTTGGCTGTACATCCTGCTTTACAAATATGCTTAAATGATCAATCACATCCTTGTAAAATATTGCCTAATAAACTGAACTTTAAACCCAAACATTGATTTGAAGTCAAACTGTGTGTACACATAAAACTGTCAAACTGACAACCTAAGGAGAAAGGAAGCAGAGTCTGAAAATGCTGCAATCATGAACCCAAACAGCTGAACACAAGAGGGCACTCTAATCATAGAAAAAATTATTTTTAAAATCTATCTCCATAAACTGTAAGTTTTGTTCTGTAAGTTTAGTTAGTAATTGTGAAATTACTGTTAATATGTAAGGACAGCTGCTGCCCAGTGGATCATCAATGTCTCTTAGGATATTTTTTTTTCCCTTCAAAAGAGGGTGGAGTGCATGTTTGGGACTGACAAATAGTTAAGGAACAGGACCTAACTTTTTTTCTGTTTTGTTATGGAGAAGGTACTTATGTTCCTGATCTTTGTTCTTCTCTTTTTATTTTATTTTTTTTTTTAACTAGCACAGGCAGGGAAAGAAAGAAGGAGGGGTTTATAGATATCACTCTGTTCATATTATCACAAAGACAAGCTTCCAAATAATTCCAGGAACTTATTGACAACAGGAGTTTGGCTATGGAAGGTGAATCTTCATTGTATTAAGAATCCTGGACACATCTGTGTCAGTTTCCAGAAGGTGTTTTAAGCATGTTTCATTAAAAGGACTAAGGACACAGGAAAAACCCTCTGCACTGCAGTTTCCAATACTGATTCCTGCAAGGTGAGTTTTTTGCTAGAGGATGAAGTGCTAATTAGGGTTAATGAGTAAAAGAAAACTGGCTGTAAAAACTATCTGGTTTGTTACCTAAGGTGAAGTTTTGATTGAGGAAGAATCCTGTGTAGATTGTGTCACAAGATTCAGTTTGGTCTGATAAATTATGTTGCTGTTTTCTTTTTACTGATATTTCCTGTAATAGAAAGATTAATATTAAGTGAAGGGGGAAACAGTTACATGAATGAGGAAAAGTTTATTCCATCCTGATGGTCCAATGAAGGAAAGTGAATAAACGGCATGAATAGGTCTTGGAAAAGTTTCTGTCAGAATTTTTAAACAAGCCCATAACATGTTCTTGGTACAGGAGAAAATTAGTATCTGTGATAACATTTTCTGGGTTCTTTAAAAGGTGCCGTACAATCTGAGCTTTTGATACCTTAAGGGTGCTTCTTCAGATTTCAGTACACTTGTTTTGACATGTCATGGAAACACTTCTTTTTTTGATAGTAGTTTCAGATATGCTTCCAATGTTTTAGATATTCCTTCAAAATGGTTTGAAGTTTATAAGGTTTTTCAAATTGTTTGACTAAAACATAAAGTCTTGCAAGAGTGTGTGAAATTTGAAAGGTACATGGGTCAGAGTTGCTATCAGCATCCAAGGTGTGTATATACCTCATAATTACATAACTTTAACTTTGTAAATTCTGTTTAGAAAAGAAAGTTGGTTTGTGCAGTACAAGTTTCTAAAAAGTAATGAGAATGTTAGTGACATTTAAAAGAACTTTATCCAATTATTGCATTTGTCAATTTCAATAAACCTGTTGCCCAACATATCCTTCATCTATGAACCAGATAATGTGATTTAACAAGGAACATGCTCCCAGGAAACAGAATGAATCGGTGTCAGGTCAAAAGCGCGCCGGGACAAAGGCGCGAGCAGACAACAGCGCAGCGCGGAGGCGCGCACCAAAGAAAAAGACTGTTTTTAGGGGCTACGACCGGGGTGTGGGGGGGGAACCCCCCCACACTTTACTTAATACAGTTTGCGCTGCATTGTGGGGGTTGTAACCCCCCACATTTTACTGAAAACTTAACTTTATCCCTGTTTTTAGGGAAAACATGTTTTCACTAAAATGTGGGGGGTTACAACCCCCCACAACGCCGCCACGATATGTATTAAGTAAAGTGTGGGGGCTCCCCAACAAAACCCCCGTCACAGCCCCTAAAAACAGTCTTTTTCTTCGGCGCACACCTCCGTCTTGTGCTCAGTTGTCTTCCACGTTACTGTCTATGAACCGAATGAATCTCCTCTGCACTAACCACTGGTTCTGGCATTCATACCTCATGCATAGCGATCATTGACTCTATGGATACTCTTCTCAGAAGCTCCCCCTGTAGATGATTAAAAGCACTCATATATTAAGAGATCCCTTTGCCATCTCTCTGATCCCTAGCTTTCACCCAGATTCTGAAAACATTTATTTACTCAATTTTTTAGCTTGTCCTCCCAAAGGAACTCAGAACATCCTAAAGGAACTCAGAACAGATTACATAGCAGGTACTCAAGCATTTTCCCTATCTGTCCCAGCAGGCTCACAAATCTATGTAATGTACCTGGGGCAGTGGAGGATTAAGTGACAGCTCAGGGTCATATGGAGCAGCGTGGGGTTTGAACCCACAACCTCAGGGTACTGAAGCTGTAGCTCTAACAACTACACCACGCTCTCCTTCATTAGGAGTGTCTACACTAGAGAATGACAAAGGGACAAATTTTTCCCCGTCCCCATGGGAATTCATATTCCCGTCCCATCCTGGTGAGTTCTTTTCCTGCCCCAGCCCCATTCCTGCAAGCTCTGTACAAGCCTCAAACTTTAAAATTATAAGTATTTGAGGTTTGTATGATTAAAGCAGAATTTACAGGAATGGGACAGGAGCAGCGACAAAACTCACGGGACAGGGAAATTGAGTTCCTGCAGGAACGGGGAAGAAATTGTCCCCATGTCATTCTCTAGTCTACACTATTGCTGATCTTGGTATCATCCACAAAGAGGCAAGCCTTACCAGACAGCCCTTCAGCTATCTCTCTTAGAAAATATTTATAAAAATGTTAAAAAGAACAGAACCTTGAAGCACACCACTGGTAACATCCCTTTCCACAGAGCGATCTCCATTGATCACTACCCTTTGTTGTCTTCCACTCAACCAGTTATTGACCCAGCCCATAACTTTAGGACCCATCCCGAGGGCACTCAGTTTATTTATTAGACATCTGTGTGGAACACTGTCAAAGGCCTTTGCTAAAATCTAAATATACTGCATCTAGTGAACTCCCTCAATCGAATTCACTGGTCGGCCAGTCAAAGAAATTGATCAGATTTGTTTGACAAGACCTACCTCTAGTGAATCCATGTTGTCTCCTGACATCCACTGGATTCCAGAAACTACATTCTCTGTTTTAAAAGTTTCAATTAATTTACAGAACAGTAATTCCCTACTTCTTCCTTACTTCCACTTTTGTGGAGAGGGACAACATCCGCCCTTCTCCAGTCCTCCGGTACCACTCCTGACTTTACAGACTCATTGAAAATGTCAGTCTGCGAAGCCACCAGAATTTCCCTAAGGAATTTTCAGCACCCTCATGTATACCATTCAGCCCTATTGCTTTGTCTACCTTTATTTTAGCTAGCTCTTTCTTCATGAACACAACTCTCTAAAAATCGATCAGGGTCTACCACTCCTCCATCCTATAAGAACATAAGAATACCCTTACTGGGTCAGACCAATGATCCATCAAACCCAGTAGCCCGTTTTCATGGTGGCCAATCCAGGTCACTAGTGCCTGGCCAAAACGCAAGGAGTAGCAATATTCCATGCTACCAATCCAGGGCAAGCAGTGGCTTCCCCCATGTCTTTCTCAATAACAGACTATGGACTTTTCCTCCAGGAACTTGTCCAAATCTTTCTTAAAACCAGCTACGCTATCCGCTCTTACCACATCCTCTGGCAACGCGTTCCAGAGCTTAACTATTCTCTGAGTGAAAAAAATTTCCTCCTATTGGTTTTAAAAGTATTTCTCTCTAACTTTGAGTGTCCTCTAGTCTTTGTAAATCTTGATGCAGTAAAAAAATCGATCCACTTGTATCTGTTCTACTCCACTCAGGATTTTGTAGACTTCAATTATATCTCCCCCTTTTGCCGTCTCTTTTCCAAATTGAACAGTCCTAACTGTTTTAGTCTTTCCTCATACGAGAGGAGTTCCATGCCCTTTATCATCTTGGCCGCTCTTTTTTTGAACCTTTTCTAATGCCACTGTAATCTTTCTTGAAATAAGGAGACCAGAATTGAACACAATGCTCCAGATGAGGTCACACCATGGAGTGATACAGGGGCATTATAACATTCTTAGTCTTGTTAACCATCCCTTTTTAAATAATTCCTAGCATCCAGTTTGCTTTTTATGGCTGCCGCTGCACATTGGGTGGAAGGTTTCATCGTATTGTCTAAGATGATATCCAGATCCTTTTTGGGGCACTAATTTCCAAGGTGGACCCTAGCAACCAGTAACTGTGATTCAGGTTATTCTTCCCAATATGCATTACTTTGCATTTGTCTACATTAAATTTCATCTGCCATCTGGATGCCCAGTCTTCCAATTTCCTATTCATGTTTGTTTTCTGCAGTCCCATTCCTTGCGCTTCAGCTGTGAACACAGAACAGAAATATTTTTTAATTAATTCAGCCTTTTCTTTATCAGTATATTTCTCCCCTTCTCCTTTGAGTCTCACAATGCCACTTTTGCACTTCTTCCTATCACTAATATATCTAAAAAAGTCGTTTCCCCGTTTTACCGTCAGCTATTTTTTTTCTTCCATTTACATCTTTGCTTTCCTGACTAAACGACCAGCCTCTCTTAACATTTTCTGATATTTTTGCCTGTCTTCCTCTTTCTGCAATCTTTTGTAATTTATGAAAGCTATCCTCTTATTCCTTACCTTCTCAGCTACTACTTTTGAGAACCAAAGTGGCCTTCTTTTCCTCTTTTACTTACTTGCCTCACATAAAGATTTGTGGTTCTTACAATTACTCCTTTCAGTTTTGCCCACTACATTTCTATTCCTTCTAAACGTTCCCATTCAGACAACAATTCCTTGACATAATCTCCCATCCGAACAAAGTTAGTTTTTTAAAAGTCTAGAACCTTTGCTTTTGAATGAGCCCTCAGGGGAGATATGATGGAGGTCTATAAAATACTAGGACTAAGGGGTATGGGATGAAACTACTAAGTAGATTTAATTTATAACATTTTATTGAAGAAATCAAATAAATATACAATAATATGTTACAAAGAGATATTCATTACAATGAAATTCACAATAATAATATTTCCATACATATTTTTACCATTCTTCCAAAATATATTTCCATATACCTAATTCATTCCTTTCTATACCCCCCTTGATCCCTTCCCCTTCCCCCTACCCTTCCCGCCTTCATTCTTTTTATTTCATTTATAACATTTTATTGAAGAAATACCATAAATATATAATAATATATTAAAATAGTCAATACATTTAAATTTACCATATTAACTTCTAATATATATCTATCATTCCTTCAAAATAGATTTAAAACAACCTGGAGAAAATATTTCTTCACTCAACGTGTAATTAAACTTTGGAATTTCTTTCTAGACAATGTGGTGAAAGCAATTAGCTTAGCAAGGTTTAAAAAAAGGTTTGGATAGTTTCCTAAAACAAAAGTCCATAAGCCATTATTAAGATGAATGTAGGAAAAGCCACTGCTTATTACTAGGATAAGCAGCATAAAATCTGTTTTACTACTTGGGATCTCACCAGGTACTTATGAGTGGTTGGAAACAGGATACTGGGCTTGATGGACCTTTGATCTGTCCCAGTATGGTTACTCATATTTTTATGTTATACTCTAATTTTTCCATTGGCATGCAGGTCTTGCAAAAATATTATGTAGGAACACTTATCACCTTCTAATTATATAGGTGCTAAATGCTCCCACATTAAGTCGGTATTATCCAGTTAGCATATGCTTGTGCAAACACACTGAAGATCTGATTTGTATAGGATGCCTTGCCTACATTAGGTACCGCTAGGCATGATTCTATAAATGACACCTAGAGATTAATTGACAACCGTATCGAACGGTGCCTTCAGTGTAGCTGTGCTTAGTCACCATTTATAGAATCTGCACCAAACTAGATAATGGTAACACGTCCATTCCCTACCCATGACACAACCCCTCCCCATAATATTTTACAAAATAACGTGATTATGAGCATGTACAAACTGGCAAATTACCAGAAAATGCATTAAAACGTTTTGCAGTAAGGGCTAGATTCACTAAGCCCACCAATCAAGTTCCGACCACTTAGCGACCCCTTTGCGACCCGATTTCCCTCCAATCCGATTCACTAACCTCTGTCCCATCATCCTCCAATCCACGCATACAAATGAGGGAACAGCATTCAAATGTAGGCAGGCAACGATTCACAAAAAAAAAAAAAAAAAAAAACCTGCAACACCGACTGGACTAGCCGATCAACAAACAAGCTGCTGGGGACCAGTCACTCACATTGTTTCTGACTGCATCTCCTGCTCTCTTGCTGCCCTGCTATCTTCTGCCCCTACTCTGCTGCGATTCTCCTGCTGCCCTTCCCCGAATCTCCTGCTCTCTGCCCTGACTCTCTGCTGTGATTTTCCTGCTGCCCTGCTCTGCCCTGAATCTCCTGCGCTCTCTGCCCCTGACTCACCTGCTCTCTGGCCCAAGCGTTGCCCTACTTCTGCCCCAGCCTTTTCCCGCAGTGCGAGCCCGTGGTTTTAACCTGCAGGTTTAAAGCGGGTTAAAAACACGGGCTCGCTGGGTTAAAGTTAATAGCTAAAATATTTTTTTTAAAAGGTTGCTGCTCTTTAAGCATGAGCAGACCATCTACTTCTAGTGGGTAAATCTTAAAATGGGGCATGGCCAGGGGAGGAGCATGAGTGGATTGTGGGTGTGCCTAAAAGTTATGTGCACTGTTATAGAATATGTCCAGTTCACATGCAACTTAGGTGCAGGTTTTTAGACCTGGTTTTCCTTAGCTTAAATGGGTGCACCTAAATGTTATGCTGTGTATGGCTGCTAAACATGATTCTATATATGGTGCACAGCTTTTATAGAATCAGGCTAAGCATCATGATTAGCATCAGTATTTTTAAGCGCTAAATATAGATTCAGTCCTTAAACGCTCAATAGGTTTTAACACCCTTTAGTCAAATTTTTCCTGTCCCCCAAGGAGCTTTTATTTTTAAAGAATGTAACTTGCCTTCTACTGCAAAGACCTTTCCCTTCCCTGCTCCATGCTGGTTGCTCTCCACATGCCCATCTTGGAGAATGACATGGGGACAAATTTTCCCCGTCCCCGCAGGATATCTCTCTATCCCTGTCCTTGCCCCATTCCTGCAAGCTCTGTCCTCATCTGCAGAAGCCTCAAGCATTTTAAAATCATAAGTGTTTGAGGCTTGTGTGGTTAAGGCAGAGCTTGCAGGAATGGGACAGGGATAGAACTCACGGGGACGGGATGGGGATATTGAGATTCCATGGAGATGGGGACAAATTTTGCCCCTGTGTTCTCTAGGAGGAAGCTTTGCTGGATATGTTTTCTATAAAGCAACTTAGAAACTTGAAGGAATGGAATTACTTTTTTTTTTTTTTTTTGTCAAGCACCGTAGTTTTTGGAAGCAGCTCCCAAAACAAATCAGACTGGCCTCAAATTTCAGTATTCATAAAACTTTTAATGATTTAGTTATTACGGTACATGTTTAATGGCGGAAGGATTGCAGCATGGTTTGGTGGGCTATTTAGAGTAAATTGGGAAGAGGTTAATTAATTTATATGGGATTTTTTATTGCTGTGCATGTTTTTATTTTAATTTGTTGATTAATTTTATTGGACTGGAAGCTCATTAATGTTGTAATTTACTTTAAAAGACAGTTCTTTAAATCGATGCCTAAAAAATGTGCCAGCTGTGTGTGCAGGTTATTGAATATAACACTTTTGTACATGATTGGCATCACTAATTGGCATTTATACACATAAGTGCTAAGCATTATTGGATAACATATGCGCCAAAATTACTTAGAGACAAATTTCATAAATCAAGCTAAAAAATGGGTGCTGGAAAATATTGGCATTAAGCAAGATTTAATACAAAACGCACACCCTATATAGGATCACATTTAATGCAAATTCACATGATCAAGTTCAAGTTCAAATTTATTTGATAAATCGCCTATTAATAACATTCTAAGCGATGAACAATATTAAAATAAAGTAAAAGAAAACAAACAGATTTTTAAAACAATTTTAAGACAATGTGTTAGACAAGTATTATTAAGAGACAAGTAAAAAGTCAAAGTGCTAAAGAGTTTCTTTTCACATGTGGCTTAGTGACAAACATGATACAAAAAGGGAAAAGTTACAATATTTTAAGCAAGAAAAAAACATAAAAGGATAAAAAACATAGGGAAGGGGGAAGTAATTTTAAAAAGAGATACACATTAGTTTAGTCGTTTAGTTATTAAAAGCGTCGTTAAATAAAAATGTTTTTAAAAGTTTTTTAAAAGAGAGAAGGTCTTTTTCCTGTCTAATATAAAGTGGTAAAGCATTCCAGGTTTGAGGAGCTAAAACAGAGAACATTTCATTTCTCCTTGTTCCCACAATTTTTAGGGATGGGACCGATAGTAAACCTTGAGATGATGATCGGAGAGAACGAGATGAATGATGCGGAGTGATCATCCTAGATAAAAATTGCGGTTCATTAAATAATAGTATTTTGAATACCAGAAATGCTATTTTAAAGGTAATTCGATGATTGATGGGCAACCAATGAGACTTAATTAATAATGGTGTTACATGGTCATATTTTTTTGCTTTGTGAATAAGTTTTACTGCTGTATTTTGTATTATTTGAAGTCTCTTCTTTTCTTTTTGCGGTATATTAAATAATAGAGAGTTACAGTAATCTAATCTAGAGATGATCATGGAATGAATAAGAATATTGATAGATTTGGGTTCTAAGAAAGCTGAAATAGATCGAATCAGTCGGAGTTTATAAAAACAGGACTTAACAATGTGACTGATATGGTCATGAAAAGAGAGGTTAGTGTCAATAATTACACCTAGAATTTTCAGCTTAGATACTGATTCAATAGGGGTGTTATCAATTGCAAATGAAGAAGTTGGAAGGATATCTTTTCTCCACGTGAAGAACATAGATTGAGTTTTCTGTAGGTTTAATGACAATTTGTTAAGACTAAGCCAGTTTTTTATTGTGTCCAGTTTGGTATTGATTGATTTGATTTCTTCATCATTTTCAGGGTCAAATGAATGAAGAAGTTGAATATCATCAGCGTAGGAAAATGAGGTAAAGCCCAAGGATTGACAGATAGTAAGTAGAGGAGACAGAAAAATGTTAAATAGAAGAGGTGACAAGATAGATCCCTGAGGAATTCCAAAAGAAGAAGAATAAGAAGTAGAGTGATCATCTTTAACTATGACCGTGGAAGATCGATTAGAAAGAAAAGAAGCAAACCAGTTTAGAACCTTTCCACCAATGCCAAAGGATTCCAAACGATTAAGTAATGGAGCGTGATCAATAGTATCAAAAGCCGCAGATAGATCTAAAGAAAATAGAGAGACCGATTTGTGATGATCCAAAAAATAATGAATATTAGTTATAAGGCCTAACAAGGAGTATTCTGTATTGTGGTGTTTACGAAATCCCGTTTGATTAGGATGCACTGCGTTTGTAGATTCAATAAAATCAGAAAGCTGTTCGAAAACCAGTTTTTCGGTGATTTTTGCTAAAAAGGGTAAATTAGAGATAGGGCGATAGTTGGATACGTTTTCACGGTTAAGATTATGATTTTTTAGTATCGGTGTAACTATAGCTTTTTTCCAATAGATAGGGACAGTGGCTGTAAGTAAACTATTTTTAATGAGTAAATGTATGAAGGGGCCGAAGCAAGCAAAAAAATTTTTCAGGTAAAATGGGTGTATTAGTTCGGAACGTGAACTTTTTATTTTAATTCTTTGAAATACTCCTTCTATGTCTTTTAAAGATGGAATTGTAAAATTTGTACATTTGGACATAGGTATGGAAGAATAAGAGTTACTGGATATGGGCTCATCAAGATTGTTTGTAATAAACGTTTTTCGTATGAGAACAATTTTCTCACAAAAATAATCGGCCAAATCTTGAGCTTTGGGAACAAATTCCAAATTATTATTTTTATTTTTAAACTCTGGAGTAATGGATTTGAGAATAGAAAATAATTCCGAGCTATTTTTAGCCTTAAGGATTTTTTTTGAGTAAAAGTGTTTTTTTGCTTCATTAATTTTTGTTTTATAAAAGTGTGCCTGTTCTCTATATCGCTGAAGGTTTATGGGTGTTTTAGATAGACGCCATTTTCTTTCTAGAGATCGGAGTTGTGTTTTTAAAAGAGATAATTCATCTGAGTACCATGGATTACGCAATTTGCGGGAAGGAATAGTTTTTGAGATTGTAGGAGCTTTGTCATTCAAGAAAGATTCTAATGAGGAATTCCAGTAGAGTAATAGATCATCAATAGATTCAAAATTAGGAATGATTTTGGAGGAACTGAAAAAAGGAATGATATCGTTAGTTTCTAATTTTGAGAGGTCTCTAAATGTAATATTTTTTAAAGGTTCAGAGAGAGTTTTTATATCTAAAGAACGTGAGTAATGGCAATTGAAAGAGATGAAGTAATGGTCTGACCATGGTACAGGGGAAATAAGGGGTACTGAGTAGGATAAAAGTTGAGATTTGGATGTAATAATCATATCAAGTGTATGCTTTGAAGAATGAGTAGGTTCCCTAATATGAGTTACCAGATCTAAAGTCTTGATGAAATGTAACATGTCAGTTGTAAGTGAATTATTAGGGTTATCAAAATGAATATTGAAGTCCCCATAATAATGGGGCAGGTAGAAGCAGAACAAAAATCAAATAATAAGTTATGAAGGGAAAGTAGCTTAGTATGATCAAAAGGGGGGGGGGGAATGTAAAGTAAAAGGAGATCAATTTTTGGGTTCTGATTAGTTTGAACATGTAAAAATTCGACAGTGGTGTTATTGATCACAAATCCTGACTAGGTTTTTTTGAAAAATAACAGCTACACCACCGCCTTTGCGATTCTGGCGATGGTTCCAGTAATAGTCAAAGTCGGGAGGACAACAATAAGACAGAAAAGCCTCATCGCCGGTAGTAAGCCATGTTTCTGTAATGCATAAGATCTGTAGGTCTTGATGAAGGATTGTATCTTTCAGTAGGTGATGTTTGTTTCTGATAGATCTTGAATTAATAAGGCCGATTTTTAGGGGTTTACTGTTAGAAGAAGAGTGTCTGTAAGAGGAGGTAGGAGATTTTAGTGTAAGGTCGTTTGAGCCCAAAGGTAGAGTTGGGATTGTAAGAATAGATTGTGGAGCGGATTTAGAAGATTTATATGAAATAGGTCTAATGGGTCTATTTCCCCAATGTACTGGAATGTTGTTGTTCGCAGTAGACATAGTGTAAACTAAGTTAGTATTATTGCACGGATTAAGAGTGTAGACAAGTAAGACTGGAGTACCGATAGTATTAAAAATTAGTGGCTTGTATGTGTGGCTAAGAAAGACTAAAAACGTTAGGAGTAAGCTAAAGAAGCGAGCGCACTCGGAACGCCAGACTTACACTTACACACCTGAAACCAGGTGTGAATGCCAGTGCACAAGCTTTGTATACTGAGACAATATTCAAAGATTACGTGCTCTTGACACGCTTATGGTCACGCCTCCTTTTGAGATACGCTCCATGGGAGTTAGGCACCCTGCTTTATAGAATAGCATGCAGCCAGATGTGCAAGCAAATTTAATTGGGTGCCAATTAACATCAATAATTGGCTGTCAGCACCCAGTTTTTGATGGTTAAGCTTGTTAGTCAATTAATTTGCATGTGCAACTTGGCAGCATACACAGATTTGGGCATGCATATCTGGGCGATGTATATGAAACATCTGGAGTTTAACATATAAGAGAAAGGGGACATAAACATGGGTGAACTCAGGGCAGGATTAATTCTTCAAGGGCCCCTAGGCACCCAAGTACGCTGGGCCCCCCCAGCCCTGCCCTGCCCATGCCCCGCCCCTACCCCACCCATGTCTTTCATACAAACAGAACACAGAAAACACCTTTGCCTAGTATGGAATATGTAATCACAAACTAACCTCTCCCCCTTTTACAAAACTGTAGTATGGTTTTTAGCCACGACCAGCGCTAAAAAATGCTCTACAGTTTTGTAAAAGAGGGGGGATAAAATATAAATACGTAGACAAAGGTTAAATAAAACCACCAAGAAGCTGGATTCTGCATACAATGCAACACCACAGAAACAGCGATGTCTCCTAAAGCAAACAGTGATGTCCCCTAAAGCAAAAAAATAAATAGAAATTTTTTTCTACCTTTTGACTTCTCTGGTTTCTGCTCTCCTCATCTTCTTATCACTCTCTTCTTTTCATCTTCTGTCTTTCTGTACCTCTTCCAGAAATTGTCTGCCTCTACCTTCCATCTCTTCTCCCCCCCCCCCCGCCCCCCATTGGTGTGGCATCCATCATCTTCTCTTCCCTGCTCCAATGGTCTGGCATCTCTCTCCTCACCTTCCCTCTCCCACATCCCCATGGTCGGGCATTTCACTCTCTTCTGTCCCTTCCTCCCACTTCCATCAGCATCTGCCCCCTTTCTCTCCCTTCAACCCAATTCCATCCAGTATTCTTCCCCTTATATTTCTCCCCTTCCCCTGCACACCAATTCCATCAGCCCCTTTCTTTCCTTCCACCACCCTTCCATATCACCCTACCCCCTTTCTCTTTCTCCACCACCCTTCCATCCTCCTTTTTCCCCCACGGCAATGCCTCTCCCCCGCAGCAACGGCAATGCCTCTCCCCCGCAGCAACAGCAATGCCCCCCCAACAACGGCCCCCCCTTCAGTAATGGCAATGGGCCCCCTCCCCCGCCCGCAGCAACACCAACACGTCCGAATATGTTACAGGAAAGTCCTGCGATGACTGCTTCTGCCGGTCCAGCCCCCTCCGATGTCACTTCTTCCAGAGCAAGTAAGTGACGTTGGAGGGGGCTGGACCGGCAGAAGCAGTCATCGCGGGAACTTCCTGTAACACATCTGGCCACATTGCCGTTGCTGCGGGCGGGCGGGGAGCCCGTTGCCATTACTGCGGGGGGGGGAGCATTGCCATTGAAAAATAGCAAGGTGAGTCGCCCTCCTTCAGCGGGCCCCCCTCACAGTTTCGGGCCCTAGGCACGTGCCTACTTCGCCTAGTAATTAATCCGGCCCTGGGTGGACTATGATATGTATAGCTTATAGAATACTATAAATTACATGCTCTTCTGGGCACAATTAGGTGCCGACAGCTATAAATGCCATTAACTTTAAATGCCCCAATGTCAACTCACAGAATCTTGGTGCTAAGCAGGGATATAGCTATGGGAAGACCTTGCCTGCCCAATCTTGGTTAAGGCCTGCCCAATCTCTCTCACAACACGTGTAGTAGCACCAGGTCAGGCTGCAGCTCCAGTCCCGCTCTCAGTGGCACAGCATCCAAGGAAGGGTGAGTCGCCACCTGCTGCAATCCCAGCTCCAGAGGTGGGAGGCAGGCAGGGCTTGACTGTGCACTCATGCAGTTGCACTCCTCCAGGGAGGGTTGGCACTCAAAATTGGCTATTTAGCTACGCTACTGGCGCTAAGTGCAAGGCATTGGGGTACATAAATCTTGGCACCAGTGTATAGAATTGCCACCTTGGTATTTAAGGAATGGAAGGCTCCACATTAGACGTTAATGTCCAGGAAAATGATCTAGGTATCTTTGAAGGATACATTGAAACTCTTGGCTCAATGTGAGGCAGCGGCTGAGAAAGCAAATAGAATGTTAGGAATTATCAGGAAAGGAATGGAAAACAAAGATTAAAACGTTATAATGCTCTTGTATTGCTCTATGGTACGGCCACACCTCAAATTCAGGTTGTTGTATCTCAAAAAATATGTAACGGAATTAGAATTCTGTACAATTCTGGTCGCTGAATCTCAAATCACATTTAATAACTCTTCGGCAAGGATAACCTCAACAAACTTTGGGATTCCGCAAGGTTCAATTTTATCTCCGCTATTATTTAACATATTCTTGGCACCACTTTTAACACTCAGTCAATCAATTGGGTTTATACCATTTGCATATGCAGATGACGTACAATTGCTATACCCTATAGACACTAATGCAAATGGAGAAATTACAACAATCAATTAAAAACTTTCTAAAATATCAAAATGGTTGCACGATAATAAATTGGCTCTCAATACATCCAAAACAGAAACTATGCTGTTTCCATACAGGGAGGGTCAGAAATTAGGAGCTAATATAACCATGAACACAACCAATCTTAAAGTAGTTACTAAGGTAAAAATTATTGGGGTCATATTAGACCAAAAGCTTAGTTACCATGACCAAATTAGTTCATTGGTAAGAACTTGTTTCTACAGGTTAAGATTAATTAGATCACTGTCCGCATTCCTCGATAAATTGTCATTAAATATCTTAATACATTCCCTAGTCATCTCTAAAATTGACTATTGTAACGCCCTATACAAAGGGATTGCCTTAAAAGAAACACCAAGACTACAAATTCTCCAAAACACCGCAATAAAAACTATCATGAAAAGGAAAAAATTTGATCATGTAACCCCACTGTTAAAGGAAAATCATTGGTTACCTGTAAACCACAGAATTACTTATAAAATAGGCCTACTGACACATAAAATATTAGTAAATAAAACCTCAGCATTCTTAGAAAGATTTCTAATACCATACACTCCTGTAAAATCTCTTAGATCAGAAGAAAAATCCCTGCTGGTAATTCCCTCACTAAAAATTATTTATTCAAGGAGGGATACGATCTTTTCTGTTACAGCACCCCAAATTTGGAACTTGCTTCCTCTCAATTTAAGAAAAGAAAAATTACTTACTAAGTTCAAAGGCCTACTAAAAAGTTGGCTGTTTATAATTACACTATCTTATTTCTGGAACTTATCGGGACAAGGAACACTTAAGTAGAAATTAAGTGAGTATCGTCCCCTAACCTTTTGTCTCCTTACCCATCCTTTTCATTTATTTTGGAATTGTATTTAATCCAATTTTTCCCCCTCCTTCTCAACAGTATTTTTACGTCATAATTGGTTTTAATGTCCTGTTGATTTAAATTTTTTTTTTTTTTTTCTATCTTTAATTTTGTAAATCGCATTGGATTTGGATATTGCAATTATATCAAATATTTTAAATAAACTTGAATAAACAAAAAAGATGTAACAGAATTAGAAAAGGTACAGAGAAGGGCAATGTTTCTTTGGAATAACCTCCCTCTTCTATTGCATGCAGAATTTTCAATGTGTAAATTTAAATCTTGTCTACAAATACACCTCTTTTTAGTAGTGTTTGACAATCAGTGATGAGTGATGTGGAGAGGTGTTGCCTGATGTCGAAGGTGTGGGGGTGATGTGTGGGGAATGTTGGGGTATGTGGAGGGAATGTTTGGGGGGGTCCGGGGATGTCAGGAAGAGGGGTGTAGGTCTCTGCTACTCAACTGATCCTGGAAGGGGGAATCCCCATCAGCTGAAACAGTGAGAATCTCCGAATCTAGTTCAGCTGATGGGGATTTCTTTGCTGCGATCAGACAAAGTAGTTGGGTACATCGACAAAACTTGCTTTTGTGCGTTTTTCACATGTATGTTTTTATTTTTGAAAATGGACAAAAAAGGTAGGTGTCTTAAGGACTAAAACTTATACCTTGGTCATTTTCAAAAATAAAAGATAGACATTTGGCAGCTTTGAAAATGAACATTTGTTCTCTTGAGTTTGTGGACATCCTGCCCAAAATGTCCACTCTTAGACTTACACATCCTCTCTTAGACTTATATGTCCTATTGAAAATGCCCCTTCATGTGTTTAATCTATTTACAGATTCCTGAAGAAGGTACAGTTTTCTGTACAGAAATGCCTGCAGCGTTGAGTCTATTTTACATTTACAGAACTGAATCACTGCTTTTAATAAAAGTTTGTGTTTGGAAACATCTCTAGTTTCCCACTTGTTTTTTCTTTGCTTAGCTTTCTCTGGCACCCGATCAAACTGTTAATCTGAGCGTGTTTCTTTTCCACCAGTTTGGGCAAAGGTTTTTCATTGTGACTTCAGTATTTTGCTCTTTTATACTTAACTACAAGACTTTCTGACCTCTGATGAAGGTGGAAACTCCGAAACATGGCCCTTGTTGGGTCCATCATTAAAGTAAGATTACCTGGAACTTGAAGGCCCTTTGTGCTTCTCTTGTGTTCACATTCTGATAGAAACCAGGAATATTGACTAGAAATAGTCCAACACTTAAAGCAGTGATCACAGCAAATGTAGATATTATAGAACCACCTCAATAAGTCAATCACACAAAAATATTTATGGCACTAGGTTTCTTATTTCCTAAGGTAGGGAGGAAAGTGAAAACAACTTTACTGGACCTTCTGGTGACGTGCATAGATACCTTGGCAGCTCCCTTTCACACTGATGCCATGTGTGTGATTCCCAAGCAAGGTCTCTTTACAACAAAATATTGGCAAGAAACTTGTTACAGTTTTCTCAGGGGTAATTCAGAAGGTGTTTAGTTGCAACTTTCTCAGAAATAAATCAGTTCCAGATGTTTATATAGTCAAGTAATTACACTCAAATCTTCTCTCCTAAAATACAAATTTTCTCATCTGTTTCTTCAAATAAGCCTTTCAGAGCAGTTAACTATGCAGAACTCACCCCAGAGGAATTCAGATGCTTGCTGTTGTCTGACAACTTTTCCAATCTACCAGCTGTTGATACGTTTACCCAGTTCGGAATCACTTACTGTTAATTTCTATAGGCTTATGTACAAACAGTTTTCTACTTGTATGGTCTTTCTCAGACCATGAATCTTGGAATTTTTAAAATCTTGTGCTTAATAGATTTTCTTTAAATTGGAGAGTGCTTTTTTTTTTTCAGCAGCATGGAGGATGTTTTACTGTTGAATTGTAGTAAAACTAGGGAAATAAATGTCTCCCGGCTCTTTGCCTTTTTCTGTTTGGCACTGGAGAACCTGAGCATTTTTGTTTCTTTTTCTGTAAAGGAAAAGTCAGTACTGAAACTTTTTCTACAGGAATTCTTCTCTTGACACTTATTACTAGAACACTACACTATTCTCCATACCAAGAAAAATCACTGTACTGGAAGAACAAAAGGTTCCTACTGTTGGACAGTACGCAAAACTACCTGTATTTCCTGACCCTTGTCGCGCAGTCGGTACCGGGTCCTGAGGCGAGTACCGGGCTGAGCGCAATCGCTGATTCTGGCGTGCCCTCAAAAGGTGAAAGCCCTGCTGGGAAAATAATGTTCTGGGAAAATAATAGTCAGAATAGCAAAAGTTCCCCAAACACATTAAGACTACAGTCCAGCCACTCTTCAAATAAAGAAGGCTTTATTTGGTAATTAAGCCAATGTTCAAACATGTATCCAAAATAAGGGGGGAAAAAAACCCCTCAAACAGTTCACCTGTTCCGGCTAGTAGCCCTGCAGTCCTTCTGGCTGCCGGGTCAGCACATGGCTGGCCACACCCTTTGCCTCAGGGTAAGTCCAGGAATTACCTTACTGGCTTCTTTCAAAAAAAAAACCAAACAAACATCCAAAATTGGTAAGTATTCCACAGTCCATGTAATAACCAACTTGTCCCTGCAAAGTTCACTGTGCCTGCCTAAATATAGTCAGGCTTCCCCTACCAACCCTAGTAAGTTAGTGGGGGTGGGGAATTGCTGAATTCACTATCAAAACAGCCTTGAAGGCCCCGCAATCCCAACCCTTTGGATCTTGTGTGGATTCTGCCCCACAATCCCCACTGTAGCAATCAGTGGCTTTAACTTTCAAAATCAGAAAAAAAACACAATACAAAGTCCTTTTCAGGCAGGGCAGCCTTTCCCTTCAATGGTCTCTTAAATTCCCCAAATAGCCAGCAAACACACAGTTCCTTCTTTCAAAACTCTGTACAGTTGAAAGTTTTTCCAAGCAAAATAAATAAAAGGAAAAACTTAACTCTCATCCATCTAGTCATCAATTAGTTCCAGTGCAATGTCCATAGCTTCCTCCGGCCTCAGGCAGTCTGGCTGGTTTACAGGTAAAGATTCCTCTGAATCCTGCATTTCAACTTCATTATCTTGCCTAACTTCTGGAGCACCTAGCCATAGGTCTGTTTCCTCTGCTAGCTCAGCCCTGTCTCCTCCTGGTTTGCACTGCTCCAACTGCCTTTCTCTGTGGGAGCCACGCCCAAGCCTGTATGGGGAATGGGCAGGCTTCAGCTTTCCCTGGGCTTTCTCCTGATCTGCAATTCGTCTCAGCAGGTGTGTGCCTAAAGGGGCTAGAGCCTGTTTCTTAGGCCTTGTCCTACCAGTGACTGGCCTAGGTTTAAAGGAGTTTTTGTCCTCATAGTGTCCCAACTCCTCCCAGGGCTCCTGCTCTTGGGAAACCTCCCCAGAATCTGAGTCCTTCTCCATGCTAGTTGGAGAGCTTCTGTACTGATCAGCTCTCTTCAGCTTCAGGGCTAAGTTCCTATGCTTTCTAGCTGGAACAAGGCTAGCTGTAGTGCTGGGCTTGTGACACTCTATGGTACCAAAGTAATATGCGTGCACTCAATGAGATGAGATTAGAGGAGTGGCATGTCAAAGAAATCCCTTTGTACTTCCTTCCTCACTTGCTTATTATAGTGATACTACCATGTTTCCCTGAAAATAAGACAGTGTCATATTAATTTTGGGTCCAAAAAACACAGTGCTTATTTTCAGGGGATGTCTTATTTTTTCATGTGCAACAATAATCTCTCCCTTCTTCTTCTCCACCCTATTTCTTCCTCATTCTTTCTCCCCCACCCCACCCCCACCCATGTGCAGCATCTTTCCTCCCCTCTCACCCATCCGCTTTTGCAGCATCTTTCTATCCCTCCTTCCCATCACCCTGTGCAGCAGAACCCCACTAACCCTCCCAACGTGAGACACATACCTCCACTCCAAGGCCTCCTAAAGCAGCAGGGGTGGGGGTTCCTGAATTGATGAGTCCAATTTTTTTCAACAAATCAGGCAGCACTAATGTCAGGGATAGAGTCGGGGAGTGTTGGGGACATTCGGGTATCTTTAAAAATCATGCTACTTCTGCCACTGGCTGACTCTAATCTAGTGGTAGCTGGGGACTTCAATGCTGTTATGGATCCATTGTTGGATAAACAACCCAGTATGATTTTGAAATCAATGGAATTGGATAATTTAGTTCAATCCTATGGGTTAAAAGATATCTGGCGAATTCTCCATTTTATTGCTCAGGAGTTTTCCTTTTGCTCCCAGGTTCATAGATTGTTTTTAAGAATAGATGATGTATTTGTATCAGATCAATTAGTTCAACAGGTAACCAAAGCTGGCATAGATTCAATTGTTTTATCAGATCATGCTGGAGTTTGGATTGAATTAAAATTTAAGGAACAAGATTTTAATAGACCTGTGTGGAGGTTCAGTACATTGTTTGCAGATTCTAACTTTATTGAAGAATTTCAATTAAAAATGAATGAATATTTTCAAATCAATGACTTGGAGGAAATCTCCTTAGAAGCATTGTGGGATGCTTTTAAAGCTATCATGAGAAGGCAAATTATCTCTTATTCGGCGCATGTAAGGAAACAACTTAAATTGGAATTCTCTAATTTGGAACAAAATATTAAGGACTTAGAGTCACAATTGGCCTTGAAATGGGAATGAAATACTTTGCAGGCCCTCTTAAAAGCTAAATACAGATATAATGAGATTTCCTCTCAAATGGCTAGGAAGGAATTGTTTTCTCAACAAGCTCTGCATTATGGAAACTCGAATAAAGCGGAGAGAATGTTAGCTAATTACCTTAAAGCTAAAAAAAAAAAAAGGAGAGTAAAAATTGTGGCTATCACTAATGAGAGTGGGGAAACTCATTCTCAAATTGGAAATATCTTAAAATAATTTTTGAAATATTATAAGGCTTTATATTCTTCTGAGCTTTATTCAAATAAAGAACTTGAGGGTTTAGAGTTTTTAAAATTAATTAAGGGACCTAAAATTCCTGAGCATATAAAAGGAACTCTTGAGGAGCCTATATCAATGAAAGAACCATTACATTTGTCTTGGTTGGGGAGAGTCCAAACAGTTAAGATGATGATTTTGCCTGTGGTTTGTTACCAAATGGGAATGTTACTGATGTTTTTTCATGGGTCCTTTTATAAAAAAATTAAATAGTATTCTGACAAAATTTATTTGGCTGGGGAAAGCAGCAAGAATTGCCTTGGTATCTCTACAAAAACCAATTGCGGAGGGTGGTATAAATTTTCCCAACTTTTATAGGTACCATCTAGCCTATATTATGCGTCAGGATATGTACCGGATCCTCCCTGAGCTCATGGAAAATCTCCCAGACTAGCAACTCATGTCACCATTGAGGTTGAGTCATGTGTTAAGTATTAAGATGCCTAGATTATATAAGGATAATAGAATCCAAGTAGATACATGGAAAACCTTAAAATGTGTGAATAATTTAACATCTATTTCGATTCATAAATCAACTCATCAGACCCTATGGCTGAACCCCAAGGTTCAAATTTGCGGATTTAAAGTCATCTGGAAGTATTGGATGAAGGCGGGTATACGTACTTTGGATGATGTTATTTCAGATGGTAAGCTGACAATTGCAAAACAAATTTGGTCTTAATAAATCACAAAATTATAGATGGTTGCAGTTGAAGCAGGCCATTCAGGTTGGGTTCCCTGAATGGAAAAATTTCAGTAATCAGTATAGTTTGCCGCTCTTGTGCTTTCAGGTAGATTTTCTGGGACATCAGGCCACTCAGTTGTATAAATTAATATTTGGATTTTTAAATAAGAAACCAAAAACTGGTCTTCGGGACATTTGGAGCATTGAGATCAAGCATCAAATTACTGCATCTCAATGGCTACGTATTTGGGCTTGGAGCATTGAGATCAAGCATCAAATTACTGCATCTCAATGGCTACGTATTTGGGCTTGGAGGATGAGATGTACAGTGTCTGCATCTATGAGACAAACTTGGTTTTTTCTGTTACATAGAGCTTTTTGAACCCTGGTTCGGTTACAGAAGTTAGATAGCTCTAAATCTAATAGATGCTGGCACTGTCATCTTGAAGCTGAGACATTAGATCATTTGTTATTCTATTGTCCAATAATTCTTGCTTTTTGGAAATCAATATGGGGTCAAATAAATAATTTGTTAAAAAATCCATTGGCATTATCCTATGACACCGTATCGTTTGGCATGTCAATAAGGGCTAAAAGCCAAATATCCTTTAATAACAACAGGCTTCTACTTATTATGACAGGGGTTGCCATAAAACAGATTATGAATAACTGGAAAAATTGGAAGAGGCTGAATTACAGCTTTTGGTGGAACTCTTTATGTCACATATTCAAAATGGAAAGGATAATTGCTATGTAGCAGGGAAATTTTAAAAAATTTCAGGTTATTTGGGAGCCATTAACAAGATACTGTAAAGATTGAAATTACTGTTTAGAATAAATATTATTTTTCCCCTTTGGTTCATACACATTCAGGGTGGGGTGGAGAGATGGGAATATTTTATGATTTCTTTTGCTTATGAATAACTGTCGGATATAAGGGAGGGGGGTTATTTGATGCAAGTTAGAATTTGCTGATATATTAAGAAGCGTGGGAGCGCCCTCCGCCCCTTCCCCCCGACGTTCTACCGCTGAGCCTGTTGAAATGTCTCAGCGACAACGCTCAATTTAATTTAATTTAATTTTAAAAGTTTTGCCTTTTTCTTCTTCGGCCACCTCACCGGGGCCAGCAGCAGAGGGAAGAAGCAGATTATGCAGTGAAAGTGTATCTGCTTTCTGATGTCTGGGTTTGGGAGATAATATACTATAGTATTGAGAAAATCGCAACCAAATTTACAGGTGTGCCTGCCATAAGTCTGTCACGCTATCCTGCCTTCTTTCCTTGTCTGTTGCCTGACCTATTGTATGTAGCATGGTTAAAAGTGACTGCAGCAGTGAAAATTATTATACAAGGAACTGGTGTGTAAATCTGTAATATGGGCATTGCCTAACACTGATCAATCTAAGGACATATGGTTAAGGTGGGTGGGTGGTAAAAGGGCAACATTTAGAGCAGAGAAGCCAGGGGCAAGAATGGTGGTAGCACGCTGAATTGAACTGAGAGCAGGAACTCAGTGGCTTGTATAGTGCATAGAATTCAGTGAAAGGTTTAGGCTAAAATAGCAATATAAAATGAAATATGGAAAGGGGGTTGTAAGCAGAAGAAAGACTTGAGAGAGAAAGGCCTGGACCAAAGGGGTAAGACAGGAGGCAGATGCTGATGGAAGTGGGGAGGGGGAGGGAGAGACAAGGGTAGATGCTGATTGAAGAGAGGTGGATGGAGAGAGAAAGGGCAGACATAGGATGGTAGTGGGGAGGGTAGATGGGGAGCCTATGCTGGATGGGAGTGCGGATAAGAGAGATAAGGGAGCAGATGCAGGAAGGAAATGGGGAGGAGAGAAAGAGAGGAGCAGACGCTGGATGGAGGTGGACAGAGAGAGGAGAAGGTACTGGATGGAAGGGATAGAGAAAGAGGGTACATGATGGAAGGAGGGGATAAATAAAAGGAGGGCACATGATGGGAGAAAAAGGACTGAGTTAGTGAAATACTGGAGGAGGTGAGGGAAAGAGGTGGCGAGCTGTAGGTAGACAGTGAAAAAGGAAATTGATGATAGGGTAGTAAAAACGTAATCTAGACAGATGCAGAAAATAAATTGAAAAGGAAAATGAGAAGAAAGGGATTGCAGAGGATAGGTGTGGGAGAGGGAAGGGAAGGAGAGGAGATAGATGCCAGACCAATGGGGGTGAAGGGAGAGATGGAAGGGGGAGGCATACAGTTTCTGGAAGGGGCATAGAAGGAGAGAAGATGCCATATAGGGGCAGAGAAAGGGCAGACAGTGGATGGATGGAAGGAAGAGAATAACAAGAAAATGATGAAAGTAGAAACCAGAGAAGACAAAGGTAGAAAAAATTTTTCTATTTACTTATTTTTTGCTTTAGGAGACATGTGTCATTGTTTCTGTGGTGTTGCATTGTATGCAGAGTCCAGCTTCTTAGTGGTTCAATTTAACCTTTGTCTACGTATTTCTATTTTCTCCCCCCCCCCCCCTTTTACAAAACTGTGGAGCGTTTTTTTAGCACCAGCCTTGGTGGTAGCAGCTCTGATGCTCGGAATTCTATGAGCATCTGAGCTGTTACCACCGTGGCTAAAAACCACACTACAGTTTTGTAAAAGGGGAAGGGGTTAGTTTTTATGATTTCATATTCCATACTAGGCGAAGGTGTTTTCTGTGTTCTGTGTGTTCGAAAGACATGGTTTTCTGTTAGGACTGACTATGCAGGATTGATCTGTACTAGTCTGGCTTGTTTAGTTTTACAATGGGTGTATTGATGTTGTACTGCTCACTGCAGTATGTAAGATACTGCCTTTTCCTAGGTACACTCTTGTATGATGTTTGTATTGTTACTAAAAATCATGTTTTTCATACAGATGGGTGGGGAGTGTCAAAAAATTATGGGCCCTGGGTGTCACATATGCTAAGTACAAAACCAAAGTGTAATTGTCCCAATCAGAATGGTGAACACCAAACAACTGTCCTTCAACTCATCTGATAAATGCAATTGCCTTTATTAGACCAAAGTCTTGTGTATACATCCAATGACTCAACGACCCAACATAGAAACATAGAAATAGATGGCAGATAAGGGCCATGGCCCATCTAGTCTGCCCACCCTAATGACCCTCCCCTACCTTTCTCTGTGAATAGATCCCACGTGTCTATCCCATTTGGCCTTAAAATCAGGCATGCTGCTGGCCTCAATAACCTGAAGTGGAAGACTATTCCAGCGATCAACCACCCTTTCAGTGAAAAAGAATTTCCTGCCCTGATTTTCCACGGATGCCCCCTTGTTGCCGCGGGACCCTTGAAAAAGAAGATATCTTCTTCCACCTCGATGTGGCCCGTGAGATAGTTGAATGTCTCGATCATGTCACCCCTCTCTCTGCGTTCCTCGAGTGAGTACAGCTGCAACTTATCCAGCCGTTCCTCGTACGGGAGATCCTTGAGTCCCGAGACCATCCGGGTGGCCATTCTCTGGACCGACTCCAGTCTCAGCACATCCTTACGGTAATGCGGCCTCCAGAATTGCACACAGTATTCCAGGTGGGGCCTCACCATGGATCTATACAATGGCATAATGACTTCAGGCTTACTCCTGCGTATGCAACCTATGATTTGCCTTGTCTTGGATGAAGCTTGCTCCACTTGAATGGCAGTCTTCATGTTCTCACTGACAATCACCCCTAAGTCTCGTTCTGCTTCAGTTCTTGTTAGGATCTCGCCATTAAGGGTGTAAGTCTTGCATGGATTTTGGCTGCCTAGGTGCATGACTTTGTATTTTTTGGCATTGAAGCTGAGTTGCCAGGACCTAGACCAGCGCTCCAGTAGGAGTAGGTCGTGCATCATGTTGTCGGACATTGAATTTATGTCTGTTGTGCTTTTGCCCACTACATTGCATAGTTTGGCGTCATCGGCGAATAATGTTATTTTACCTCGCAGCCCTTCTGCCAAGTCTCTTATAAAGATGTTGAACAGGATCGGGCCCAGGACCGAGCCCTGCGGCACGCCACTGATTACCTCCGTCATTTCGGAGGGGGTGCCGTTCACCACTACCCTCTGAAGCCTACCTTCAAGCCAGTTTCCAACCCATTTCGTCAATGTGTCGCCCAATCCTATAGAACTCATCTTGCTCAGCAACCTGCGGTGTGGTACGCTATCGAATGCTTTACTGAAGTCCAGGTATACGATGTCCAGGGACTCCCCAACATCCAGCTTCCTCGTCACCCAGTCAAAGAAGCTGAACAGGTTGGATTGGCAGGATCTCCATGTTGATGGGAATCCTGTAGATTCTCCTCGTTCAGGATCGTATCCAATTGGCGTGCACATGTTTCGGCCCAACCGGCCTGCCTCAGGAGTCTACAAATACATACATGGATATATACACAGGTTAAAAACATACACAGTGTTTACATCAATGATGAAAGAATTAATGTGTATAAAAACATATAAAATATGATATAAATAATCAACAGCAAAGAATAATCACAAATGCATAAAAATACAATCAAAATATAGACATGTGAATTCATTATAAACCCAAATGAACCATATTTAAATTAATCACCAATGTTAATACATATATTAATATTCTATATATTGCATACCATTACAATGAATCTATAGTGGTTACAATAAACAACCATCACACCTCAATAAATATATGCAATTCATATTAAAACATCAAGCATTGAAAAAGCTTAAAAAAGAGATATGATAATATAAAAATATAAATACATTCAGGAGTAAGGTATGAGACTACTAAAACTATATAAGAAAGAGGTATAAATATCCTTGCTATCAAGCTGTGCTTTATGTACAAAAATAAGGCAGAGGGGAAAATTTATATAGACTATATTAATCTGTAAAAAGACATAGTTGTAAAGGCTGAAATTGATTTCGTAAAACAAAATGTATATAAAACATACCTTATGAGTCTTCAACGGGTGTGTTAGAAAACCGTATAAAATACAAAGATGCACACACCCTCTACATGCAGCTATTAAAATAAAGAATTCAAATAAAAAACCAATTAAAAACTCATATTAAAAATGACACCAAATAAACAACCAAACAAGTAGCACAAAAAACGATCACTGGATAATAAGATAAGGACAAATACTGATTACCATCCGATGAGGAAGTAATGACCTTCTACTGAAAAAGGGTTTATATAATGGTAAAACTACATGTACTGAAAAAAGGTAAAAATTTCTGGCTAAAGAAGGGGGTTGTGACTATCCAAAGAATATGCCTGCCGAAGACCAATAAACAAACCAAAAAGCAGAAGAGAAGATGAAGACCAAAAAAAATGAACCCGGAAAGGAGGAACCATATGTAATAATTAAAAAAAGGGGAAAAAACTTAAAGCACTGAAAAAAGGGGAAGTGTGACTACCCAGAAAAGTATATCTGACAAAGACCGGTGTCAAGCCGAAAAACAGGAGAGAAGATAAAGGCAAAATGGAAGCCGCGAGACTGGAAATGTTAAACAGACCATTGTAAAAAAAGTACTAATACAGACATGAGAGGCAATAATACAGGCACAAAAAGTAAAAGTACAAAAAACTTACACTCAGGGACGTAAACGACTGATTATCACAACGGACATGCTATAGCTAGAAAGAGGGAAGGAGGATCACCATGGAGTTGAAATATATGATTAGGGTGAACGTATTGACGTCACTGAGTCAAGATGGTTGGCAAACGTAGACGTATGACATATTGATGTCACTAGTTCAACCATGAAAAGACACAAATGAAACAATTTTAAAATAGCAATATGTTCAATCAAAAAGGCTAATAAACTACTACAAAAGTAATAATATGCACCAAAAAATGAGAATGAAACTCATGTGGAGGGAAAGGATCAATAAATAAAACCAATAAAACAAAACCAAATGTGGCTATGTAATAAAAAGAATATGATTCTAATAAAACAAAACTTACATAAATGGTCTCAAATCAAGTTCCATATTTAAACCATATGGATTGATTGTATTTTAATTATGAATAAAACGTTCCTCTCTCATGAGTAGAATGTCCAAATCTCCTCCTCTCCACTTTGTTTTAATCATTTTCAACACAATCTCAAACCATCAATACAATGGCTTTTTTCATATCAACGTTCTACAATTGGTGCAGATTGTACATTTCTACTGATACAATTCCTATGTTCAATCATCCTTGTCTTAATCATACGCTTAGTTTTACCAATATACCATTTTTGGCATGGACATATAATTGCATAAATCACCTGAGAAGTTTGACAATCACTATACTCTCAATTTGATTTTAACTCCAGTAACAGGATGTTCATAATTCTCAATGGTCATTCTGTGTTTGCATATTGAACAATGCCCACAAGGTGTATGCCAACATGATCAATATTGTTTGATGGTAATTCAGGGAGAGTAGAAGGCACAAACATATCCCTAAGATTTCTATTTCTAGAAAATGCTATTATTGGTGTAATTTTCTCAAAGCACTCATGAGTTTGTAATATATGCCAATTTCTCTTAATAATACTTTGTATAACATGAGAAAGATGAGAGAATCTGAGCATACACACTAACTGATTCAACAGTTCCTCCCTATGTTTCATTTGTGCCTTTTGACGACATTCACTGACACATTTCTCTGGATAACCTCTTGCTATAAAATTATTTGTCATCAATGGTGCTTGCCATTCAAATTCATCCATGTCAGTACACAGTCTACGTAATCTTAAAAACTGTGAATAAGGAAGGTTCTTTTTTAGACTTTTGTTATAAACACTGTGTATGTTTTTAACCTGTGTATATCCATGTATGTATTTGTAGACTCCTGAGGCAGGCCGGTTGGGCCGAAGCATGTGCATGTCGGGTCATTGAGTCATTGGATGTATACACAAGACTTTGGATTAATAAAGGCATTTGCATTTATCAGATGAGTTGAAGGACACTTGTTTGGTGCTCACCATTCTGATTGGGACAATTCCACTTTGGTTTTCCTTGTTTTATTTTGAACATATGCTAGGTACGCCACTGGTGGTA
Organism: Geotrypetes seraphini; assembly: GCF_902459505.1. Lineage (NCBI taxonomy): Eukaryota > Metazoa > Chordata > Amphibia > Gymnophiona > Dermophiidae > Geotrypetes > Geotrypetes seraphini. The sequence continues at coordinate 131,420,524 of NC_047086.1, forward strand.
GGTACAAAGGAGAACTGACACTGGATCTGGGGAGGGTAACAGAGGGAAAAGAGAAAGAGACCTGGATCTAAACGGGATGAGGTTGGATTGTGAAAGAAATGTTGGATACAAAAGAAAGAAATATTGGATGCACAGTCAGAAGGAAGTGCAACCAGAGACTCATGAAATCACCAGACAACAAAGGTAGGAAAAATGATTTAATTTTCAAAGTAGTGATCAAAATGTGTCAGTTTTAAGAATTTATATCTGCTGTCTATATTTTGCACTATATTTCTCTATTTTTCTATAGTTACTGAGGTGACATTGCATATTTTAAAGTCATCTGCCTTGATATCTTAAAAAAAAAAACAACGAAACTCGTAAATGATTATTAACATTTTCTCTGCATACAATGTGCTTTATGTTGTTTTCTTAAAATTTTCTGGTTACCATTATGAATTAATAAGATATTGTGTGTACATAAAAAATGAATGGAAGAAATTGGGGGAAGGGCTAGGGCAGGATTGGGGCGGAACTGAAAATTAATAGATGTCCCGTTTTGATGAAAAAAATAAATGGTCACATTAGGTATGACTCCGCTCTACTCCCTAACTTCTCTCTCATCACCTCCAACACTCCAAAAATCTGAATGAAAGAGTATATACTTGTCTCTAGAACTGCAGCACTTGGTATGTGAAAGCCTAGTAGAGCATCACACAGGTGTCTTAAGTAACCTGGTGGATGAGCTAGTAAACCATAGAAAGGAGGACCCAGGCCCATAAGCCACTCTAACCACTAAATTTATGGTGAAAAGTGTGAGCCCATCCAACCCCCAAAACCCTACTCTACTGCCCCCTGCAGCCATGAGGGCTAATGGGGTGGTAGGTGGTGGTGGGCAAGGGGAAGTCTAGTAGGGTTTGAGGGAGGTTTGGAGGGTTCACCAAAAATTATAAGGGGCATATGGCACTCTTTATGTGAAGTTCACAGCAGTACCCTCTAAGGCAGGGGTAGGGAACTCCGGTCCTCGAGAGCCGTATTCCAGTCGGGTTTTCCCCAATGAATATGCATGAGATCTATGTGCATGCACTGCTTTCAATGCATATTCATTGGGGAAATCCTGAAAACCCGACTGGAATACGGCTCTTGAGGACCGGAGTTCCCTACTCCTGCTCTAAGGTGTCCTATTAATTTATTGGCATGTCTGTGTGACCAGTCCATCACAATGATGGCCACTTCCACATCCAAATGGTCTGGATTTGGATGTTTTTAACTTGGATGTTTCTGTGGTCAAAAATGGGGTATAAAGTTAGACATCCTAAAGGTTGGATGTCCTGTCAGCCTAGATATAAAAAAAAAAATGTTGAATGTCTAGCAGTTCTGCTTCAAAAATGGACATTTCTGTACTTCTGGCTTTGAATGTATAGCTGGAAACGCCCAAACCAGACTTAGACGTCCTTTTCAAAAATGGCCCTCCATAGCACTTTGTCTAAGTGTTTTGAAAATGAACCCCATTACCAAATATAAAGAAAGTATGTCATGTGCCTAAAAAATTGTACCTCAAGCTGAGGGGCCCAATATGCTCAGCAATAACCATTGGTAGCCTGGATGTCTCTCAGATTTTGCAGAATTCATTAGAATCTGGTACTATTTCCTGCACGGGTTGTTTTTGCTCTGGCCATGGAGAGATTATGGCTGTTATTTTAGAAGCCTATTCATTATTTACATGTGTACTTTGCATACCCACTTAACACCTTATTTTAGGAAGTTGGTAGTTACGCATGTAAATCGGCACTGCATATAGATATCAAGGAGATGTGGTTTGGACATTGTGTGAGGGAGTGGTTGATTTAGTGAAGAGCACTCCCTCACTGATACTGTAATTAAGCTCTCTTACATCAGGAGACACTACCTCATGGATAATAGGAGTAAGTCACCTTAGGGTAGGTTGGACAACCCTGTTGAGTCCAGGGGGCAGCGAGGAGTTTAAATGCCTTGCATCTGAATATATCGAGGAGGCCCTGAGGTAAGAGTTCTCCTGCAGAGGTCCTGAGGGCAAAGATTCTCACAAGTTGATCTGACTTAGGCTATTGTACTTGGTGGAGTTCCAGGAAATAAGGGTGGCCCTAGTCCAGACCTTGTATGATGAGTGAGAAGAGTCTGAAGCTTAAGCCTGAGGGAATTCCAGAGTCGAATGCTTGTAAGAAAGAAGATTGCCAGGAAGGCTCAGAATCCCTTGGTTGCTGGATAATGAAGACATCTGAATTAGATGGTTTCAAATTATAAATTCCCCCTGCAGATGAATATTGACTTCTATATGTTCTCAATAATGGACCTCAGAAAAATATGATTCTAGGCCCCCCAGAATGCTATATGCTCTGACACTCATAGAATTCCTATGAGCGTTGGAACATTTAGTGCCCCAGGGGGCCTAAGTGAATAATTTCTTATCAAATTTTAAATAAATAATTTCTTGTCAATTTTTTCCCAGTTTGAAGTTCTGCATCCAATACAATCTTTCCAATAATTCACAGAACCCTCATAGTGGCAGCTTTACAATCTGTCACTCCTAAAAGAAGCCAACAAAAGGGAAATCACCTTTGGTCTACCCCTTCAGGAGTGACCGATGCACTGACAATCCATGTCCATAACAGTAAACAGCTTAACCTGAGATCATAATGTCATCAGCCTATTTACTTGTAGAATAAATAGTAAAAAAAAGAAGGTTTCGGAACCACAGGAAAAGCAACAGGGTTGGCTCAAGGGATAGTGGCGCCCTGAGCCAATTTGCTTGGCAGAGCCTCGCCCCATTGCATCACTTCTGGTGCCCACCTCCCTTCTAACCTCTGTGGGTTCAATCTCTCTCCCTCCCATGGGCTGGCATTTCTTCCCCCTCCCCTACCTAGTCTAGTCCCCCTCCCTGCAGGTCTAGCACTGCTCTCTCACCTCTCTCACTTAGGATTACCGGACGTCCAGATTTCCTCAGACATGTCCTCCTTTTGAGGACATGTCTGGGGGTCCTGATGGCTTTTCAAAACCCGGCACTTGGTCCGGGTTTTGAAAAGCCTCCTCAAATAGCGTCGGGCAGGCAGCGGGGGCAGGGCTAGGGTGGGACTGGGGCCGGGATTAGGGCAGAACTGGGCGGGGATGGGCAGAACTGGATGGGCCTGGGGGCAGGTCTAGGGATCCGGATTTTCCGATTGGAAAATCTAGCAACCCTACTCTTACTCCCCCGTGGTCCTGTAAAGTTTACGTTGGTCACTGGTAGCAGCAGCAGCAGCAGCATGACAGGTTACATTTGACTGGTTCCTGGGTCTTCCTTTTGCTGCATCAGAAGATGTAGAGCAGGGGTGTCCAACCTTTTGGCTTCCCTGGGCCGCATTGGCCGATAAAAAAATTTCTGGGGCCACACAAACGCTGCAGCAAGACAGAGGAGGGAGCCGGCAAGACAATAAACACCCGGGGGCAGCAGAGGAAAACACTGCATCGCCCTCGACCGGGGCCGCACAAAATACTTCACGGGGCCGCATGCAGGCCCTCGGGCCACAGTTTGGACACCCCTGATGTAGAGTGTGCCAGAGGGAAAACCCAGCGACTGGCTAAAGGCAGCTTGTCAAGCTTCTGCTGCTGCTGCCACCAATAGCAACAAACATAAACTTTACAGGACCACAAGTAAGGGAGCAGTGCCTGACCCATAGAGAGGGGAAGAAAAGGGGAGAGACTAGACTTCATGGTGGCGTGGGGGTGGGTGGGAAGAAAAAGCTTCACCTATAGACCAGGTAAGGTCAAAGGCTGGGTATTTTGGCACCTTTAATTGCTGGTGCACTGGGCCAAATCCTCACCTGGTCCAATGGTTAAGCCGGCCCTGAAAAGCAACTTGTAGACCACCTGAATGTTTTCGTAGAGACTCAGATGTAGTTACTCACTGATCCAGTTATAAATAAGACAAACTTGCATGCAGTGTATTGTTCATCTGTCTTATCCGTTGATTCTGTTTCATCCAGCTGCACAGTATTCTCAGCAATGGAGAATAAAGCTATGTACCTCCATACGTTTGAAGAAAAGGAAAATGGATCTATCTATGAAGAATCTTTTGATGGAAGGAACCTTTCCAAACTGAATCTCTGTGAGGACTGTAAGTAAAGTAACTTTCAATGTTATTATATAAATGCTCTACACTGAGAGCTAACTTAAGAACATACTTCTGTTTCATCAGTGGTCAATCCAGGTCACAGTACTTAGCAGAAACTCAAATAGCAGCAACATTCCACGCTACCAATCCAGAGCAAGCAGTGAGCTTCCCCCATGACTAACTCAATAGCAGACTATGGACTTTTCCTCCAGGAACTTGTACAAACCTTTCTTAAACCTAGCTACGCCAACCACAGTAACCCTCTTTTCTGGCAATGAGTTCCATATTTGTCTGGAGATTATGTTATGGCACTACACAAATGCTGATGTGTCTTTTCAAAACACGTATAAGAAGTGGCGTATCTAGGGTATGTGGCATCCGGGGCCCATCATTTTATGGTAATAACCATGAAACGGAATAAATGGTCAGAATAGAAACAGGCAGTGAAAATTTTCTTTTATTGAACCTCATATATGTAACCATTATTCCAAACATAACATAAATTATGTCTGAATTGTCATGACATTAGAAGTACATATGGAGTAGTTGCAGGTGATGCTTGGGACATTTCTGATTGAGTTAGTTCAGTTTTATATGTTTTTTGAAAAGAAGGGTTTTTATTTCTTTTTTGAAGGTTTTGTAGTCTGTGGTCGAGGTGAAAAGGTTGTAGAGTTGGGGGTCGAGTGTTGCAGCTCGAGGGGCTAGGAGGTTGTACAGTTTTTTTCTTTTGACGTTTTTGTTTGATGGGTGTGTGAATGGTGTGTGGGTTCTGCTATGTCTGGTTGAGGTGGATTAAACTAGTTGATTGTTCTAATAGGCTAGGCTGTCTCCGTTTATTGCTTTAAATAGTAGGCAGGAAAATTTGAAGTATATTCTCGCTTGTATTGGGTGCCAATGTGAGTCGTGGTATGCCTCTGTAATGTGGTCGAATTTCTTCAGTGAGTAGACCAGTCTTAAGGCTGTGTTTTGTATTGTTTGTAGTTGTTTTATCATGGTTGTGGAATCTTGACTGTTTTTCCTCCATTTTCTTTCTAGTTGTCTGCATTGTCTTTTTAGTAGGAGTATTTCATTGCTCTGGGAGTTGGTAAGTAAGAGAGAAAGATGAATGTAGGCAAACTTGTTGGAGACAAAAGACTTTTCACAAGGTACATGAGAAAGAGAGGAGGAATAGGAATAAAATTGGAAAGGTGGCAATTTGAACCAGTGGGATAAGAGTTAAGAATGGGACCGATAGCCCAAGCAGAGGAGAACAAACAAGAGAGAGAGTATGGCGAACAGAACGGAGATGGCTGAATGAAAAGTCCAGTAAAAGCCATCACATTGTTTCAGATCAACTGTGAAAAATATGATCTACTCTTTGGTATTTGCCAGCTACTTATGATGCAGACTGCCCAAGGAACTTGGCTTGACATAGCATGGCTTATCTTAAGAACATGTGAGGAAAGTGGATACTGGGAGGGGTGAAAGAAAAAGTAAGATATGTTAAAAAAAAAAAAAAGAGGAGTCATTAAAAAGTTTGGGAAACTCTATTCTAGGGATCCTATACTGTTAGTATATCCATTTTTAATGGCCTGGCTTCTGAACACCGAAGTAAACTTATTTAGCTGAAGAAATTAGTTAACCCCCCCCCCCCCCCCCCCCCCCATTCCACATACATTAATTCTCTTCCATTTTTGTTCCCATTATAAAAAACACTGATAAGTTCCCAGAAAAAGAAATACATTAAAATAAGACTTGAAAACAAAGGCCCCTACAGATGAGAACATAACATAAGAATAGCCTAACTGGGTCAGACCAATGGTCCATCATGCCCAGTAGCCCATTCTCATGGTAGCCAATCCAGGTCACTAGTACCTGGTCAAAATCCAAAGAGTAGCAACATTCCATGCTACCGATCCAGGGCAAGCAGATGCTTCCCCCATGTCTTAATAACAGACTATGGACTTTTCCTCCAGGAACATGTCCAAACCTTTCTTAAACCCAGCAAAACTATCTGCTTTTACCATAACTTCTGGCCACTTCATTTTTAAGCTTAGATCTTTCCTTCCAAACAGAGACCTTGATAGATGTCAAATACAGAAAGAACAAGATAACTTCACAAGGACTTAGCTGTGCAGGAAATGTGAATCTCCTCATACACCCACCATATAGTGCAAAAATGTGCAAAGGTCTGGTTTTTTCTTTCGATCACTACATAGCCTAATGCCACACAAGCAGCACTGTTACAAACATATTCTGAAGGTCAATGCTAAGGTTACCAAAGTTTCCTTCCTTGGACTACAAGGAGATACTGACAGACCACTGGAAGAGATCCCAAAACAACTGCCCACGCACAACACCCAAAGACCCACTCAGTGTGTGAACCAGTTGAGTGGAGTGGACTAATTGGGGGGTGGAAATGGGCCTGGAGTTTGCTCAGCAGAATTTCCCAGACCACCTCTTCCTCTCAACACATTGACACGCAACCACCACCACCACCACCACTAGGAACACCTCACCGGGTAGACCAGCAATGCTTATAAACTTTATAAAACACATTATTATATTTTCTTATAAAGCACATATTTTAACTGAACTATCTGACATCCTCAGCCTTTCCATTCACAAAAACAGAAGGAAGAAAAGTTCCTATTTCCTGCTGTCTCATGTCCCCGGCCTATACAATATTTTTCTTCTGCAGACCCTTCAAAAGTCTGACCAAATCCTCGTTTCACTTGCATTATAAAGTACTGAGCATGCCATCTCTCCCCATTCCCAGGTCCTAAAGTCTAAGACAGCAGCGCAAACTAGTGCTGCCTGATTCAGGGGAAAAAATTTCGATTCGATTCAGCCTATTGAATTGGTTTTTCGATTCGATTTTCCTGCCCAATTGGGTGTTTTTTTCAAGCACCCTGGTGGGGTTATTTTATAGCTTTTTCACCCCCTTTGGCTTCTCCTAACCACACTGGCGCTGTGGTGTAAACAAAAAGGACTTTTTCTCTCTCTGTTAAATCCTAGCTCACGTTGGCGGTCTAATACCAGCTCTGGCAGGATACACTTTTCAAATCTGACAAATTGCAATCACAAAACAGAAAATAAAATTATTTTTTCTACCTTTTGTTGTCTGGTCAGTATTCAAATCTTGTTGGTCCCAGGCTCAAGTTGGTCCCAGGCTCATGTTGTTTTGCTTGCCAGGGTCTCCTTCTTTCTTCTTTCTCCGTGCTAACCATCCATCTGCCATCTCTGTCCTCCACTTCCATTTCCCTTCCCTCCCCCGGAGGTCTGGCATCTTTCCTTTT